>NC_139148.1:127411710-128041362 GCF_964270905.1 Leucopleurus acutus | reverse complement strand
TGGGGAATGTGATGAGAAGTCAATCTGAGATGGAGAGAATTGCCAAAGCAGCCACGAGCCCCTTTCTGAGGTCTGAAAGCCCGAACTTGTAGTGGAGCTAAATAATTACTTAAATCCACTGTGTGACTTTCAACAGGAGGGCTCAGTAGTGTACAGCCTCTCAAGCTTGGTGACTGGCAAATTGGGAATGGATGGCAACAAGGGGCAAGGGGACCTGGGGTATCAGCAGGGACTGTTTTAACCTGAAGATCTCAGTCGTTTTGCAGCAGCAAAATAAAGAGACGATTTAAGACTGAAATTTAAAAGAAAACCTATAGTACGGATCCTACGTTCCCACTGATGCTCCTACTTACAGACACTCTAGGATGTTTCATTATTATAGTCTTTTTAGCATTATTTCACCTCTTTTAAAATGAAAAAAGGTGCTAACTCCCTTAGACGGAAGGAACTAAAAAAGGACAATGTTGAAAAGTTCCCAACGTATTTTTTTGAAAAGAAAAATACTACAGGAACCCTTTTTGTTCATGCTTGTTATAAAGTGGGATGCAATACAGGTCTGCCACTCGTGTCAGATGCCCAGCTCTTGGGAGGCACGATACCTCGCACCTGCCCAATGCTCATTTCAGAACCAGATATTTGAGAGGCAGATACAAGGGCCATCCATCCACCTTGATTCTCCAAGTCCCATCTCCGCACTGGTAAATCATCAAACAGCAAAGTCAACAGACCCCCGCCTGCTAGTCCCTCCCAGAAATACCTTTACCCAGTAAAAGTTAACATGTGTCCTGTCCTTAAAGAGGGTCTTGACTGGTATTCAAGAATCTTTAGGTAATACTCTGCCTAAAGAATGAAATCACTATGGTCCTACCTCTTACAGGAAACCCTAATGACAAATTTCTCCTTGAATTTAATCCAGGAAGAACATACTGTTTCCGACTGTCAGGTAATGAAAAGTGTATACACGACACGCTGCTCATCCCACCAGCAGCCCTAAGGGTTATCATCTGCTCATCTGTGCATCTCCGGAACTCCATCCTATTTTTAAAGAGGAGTTTGTGGAGTGACCGAGAGTGAGACCTAGGAACTTTCAGATGGTATCTACCCCTGATGGGGAGGGGAAAAGGATTTCTTCAGCTGGGGGGCAGATCCACAGATGTTTATGTTATTCTTTACAAACTTTCTATGTTAAATATTTCAAAATAATTTTTTAAAAAGTGGGGGTGTGAATGGCAGAGATGGGTGGGGATGAATATGTATGAGTTCTAGTGGAGAAAACAGCCAGGGCAGAGAAGCGGAGGGCCGGTTTAGGGAACAGTGAGTAGGGTACCTGTGCCAGCATGCGGGGTGCACAGAGGAGAGAGGTGAGGAGGCGACTCAGGGCTGAGCTGCAGAGGACCAAGAACACTGAGGAATCTGAAATGAGGGAGGAAAGGAGCCACTGAGAGTTTCCAAGTGGGGGGCGGGGAGAATGTCTGTAAGAATGTCTGTGGGAGCCAGAGAGAACGCAGTGGGGAGAAGATGCCGGCGGGGACGGGACAATGAAGACTTCAGAGGAGAACGGAGGAGGGGGAGGAGGTGACTCCACGGTGACTAGAAGAAGAGTAGCACCATCAAGAGAAGCAAGAACACCCAACAAAGGAAGTGGCAAGGAGAAAAAGCAGGAGAGTTTTGGTTCGGCCGTGTACCTGGGGTGCCAGGTGGAAAGTCAAGGGATCTCCAGCAGGTAGTGAGAAATGAGAAGCTGGGGCCCGAAGAAAGGTCGCTGCTAGAAAACCGGGAGCGGGCTGGGCGGACTAGGGAAGGGGCCGGGCGGTGGCTGCTTTGCCCGGCAGCTGCCGTCAGACGGGCTGAGTGCGTGGGCAAGAGCTCGGCAGGCCCTAAGGAGCTTTGCTGACACACAATGCTAACTGGAGAGAAGCGAGTGCAGCCGGGAAGTGGAGGAAGCCGTGGGGAGGATGAATAGAGAGAAGTGTGCTGAGGGCCTGGGAGCTGCAGAAGCTTCCACCAGGCAGTGGAAGGGGGAGTGGAAGCAAGAGCAAGAGAGGGACCGTCTCCACAGCCTCTGTTCTCGCCGGGGCTCCCAGCCACCTCCCCATGACCACCCTCCGGGGCCTCTGTTCCTTCTTTATTTCACTGAACCTTGCAACATTTCACTCCCTTGTCCACTCCCTTCCTTCTAGAGATTTTGCTCTTCTCCCCACTTCCACCAAAGCCTTGTCTTACAAGCCTGTCCCCTGCTCTGACTGCGGCTTCTTCCTCTCCCCGCCCCGGAGAGCCGGGCCCCCCGAGGCTCCCTCCGCAGCCGCATCTCTGGTGGTCGTTTGGGCCCCTCAGGTAACCCTGTGGCTAGACCCAACTGTTACGGACACCCGTATGCCCATCACTTCAGCACCTTCAGACTCGTGTTTCCAATGGCTCCTGAGCCATTTCCACTTCGCACTCAGCAGCTGTAAGTCTGCACATTCAGACTTGTCTCCCGGGGCCTCAGCTCCAACCCACTCCTCCTGTGATGTCTATTTCCACGAATGAGAGCAGCTGCAACCACTCAAGCCCAAAACCACAGGGATCACTGTCGACTCGAGTCTTCCCTTCGACTCCCAACTCCAAATGCCACCCAGATCCTCCTGCCTGGCTCACGGCTGTTCCCTCCTTTCTACTGCAACGTGGGCTGGATTAGGACCTGCTCGCCTGGAAAATGGAGAGCACTTCCTGGATGGTCTCCCTGCCTCCAGTCTCCCCCTCCCCCAATCTGTCACACACGCTGCGACCCGACCTCCCTTCCTGCAACGCATGTGTCGTTCCCCACGTGACACTCACACTGCTGAATGGTGACTGATGACATGCTAGAGGCTGGCGAGGCTTCCAGCTTCGTCCCCTCCCTTCCCCTCCACACTCCCTCTCCGGCACGTCCCTCCGCCGCTGCCGCAGTATACAGGGCCCCTCCATAGCCCTAGACCCGCAACGCGCAAAAGCGCCCTGTGGAGCCTCCTCCCTCCCGCCCTCCTGTCCAGGAAACGGTCCCCGTTCTTCGAGACTTGGTTGGAACATCACCTCCTCTACAAGGCATCCTGTGACTCAGCGTAGAGTTAACCCGCCTCTCCCTTGTAACCTCATGGAACGATGCACCCGCCGTGGGCTCTGCCACACTGCACCACACGTGCTCATCTCCGTGTCGCGCACCCGGCACCGTGGCACTCACCCGGGCGCTCAGTGAGTGTTCCTGGGATAAGGATACCGCCGCATGAATGAACAAAGGGTTAATCTGTCTTTCTCACCCACCACAGCGCCTGAGCCCGAAGTATTCCTGCGAGGGAAACTGGAAGCGGTCTTGCCCCCGGGGAGTCCACAGATGACAGAGTATTACAGGCCTAAATAGCCCCACTGGAGTCACGAGATCGAACGCAAGCCAAACCCCTCAAGGTCAAAAGGCGGCTATGGGATTTCTCAACGCCAAACGCAACGGTGGTGTTCGGGACCACCAGGTCTCGCCACTAGTGAAGGCCAGAGAGCGTGACAAATAAATACGGCTGAATTCCTTCCCTGCCACATGCCACGCTCCATCCTAGGCCTCACGGCTCGGCGGCGAACAGACACAAAGCATCCCTGGCCTCGGTCAGACGGGAACGAGGCAAAGCAGTGAAATATCCAAAATAGGAGGCAGTGGCAAGTGCTCAGGAGAAACAAACAAACATGAAAGGGGGAGAGGAGGAGGGGGAGGGGGTTGGGACCTTTAGAGCCGGTGGGCAGGGTAAGTTTCCCAGCAATAAGTGTGAACACGGGGACATGAACACAGAGAAGGAGTGAGGCCTTCGGCGGAAGATGGCAAAGCCTCCAGGGAGGACATGATTTTTGAGGTGGGTTCTGAGGAACGAGAGGGCATCCAAGCCCAGTGAACACAGCCCAGAAGGGCCTCAGGTGCTGGGAAGGGGGCCGGGGCTTTGTGCAGCTGGACAACAGCACGGGGAGAAGCAGTGTGAGTCGAGGCAAGGGAAGTCAGAAGGATTTTTCTGCCACACGAAGGAGAGTGGATTTTATGCTGCGGGCAATGGGGATCCAACAAGAGTTTTCAGACTGCAAAGTACGCTGCTCAGAGTGGAGGGGGGGAGACCCCAAAGGACGCCCAGGGGAAGAAGGCCGCATGACAGTCCAAAGACCACGGTGCATCTACTGCCCGGGACATCAGGGGCAGGGAACCTGCCCTTGACACCTGACGAAACAGGACAGCTGACTCCCGAGGCAGGCCGTGCTCCCACTGCAGTGTTTACATACCTGAACCACACAGGAGTCCGCTTCAAAAGGCCAGTGAGATGGCGGCTCTTTGTCAAACACATGAGAAACATTCACATTTTGCAGCAGAATCCACAATTAATGTTCTTATTTAGGACTTTGAGATACACTATGATGACTGTGTTTTGAGGCTTCTGCATAACCACCCAAATGGCTTGCTTTATATGATGTTTTCTGCCATGAACTGCTTGTTTTTAAACTTGGACTAAACGATGTGGCCAATTGGTCAAAATATTTATGTAAAACTTGGTAGAAGAAGAAAAAGATTAGCAGTCAGTGTCAAATGGGCATTTTATTCACCCACTCCGCGCTAACCCCTGGCCTCTGGAGTGCTGCATGAAAACGAAATAAATAAAGCTGGCCAAGTGTCGCCCAATTACAAAAGTAATGTATGCTCACGCCAAGTGGGAGGAGGAACACAAAAGCATACGTAATTCCACCGTCCAACTATCGCAAGTACTAAACCTTTTGGTGTATTTCTTTCTGGTCTCTTTTCGACAGATAGTTTTTGTTTGGTCTCCACAGTTGAGATCACAGAACAGACACAATCTTGTCACGGCACCGCAGTTTAAATAATTTCCCCAGTTCATCACCAGTGACAGCACGAAATGGAACCGGGCATGTGTGGCTGGTCAACAACTTGCTCTAATTCGATTTTTGATGATTCTCGCATATATTAGCACAAAATCTCTCAGGGTGTCCCAATTTGACACTTGGAAGCTGTACCGAATGAGTCTCACTTTGGCTGGCCATATTGTATTGTATAGTACAGTATAGTATAATATTATATAATGTTATATTATACTTTTGTTAGTTCAGCCTACAGGTATGTTAACTTTTTAACCAATCCCATCCAATTACTGGATCAAATAAACTTGAGCCCCTGTAAAGACAGACCTCTTCCATCCTTCACCAATACAACTGGTTTTTATGAAGTAACTATTAGCTACGCTCAATTTTACATTAGTGGCTTCACTCCAATACCTTAGCCGACTAAGACCACTTCAAACCCCTTCCCCTTCCCTTTAACCCCCTTCCAAGTTAAAGGCTTGATACCAGTTACACAGTCTGTCAATAATACTCCCAATGGGTTTCTTTCTTTCCTGGGTACGTAATCATCTGTTCAAATGATAAATTCTACAGTTGTTGCCAACTGTTGCCAAGGGTTGACAACCAGCTCACTGCTCTGTTGATTTCCAGAATCTTCTTTCACATTCTGGAAAACTAAAACATTTGTTCAGCTCCAGTCTTGCTTAGAAGCCTGAAGAGAGTCACATAAGTAAAATGCCCAATCTCAGGCCCATGGGGGTCTAGGAACACTACAGAAGTGGGCTCCCACAGCTAAGGCAATAACAGTAATAAACAGCATTTTTCAGAATTCGGACACAAAGATGAACATAATTTTTTAAAAATCCAAAGGTGCAAACTAATCTAGATTAGAACTGTCCTGAAGAAACTCTAAGGTAAAAAGCAGTCAAACAAAAGCTAGATTCCCCCAACACTCCCAACATCTCCTGCGTTTAAGCTGATGTTGGGCTCCTCTTCCACGTGCCCCGGCCCTATTTATCCCTCCTCCATCCAGCCCATCAAAATACAGCTGCCCCTTCAGGCTGGCCTGGGCAACGGCAACCCACCACAGGCCCTTCTGGGACAGCCTCAGCAGCTGTTCATTCATTCTTTCCCTTCTGGAGCATCTCGTCTCCATCACGTTGTCCCATCGATGGACAATTCGTTGAAATACCATGGCAAACATCTTATGGCCACGGAATGAGAAGGTAGAGTGGCACTAAGCCACAACACAGTCATCCTAGTTCTAAACTGCTACCTGGTGTTCTGTAATTGAACACTTGGAAAGTTCTAGAGCAGTGGGCCTTAACAAGGGATTCACATCAGATTCACACAGATCAGCATCCTCATCTGTGATGTTTTAAAAAATGACCACTGTGCCTGGACCGCAAGCCTGAACATTCGGATGCAGTACGTCATGGCATCTGTAGTGGCTGCTAAGCGCCGCAAGTGGTTCTCATCGGTGCTTCTGGTAAAGAACCACTGTTCTACACCTAACTAACTTCTCCAAACTAGTAAATGGGTACAGTTACAAAACTCCCCTCCCCAGATTATCAAGGACAAAACTTATTTTAATTCACTCTATTCCTACATAAACAGGTGTTAGTGTTAAATGAGCTTTGCATAAGCCAAACATTGAGAGTTGAGAAGCAAATATATCCCCGTGTTAATCTGACCCACAGTCAATCTTGCAAGGTAGAAGAGAAACAGTTTAGCATTATCTTTAACAGTTAGGGTCATCTTTATGGTCTTAGATTCTACTTACCGTTTCCAAACTTCTTAAATAAAGACGATAATTTGTGATGTAAACTCTTCCCTTAATGGGGCCATTGAAAGGACATATGTAAATAACTTCTTTGTCTATTAAGATAAAAAAAGTACCCTAAAATAATGGAAATATATACCAAGATACACAACAAATGGCACTAATTTAATATAAACTATTTGGCTAAGAATAACTACAATTAAAAAAAAAGTCACTGAAAAGGTCTAAAGCAAGCACTGGCAATGCTTCTACATTACCATGCTAGGTCGAATGGGGCTGCCACTACCTAGGGACAAGGTGAGAACAGCTGGAGAGCAGAAGTGAAAGAGGGTACTGACGCTGCTACCCTCAGGTGGTTGTCAAGGTAACTCGTGAACTGCAGACTTCAACCAGAGGATGGCAATTCACGTAGGACAGTCTCACAGACTCACCACCAGCTCGGCTTTGAGGTCTGCAAACCTCTAACCACACAGAACATCATGATGTTTTTAATAAATGAGTGTCAGCAGTAGAAATGTTTAGATAGTCTATTCTTTCTCTTTTAATAGGCCAGAGAAGAGTGGAGCTAGATTCATTTCACATATTAAGTGAGATGAAACAGATGGCCAAGAAATTAGTACATCTTTGGTAGAATCAAACATAAGGAGAAACTAAATCAGGCGAGTTGAGTTGTTATAATAAAATATATCTTTGTCTTATCTTTCAAGGATGTCCTTGAATGTGTTAATGGCATTTGTTTATTTATCTATTTATTTATTCATAGTAATTTTGAAATCCCTTTCTCCTCAGGTGCTAAATGAAGAATACCCAGTAAGGCTATTTCATGCTCATTCAGTCGGTTACTACCTCAGTGAAGGTGCTGGCACTGATACAGAGCACCAAAACTTTACAAATGAAGACCATCAAAAGTAAGCTATCCTCTTTGTTCTTATCCAGAAATTGGGATGGACACACGCCACCGGTTTCCTTTTCAAGACTAGGATCACGTGTGCAAGTCCGTGGACACGGAATAGTTTCTCATGGTGCATGGCTAACTCATTCACACAGGTACCACGTCTATGACCTTAATCTGATTAGCACCATGCTTTCGGCCATTTAAGCTAAACAACCCAGATCTTAGTCAATAAAACGAAAGCTTCTCTGAAACAATGGTAACTGTATCATCACCAAATGGGAATCTGAGAGGGGGATGTCGACTCTAATAAAAAATGTGAATGCCCACAACATGAGCACTTCGCTTAGAAGCTGTCAGGTGCTTCTGGATTGTTAAGCCAGAACGATCTAGTCTTTCCGAAGTAGATACCTTCCTCGTAATATGAATTTATAATGAAGAAAATAAGCCAACAATCAGAATGTTACATCAACATAACTAACTTCGGCTATCTGGCAAATGAAAGGTATTTTAAACCACTGTGGTCTCCTATATTTCAAAGAAGAGAATACTTGGACTTTAAGCCTCTAAGTTGAGGCATTTTAAAGCATACATCATAGACTGGAAAACCTTAATACCATTTTGTTCTTATCACCTCAAACCATAAGAGCTTAGAGCTCCAATAAGAGACTTTCAAGAGCTAATCCACATTTCTTTTCCAAAATAATTCTGTCTTTGGTACAGAGGAAAAAAATATCACTATCCTGGAGAGCGTGAAGCTCTTGAGAGAACTCTTTGATCAAGAAATGTAACTTCTAAAGAGTCCGTGGGATTGAAGCCACCTGACCCTGCTGGACCTCTCATCAATGTACGAAAATCCTAACTTCACAGGCTCCTTACCAGTGATGCGGGTTTCTCCTGGAAGTCGAGGAAGAGCCTCACCGATATCCCGATTAACTCCATCCCTAGAAGTCTGGAAACAAAATGCTGCCATCAGGAGTAATGACATTACGTTTGCATAGGATTTTGAGCAACCAAACAGAGATATCGTTTTCAAAGAAAAAAATTAGAGAAATAGTGACCATTACAGAAAATTGGCACAGAAAATCCAAACGACGAAAAACTACAACTTAGCATTCGACATTCATTAGCTGTGCTAACTTTCAGTCTGTAAATAACATTAGCACGCTTTTCAATGATATTAATTAAACACCCCTTCCAAGCAATTTATAGTAAACAGTGTTCAGGAAAGTGATAAAAAGTAAATATTAAGTGTATTCTATAGGTACACATATACTGTGGCAGCTTTTTTTTCATATTAAGTATTTAGTCCTATTTTGTTGAGAGAAGGAATGAAAACTTGATTTCAATGGGGCCTTAACTGAGCAACAGTAATTACAGCATCTTCTCACGACACCAGAAAATAACAGTTACTACACACTGGGTTTCCTATTTTATTAAGATCTTTCTTCATGTAGGTGACTAGATAAGAGGACGGGGTGGCCTGTCATTGAACTTTTGAGCCAACAGGGGCCTTGGGAAGCATCTACGCGCAAATTCTTCGCGTGACTTTACTGCGTCTCTAGGCCTGGCTCCCCACGCATGGTCCTCGTTCAATCACCGCAGCCACTCTGCCAGACAGGAAAAGCATTAGCCACTAAAAGTGAAGGTGAGTTCTGAGAGGCTCCTTTGCCATGTGACTTGGATGCCTGGGAAAGGAGTCTTTCAATCTATTCAGCCGCCCCAGCGGATCAGTGCCAGGCACATCACTAACATCTGTTTGGGCAAAAGGTTTTTTCATCGCTGTTTTTCATTCATTTTTTTCTAGTTGTTTTCCAAAGTCACGCTGCAATTCTTTCACGTGTGAAGCTAGTAGTCCTTGCCTCAAAGGAGTTTCGTGAATATTAAGTGAAACAAACTACACAAGCACACTTCTGAGAATTACCAAGGGCTATGCAAATGTAAAGTATTCTGAAACAAGAGAAACGCGGCTTGTGTATTTAGGTGAGAGATAAGCTGTCGAAGACGGGGCTCTGCTGGATTTGTAATGGTTTTAGTCTTTTTATTCAGGTACAAAGTGAAAATTCCTAGCTAATTTTCAACATGTTTTAGTGCTTGTAAGCTAAGCATTTTATAAATCGGAGGGTAAGGCAAACTGTCCCCAGCCAGGAATGCCTTCTTCAATGAGGAGCAAAAACCGCACGTTTTATATAAACGATAAGACTGCAAAGAAATTATCATCCTCCTTTAACACTGCCTCAAACTAAAAACAAGTATAACGAGCAAATTTAATATTCATACAGCCTTTAAATACCACAGTTCTGGGTCAGGAGAAGAAAGCGTAATTCAGCCACAACATAAGGGAAACAAATGTCTATTAACACAGGAAAACATGGGATTAACAGAAGATGTACTTTCACAGTAGAGCAACGTTACACGAGGACTTACAATTACCTTCTTGAAGTTACTCTTGTGTTTAGAACTGATCCTTGTACCATAACAATACTAAAATACAATAAAGACTTTTATAATTGGGGGATGAAAAGGTCCTTACAAACATGACACAAAAAGCAGAAAATATAAGAAAAGACTGATGATGTGGTTACATAAAAATTTAAACCTCTGTCCAAAATCCAATCCATAAATATAATTAAAAGGCTAACAGTAAACTAGGGAAAAGTCTTATATGTTATTATTATATGTATTATAAAGAATAATATATATTACTAAGAGTTGATCATCATAATTTATAAAGAACGCTTATAAGTCAACAGAAAAGGATACCCCAAACACCCCAAAACACAAATAGGCAAAGGACACAGACAGCCACTTCACAAAACAATTACAAATGGACAAGAAACACAGCTTTAAAACAAAACAAAACCAAAAAAAGGTACCCTTGTTAGTACTCAGGGAAATACAAATTAAAAGACACTAGTTGGCTGCCTTCTGATTGCTTGGGTAACTCTCTACACTGCTTGTGGATGTGTCAATGAACCTCTCTGGTGGATAATCGGTAATATGTATCAAAAGCCTTAAAGGGCCACGAATAAAGCTTATTTAAAATTCCTTCTTTCCAATAGTTGTTCCAATATCTCCCTCTAATTACACAATTTCTCCTTGACACTTGGAACCATTTTCTGTTAATGCTGTATTTGTTTTGGTCCTATAACTCTTTTATCCTCATAATTAGAAAATAACACCAATATTTAGGAAGGTGTTAACAGCCTGTTCAGCGGGCCCTGGCTTCCAATCTCTCCTTCAGAAAGCTTTCAGGGGCAAGAGATTGCCTAGTATCTTAAATGTAACACTGGAAGTAGTTCACAAGTCAGAGGTTCTCAAAAATGAAGTTATGTGAAAGGATTTACAAACAAAACTCACTGAACACACATAAGATAATCAGTCTTTTACTGAACAAGGCGGGTTAATGAAACCACATGTATCACAGAATTTACATTATGTGAATAAATAATGAAATTAATAATTCAAGAAACCCAGAATGAGCACCTAATATTCAAATACGAAAGGAGAAATGAGAGAAGGAGGCACAGATAAATCTGAGAACTCAACTTACCCTCTTAATAGACTCATTCTCCAAGGAGTGTGAATTATATTTAGAAGTCGGTGCAGAGGCCATACTGGAAACTCTACCAAGAAAGACAACATTCAGTATCAATGGAATTGTATGCAATTTCAAACATACTGCAATTGAGAACAAGCAGGAGTACGCTTGACAGGCCCTATTTCCCTCGTAGTCTCCAGTGGGAATGAGACACACGAAGTATCAACCACAACACAGCTCATGGGAAAGAGCTCCGATGAAGGTGCAGGGAACCGTGGAGGACCAGAGAAGGGGGAGCTCAGCAGAAGACACCACACATGTTCCCGGAATTTTTATTCCTAGCCTTCAAACTGTCATGGGAGAAAACTTAATGTTCACTAATTGTGCAACAGGCTTCAAATTTCCACATTTCTTAATTTTAAAGACAGTTAAGAGGCAGCCAGGCGGAGTGATAAAAAGGGGAGACTGCTGAACTCACTCTTCTTTCCCCTTTAATAATTCTGTTTTCTCCAAATTAAGGCAAGTTAAAGTGGCATGGATTTGATGGAAATCAAATTAGGAAGATTTGATTTAATCAGCATTTTCTAGGGAAAGTATATACTACATTTAAATAAGGCTTATTCATCACAATTCAGACATAAATGAAACCATCATATTCGGAATACATACAATACCTTGGTAACCCAGGGGTTTATTTAGACTTTTGAAGATGATAGCAACAACAGGAAACTAAGCAGTGCTTTGGTTATTTTATTTATCAAAGTTAATGACACCGAGAGAGACATATGAAGTCACTGGTGGTTAAACCACATCCAGTTCAGCAGGTGACTGTGGATATTTACAGGATCTTTTTTGCCAGGCTCATTAAAAAGACCAACCACTCACTAACAAAATATGCCACGGAAAACATCACTACCCCTTGGAACAAAACCTAGTGACTTGATAGCTGTGCACTGCTGTTCAATGTCCTTAAGTAAGGCCTGAGAGGTGAAAGAAGATGCAGATGAGGGTACCCATCCAGACAAAGAGGCAGCAAGATGGCCAGGTGAGAACAATCTTACAAGACTAGCACCGCCAGGCTTCCTCCACCAGAGCTCAGCTCTCCAAGGGCAAGGCTGGGGGTTCATTTGGGTCAAGGTTTTCTCCTGGCACACGATGACACTCATAACTATTTGATGAAGGAATGACTGATTATGTGCAAAACACACACTATTGTGAAACATGATGATGCTCTGAGCTTGTGTGTCAGAACACTGGAACTAGGAAACTACTGCAGAGGCTTAAACATGAACACTTAGGGCAAAATAAAATACTTCTTTGTAGAAAGGAATACTAAACTTAGAAGACCTGAAACTATTAAGAGGTAGCACGATCTAAAATTAGAAATAACTTTTTAAAAAAGATTAATGAATAGCTCTAGAATGAATTAAATGCAGACAAAATAGTTCAGACAATATAGCCTTGAAAAAAAACTCTCTAATCGTAAATTCAAATCCAGTCAAATAACCCATTATTCTCTGAGACAGCAGAATGGTTGAGATGGACTGGATAGAGCAAGTCAGATGTTTCTGCCCTGAAATTATTCTACTGACTAAACAATATTACATATTTGGGGGATTTTCATCAGGAACGGATATAGAATTACTTTTAGTAATCAGATGCTATAATACTTAAAACATTTTTATCATATAAGTCAATGTCTTCAAACACATGTTAAGTTATTACTGTCAAGTCAACATAAGACATTTCAAATGCTGGGTTATATAATCGACTCAGTCTTCACGGTCCTGTTTATAAACCATAAAAGAAAGATGAGTCTTCCTGTTTTCATCAATCCTCATTTAAAAACTTCAATTTAAAATGAACTAAATAGGGACTTCCCTGGTGGTCCAGTGGCTAGGACTCCGTGCTCCCAATACAGGGGGCCTGGGTTCAATCCCTGGTCAGGGAACTACAGCCCGCATGCCACAACTAAGAGTTCGCATACTGCAATTAAAGATCCCGCACACCGCAACTAAGACCTGGCGCAGCCAAATAAATAAATATTTTTTAAAAATAAATAACATGAACTAAATTTAACAGAGGGAGGTCCTCCTTCTCCCCTTATTTTTAACTATCTGATTGAGCTATAACTCACCTACTATATAACACACCCCTTTCAAGTGAACAATTGAACAGTTTTAAGTATATCTGTAGAATTGTACAACTATCATCACAATTGGTTTTAGAACATTTTCATCACTTCCCCCCAAAAACCCCATACCCATTAGTAATCACTTATCACTCCCCATTCCCCCAGCCCTTATCACATATTTGCTTTCTATCTCTATAGATTTACCCATTCTGGACATTTCATATAAACAGAATCAAATAATATGCAGTCTTTATGTCTAAAGCCCTCATTTTTAGAGTTACCCTACAAGACGCTACTATTAAAAGCTGGATTGAGTACAAAGCTGAGAAATCCAAGGGTCTGGGTAACAGGGGTTAGTTCCACGATGAGGTTTGCTTTCAAATGTCACCAGTGAGCCTCTCTTTGTTGAAAGGTTGCAACAGACCCTTGAAATGTACAGGAGCTGGAGCGGCATGACACTGAACAGCACAGGTACAGAGCCGACTCCGTTCAAATCCCGACTGTGCAATTCACTATTTGACCTTGGGTAGATTATTTCACTTCTCTGGGTTTCGGTTGCTATTATCTCTATCTTGCTACAGCATAGTTGGGCAAAATGAAGTAATACACATGAAGGGCTTAGAACAGTACATGACATATTTGCCAACAAATTATTAGCATCCTTTTCAATAATGAAAGGATAATAACTGAATGCTGACGCCACAACCAATTCTTCTACAAATTAGGTCTGACCCTAGAAATACTAGGAAGAAAGTTAACTACCACAGGGACAGTGCATGGCCAGTGGTGATCTAGCTATATAAAGCTTCTCTTGAAAAAGTACATGGAGGGACTTCCTTGGTGGCACAGTGGTTAAGAATCCGCCTGCCAATGCAGGAGGACAGGGGTTCGAGCCCTGGTCTGGGAAGATCCCACATACTGCGGAGCAACTAAGCCCGTGCACCACAGCTACGGAGCCTGCACTCCAGAGCCCACGAGCCACAACTACTGAGCCCGCGTGCCACAACTACTGAAGCCCACGCACCTAGAGCCCGTGCTCCGCAACAAGAGAAGCCACCGCAATGAGAAATCTGCACACCACAATAGAGTAGCCCCCGCTCACCACAACTAGAGAAAGCCCGCATGCAGCAACGAAGACCCAACGCAGCCAAAAATAAATAAATAAATAAATTTATATTAAAAACAAAAGTACATGGAAATACTGTCTCATTTGGACCCTGTGCAGAGTTGTAGAAAATGTACTAGATGGGTGAGTGCAGGCCCTGAGCTGTCTCTAATATCCATATCTTCATCTATAAAATATCTCTGTTGGTATAAATGGGGTTCAATAATAATTAGAAGCTATAGTAAAGTTTACAAAAGTCAGCTACCCTTTTGGTTATAGTGTATTTTGCCCCAAACCCCTAAAGATCAAGCTTCAATCCTTTTTATTTTAAAAAACATTGAATTTGGGCTACCTTGGCTTTAAAGTGAAAACTGAAACTTAATTCCCTAATATATGCTAATTTCAGGAATCTAACCAAAGGTAGACTTCTATCTTTTTTGATCCTGAAAAAAACTTTTGTGATGATTTAAGCCCAGTCTTCTCCTATTACCGAGAAGATGGCAGGAAAGCCTAGAGAGGGTACTACGACAAAACCCCAGCGTTGAGTCAGTGGCAGGACCAGCTCTAGCTGGCATCTCCTAACACGGCAGTATCCTTTCCATCCAGGGAAAAGTGAGTCCAAGTGATCTCTATTTTTCAAGAAACCAGGTTGGATGAGACTGTCCCAGTCTCAGTAGAGAGGGAGTTTTAGAGTAAGAAACATAGCTAGGAAAACTCATCTAGGCAAGCAATCTCTGAGACCCCCCCCACAACCCCTTCAAATAAAGCTACATAAAGGTGGCATTATTTAAAAAATCAAATTTTAAAGTTACAGCATGGCCTCAATTGTGTCTCTCTTTAAATTCAAGTCAACTAACCTCAATGGTCTCATGGTATCTCCCTCTGTCCCTCCATGTCCCTTCTCCCTCTGTCTCCCTCTCTTTCTCTCTCTGCCCCTCTCTCTCCCTCTGTCTCCTTTCCCTACCACTTACCACCTTCCAGATAACCTGTTGTTACTGTCCACCCTCCACACCAGAATACAAGCTCCCACCAGAATACAAGCCCCTACCAGAATACGAGCCCCCAGCAGATGAGGATTCTGGTCTGTTTTACTTAATGCTGCAGTTACAGCACCTGGTACAGTGCCTGGCACCCAGTTGGTACTTAATAGATATCCATTAAATGAATGAATGAACTGGGCTTTAATAAAGAGTCAGCCAAAAAACTTAACTGTTGTTTGCCCGATATTTCACTGAAGTCAGAAATTTATGCAAGCTTAAAAAAAGGGTAAAACCAATCCTTGGCTAATCAAGATGCTCAAGGCACCATGGCTCTGCACAGCAGAATGGCATTAACTTCTGGCGCCTTGAAGCACCATAAGGAACCTGCACCAAAAAGAACTACCATCCTGCACTACAGACTTTACAATGGAACAGATATCTCAAATTAAGGTACAAAGACCTCTTCCCCCACGCCCTTCTTCCAGACAAAGAAACTGCTCCCCTCTCCGTTGCATATGAAAAATAGGATTTCACAAAACACCTGCGGCAGACGTAACGATAAACACTCTCAAATAAATAAGGACCATTTTTACCCTTACCGGAAACATCTAAAAGCAGTAGAATTAGAAAATAAATTTGACATCCACCTCATTGGGCCTTTGCAAGCAAAATCTAAACTCCAAGGGGAGCTCAGTGGCCATGGTCACCGATTTGCAATCGATGGCCCTTGATTAGGGGTTTTCCCACACTTTCCGTGTACAAACAGTGAGGAAAGGCACACAGGCCTTCCTCTTTGGATTTTACTCGCTGTGCTTTCTTACTCTGTGTTGCTGTTTAAATGAAGTTTACGGGTGATCTCTCTCTGGAGGCTCCCTTGAGAGCTGTGGGAGCCTACCCAGTCTGCAAACCGACTTCGAAAGGCTGCCAGCAGGCAAGAAGTCCTGCACAAGCAGCCTCTGAATCCAGAATTCCAGGTCTTTCGAAGGGAGCTTTCTTTACGTGGAAGTCTGGTTTGAAAAAAATGTGAAATACTCAGGGCAGAGCTGCTCAGTACTCCCAGACCCAATGCTCCCCTTATTATAAAACAAAGCTGTGCAAAGCCCCTTTGGCTAGCCTGCAATGAAAGTCAAGGATATTATCAAACCAACCACAATTTTAAAAATCAGCAATATAATGCCTGTGCTCCAGGATGAAGAAGAAATATAATAAAAGGACAGTGATTTATAATAACGTATTTTTCAATACAAATTACACTAAAAACAAAAACACCCCCCCGTTTCCAATTTGGCCTCTAGGGGGAGTAACGCCCCCAGTGAGAACCACTCGCAAAGAGAGTTCTGTTCTGCACCTGAATGCCCAGAAACACGGGATCTACAAGACTAACTTGTGCTGACTTTTGCAATAAAAGGAATCCAAGTCAGAAAACAAAAAGTAAAGCTGTCACTGTTTGCAGATGACATGATACTATACATAGAGAATCCTAAAGACTCTACCAGAAAACTACTAGAGCTAATCAATGAATTTGGTAAAGTAGCAGGATACAAAATTAATGCTCAGAAATCTCTGGCATTCCTATACACTAATGATGAAAAATCTGAAAATGAAATTAAGAAAACACTCCCATTTACCACTGCAACAAAAAGAATAAAGTATCTAGGAATAAACCTACCTAAGGAGACAAAAGACCTGTATGCAGAAAATCATAAGACACTGAGGAAAGAAATTAAAGATGATGCTAATAGATGGAGAGATATACCATGTTCTTGGATTGGAAGAATCAACATTGTGAAAATGAATCTACTACCCAAAGCAATCTACAGATTCAATGCAATCCCTATCAAACTACCACTGGCAGTTTTCACAGAACTAGAACAAAAAATTTCACAATTTGTATGGAAACACAAAAGACCCCGAATAGCCAAAACAATCTTGAGAACGAAAAATGGAGCTGGAGGAATCAGGCTCCCTGACTTCAGACTATACTACAAAGCTACAGTAATCAGGACAGTATGGTACTGGCACAAAAACAGAAATATAGATCAATGGAACAGGATAGAAAGTCCAGAGATAAACCCACACACATCTGGTCACCTTATCTTTGATAAAGGACACAAGGATATACAGTGGAGAAAAGACAGCCTCTTCAATAAGTGGTGCTGGGAAAACTGGACAGGTACATGTAAAAGTATGAGATTAGAACACTCCCTAACACCATACACAAAAATAAGCTCAAAATGGATTAAAGATCTAAATGTAAGGCCAGACACTATCAAACTCTTAGAGGAAGACATAGGCAGAACACTCTATGACATAAATCACAGCAAGATCCTTTTTGACCCACCTCCTAGAGAAATGGAAATAAAAACAAAAATAAACAAATGGGACCTAATGAAACTTCAAAGCTTTTGCATAGCAAAGGAAACCATAAACAAGACCAAAAGACAACCCTCCAAATGGGAGAAACTATTTGCAAATGAAGCAACTGACAAAGGATTAATCTCCAAAAGTTACAAGCAGCTCATGCAGCTCAATATCAAAAAAACAAACAACCCAATCCAAAAATGGGCAGAAGACCTAAATAGACATTTCTCCAAAGAAGATATACAGATTGCCAACAAACACATGAAAGAATGCTCAACATCATTAATCATTAGAGAAATGCAAATCAAAACTACAATGAGATATCATCTCACACCGGTCAGAATGGCCATCATCAAAAAATCTAGAAACAATAAATGCTGGAGAAGGTGTGGAGAAAAGGGAACACTCTTGCACTGCTGGTGGGAATGTAAATTGATACAGCACCTATGGAAAACAGTATGGAGGTTCCTTAAAAAACTACAAATAAAACTACCATATGACCCAGCAATCCCACTACTGGGCATATACCCCGAGAAAACCATAATTCAAAAAGAGTCATGTACCAAAATGTTCATTTCAGCTCTATTTACAATAGCCAGGACATGGAAGCAACCTAAGTGTCCATTGACAGATGATGGATAAAGAAGATGTGGCACATATATACAATGGAATATTACTCAGCCATAAAAAGAAACGAAATTGAGTTATTTGTAGTGAGGTGGATGGACCTAGAGTCTGTCATACAGAGTGAAGTAAGTCAGAAAGAGAAAGACAAATACCGTACGCTAACACATATATATATGCAATTTAAGGGAAAAAAAACAGTGTCATGAAGAACCTAGGGGTAAGAGGGGAATAAAGACACAGACGTAGAGAATGGACTTGAGGACACGGGGAGGGGGAAGGGTAAGCTGGGATGAAGTGAGAGAGTGGCATGGACATATATACACTACCAAATGTAAAATAGATAGCTAGTGGGAAGCAGCCGCATGGCACAGGGAGATCAGCTCGGTGCTTTGTGACCACCTAGAGGGGTGGGATAGGGAGGGTGGGAGGGAGGGAGACGCAAGAGGGAAGAGATATGGGAACATATGTATATGTATAACAGATTCACTTTGCTATAAAGCAGAAACTAACACACCATTGTAAAGCAATTATACTCCAATAAAGATGTTAAAAAAAAAAAAAGTTGCTCTGACTGTAGGCCACCTCGGAGGCAAGAAATGAAAAAGATGTGTTAAGATGCGCTCAACCAAACCACCCTGCACCAAAGAGAAATGTTCATGCCATTTAGAGACCAGGAACGATCAATTCAACCTCTATACTTGCTCATCCCACATGAAGACAAACAATGAACTGCAAAAGTAGGAGTTTATTTCATCTTCATACATTTTTCTTTGAACAAGGGTTGCAAACTTTTTCTGTGAAGGGCCAGAGAGTAACTATTTTAGGCTTTGTGACAGCTACAGGCAATAGGGATATACAGGGGTGTGGCTGTATTCCAGCACGATTTTATTTACAAAAACGGGCTGCCACCCTCTGCCTTAAACTATCAAAATAAAGTTATTTCCAAGTGAAATTTCTGCAGCCAAAGTAAATAATAGTCATGTCCTTTTTTAAAATCTTTTATATTGTTTTATTAATACTTCTACCAGCAGTCTATGTGCACTTTTTTTTAACATCTTTATTGGAGTATAATTGCTTTACATTGTTGTGTTAGTTTCTGCTGTATAACAAAGTGAACCAGGTATATGTACACATATATCCCCATATCCCCTCCCTCTTGCGTCTTCCTCCCACTCTCCCTATCCCACCCCTCTAGGTGGTCACAAAGCACAGAGCTGGTCTCCCTCTGCTATGCGGCTGCTTCCCACTAGCTGGCTATTTTACATTTGGTAGTATATATAAGTCCATGCCACTCTCACTTCGTCCCAGCTGACCCTTCCCCCTCCCCGTCTCCTCAAGTCCATTCTCTACATCTGCATCTTTATTCCTTTCCTGCCCCTAGATTCTTCAGAACCTTTTTTTTTTAGATTCCACATATATGTGTTAGCTTATGGTATTTGTTTTTCTCTTTCTGACTTACTTCACTCTGTATGACAGACTTTTAAACTAATATATAAGCCATTAACCCCACCATTCGTAGCTTATACCTTGTAAAATCGCACTATGACCAGCTGCAAAATTGTGTGACACAGTTGAAAAGAGGAAGGGAATCTGTATTCGGACCAGTTTGGCTTTCAAATCCCAATTTTGTCACTTGGTTAATAATAGTCATTCGACCTTGGACAGACTGCAGTTCTCTGTCTGTGAAGTGGGCATGATACTACCTACTTCATGGGGCGGTGATAAGTAACGTGTAAAATGCTGGCATGGCAGAGGGCAAAACAGAGGCACTCAAATACCAGGTCCCTTCCTCTTACAAGAGATGCTTTGAAGTCATTCCTCAAAGTGGCGCTGACACACTAGACCGGATTTTCCATAAAATATACAATATCTAACACTGCCTAACCACTCTGCACACATTTTCTGAGATAATCCACCTAATCTTGGCAAAGCTCTAGACAGCCTTAAAGCAGGTTATTCTCAAAGCATGCCTACTTCCATTAAAAAAAAAAAAAAAAGACAACACTCGACTCCTAGCCCAGGGAAACTTTCCATGGGATCCCTAACACGGAGATCTTGCCTCTTTGCCTTCTATTGTGACTCAAGGATATCGAAATACACTAGAGGTCTCAGAGTAGATCTAACTGTAGTTATTCCAAAAGAGTACCCCCTGTCAATGTAAGCGGCTTATTGTCCAAAAAGATACCTCCAACACATGTGTTACAGCCCCCCCTTTTTTTTTTTTTTTGGCGGTACGCGGGCCTCTCACTGTTGTGGCCTCTCCCGTTGCGGAGCACAGGCTCCGGACGCGCAGGCTCAGCGGCCATGGCTCACGGGCCCAGCCGCTCCGCAGCATGTGGGATCTTCCCGGATCGGGGCACGAACCCGTGTCCCCTGCATCGGCAGGCGGACTCTCAACCACTGCGCCACCAGGGAAGCTCTGTTAGAGCCTCTTGATTTAACTCAGCCAAATCAAATCTCAGGGCTCAAGGGACATTGTTTTGATGACTCTTCTTTGGAAATTATAAAATCTTAAACAGTATTTCATTTAGAAACTCACTCTTTGTATCATTTTGATATTTACTATTCACTTTAAAGATCACAATACACTTACTTCCACTTCTTTAAATGTTGCCAAGACCTTTTGGCTAAAAACACTATAATTCAGATTCAGTGAAGAATGCATTTTGAATCATTTTTTCCAGTGGTTAGTGATGGATTTGAGCTGATCCACTCAGCCTAGTCCTTGGTCCCCTCATGACAAATGGCACATCTTCAAGACAGCTGATTGGCTCCAGCGGCATGCACTGTGGCCATGGAACAGGGTAACTTTAGAAATGCTTCGTAACTTAAAATTGGTATGCTAAAGCAACTATTAGAAACGCCACCTACCAGCAGGTTAACTTTTTTTAATGTAAAAAGTCTACCTAGCAATTTTATATACACTTAGACAGATCATTAAATTCACCAATGGATTTTGTAACCACCAAATACCTGCCAGTAAACAAAGTTTTAAAATAGGAACAAGATCAAGTTCCCCATCCACCTGCCAATTCCCAAACTCATGAGCCCAGCTGATCTGCTCCATGACAGAACTATTTTCCCCAGGGAGAAACTATTCCCCAAAAGCGTATTTTCAATTTATAAGTGAAAAGTGCCTTCTTACACAGAAGTTAAAACGGTAATTGTTGGGCTTCCCTGGTGGCGCAGTGGTTGAGAGTCCGCCTGCCGATGCAGGGGACACGGGTTCGTGCCGCGGTCCGGGAAGATCCCACATGCCGTGGAGCGGCTGGGCCCGTGAGCCATGGCTGCTGAGCCTGTGCGTCCGGAGCCTGTGCTCCGCAACGGGAGAGGCCACAACAGTGAGAGGCCCGCATACCGCAAAAAAAAAAAAAAAAAAAAAAAAAGGTAATTGTTGAAGGTAAGAGTAAACACCTAAGAGCCACAGCTATAATAGTGAGGAAGGCGCTGGTTCAGAACATCGAACTTCCCACAGACCTTCCCAGACTGGGCATTACTAACGATGAAACCTCCAACTGGAATTAGCACTGCAGGGGGAAGGATTGGAAAGAAACTGAAGAGCAGATGCGCAGTTTCTAGAAAAACAAAGAGAGGAGAGAAGGTTGGAGATGAGCACCTGCCATTCAGCCCAATTCCTCCAGGCACGTTCACTGGGAGGAGAAGCAGGAGCTTCAAGACAGAGGAGGCTTCTGCCCATGTACACACGCGCACATACAACGCACATGCTTCATTTCTCTGTATGTTGTAGAAATTTCTAACATTTCACTTCTCATGCTGTACTGCACTTACCTATCCATTGACATTTTATGTCTCTCTGTTAGATGAGAGCTTCCTAAGGCCGGGGCTGGTTCCCACTGCGATGCTGTGCAGAGCAGCCTGGGCCCTCACCTGATGAGGCAGTGAATACACTTCCACCCTCAGAAACCTGCGTGATCTTGGAGACAGCCCCTGGGCATTAAAGGTGCTCCAACCTCCCTCCCTAGGGCTGATCTTTGTGTTGATGACTCCCTCGCATACCTGTATCATTTTCTACATATGGATATATCCCCAAATAATACGTTGAGTGTGCGTGGTTTTGAACTTTTATACGTAGGAGGAATGGTTACGCATTCTGCGGGCCCTTGCTCTTCTCACACGGCACTGCTGTAAGAGCCACGGATGTGGACGTGGGGCGCTGGGCCCTGCTCCTCTTCCCTGCTGCAGAGCGGTCCACCGTTCCGCACGCTGCTTGCCATGCTCTCCTCAGCGGCCACGTGAACTGGCTGCAGACACCGCTATTACGTTCTGAACAGCTTCTGGAACATGTGTCAGAACTGCGATGGCATTTGTGTGCCAGGTTTTCCAACACCTTTGTCTGACCTTGCAGGAAACTTTTTTTTTTATTTCAAAATATATGGAAAAGATGGATAATGGAAGAAAATGGAGGCAAATCAACCATTTGAGAGGAAATGAAATCCCAGGGTTGTCAACACTCTAATTCAAGCAGCAAAGGGGAAAAGGGCAAGATAATGGATGGGAGTCTGAGTTTCTTGGGGCTGCTGAAACAAAGTACCACACACTGGATGGCTTACAACAGAAATTTCTTCCCTCACAGTTCTGGAGGCTACAAGTTTGCAATCAGGACGTTGGCAGGGCCATGCTCCTGTGAAGGCTCTCGGGTAGGAACCTTCCTTGCCTCCCCCTAGCTTCTGCTGGTTGCTGGCATTCCTTGGTTTGCAGCTGCATCACTCCAAATCTCTGCCTCTGTTGTCACATGGTGCTGTCCCTGTGTGTCTCTGTTTCTTCACATGGTGTTCTCCTTTCTTATAAGGACACCAGCCATACCGGATTAAGGATCCACCCTACTCCAGTATGACCTCACCTAGTTATATCTGCAGTGACCCCATTTCCAAATAAGATGACATTCTGAGTTACAGGGGGCTAAGCCTACCAACATATCTTCTATGGGGACACAATCCGAAGCAGAGCAAGCAAGAGGTTAGCTTCAGAAATTGACAAACTACAAAAAGGGCGACATACGGTTACCGGAACAATTTAGCTTGTCAATCCATATATAAACATTCACTGAACACCTATTAAGTTAACCAGCACGGAAATATTAATATAGCTTCTTAGAAGAAATAATGAAATGACACCAGGCTAATCATTTCTGAGATACTCCTTACTCGACATATACAATTATTTAATCCTGTTTCCAAAGAGGTCAAATATTAGTCAACAAATGCGTACTAGGCAACTACTCTGGAGCATGGTGAGAAATTCTAAAAAAAAAAAACTGAGATAGGTCTTCAAGGAGCTAGCAACGGAGTTGGGGAGCTGAATAAATATAAGACAAGTTAAACAGCAATAAAGACAACGAACAGGTGTAAGTTAAATAGACAATTAAAGCAAATTGGCTGCCATTTACTGATTTTCTGCTACGTGCTAGGCATTGTTATAAGCACAGATGAACTCCTTCAATACTGCCAACAACCTCATAAGGCAACTACTAATACTCCTTCATATGAAAACACACAACCCTGAGAACAGGAAGGTTAAACATGTCCACCAAGAACTTTCGAAACTGGAATTCAAACCCAGGCAGTCTGGTTCTCTTACCCACTATACCCACTAACAGATGTCTGTTGCTCTAAATTCTCTAATTGATGATCAAATTAAAAAATGAAAACGTTATGCCTCCTGCTTATACAGCTGAATAAAAAAAATTTTTTTGGAATTCCATCTCTGTAATAAAATCTGGTCACAAATAAGAACACTAGACTTCATTTCAAATATGATTAACCAAATAGTGACTTTCCCCTCCAAATCCATGTCTGTGAGGCCCTGAGCCAGTATATTCCTTCTTGTTTGACTGCAGTAGTACTTTGTATTGTGGAAGAGTCTTTTCAAATTATATTAAAAAGGACAAAATTTAATAAGGGTTAAAAATGTCTATCAGAGCACATGTAGCTAGTTGAGTTATTCTACAAAGTCGTCCCTTCTGATGGTGTGTACTTATTCCGGGGACACTGTCACTATGCAAAGTATTCTTCCAATTCTTTTGAAAATGCTTTTAGAGCTTAAAGCTAGATAAGACACCATCTCATGACTTTTACCATATCTCAATTTTTACACTTGATCTTAGCTAAAAGGCCGAGAAGCGATGCATATCTCAATTTTTAAACAAAAAAACAATACTTCCCATGAGTGCCCACTCTCTTTATTTAATAGATGGGCCTCAAAATGACTTGGGGCTGAAGGCAAATGCCAAGTCTTTACTCAGAGATTTGACTCCATTGAGGATATTTTGTAAAAGTTGTCATGGTCATGGTCTCCGAAGGGAATTCCAAAGAAGAGTTCCAAAAACTGGGCTGGAAAATGTTGATTTGGAGCTACCTGTCCCTTCTCTACATGGGCTAGAAGAAAAAGGAGCAGGTGAGGTTTCTGAATGGTGCCTAGATCTCCCAGTTGTTAAAAATGCTGGGCTTGATACTTCTTAATTAGTCCTAATTTACAAGAGCAGGTTGGCCTTGAGAGTTAACAGAGATCAGCAGCAGGACTCGTAGCCTGGGCAATAGGCACTTTGCCATAGTAGTTAAAGGAGTGTCTAAAGGGAATCTCCAAAGACTGGCTTCGCTAGAAGCCTTGTAGTTTCAGAAAGAGACTTGCAGTGACCCACAGTATGGACAACGGTTATCTTCCTACTTGGGGCCGTTACCTATTATTCCAGCCACAAATACAAGTGGCCACCCATCCCTGCTACAGACACACACACACATGCACACACTTCAAGAACTTGGCACTATTAGCATGGAGGAAGTTTTCATAGATGTGGAAGAAATAATCAAAGAAAAAAAGGCAGAAATAAAAAAGGCAAGGAGATGAAGAGGAACCAAAACCATGTCAAAAGAATGGCAAAGAAAGAAGATGAAGAAATTCCAGTACCATAACAATGACACATGAACCTGACACAGAATTGCCATGGCTTTTGAAGAGCAATACAGTCGGCCCTCCATATCCACGGATGCAGAACCCAGAGATACAGAGGGCTGACGATGGCACTTGAGCATCCATGGATTCTGGTATCCACAAGGGGTCCTGGAACCAATCCCTCATGGATACTGAGGGATGATTGTATGTGCTGATCCATAGAAAAATAAAAGAATCCCCAAGCTCCAGATGGAGGAAAAGCGGGGTAGTGGTGGTTGATAATAGTATGAATGTGGTGATATGTAGAGTCAACAGGGCTATTCATGAGGTGTACTATCTTCCTGAAGATTATATCTGAGACATAGCTTCTACAAACATAATTCAACATCTAATACTGATTCTTTAAAAAAAATCTCAGCAAACTAGGAATAGATAAAGTAACCGATGGAAAACCTATAACTAACATCTACTTAATGGTGAAAGATGCAATGCTTTCCCACCAAATGTGGGAATAAGGCAAGGATGTTTGGTCTTATGGCTTGCATTTGATATATTTTAGAGATCCTAGCAACTTTAATAAGACAAGAAAAAGAAATAAAGGACATAACATATTGAAAGGAAGACTTAAAATTGTATTTGCAGACAACATGGTCACTTGTGTAAAAAATCCTAAGAATACTAGAGAAAAACTAGTAGAACTAGTAAATAAATTTAGTAAGTCAGCATGATATACAATATCAACATAAAAAAATGTATTTGTATCATTAGCAATGGACAAATGAACACTGAAGTATAAAAATATCATCTGCATAATTTAAAAAATGAAATATTTAGGGATGCATTTAACAAAAATGTGTACAAGATCCATACACTGAAAACTGTAAAACACTGCTGAGAAAAATTAAAGACAACCTAAATACATGGAGAAACATATCATGCTCAAGGATCAGAACGCTCAACATTGTTATGATGTCAATATTGATCCACAGATTCAATGCAATCTCTACCAAATCCCAGTAGGCTCTGTCATAGAAATTGACAAGATGATTCTGAAATTTATATGGAACCAAGAATAGCCAAAATAGTCTTGCGGGGGGGAGGGGGGAATAAAAAAGAACAAAGTTGGAGTACTTCCACTACCCGATTTCCAAACTTACTATAATGCCTCAGTAATCAAGACTGTGTGGTTCTGGCATCATAAGATTAGACATATAGATCAATGGAACAGAACAGACTGCAGAATTAGGCCCATCTTTTGGAGGTCCTAGCAATGGTTAATTGACTTCCAACAAAGGTAACAAGGTTATTCAATGGGAAAAGGACAGTCTTTTCCACAAATGATGCTGGAACAATTTGACGTCCATATGGAAATAAGTGAATCTTGACCCTTACTTCACACAATATGCAAAATTAACTTGAAGTGAAGCACATAAGTATTAGTTTTATACTGTTGTATAACAAACTTAATAGCTGTAAACAACACAGGTTAATTATCTCAGTTTGTGTGGGTCATGGGTCAGGAGTCTGGGCATGCCTTACCGGGATCCTCTGCTCAAGGTCTCAGAAAGCTGTATACTCAAGGGAAGGGATTACACAGGGTACGAACATGGGGGTGGGGGGCAGAAATCAGGGGTGCCACCCTAGGGTCTATCTGCCCAAATAGGTCTAAACAAAGAGCTAAAACTGCAAAAGTCTAGAGGGAGACACAGGGGGAATCTTTGTGAACTTAGGCAAAGTTTTTTTAGAGCACAAAAAGCATAAACCATAAGAGAAAAAAACCCATAAACTGGACTTCATCAAAATTAAAAACCTTTGCTCTTTCAAAGGCACAGTTTAGAAAACGAAACTGTAAATCACAGTTCAGGAGAAAGTACTTGCAAATGACCTATCTAATAAAGGCCTGTATCCAAAATATCAATATATAAAGAACTGACAGACAATCCAGTAAGAAACAGGCAAAAGATCTGAGCGGACACTTCATCAAAGGAGATATACAAATGCTCAACAAGCACAAGACATACTCACCATCATTAGTCATTAGGAACACGCACAATGAACTACTATGACACACCCACTGCAATGGCTACAATTTAACGGGACAGACAGTAACAAATGTTAGTGAGAACGTGGCCCAAGCAGAACTCTCATACTTCACTTTGCCAGTGGGATGGGAACGCAAAATTGCAGACACTGGAGGATAGCGTGACAGTTTCTTGTAAAGTTAAACATACACAAAGCATATGGCCTGGCAATGCCACACCTAAGTATTTACACAAGACAAATGAAAATATGAGTCCACACAAGGACCTGTAAGCAAATGTTCATAGCAGCTTTATTCATAATGGCCAAAAAACGGAATTAACTCAAATGTTCCTCAACTAGTGCATGGACATATTGTTACAACCAAACTATGGAATAGTACTTAGCAAAAGAAAGTCACCAACTGCTGATACATGATGAATGACAAAACATGGATGAATATAAAAAGCTTTACACTAAATGAAAGAAGCCAACCACAAAATACTATCTATATAAACCTACCGTCAAATCACTTCAAAGAACTACTAGTATTCAGACCACATTCTCTGACCATCATGCAGTTGACTTAGAAATCGGTTTTTAAAATACCTAGAAAACATTTGTAAATTTAAAAATAAACTTCTAAACAACTCCATTGTGAATGAAACAATCACAATGGAAATCAGAATATATTAGAACTAAATAAGAATAAAAATACTGTGTTTTGAAACATCCAAGCAGCAGAATAAATCCAAAGAAAGAAGAGAAAATGAAGACAAAAAGATTTCAAGGGGGCTTCCCTGGTGGCGCAGTGGTTGAGAGTCCGCCTGCCAATGCAGGGGACACGGGTTCGTGCCCCGGTCCGGGAGGATCCCACATGCCGCGGAGCGGCTGGGCCCGTGAGCCATGGCCGTTGAGCCTGCGCTCCGCAACGGGAGAGGACACAGCAGTGAGAGGCCCGCGTACCGCAAAAAAAAAAAAAAAAAGATTTCAAGGGTATATTTTAAGTGAAGACAGCAAGAGGCTGGGACTTCCCTGGCGGTACAGTGGTTAAGAATCCACCTGCCAATGCAGGAGACATAGGTTCGAGCCCTGGTCCGGGAAGATCCCACATGCCGCGGAGCAACTAAGCCCATGCGCCGTAACTACTAAGCCTGCGCCCTAGAGCCTGCGGGCCACAACTACTGAGCCCGCGGGCCACAGCTACTGAAGCCCGCGCACCTAAAGCCCGTGCTCCACAAGAGAAGCCACCGCAATGAGAAGCCTGCGCACCGCAACGAAGAGGGGCCCCCCCCGCTCCCTGCAACTTGAGAAAGCCCGTGCACAGCAACGAACACCCAATGCAGCCAAAAATAAATAAATAAATTTATTTTAAAAAAAGAAAGCAAGAGGCTGAATAGTGTATGTAGTATGCTTTTTTGGTGTAAGAAAAGGAAGGAAATGCAGTAAGTGTGAAAGTGTGTGGGGGGCGCACGCACGTGCGCACTAGCTCAAATGTGCAAAAGAAGAAACACAGAAGAATGAACTAAAAACTAATAATATTGATTGGAGTGGCTGGAAGAAACAGCATGGCTGGCAGGAGACAGGAGTGAAAGTAAAGCTTTTCAGAATATACCTCGATAAAAATCTGACTTTCAAATCATATCATTTCATTAAAGTTAATCAAAAAGACGCTGGAGAATATAATTCTGCTCATTCCTTTCTACATAGTGACAAACCTCACAGTGCATAACCACAACTAGACAAACCTTTGGTAAGGCTCATCAAGAAGAAAGAGAGAAGGCACAAACAATATGAAGATTTAAGAATGAAGAGACAGACGTAAGTACAGATACGGCAGATATTAACTGGTAGTTTAAAACCTTCCCACACCAAAAGCACCAGGCACAGCTGGCTCTGGGGCAAGTTCTACTAAATATTCAAGGAACGAATAACTCCAGTTTTATACAATCTTCCAGAGACCAGAAAAAGGGAATGCTCTCACTCACTGTATAAGGCTAGCAAAACGATACTAAGCTAGACAAAGACAGTAGAGGAAAGTAAAATTAAAGCCCAATCTCACTCACAAATACAGATGTAAAGATCCTGGAGAAAATATTACCAAACAAACCCAGCAGTAAGAAACGCGTCCATGCCAGCAATGCAAACCTGGTTAACGCTACCAAGTTATATTAGAAAATCCCTTAAAATAGCCCATTGCATTAACAGGTTTAAAGGGTGAGGGACAAATCTCCATAAAGGCAGAAACGGGGGTTGATAAAACTCAACATCCATTTGCACCACCCCGCCCCCCAAAAAAGTGCACTAGAAATGCGCCTACGCAAACCCTAAAGTCAACATAATACTTTGTGGTGAAATATGGAAAACATCGCGCCTTCTTCAGTACAGATCCCGGGCCCCACCCCAAACCTCCTGAATCAGAAACTCCAGGCTAGCTGCCAGGGAACTTGGAGCTTGGGAACCGCCCTCAGGTGATTCTGGAGCGCAGGTTCCTCGGAGTCAGAGCTCGGGCCGCGGCTCCAGCATCCGCGTCCCCTGCGGGAGGAGGGCTCTCCGCCCGTCCCCGTCCCCCTGAGTCAGGATCTGCACTTCAACCCCAAGTCCGGGTGGTTATCGGCGCAGCAAAGCTGCGGACAGCTGCTCTCGAGCTGGGCGGCACGGCAGAATCACCCAGAGCACTTCTTTAAAATGCAGATGTCTGATCTCTTCCCTCCCACCCCATCAAATAAATCTGAATGTCTGGGTGGGGCTGGGGCAGCAGGTCGTTAAGGCTCCCCAGGTGATTCTAATGAGCAGCCAGCGTGGCCACCCACGGGTCTGCAGGTCCGCAGCGCGCAAGGAAGCTTCCATTTCCGCCCTGAGCCAGAGGAGAGGCGTCCCTTGAGTCCTTTGAAGATGCCCCCGAGAAAGAAGCTTGCATTCCACACGTCTACCGATGGCGATTTTTCAATACAGGTTACCAAGCTGAAACCCAGAGAAGAACTCTCTGAAACAAAGTTGTGAGGATTCAGATGAGATGTACGCGGTAGCACCGGGCAAAGGGCTCTGCACCGATTACACCCAACGTTAATGCAAGTTACTACCCAGGCAGCAGAAGCTCTAACTGCTCTTCGAGCATGGACAGCAAATCTGATGACATCATCAACAAATCAAGGCCAAACTGTATCTCTCAAAGCTATACTGTCCAACACTTGAAGCTACTAGTATGTGGAGCCTGAAATATGGCTAGTCCAAACAGGCGTGCTGTAGGTGTAAAACACCTGCTGGATTTCCACAACTTAGTGCAAATAAGGGGAGGGGAACATCTCACTAATTATCATACTGATTGCATGTTGAAATGATAATATTTTGGACATACTGGGTTGAATAATATATATTATAAAAATTGATTTCATCTGTCTTTTTTAATGCGGCTACTAGGAAAACGGGATTACACATGTGGCTTGAATTATTTTTCTAATGAACAGCCTGGTCCCAAAGGATCCGGAAGCCGGAATGTGAACTGCTACTTAGACCAACTTTCTCAAACTTTAATTTACATACAGATCACCTGGGGGTCTTGTTAGCCTGCAGATTCTGGTTGTGTAGGTCTACAGGGGCCTAAGATTCTGCATTTCTCCTAAGCTCCCAGGAGCAGAGGCATCAGAACAATTTTATCAACAAGGAAAAACTGTTTTGTGGCACAGACATGATGGGAAGCTCTGGAGAAAGGATCATATCATTTCAGAGTTGATAATAGTGAAGAAAGGAAATGGTGGCAGGGTTACATTCAGCCTCAACTTTAAAAAATCAGTTATTATGTCTTGCAGCAAGGGCTACAGAGAGGTGAGGGCCAGCTCCGACTGTCCTCCACCTGGGAGGGTGGCAGCGACTCCCGCCGTCTCTGACAGATCCAGGAGCACCGACGTGTGCAAGAACATCTCAGGACCAGGAAGCTCAAAATGGAATCTGGATTGGGGGTTCTTCTGTCCTGCCTGCCACACAACCAGTGTCAACGGCAGCACCCTCCTGGGGTCTCACTGAAACCGAGTGCAATCTTCCTTCTCACTGTGACGCACGGTTAGTACTGACAGGTCGCAGCTGGTCACTGCTGCGCAGGTACATTTCCTCTTCCAGTAAAACTGTTCGGGCGGATTCCTGGCCTGCTGGAATGAACCCTGACAGCTCAGTCCCCGCCTAAGTCGTCCCAGGGCCATAAAGGAACTTGAGGGTCATACAAGGGCATTTCAAGCCACACCACCTGACGCTAAGAATCCCCTGTATGACCCACCTCCACCTCAAGAGCTCCTGTGAAGGCGGAAGTAGGACACCCTGGCGGAGCAGCCCCTTCTGTTGGAAGAGGCTCCTCACAAAATGCCCAAGGACAAGACAGCAATATATGACAATTATCACAAGGCAAAGAAAGGGCAGCACCGTGTCCCCGAGGTCTGCAGGCAAGGGAATACGAGCTGAATGAGTTACAAACAAGTTACTTCTATTTTTACTTTCAATTATTACCTTCAACTTCCCTTACCCCTTCCCACCCCCAAACATACCAACAAGCAAAGCAAAAAACAAACCTAAACTCAAACTACTGGTGACAATAGTCTAAAAGTCCAGAAGCTGGGAAGAAAAAGGTAGGAAAGCAGCGTGTGGGACCTCTCGCCCCACTGGACTCAGTGCTTTCTTATTCATTTGCTAACTGACCATGGAAAGAAAGACTAAGCATGAGCTCCCTTTCATCTTGTACACTCATCCCATACTCTGATCTCCAGATAGATAACAGAATTTGTTGAAATGAACACATCCCAACAATTTTAAGCTATGCCCCCTTGTCCAGTTCAAGTCAAAGAACATTCACTAAATGTCCGCTGCGTGTACAGGGCCATGTTAGGTTTCACCTGCCCAGGAAAAACGTCTTCAACCTCAGCCCTCTTTATTACAAGCTTGGAAGATGAAAAAAATTACTGCTGAAATACACAGGTGTTACATATCACAAGAGAGTCAAGGAAGAGCAATACTAAACATACATGAAATTTCAAAGCTACTTATGGAGTCATTTCAAGATACCGAGGAACAAATTCAAGTAACAAGAAAGGAGCACTCGGTACCCATCCTGTTCGATCAGGGAAGGTGCTGTGGGCCCGGAGAGCAATCAAGTCCCTGGATTTCTTCCCATCCCGTCCCCAGGAGTGGAGGAACTCGGCAGGGCCTCAAGCTGCATTGTGGAGCTAAGGTAAAGTGTTGATTTAAAAAAGGAAAGGCTTCCATTCTGAGACAGGAAAGGCAGGCAATATTCCCTGGTGCAGAGATCGCCTCGTTATCGCCCTGGGATTGTTGGCTACACAGTACTATCATTTTAGGAATAAACAAAATGGAAGCTCACAAAGTGTACCAATGGCTTCAGGTCTGAGAGAGGTAACAAAACACTTGCATATTTCAATGCTGACAGAAGCTGGGGGTGGGGGTCAGAGAGGCCACACCTACAGCTCGGGGGCAGATGGGCCAAGAACTGGAAGGATGCTACCCTCTCACACCAGTTCTCCAAATAGCGACGGCTTATATAACGCACAGATGCAATAATAATAACGCCCACAGATGCAATAATAATAACGCCGTACAGTCTGCAAAGGACGTTGGTGCACACTGGATTCTCTGAAGAGTTCTGGGAGCTTGGTGGTGCAGGCTGTCTTAGCTCTATCTTACAAATGGAGGAAGCACCAGCAGCGAGGCGAAATGACTTGTCCAGTGTCATGGAGTTAAGAAGGGGCTTCCTACCACCTCCCACAGACACAAGGCTCCTTTACCACTCTTTGTTCCTCCGGCTAGAAACAGAAAGCACTAGTGCACGATGCCGATTTTCTAAAGAGATGCCTGCTACATTCTTAAAAAGAAAAGGATGCAACTCTCCTGGTGGTCATGTGGATAAATCCGTTGTAAACATTTACCATGAGAAACCATCCTCTGACTACAGGATGGCAACTGGATCTCACTCGACTAACCCCAACTGGGTCTCCTGGTCCTCTCTGGCTCTCGAGGGAGAGGAACTGGAAGAAAGCCTCTCTTGCTCTATTCCTGTCTGTAGCAACAAACAAAATATGGGCTCGAGTAATTTCTGAGTCCAAACAGAAAGTTCTCTTTAGAGAACTTAGCCGTGCAGGAACTGTGTGAGCTGCTGCCAATGTCACCTGAAACTCAAAGCTCGGGTCAACAATGAAATGCAGGGAAATGTCTAGAAAATCATGCTTTACTGGATTTCCAAAAGTTTACTGGGACATGGTTAGAATCATTTTTTTTTCTTTAAAAGAAAGGAGTTCCATGTAGCTCAAGTCAATAACAGTTAACATTTCTTGAGTGCCTACTACGTGTAAGATGCTATTGTAAGCACCTAACATGCCTTATCACGCAGGCAGGCCAACAGCCCCGGGAGGAAGGTACTGTTGTTAGTATCTTCATTTTACAGACAAGGAAGCTGAGGCACAGAGGTATGGAACTCGCCCAAAGTTAGATAGGATTCAAATCCTGAGTAAACACCTTAAAGGTGAACGACAGCCCCTGTCCCCCCATCTGCCAAAAAGGAATAATGAACAGAGAAACTAGAAAAGAAAGAAAGCAGAACTTCAAAGAGGTCAGAAACAGGGAAGGGAAATTACTAGCAAGTAATGAAAACAACCTCTTATTCTCTGATAAAATTGAAAAAACTTTGGAAATAAGAAAAACTCTGGCCTTTTGAAATCCTTGGCCACCAGTTCAAAATGTCGCCTAAGCCTTGAAGAGGCTCCGCTTTTCTCCTTATTTTGGAGCCCCCAGTAAGAGCAAGAACCCCATGTTCTTTCAGTGGTTTTTAAAGTAACTACATTCTGTTAATCCTCTTTTCATTTTGGAACAAAGAATATTGGCGTATTTTTTGGGTAACTTTAATGATTTTTCGGAACCTATAAAAATGAAAACGTTTGCTTTGAAGCCACTGAACATACAGAAAAGGAAAGAACTGAAAAGGTACTAAGCAGATGAAACTCTATGGTAAGTTATCACTAATGCCATTTCACTGGCACTCTTCTGGGGAAGCTGGGTGTCTCTTGACTCTAGAGCTACTTTCAAATTGAACTAGTTTCTTTACAAAGCACACAACACAAGGAATGAGGATCCCTTCACATGATAGGTTCCCAGTACAAACCAATGTGCGGGAAGAGAAATCCTTGTGTCAGGTAGCTCGCAGCCAGCAGACGCTGGCATGGGATCAACACCTAACCCTGACCTCAGTCAGCAGGGCCTTCCGTAGCTGGAGTGAGGCAGCTACTGAGACTGCGAGGGATTTGACGGGCGCCTCCCTGGGTGTTTGAAACCACTTACTGTTTGCATGGGAGGGGAAAACGCAAGTAAAAATGAGGCTGTGACAAACTTATCATCCAAGAGGCAATGGCTGGAGAAATGATGACCCCGTAGGATCTCCCGGATTCAGACAGATTTACTTTTGGATTTGGCGATTTGCTTTAATGGAGCCGCCGCTGGCCATCTAACACTAGCCATGCTAAGTGATACCCAACCCCCGCTCAATCATGCTGGCCTGCTGCATGGTCATGTCAGAGTTTCAGAGCTCTATTCTTCCTCATAGCGCTCATCTCCGCCGGAAAATCTATCATTGTTTATTTTTTTATTGTCCGCTTCCCCACACAGAAGCTCTGTAAGGCAGGGACCTCGTCAGTGGTGCCGTCTGCTGTCTTCCCGGCACTCAGGACACCGCGGGCACAGCATGGGCATTCTGCGTTTAATGAATGAAACCACTGACAACTTAATAAATACAAGTTAGAATTTTAAGGTAAGGAGACCAATCGTTGAATAACCATACTAGACTCTAAAAGCCCCTACGGACGCTCTCCACTTTCAAGTACCTCGAGAAGCTGCTACACAGTGGCAGGACCTCTGGTTTGAACCTACTCCATGCTGTGGAATCTCTCAAGGGTATATTGGGTTTTGTGAAACAGCCAAAAGTCATTCAGAGTCAAATCTGGTGAACAAGTGATCATGCCCAATATATATGTTGGATGAAAGGGAAAGCTGTCTATAAATGAACAAGCCCAAGAGTCTTATTTGGCTGGTAAACTGGTTTCGAAGGTAATTCAAACATGGTTTGGACTACAACAAAATCGCTGGCTCGGTCTCTAGACTCTACGGTGGATACTTTACAAGGAACAAAACTGAGCTGTGATAAAAACTACCCAGGCTACACAGATGCTGAGATGCCCCCAGAAACCTGACTTGTGATATTAGCTTTGCCTTTAAGTTGCCATTAAGTTGTCACATTAGTTAACCTCTCTGGGCCTTAGCTTCCCTAACGGGGAAACAATATAAACTTAAAGGTCCCAGTCAATTCTAATACGGCATGATTCCATTCTTGTGAAGGTCTACTATGTCTGTTTAAAAACCAGTCTCAATCCACTTCGCTTCACACTTTGCATGCGTCTATAAAGCCCGTGATATGGGTTTTTCAGCAGACTGATTTCATATTTGCTTAGGCAAAAACTAAAATTAGTTTTCACTTCCTGAGCGCAGCAAGACAGTTAAGGGAGGCAACCCGGCAAAGGGCGCTTGCTCGTGCCTGTGCATACTTCCGACTGCGTATCAGGGAACTAACCGTTCCCTCCTCAGATCTTCCCTCAACTGTTGCAAAAGCAGACAAACCTCCCGTGCATGGCACAGAAACACTGTCCAGGAGCGCCGATCGAGTCTTCGCGGACACTGCCGGGCTACGGCCCCTCCGCAGGACCCACGGGGGATGCGGCAGGCTCCCGCCCCGCCCGGAGGGCCAGGGTGAAGACCAGCCGCGGCGCGTCGCCGGGGAGGCAGGGCGGCCGCTCGGCCCGCTCGCCGCCCTGGGACGGGGAAGGAAAGTCCGGGCAGCGGCCGCGACGCCCCCACTCCCCCAGCCTCCCGGCCCGATTCCTGTCCCTACCTTCGCCCGCCGCCGGCCCGGGACCTTGGGCGGGGAGAACGAGGGAAGCCGGAGGCACCTGCCTGCTGCTCCCCGGCCTCAGCCCTAGCCGGCCGGGACAGCGAAGGCACTCGGGCTAACCCCCCTCCCCCCGCCCACCTCCGCGGGTGCTGCGAGGCCCCGTGGGACTTGCCGGCCCCGGGAGTCCCAACTTCCTCCTCCCGGCCCCCCCACCACCAAAGGTCCCCGCAGCGCCCGGCTCGGAGCCAGGCCAGCCGCGACCGCGCACCCACCTCGGGGTCCGGGCGCCACCGCCGTTGCCAGGCTGCTCGGCTCCCGGGCCCCGCTCCGCCCCCTCCAGGGCCCGCCCCCTGCGGCCTCCCCGCCCTCGGCCACCGCCCGCCGCCCTCCTCCGCGCGCCGGTTGGTGGGGGTGTGTCACGTGCCGGGGGCGGGGCGGGTAGAGGGCGCCGGCCAAGTCTGGGGAGCAGCCCCGAGGGGCGGGGTCTTCGCCCTGGAGGCTGCTGGGAAACCTTGTTTCGGGGGCCCGGCGCGTGGAGACAGCTAGGAGTTGTAGTTCTAAATACGGTGCCGGGAATGGGCGGGACCAAGCTGCTAGGGACCACCCCTGTTAAGGGAAGTTGGACTAGGCGCCGAGCGGAGGCCGCTGGGAAGTGTAGTCCGAGAATTATTCTTTGCGTCTCCCTGTTTTTCTCCAATAAGGGGGAAACCCAGAGGGAAAACTTCTCTAGATAAAACTTTAGCGGCTGTCGCTAAATTGAGCTATTTGGGGGCTCATAGGGTTGGCTGCGTGAAGTTGAGATACTGTAAGGGAAAAAAATTTCACTGACTCTGGTGTCCTTCATGCTACGTCAGCACCTTTACAAGAACTCTCTTGAGACTTAGTGAAAGTAAACATTTCAGGACAAAGTTCCTTCTACTTTTTTGAGGTTTGGGACAGGCGACTATTAACCCAGGAAAAAGAAAGGAAAAGAAAAAAAGACAATTTCAGGAAGATAATTCAGTGTGTAATTAGAAAAAAGTACTCATAGAATATCTGTAATTGTCCTTGTGCTACATTATAATTATACATAAGCAGCTCAGGTAAATGACGGTAAATAGGATTACTTTAACATGCCGTTTTTTGCCTCTTCTATTCTTAGTACTCCAGCATCTAAAAACACGATACCACTATATGTGTGTCTGTGTGTGTAAATAACCATATATCATTCTATATATATATATATATATATATATATATATACACACACATATTAACGCTATTGAAGAGTCAAGATTCCTCATCTGAGTAACAAGGCCCTTCAGACGCGAACCCCACCTACTCTTCAGCCACTTCTCCCAATGTGCCTCTTCCCTCTCTCTTCACTCCAAGTTCTGGTCTAATCACAGGGAACTTCTTTCTATTCTCAGGATGCACCACTGTTCTTTCCTCCCTCCAGCCCCTTACGCTTGTTCTTCCTTTCTCCTGGATTGACCAGACTCCTAGAAAGGAGCAGAATAGCACTTGCTCGGGGCCAGGCAGAATTAGAAGCTCCCCCCTCCCCAAGAGCCCTTCTCAGAGCACTGATGAGAAGTGCTTACCCTTCTTCCCTGTCAACTCCTCTCCCCAGACTGGGAACTTCTTTGAAGCACATTCACTTTTGTACCCGATTTCACAGAGTGCCCAGTAAAAGCTTCTTGATCGCATGCATTGCGTCAGTAACCGGATTCCCGAACCTGTGAGTCTTGGAGCAGAGGGAGAGAGGGACCTGTGGTTGGATGGAGGGAGGACGGCCGCTGGGTGGGCGGCCTTGCCTACCGTAGGCACTGCGTTCAAGGATGAGGCTGAAACCCTTCGCTCAGTGGGAGTGGGGGGCGAGGGGCAGGGCACAGAGCAAGGACACTCCTCATCCTAAGGAGGTGGTTACTGAAGAAGATTTCTCCACCACCTCCAACCTGGGTCCAGCCCCGGCCCAGCCCAGCTCCAGAAGGAGGCGGCCCAAGCAGAAAGGGCCGGGAGAGAAGACCAGTCTTCTGGCCTGTGAAGTGGAGGGCGAGACCCCTCCCGCCTTCCTCACAGCGTAGGTGCGGGATCACAGGATCACGCAGGGAAGAGAAGTGAAAGCACTTGGAAAACTGTACAGGCTGAAGCCTGCAGAGGAGTTCCCACCTTGCCCTGGCGAGCTGGCGGTAGTCTTGACCAGGTCCTGCTCTCCCTCAGGCTGGGGCTGCAGCTCACAGTTCAAAGTATATGTGTGAGTGTCTGTGTGTGTGTTGGGGGTTCTTCAGGCTTCCTCGTGTTTCACAGGTGCACACACACCTCAAATGCAGGGGCCTGTGGAGAGATGGCAGGCCTCCCAGTCAGGGGCTTCTGCACAGCAGGGAGGGAACAGCAGTAGGCTTGACAGAGACTGCTTCTCCGATAAGCTTTCTGGGTAGGGCATCCCGCACCCATCCCCACCAATGGCCGCCTGCTTTTGCTAAGGCACAGACTAGAGGTGCCTCCTAGGTTCTGGGCTCCATCCTGTTCCCCCAAGTTGGGGGAAGTAAAGCAGGCAGAACCAGGACGGGCCTACACCATTGGCCTGGCTAGTTATGCCCCTTCTCCCACCCTCAGCCTCCTGGGGGAGAAGCAGGCCTGAGGGAGGAAATGGCCTATTTCCTACTTCTCTCCCTCAGCACACTCACCCCAAGGGCCCTGGTGATGATACTCTGACCCCTGCGGTCCCCACCCCGCCTCGGCTTGATGCAGGCTGGGGGCTGCGATCACCTTATTCTACCAGGTTCCCTCCATTGGGCCTGAAGTGGAGGAAGTTGGAGGAAAGGGAAGGGCGTCCCTATGAAGGAGAAAGCTGGAGATGGAAGTGGTCAGAAATGAAAACTTTTCGATGTAGCTACGGGGAACTGGGCTCTGGCAGAAAGTGCTTGGAATCAGGAAACCTGGATGCCAGTCCCAGCAAGTCTATAGACAAGCTGTTAGCCTTGGGAATGTCACTTCACCTCTCTGATCGTTAGCTGCTTCCTCTGAAAAAAGGAGTCAAAGGCCACTTCCCAGGGTTGCTGTGTCCTAGCACAGCAGGGATAGAGGTGAGTGTGCGGTAGAGTGTCAAGGCAGCAGTGTGCCCAAGCTGCCAGGTGGCTGATGGGAAGAGAGGTGGGAGAGGGTGGGGGCAGGCCCCTGGGCATTGGCACGAAGGCCCCTGGGCTCGTTCTAGCTCTTCCATTTGTTGGGTGTGTGACTTCGGGCAAGTACATCTCTCGGAACCTGGATTTCCTCATCTGTGAAATGGGGATATTAATATCTACTTCATAAGCTTGTTGTGCAGAATAAACACATGAATGCCTACGACTAACTTCTGCTTCTAAAAGAACCGCAAAGTCCTTCTGCTGCCTCCTCCCCACCCCACCCTTTATTTAAAAAGTAGCCTCAGCAGAATGGTGCAGCCACTGTGGAAAAGAGTTTGGCAGTGAATTCTAAAGTTAAATGCACACACGACCAAGCAATACCACTCCTAGGTACTTGTGTAAGACACAAGGAAACTTATGTTTCTAAAAAGACTTGTATTCAAATATTCATAGTAGCCTTTTAAAAATAATTGTCAAAAAGGTAAGCATCTCAGATTCCCATCAGCTGATGAATGGCTAAACGGGGATAGGTCCACACAATGGAATACTACTCAGCAATAAAAAGGAAGAACTGCTGAAACGTGCTACAACAGGAATGAATCTCAAAAATGTTATGCTAAGCAGAATACATAATATACAAAATGTTATATACTGTATGATTCCACATACATTACATTTGGGGAAAGGCAAAACTACACTGACAGAAAGCAGATTTGTGGGGCCAGAGGTATGGGAAGGGGATTGACTGCCAAGGGACAAAGAAGGGAGTTTGGGGGGTGATGGAAACATTCTGTACTTTGATTGTGATGGTGATTACGTGGCTGTACACCAATGCCCCAAACTTATTAAGCTCTAAACATAAAATAGGTGCATTTCATTGTAGAGAAATTATACTTCAGTAAAGTTGAGGTTTAAAGGGCGGGAGGAAGCAGCCTCAGGGAAGGTTCCTGAGGCTGCCCACAGTTGTTCCTATGTTTCTGTTCGTTTGTTTCGTTTGGTTGGTTGGTTGTTTATAAGGGGCCCAGGGCCCTGAAGTGTAGAGGGTGGGGATGCTTGCCCTACACATACCAAGGGTGTGCTGTAAGGCAAAACCTTGGGTGGGGCCAGGGAATAGCCACCACCAGGAGAAGATGGTGGCCCAGCCCCGTGGGGGTGGGATGAGGAGTGCTTACCTGGATGGAGCATGACACCTGTGGGCCCCAGGGACAAGAAGTTTCCCCCTCCTTCTCTCTGGGAATTGCCAATGACCTGTGGCGCACACGGAGGGACTCCAGGATACTGTGGGCGTCCACCTGGACCCTGTGTTTATCTGTAGACCAGGGTGCTGTTGCTGCCGTTTCCCTTCCAGTTCCCTGCGAAACTCAGTGTTGAGTCAGGGCCTCCTCGGAGGGGCCCCGCTGGTCAGCAGGGTCTATTTTCCCAGGTGCTGGGTGGAAGTCTGAGCCAAGAAATGGGACATGAAAACACACACAGAGAGAAACCCAGATTTCTTTGTCTCAGGGCCTCTTAGACACAGGGACCAGACATGAGGGGATTATTGTTATGACATCACAGTGTTTCCAAGGGCCACCTCCATTTGTCTCCCTCATCATCACTAGGCAAATAGAGGGTGTTCAGGGATGGCTTTGAGGTTTAGTCCACAAGCAGCCTGGTGAGAAAATTGCCCCAGGCCCCAGTCAGATCACACATCAAAACAAAGCCACTGGGAAGAAAGGCCAACTCACAAGATACCCTCCCTCTGCCCCCAATTATGAGTTTTATTTTAAAATCTCAGTTTCTTACACTAAAATTATTTTGAGGAAGTAAGCCCCATGAGGAACTATTTCATGATACATTCAAGTGTGTTTTATTCAAAACAGATTTTTAAAAAGAGCTTTATCTTTTTATTTAAAGGGGCTGGCCTGATTCATGTTGAGGTAAACAGTATGCTATTTTCAAACACTGAGAGATTTGGAGACCCAAGATTGAAACTGAACAAGAATATATGAGAAGGGGAGAAATGAAAGGGGAAAAACATGAATCTCAGCAAATATTTGCTGAACCTGAATCAAATGTTGTTATTTAAGATTAATTAATCAAAAAGAATAAAATACTTAGGAATAAACTTAACCAAGGAGGTGAGAGACTTGTACACGGAAAACTACAAAACATTGCTGAAAAAATTAAAGGCAAATAAATGGAAAGACATCTGTGTTCATGGATTCAAAGATTTAATATTATTAAGATATCAGTAGTACCCAAAGCGATATACAGATTTAATGCAATCTCTATCGAAATCCCAATGACATTTTATTTTTGCAGAAGTAGAAAAATCCATCCTAAAATTCATATGGAATTTCAAGGGACCCCCGAATAGCCAAAACAATCTTGAAAAAGTAGAACGAAGTTGGAGGGCTCACAGTTCCTGATTTTAAAGCATACTACAAAGCTACAGTAATCAAAACAGTGTAGTACTGGCATAAAGAGAGACATACAGACCAAGGGATAGAATAGAAAGCCCAGAAACAAATCCTCACATATAGGGTCAAATTATTATTAACAAGGTTGCCAAGACCATTCAGTAGGGAAAGGACAATCTTTTCAATAAATGGTGCAGGGAAAACTGGATATCCACAGGCAAAATAATGAAGTTGAACCCTTCTCTTACACCATACACAAAAATTAACTCAAAATGGATCAAAGGCTTAAATGTTAGAGTTAAAACTATAAAACTCTTAGAAGGAAACAGAGGGAAATTTTGACATGGACTTCTTAGATATGACACCCAAAGCACAGGCAACAAAAGTAAAAATAGCTAAATTAGACTACATCAAAATTGAAAACGTCTGTGCATCAAAGGACACAATCAACAGAGTGAAAAGGTAACCTACGGTATGGGAGAAAGTTTTGCAAATTGCATATCTGGTGAAGGATTAATACCCTGAATGCATAAAGGACTCCTATAACTCAACAAGAAAAAATCAAATAACCCACTTAAAAAATGGGCAAAGGACTTGGATTGACATTTCTCCAAAGAAGATATACAGAAGGCCAAAGGCAAAGGAAAAGATGCTCGACATTGCTAATCAAATCAAAACCACAATGGGATACCACATCACACCCATTAGGCTACTATCAAAAACAAACAAACAAACAAAACCCCAGACAGTAACCAGTGTTGGCGAGGATGTGGAGGAATGGAAACCTTGGGCACCGTCAGTAGGAATGTAAAGTGGTGCAGCCACTATGGAAAAGTGTATGGTGGCTCCTTGAAAAGTTAAACATAGAATTGCTATATGATGCAATTCCATTCTGGGTATCTACCCAAAAGAATTGAAAGCAGAGTTACAACGAGATTTTTGTATACCCATGTTCATAGCAACAATATTCACAATAGCCAGAAGGTGGAAGCAACTCAAGTGCCCATCCATGGATGAATGGACAAGCAAAATGTGGGCTACCCACACAATGGAATATTATTCAACATTAAAAAGGAAAGAAATTCTGACACTTGCTACAACACGGATGAACCTTGAAAACATTATGCTAAGTGAAAGAAGTCAGGCCCAAAAGGACAAGTATTGTATGATTCCAGTTACAGTTATGTGAGGTACCTAGAGTAATCCAGTTCATAGTGACAGAGAGTTAAATGGTGATTACCAGGAGCTGGGGGGAGACGGATGTGGTTATTGATTAGTGGGTACAGGGTTTCAATTTTTCAAGATGAAGTTAGAACCCTTCACAATTGCACAACAATGTGAATGTACTTAACATTACTGAACTGTACACTTAAAAATGGTTGAATGGTAAATTTGATGCTTGTGAGTATTACACCACTATTTTTTTAAAAGATTAATTAAGGCTCCACAGTAGTCTGAGCTAAGGGGACCAAAAACCTAGACTCGTTGACAAGGTCCTTCATGGTCCATTTCAGATGTGATTGTACACTGACAAGGTCAGCTTCCACCCAGGACTGGAGGTCCTGTGTCCTGCTTCAGAAACAAAGCCTCCCACAGGGAGCCAGAATTAGCCAAGAGCCCCAGTCCCAGGCAACTAGAAGGATGACGGAAGCAAGAACACAGGTCCTTTCCAAAATAAATACTACCACCTCTTCTTTGTGTCACTGCCAAAAACTCACGGGACTTGTGGAGGGAGATCCTTTCCCAGAATGTCTTCTAGCCCCTTCCTCTCCACTCCGGAGGAAAAACACCAGGGAGAAGGCTGGGGTGTGCAGAGGAGCAGGATGCAATGGAATTGCCCTAGAAGCGGCCTCCTGAGGGTCACACCTCTCAGGGGTGGGGAGCTGGGGGGAGTTCTTTGGGAAAGTGCCCCAGAGAGAGTCTGAGCGAGGCGCTCCATTCCCAGTTAGAGCTTCCAGGGATCACTTCAAAGAAGTCCTCAACCAATGGCGGCGGGGGGGCATGTGCACCCCCCCAAAGGAGCTTGTTAACCCTATGAATCTTCAAGTGGGGGCCTCCAGGGGTAGCTATTTGTGAGCAGGATGGAGCCTCAGCCATCTCAGCCCTACCGCTGCCCCTGTGGGGCCTCTAGGGAGTAAACTACGGGTGTTTCTAGTGACAGCTGCAGACCACCCACCTGCCCTTCCTCACACCATGGGGCTTATGGGAACAAAGCTGAAATGCTGGGGAATGAGAGCGCTGGCAACTTTTCAGACTGCTAAGGGAACACTGGCAGAGCCCGGGCCTCAGTGCTAAACGTGGGAACCTGCTTGGGCTAAGCTCCCCCTCCCAAATCCTTGCCCCTGCCCCCAACACAGAACGTGGCCCATGCTCTCTGTTAACAGTTTTATTGAGATATAATTTCTACACGATAAAAGTCACCCACGTAAAAGGTACAATCCAATAGTTTTTAGTGTAGTCACGGAGCTCTCCAACCACCACCACTAAGTCCAGAATATTTTATCACCCCCAAAAGAATCCCCATATCCATGAGCGGTCACTCCCCATTTCTCCCTCCCCACTACCCCCTGGAAACCACCAAGGAATTCTCTTTCTCTATGGAGCTGCCTGTTCTGGACATTTCACAGAAATGAAATCATACAATGTGTGACCCCTTGTGTCTGGCTTCTTTGACCTAGTATAATGTTTGTAAGGTTCATCCATGTTGTAACATAAATCAGTAGTTCAGTTCTTTTTTTAATTGAAGTATAGTTGATTTACAATATTATATTAGTTTCAGGTATGTACTTCATTTCTTTTTCTAAATTTTATTTATTTATTTAGGTTGCATTGGGTCTTTGTTGCTGTGCGTGGGCTTTCTCTAGTTGTATCGAGCTGGGGCTACTCTTCGTTGTGGCGCACGGGCTTCTCATTACGGCGGCTTCTGTTGTTGCAGAGCACGGGCTCTAGGTGTGTGGGCTTCAGTAGTTGTGGCACACGGGCTCAGTAGTTGTGGCTCACTGGCTCTAGAGCGCAGGCTCAGTAGTTGTGGCACACGGGCTTAGTTGCTCCGCAGCATGTGGGATCTTCCCGGACCAGGGCTTGAACCCGTGTCCCCTGCACTGGCAGGCGGATTCTTAACCACTGCACCACCAGGGAAGTCCCTTCATTTCTTTTTATGGCTAAATAATATTCCAACGTATGTCTATACCTACCACATTTTGCTTATCCATTCATCCATTGGTGAACATTGGGGTTGTTTCCACTTGTTGTCTCTTATGAATAACGGTGCTATGAATACTTGTGCACAATTTCTTGTGTGGACCTACGTTTTCATTTCTCTTGGATATACACCTAGGATTGGTATTGCTGGGTCATATGGTGACTCTCATGTTTAACATTTAGAAGAACTCCCAGACTGGTTCCCAAAGTGGCTGCACCGTTTTACATCCTCACCAGCGATGCATCAGCGTTCCAGTGTCTCCACATCCTCCCCAATGCTTGTCATTGTCCATCTTTTTTATTCTAGACATCCTAGTGGGCATGAAATGGTACCACATGGTGGTTTGGATTTGCATTTCCTCGTGACTAATGATATTTACCGTATTTTCATTTGCTCACTGGCCATTTGCACATCATTTATGGAGAAATGTCTATTTAGATCTTTTGCCCATTTAAAAAAATGGAGTTACTTACTTTTCTATTGTTGAGTTGCAAGAATTCTTTATATATTCTGGGTACAAGTCTGTTATCAGATATATGATTTGCAAAATTTTCTCCCATTCTGTGAGTTGTATTTTCACTTTCTGGATGGTTTCTGTTAAAACACAAATGTTTTTCATTTTGATGAAGTCTAATTTGTCTATTTTTTTCTCTTTTGTCACTTATGCTTTTGGTTCCATATCTAAGAAATCATTGTCAAATCCAAAGTCATGAAGATTTGCCACTATGTTTTCTTAGAAGAGTTTTAGTTTTAGTTCTCATGTGTAGGTCTATGAGCCACTCTGAGTTAATTTTTGTGTTTGATGTGAGGTAGGGATCCAAGTTCATACTTGTGCATGTGGATATCCAGTGGTTTCAGCACCACTGGTTGAAAAGATTATTCTTTCCCACTGAATGGTCTTGGCACCCTTGTTGAAAATCAATGACCATATATGTGTATGTGTTTCTTTCTGGACCCTTCATTCTAGTCCATTGATCCATATGTCTAGCCTAATGCCAGTACCATACTTCTTTCCTTCTCTTTTCTCTCTGGGTTCATTAGGAAGGCCACCTTGGATGGCTCCTAATATACCCAGTGCTTTCAAGTTCCCCAGGCCCTCTCAACCCCTCTTCTTCTCTGGTCCACACAACAGCACTCAAGGACAAATTAAGAAGGTGATCGTACCTCTTCTACAGATGAAGAAACCAAGGCTCAGAGAGGCTACCGGTAGCTCAAGGTAACCGTGTGGGTGGGTGGCAGAGCTGGGACCAAAACCCCAGTTTTCAGCTATAAACTCAAGCTCCCTCCTGGACAGCCCAGCTCTCTTTAAACGGCAGGACTCTGAAGACATGCTATTTGACCCTTTGAAATAAAGGCCGCTTCCACTGCTCCTTTCCCTGCCCTCATTAGTTTATAGAGGTGTGAGATTCAACATAGTTCATTTAAGTGAAAACGTTTTATAAACTCTCAAGGACTAAAATACACATGAGGAGTCACTAGTCCTGTGTTTCTACAATGGCTCTTGCCTGAAAGCATCTGGATCAGGGGCTGAAATGGGCCATTTCCCACACCTTCCCCCACCCTGCAACTATTGCTGGACAGCAGACTACTGTCACTGTATCACTTCTCCATCCCAGTAGAACAGTCACTCCGAGACCTACGATTGTCCCAGTTGTGTTTATTGTCCAGGAAGGCCCCAACATCACATGGTATTCCCGCAGGGAGGGAAGAACATACAATATCCCTTTTTGACTCTTAGTATTGTTCAGCCACTGAGTTACGTTCTTAAATAAAACACGATCTCAGTAAACAGGCATCGAGCCCTTGGATGTTCTAGACACAGTAGCAGGTGCTAAAGGGCAGAGAGAGGATGAAGACACAGCCTCCACAGGGAGGACAAGACCTTAAATAGTCGCTTGAGATGTTTCTTCATTCAAATTGTGTGCCAGGACACAGACCTCGTGCCTGCCACCAGTGGGTGGGAGCAAATTCTGGATTACCATGACGATAAGACTCCCCCAAATAGCTCATTACAGCCCGGGCTACAGACCATGAAGGGAGTGGAGTCCATGGTACCATGAAAGCAATGGCCAGGGCTCTGGGCCAGTCAGGACATCAGGGAGTCATCCTGAGAAGAGCTTATTTGAGCTGGCATGACGTAGTGAAAAGCGTTGTGAGCTGGAAATGTATAAACTGCCCTGGGGACCCAGAGGACAGATTGATGAGAACCTCGCTGAGGCTGGTTATGTTTCACAGAAGCAGTGATGTTCAAAATGGGCTTTGACCAACGAGTGGAAGTTTACCAGGTAGAAAAGGAGAGGAGGCTCACTCAAGCTAGTGGGACCACTGGTACAGCGTCCAAATCAGGATGCCTTTGAAAAGGGGCACTGTTCACCTTTATGCTGCGACGACGGGCATAAGCTGGGACTCTTCCTGGAAACCCGGATGTGTGATTCCTCCGAGCCAAAGCACACGATGGAAGTGGCGAGGCTGCTGGGAGTGGTGTAGGGAACAGAGCAGTTAGAGTGTGAGCTTTGAGAGTGGGGGAGGGATCCGCAGAAGGTGAGTGCATTAGGGCTTCGGGAACAAAGTACAACAAACCGAGTGGCTTAAGCAACAGAAATGTATCCTCTGGGTTCTGGAGGCCAGAAGCCTGAGATCAAGCTGGCCTTTCTCCCAGCTTCTGGGGGGTCCCTTGGCTTGTTTGTGGCAGTATCACTTGGATCGTCACATGGCGTTCTATGTGCATCTGTCTCTGTGTTCAGATGTCCCTTTTTTATGAGGACACCAGTCATTGGACGAGGGACCACTCTGAAGACCTCATCTTAACTTGTTACCTCTGTAGAGACCCTATTTCCAAAGACGGTCACATTCACAGGTACTAGGGGTTAGGACTTCAACACCTTTTGGGGGGGTACACAATTCAACCCTTAACAGTGAGGCAGAAGATGGAGACAGCTGTGAAAGAATGACAGGCTAAAGAGTCTAGACCATCCTGAAGGTCATGGGGGATTACTGCCAGTTGGTAGGCTGGCACGTAGCACGATCTGTTTCAAAACAGTCACCCTGGCAGCCCAGCCCTTCAATTTGGTCCAATTAGAGATGGACAGTGCTTCGGGGGCTTTTTTTCCTCCTCACATTTACAAAAATATCTTTTCTTCGTATTGCACTTCCCTTTGGGAAATGAAAGAAAGCAAAATATGCATCCTGAAAACGATGGGATCCCTTTAATAGAAAGGGTAGTTCCTCACTCGAAAACCATTTTCACCACCTGCCTTGCGAGATAACAATTGTTAACCCGTTAAAGTACACCGTGTAGGCTGACTCTCAGTGCATGCTTTGGGGGGAGTAGAATAAAAAGCTGTGTCATTTTACAGGGTGAACTTTAGGGGTGGTTGTCAATGCCTTGGTGCTGTGTGTGATGTACAACCAGCACTGAAAAATCTCATTTGCCTTTGATTCCTGACTTACGACCAGGGTTTCCACATGGCTCCTGGTGCCCCAGGAAGTACCCTGGTGACTGCCCAGAGGGTGGGCAGGGCAGACCGGAAGGGCTCAGCCTGGACTGCTTTTACACTTGTCAGAGTTGTCTGAAAACATGCCCTGTACTCTTCTGTTAATAGCCGGGAAAACCTGGGACTTTGTGCCCATGACCGGCTTCTCTCACTCGAAGGGCAAGTCCTTTGGGCCATTAAATGGATTTCATTATATTTACTCATCTGGCAAATGTTTATTGAGCACCTACTATATACCTGGTACTGTTCTGGGGACCCGCATACAGCAGTGGTCAGGGTGTGTTTCTGAGGTAACACCATTAGAGGGGAATTTGGTGATGATGGAAACCACTTTGAAGCACATTTTTGTCAATTAACAATATTCTCATAAATAATAGCTAATAAAGATTAAATCTGAAATGCTTACTTTGGCACAAATTTCAGTTAGGAGTATGTAGTGGGTTGGATAGTAACTGCCTGCCCCCGCCGTTCATGTCCAGACAGAACCTCAGAATGTGACCTTATTTGGAAATAGGGTCTTTGCAGATGTAGCTAGTTAAGGATCTGGAGATGAAACCGTCCTGGCTTTTGTGCGGGCCCTGCATCCAGTGGCTGGCGTTCTTGTAAGAAGGGGAGAGGACGCAGAGACACAGAAAAGAAGGCCACGTGGAGATGGAGGAAGAGATTGGAGTGATTCAGCCCCAAGCTAAGGAACACCTGAGGCCACCAGAAGCCGGAAGAGACAGGGACGGATCATCCTCTAGAACCTTCAGACACAGCACGACCCTGCTGTCTCCTTAATTTTGGACTTCTAGCCTCTAGAACTGAGACAATAAGTTTCTGTTGTTTTGAGCCACCCAGTTTGTGGTTGCTTGTTCCAGCAGCTCTACAAAGGCCTCCCAGCAAGGCTCTGCAGACCCCTTATTTAGCCTTCTCTCACTAAAAGAGGGACAGACCACAGCCGTTTCCACCCACACACGGCACGACGTGGTGCAGCTCCAACCCTGCTGGAGCAGAGAAGTGGGCTGCTTCTCGTTGCTTCTCGGCCTTTTCCTCACCTGCTCCAGAAGGCCACTGGGAGAATCTAAACAAGAGTGCGGGCGGACAAGTCTGGATCACTCCCCCCCACCCCCGCCTCCTGTCTCACGGCAAACATGCTTTGCACACGGTGATCTCAGCAGCAGCTCCAGCCCTCTGCACACCCCGGCCTAACCAACCCAGGCTGGCCAGCGCAACCTTGGTGGATAAACATTAACCAGCACAGCCCCACTCCCCTCTCCCCACACGGAGCCATCCATTCTGCACCCTCCACCTCGCGGCATCCACTAGGCCAACAGGAAGTGGGGTGCAGTCGAGCCCGCGCCAGGTGGGTCTCCACTCAGTGAAGAGTGCAGAGCGAAGAGTGGTAACTGTGCGAACAAAATGCCCCCAGCCTGACGCCCACAGCTTCCTGTCTGTGGGCCATGTATTTGCTCTGACTCTGACAAGAGGGTCCATTTCTTGAGCCCTGAACATAGCTTCCCATATAGCATCTTATGAAATCCTCACAACTGCCCCGCAAGGTCAGGACGATCATTAGACCCATTTTAGAGATGAGGAAACAGAAGTTCAGAGAGGGTCGGGGGCCATCCTAAGGTCACGCGGCTCTTAAGTGGCACCGAAAGCAAATTGAAGCCAGGCCAATCCTGTCCAGAGCCCATGCATGCGCCCTCCACTGTGGAGAGGGCGAGCTTAGTGCCTCATCTGCTTGTTCTTGTGGTTGTTTAACGGTCACTTCTGAGATGGATGGGCTACTTCCCAAGGCCTCCAATTCCTACAGTAAATTTATGGGAGCCAGAAAGAAGGCATTGCCCCTACCTTCCTCGGGGCAGGTGTGTGTGTGTGTGTGTGTGTGTGTGTGTGTGTGTGTGTGTGTGTGTGTGTGTGTGTGTGTGTGTGTGTGCGTGCCTGTCTCAGGAGTGGAGCGATCTAGACCTTTAAAATACTGCCCCCCTCTAAAATGCTTCTAACTTGTGCCAAAGCAAACAAAATCATTGCTAGTTTGCAATTTCCTCCTGTTCGCATCTTTTATTATAGTCCAAATTAAATTCTGGTTTTATGTGGGCCATGTACACTTTGTGTGACCTTGTACACTTTGTGCGTCCCGGGCCCTGTATAACCCATGTCCAGACAACATCTGTGCCCTGATACCCCCTTTTCTCTATTTTCAGTGCTTCTCGGGATTTAGAGAGCTGCTGCAGTTCCTGGGGGCCACACTTGCACCCCGGGAGCCCCGAGTTGGTGTCAGGACCAAAGCCACTCACGGTCCCTTCCCCAACTCGACCCCAAGCCCTGCTGGGGAAAATGACGAATTCCACAGCCTCTCGGAGTCCTCAGGGCATCGCTGGTGTGGAGCTCGGGAGCCCCTTCTAGAAATCCTCTCCAGGAAGCCTCTAACCCTTCAGGCCTTCATTCCGTGGGTGGGACTCCTCCTAATTCCTCTCTTCCTCCCCTCCCCCACCGGGGGCTGCCCCTCCTTTATCACACAGGGTCCAGGGCACTATTGGACAAGAGTCGCCACTCATTCCAGGGCTCCAAGTCGCTGTAGAGACAGTTTCATTTTAGGGGGGATCGCCAGACTGGGGACTCTAGTCAATGCCCCCCACCCCTTTGGGCCATTCCCACACGGCACTCCCCAAAATTCCCAGATTTAGAAAATAAAAATACAGTTGCCCAGTTACACTTGAATCTCATGTAAACAATGACTATTTTTAGTGTAAGTACATCCCATGCAGTATTTGCGATATACTTATACCAAAGCGACGCCCTCGCCCTCACCCCGTTTGTTTGTTTGCGTCTCTGTCATTTAAACGTACCTGGACGTCCTGTTTTTAACCCCATACCTCGCACCCTGCAGCCCCACGATTCACACCCCACCTTGGTGTTTGCACAGGGTAGCGAGTCCCGCTCGCAGCCCGCGCTGGAGCCTGAAATGACTGGTGTTAGCAGAAAGCCCAGGCCCGCTCACACTGCATCCTCTGGGCGCGCAGAGTCAGGCCTCGGGCACAGCACTTCCTGGCTTCCAGTCTAATTAGGGGGTTTCTCGTCTTACTCTCCACTGGGCTTTGGGAGCTTCTTGTGGGCTGGGGCGATTCATCTTCACTCTTGTCCCCCCACTCTCTCCAGCCAGCCCTCCGTAAAATGCCCAGCAGAAGTCGGGACCTAGGGTGGGGAGAGCTCAAAGGAACACCCACAGAGATAAATGAGTCTCTGATGGCATCTAAAAACAAAGGGCTGGGCCACTAGAATGGCGGGTCCCTAAGGGCAGGAATCTTACCAGTTTCCAGCCCTACGCTATCCCCGCCCCCCCCCCCGCCCCCGCTCACCCAGCAGATGCTCAGTAAACACACTTGGCTTGAATCAGCGGTTGCGTTCACGGCGACTGGCCCACCGTGTCTGCTACCCATCTCCACTAACACTTCGGAGCTGCCGGGTCCCCAGCTCCCGTGGAGGAGCTGAGCTGAGTTGACAGTGACCGGCTGTAAGTCCGCGGGCCGGAGGGCAGCGGGAGGGAGGCTGAGGGACGCAGAAGGGGCGCACGTAGCGGGAAGGCGAGCAGCGAGCCGGCGGCGGAGCGAGGCGGGGGCCCGAAGGGGCGGCTGCGCGCGGGGGACTTGCGAGAACCCGGCTCGGCGGCCGCTCGGAGCTGCCGCCCGCTGGTGAGGGCGGCCGCGCACGTGACCCGGCGGCCAATAGGGAGGAGGCGAGGCCCGCGGTCAAGGGCACGGGTTGCCGCCGAGGCCCTGGGAGGGCCGTGCTTTTCCGGGGCGCTGTGGGGAAGAGGGGGCGGGCAGGGGACGGGCTGCCCGGAACCGGCTGGGCCTCCCCCTCTAGCCGAGTCCGCCGGGAACGGGACTCCCAGTGCGGCCCGACGGGGAAGGGGAGGCGGCCCCTCAGCAGCCGGCCTGCCCTCCTTCCCGGGGAGCCACCCTCTGATGTGCCGGGGACAGCTTCGGAGGCCCCCTCCTACCTGTTCCACATACCTGGAGCCTGGAAGAGGGGCAGAGAGGTACCCAAAGCCTAGGGGACGGTTAGTGAGGGAACCCCATTGTCGTTCGCGATCAGCTAGGCGGCGCTGGATCGCTCAGCCCGCACCTCACAGCTCGCACCTAGTAGGTGCTTCCCAAGTATTTGTTGCTGAAGAAACACGTGAACGGTTGAATGAATGAATGAACGCACGCATGCGTGAGGCCTCGGCAGGTGCCGCAGAGGCTGAGGACTGGCCTCCTGGGGGATTCTTCCCGGTCATCATTGTGGGTGTCTCCATCTGAGGGGCTGTGAGCATTCTCCAGTGACATGCGACGTTTGCTGCTGTTCTCTTGTTCCCAAAAGGGGTGACCTCAAGCCAAATAACCACAGTGCCCCCTCTGGAGGGGGTACCGGAAGCCTGAACAATATGATAATACAAGTCTCCTTCTTGTCCCAATGTCCACTCCTTCCAGCACCGCTGTCCTCAGGCAGGGACCCTCATGGGGTCCACACTGCCACACTTTAGGGGCCCTCCAGTTCAGCAAAGCCAGCTGCTGGACCTCCTTCTTCCACCAGAGGCACGGACCCCTCCCTCCCCTGGACCTCCTGCACTTTGTGTCATAGTTCCACCCTCTGGGCAGGTCCAGTCTCCTGGAGTCTGAGAAACCTGGGTTGGAATCCTGGCATCCCCACACCCTTGCTTCTGTCTTTGAGCCTCTTTATCTGCATCTATAAAACTGGATGGTCATAATAGCACTAGGATCATTACGAGGCCTGAACGCGATTCCTATAAAGTGTCTGGCACGGAAGTGGGCCTTGACAGATGGTAGTCCTGGGGCTGCTGGAGGGCAGGGGCTGGATCTTCTTTGCTCACCGCCGCATCGAGCTCCGAAGCCTCTCAGACAGCCTGGTGCGAGTAGGCATTCCCGGGAAAGGCGCTGAGTGAGCCGGGCAGGGCTGGGCTTCCAGGCTGCTGCTGGGGAAGGGAGGGAGGCTGACCAGTGTGGGGTAGTAGTTCAAAAGTCCCCACCACCGAGACCGGTTGGGTCCCTTTTAGAGCTGGGTGTGGAGAACTGCCTTCCTGGGAGCTGAACCCACAGACAGGAATCAGCGTGCTTGGCTGTCCCCCTAGTTCAGTGGCATCCACAAGATGGCTGCTTCTGGAGGGCTGGGCAGCCGGGGCTGGAGCTCAGGCAGCCTTGAAACCCCACTGCAATTTGCCTAGTGACCCAGATTTGTGGCCAGGAGCCGGTCTAACTCCCAGCTGGTTTGGCCGGAGCCGGGGTTTCCAGTTTTAGCAAATAAAAATACAGGATGCACCGTTAAATTTAAGCGTCAGATAAACAACGAATAATTTTGTAGTATAAGTATGTTCCATACCATCTTTGGGACATACTTACACTACAACACTATTTATTGTTTCTCTGAAAATCCCATGTAACTGGACTCCCTGCATTTTCCCTGGCAAACCTAGCTGGAGCTTGTCCAGCCGCTGGGGATTGGAAGGGACTCAACCTTGGGGGAGTGGAGAGGGAGGGGACTGCTCCCACCCAAGGCACTTTGAATTGATGTCAGAACAATGGCATGGGTTGTTCTGTTTTTCTTTGCATAGAAAAAGAGCATTCCATGTCACTCAAAAGAAAACAGAGCGGTGGACTGCAGCTCTGCCTTGCTCCACTGATGTTGACCCGGAACATGCCTGGGTTCTGAAAGGGATATTGACTCTTAGACAAGTGGCTCTTTCATCTTTCTCTGCACCACGCCTTCTCATGGTTGGTGCCCACCACCCCGTGGCCTGTTTGAAATACACTCGGGATGGGATGCGCAGTGGCCATTTGCCTCTCCAGAGGTCCCTGTTCTGCTGGGCTATTTGGATGTTCCAAGTACAAAGGCCAGTGAGTCAAGTGGCTTGAGCGCTGGACTACGCAACAGATATTGAAAAACAAAGAAGGGTAGTTCAATTTCCCAAGTACCTCTGAAGCACCGGGCCTTTTATGCCACATAACTTCTGCACAGCAACTCTGAGAGGCCATGCCATTATTCCCATTTTACAGATGGGGAAACTGAGGCCCAGACAGGGAAAAGCCTTGTGTGGTGTCATACAGCAAGCACGTGGTGAGGCTGTGGTTCAGACTCCGTTCTCTCCAAATCCAGTGCCTAAACTCTTCCCCCTCCAGCCCCCTGCCCTGTGACCCTTCTGCCTGCCACCTTGCTCAATCCCTGCTCCAGGCCTCAGTTTCCCCATTTGGTAAATGAGGGGGGATAGGCGAGGTGATCCCTGAGGTCTGTGCAGAGATTGTCTTTTCACTCACCGTTTTCATGCATTCGCTAGTGGCAGGAAAGAGACTTCTCAGGATATTGTCCTTTGTCTCAGAGCAAAAAGACTGACCAACATTCATATTGCAAAACTTGGCCAGTAACACCCCGTCCCCCATAGCATGGGCCTGGTGGCTGTATAAACACACTGAAGGTCAAGGGCTCACAGCACATCGTATGCAGGCTGCGGGCCACCGCAGAAAACCCTTGATCTTCAGGCCTGAGTAGGAATGCGGCAGTGGGGTTAGCTATGTGCCCAAAATACTGTGCACGTAACCCACACGTAATTCATGAAGCATGGGCCTGGACTCTTCACCTGGACTCCACTCCCCCAAACATCGTGAGGATGCAGGAAAAAGCAGGTCTGAGAAGACTTGCTCTGCCCTCCCCTCCCAGACCCGCTCTGACCCAGCAAGTGGCCAAGATGCCTCATAGATACTGCCAAAGCACCTGCCAGTTGGCGGCTATGCAGCGACGTGACTGGCGTTGGCTGGGGCTGGGGACCAGGAAGCGACGCTGTTTCTCAGTGGGGGCAGCGGTGTGCTCTTAGGAGTTCAAGGCTTTCCCTTCTAACAGGGAAGAGCGAGTCTGACTCCACATGAGATCTGGTCCTTTTACTTTAACCCTTTGTGCTTTGTTGCCTGTGCTTAGCCATGCTGGCTCTGCACCTTTTGTAAGAGGATGTTGCCCATAGCCTGAAATATACAGGATAGACCATTCTCAGGACTCTGACCTTTAAGAGTCCATTCATATAGAGATACGAAGTTGTAGAACAGAGAATAACATTTGTTCTGTTGGAGGTTTACAGGAACATCGTGACCTGACTTGTGTGGACAGCGGCAGGAACGAAGGATTCCAGTACCCAGAAGTCTGCCGCAACCAACCTTTCCCCTCCCTCACCTTGCCTTTAAGCAGCCACGTAGCACAGGAAGATCAGCTCGGTGCTTTGTGACCACCTGGAGGGGTGGGATAGGGAGGGTGGGAGGCAGGGAGACGCAAGAGGGAAGAGATATGGGAACATATGTATACGTATAACTGAATCACTTTGTTATAAAGCAGAAACTAACACACCATTGTAAAGCAATTATACACCAATAAAGATGTTAAAAAAAAAAGCTTGGGGTAATAAAGTTTCTACCTAAAAAAAAAAAAAAATGCTTTGCCGAACCCCTTTGAGAATTGGGGGGGGTTTGGGGCCAGGAGCCACCTATCTTCTTGCATGACCCTGTAATAAACCTTTCTCTGCTCCAAACTCTGGCATTTCGGTTTGCTTGGCCTCACTGTGCGTCCGGCACACGAACCTGCGTTCCGTGAACACCCCTTCCTCTTGCCCTGGCTGACTCGCCCCATTCTTCAAGGGCCAGCTCAGGAATCGTTTCCTTCCCTGCCCTCACCTGCTCACCCAGACAGAGTCGGCACCCTCCTGCGTGTGCCCCCAGTACTCCGTGCCTGTTGCTTTCGGAGTGATTTCACCGTCACTCAGCACATCTCCCGCACTGGGCTGCGAAGGTGGAGTCCACATCTATCTCATCTTGTTGTCCTGGAGTGGCCTTCTCTCAGCTCTAAGTGTGACAGGCTTATTACTTTCAAGTCTTAGCTTAAATGTCATTTCCTCTGAGAGGCCTTCATGGACCTCCCTGGCTAAAACCCACCCCACCCTGGTTCTTCTTTTTTCGATGTCTACACAGCACTCACTACTCGCTACTGAAATCAAGTCATGTATTTGGTTTTCACGGAGGTGACATTCACATAACCATCTTAACCTGTACAGTTCAGTGGCAGTTAGTATATTCACAGTGCTGTGCAACCGTCACCTCTACCTAGTTCCAAAATATTCTCATCACCCCAAAAGGAAACCCAATCCCCTTTAGCAGTCACTCTCCATGACCCCCTCCCCCAGCCCCTGGAAACCACTATCTGCTATCTGTCTGGATTTGCCCATTCTGGACATTACGCATAAATGGCATCATACAATACGTGGCCTTCTGTGTCTGGCTATTTTCACTCAGCATAACGTTTTCAGGGTTCCTCCATGTTGTAGCAGGTGTTAGTACTTCATTCCTTTGCATGGCTGAATTATAGTCCATTGTATGTGTCTAACACATTTTGCTTTCCCAGTCACCAGTGGATGGACTTTGGGGTTGTTTTCACCTTTTGGCTATTGTGAAATATGCTGCTATGAACATTGGTGCACAGGTTTTTGGTGTGAACATCTGTTTTCAATTATTTTAGGTCTAGAGCTAGGAGTAGAATTGCTGGCTCAAATGATGACTCGATGTTTAACTTTTTGAACAACTGCTGAACTGTTTTCCAAAGCGTCTGCACCCTTTCACCTTCCCACCAGCAGTGCACAAGCTCGGCAATTTCTCCACATCCTTGCCAACGATTGTTATTATTTGTCATTTTGATTAGAGTCATCCTGTGGGTGTGAAGTAGTATCTCATTGTGGTATTTTTTTAATATAAATTTATTTATTTTATTTATTTATTTTTGGCTGCGTTGGGTCTTCATTGCTGCGCACGGGCTCTCTCTAGTTGCGACGAGCAGGGGCTACTCTTCGTTGTGGTGCGCGGGCTTCTCTTTGCGGTGGCTTCTCTTTGCTGTGGAGCACGGGCTCCAGGCGTGCAGGCTTCAGTAGTTGTAGCTTGAGGGCTCCGTGGCATGTGGGATCTTCCCAGACCAGGGCTCGAACCTGTGTCCCCTGCATTGACAGGTGGATTCTTAACCACTGCGCCGCCACAATGGGGAAGCCCATTGTGGTATTTTTAAATTTCTTCTTGTCCTTTCCTCCCGAATGTGGGATTCACGAGGTCAGGGGTCATGCCTGGCCTGGCCTTTCCTATATCCAGTTCCTATCCCTGGCACGTGGAAGGTTCTCAACACATGGAGGTCAAATCAATGCATGAGTGAAATCGTTCTTGCTGAATCCTCAGCTCACAGCCCAGGGCCTGGCACAGAGAAGGCCAGTAGTGGCTGTGTGTTGCATGTCCTGACCCAGTGGCCCCAGGATGTGGTCTGGCCCCCAGGGGAAGGGGCTCTCAAGGACCACCCAAAGGGAAGGACCCCAGCCATGTGGGTTGTGGCTCAGAGAAGTGGTCCTGCCTCCATGGGACCTGGAGTAACAAGGCAGGGACTGGAGCTGGGGCTCAGCCCATGACAAGGATCCCTGTTGCAAGTGAGGGTTTGCAAGGAGGTGAGTAAGCAAGGCCGCGGCACCCCAGGAACACTGGCTCACAAGCTGACGGCTCCTTGGCAGTCCCCCTTCATAACTCCTCCTGTAGCAGCCCCTTGGGAAGTTCCTTCTAGCCTGGCCTCCCCACCCCATGTTGTCCTTCGGGATTTGAAGACCAGGCTCTGGGCTATCAGCCTGCGGGGACTGAACCTCTTCAGATGCAACTCCTGGTAATTATCTCTCAGCTGCAGTCACAGGGATGGGGGGCTCCTCTCACTGCCTGGTGGGAGAAGTGTAATAGGGAAGAACAAATCTGACTCCATATTCAATTGGTTTCCATACTTTAACCTTCTTCTTCTATTGCTTTTGCTACAAGTTAAGAATGTTGCCTCTAGCCTGAAATATACAGCATAGACCATTCTCAAGGCTCTGACCTTTTCCATTCATACAGAGATAAAAAGTTGCAGAACAGAGAATACCATTTGTCTCGTTGGAGGTTTGCCGGGAACATCATGACTTGACCTACTTGGACAGCTGCAAGAACAAAGGATTCTAACACCAAGAAGTTTGCAGCAACCAACCATACCCCCTCTCCTTTTAATATAGAAGAAGCCTGAATTCTAACTTGGGGAAGATGGTTCTTCGGGACACGAGTCCACCATCTTCTCGGTCTGCCGGCTTTCCAAATAAAGTCGATATTCTTTGCCCCAGCAACTCGTCTCTCGATTTATTGGCCTGTCGTGTGGTGAGTAGTTCAAGCTTGGACTCGGTAACAGTTTCTCCAAAAGTTAAGCACATAGAGTTACCCTGTGACTCAGCAATTCCACCCCTAGGTTTATACCCAAAGGATTGAAGATAGATGTTCAAGCAAAAACTTGTGCACAAATGTTCATAACACCATTATTCACAATAGCCAAAAGGCAGAAACAACCCCAATGTCCATCAATGTAGGAATGTATAAAATGTGGTATTTTATTAAACTATTAAAACGTGAAGTATGAAATCAGTATGTTGTACACCTGAAACTAATATGTCAATTATATCTAAATTTTAAAAGAAGTAATAAAGTATTGATCCATGCTAACCATGGATCAACCTTGAAAGCATTATACTAAGTAAAAGAAATCAGATATAAAAGGCCACTTAATGTATGATTCCATTTAAATGAAATGTTCAAAATAGAGGCAGAAAGTAGATTACTGGCTGCCAAGGCCTGGGGGTAGGATGGGGACTAATGGCTTAATGGACACAGGGTTTCCTTTTGGGGTGATGGATATGTTTTAAACATAGGTAGAGATGTTAGTTGAACAACACTGTGAATATACTAAATGCCACTGATTTTTTTTTTTTTTTGGTCTGCGCCACGCTGCATATACTGATAGGATCTTATTTCCCCGACCAGGGATCGAACCCACGTCCCCTGCAGTGGAAGCGCAGAGTCTTAACCGCTGGACCGCCAGGGAAGTCCCATTGATTTATTTTATTTTATTTTTTGTATTTATTTATTTATTTTTGCGGTACGCGGGCCTCTCGCCGTTGTGGCCTCTCCCGTTGCAGAGCACAGGCTCCGGACGCGCAGGCTCAGCGGCCATGGCTCACGGGCCCAGCCGCTCCGCGGCACGTGGGATCCTCCCGGACCGGGGCACGAACCCGCGTCCCCTGCATCGGCAGGCGGACTCTCAACCACTGCGCCACCAGGGAAGCCCCATTGATTTATTTTAAATGGTTAATTTTATGTCATATGAATTTCGCCTCTATTTAAAGAAAAAAAAGCAGTCTTCTCTACCCAAAGCCCCTTTAGCCTCAGGATTGCAGGTCGTCATCAGGCCTCCGTTTCAGGTGAAGGCAAGAACATGGTGGGCAGCCTTATGCCAGGAATCACCGGACTTTGGCATAAGAGCCCGCTCAGGCCCTGTCACCCTGCTAACAGCTCAGGCCCATGGAGCCTCCCCGACCACGGCTTCCTGGCCTTTGTCCATCACCTCAACTTGCAACGTCACTATGCCCACTTTTCAAAATTTAAACAAGAAGGAAAGTTAGTTATTAACTCGTAACAGGAAGTCCAAAGGTAGGGCAGCCCCACGGTATCATCAAGCGCTCCGAGTCTTCTGCCCCTCTTTGCTGTCAGCCACAGCGCTCATCCAAAGGCCGACTCCCCTGGGGCCCCTGGTATGACAGCGGATAGCAGTTCTGGCTCCGTGACTTCTCGTTTGCATCCACGGATGAAAGAGCCAGTAAAGGTTTCGATGGGCCCGCTGAGCTCACAGGCTCACCCGTGGATCAGTGACCGTCATGGAAGGAAAGGCCACGTGCCATGTGGCTTGAACCTAGGCTCCCGCTTTTCACCCTGAACTTCAGAACTGCATGTGTGGCCAGGCCCCACCCAGTCCCCGCCCCTCACCCCAGGCTGAGTCAGGCCTTCGCTTCTCGGGGCTCCCCCAGCCCCTGAGCCTCCTTATCACGCAGCGCTGCCACTGTGTGCTCATGGAGGGCTTTTTTTCACTATGATCTCTGGGAAGATGGGGGGTGGCGGGGCGGCTGTCTTGGATGCTCTGTGGCCCTAGGGACCGTCCCAGAGGAGCTGCTTTGCGTTACTTGTTGAATGAAGGAGAGGATGAGTGAGCGAGTAGTTGGGTGGGTGGAATGCTAAGGATAGGAAGGAGTGGGTGTGAGGGCAGGCCATTGCTGCGGGCAGGTCCTGGTGTGTAGAGGCCAGAGTTGAAGCGGGATGTGCCTGCGTGTGAGCGCTTGGAGCAGCTTGAAGTCCCCAGAACTCTCCTCCCATCTGGAAGTCCTGAGCTGCAGCCACAGGGAGCCCTGGGTGACCAGAGGCCAGCCTGGTGTGGCTCCTTTAAGCAGCTGGGCCCGCACCAGGTCTGACCCATCCCCCCTCCCTCACACTGGCCTTTCCTGGCCACTGACCTCACTCCTTTGCCTGCCTGTCCTGTCTCACCCTCTGGATTTGACACACACTGGTGCCCTCTGGTTATTAATAATACTCCAGGGTCATGCTAGCAGTGCCCGTTCCCGGAGAACTTTCTCAATGCCAGGCCCTGCGCTAGGGGCTGCACCAGGCACTGGATCTCCTTCCAGACACGCAGTGACGTGGGAGTCATCACCCTGATTCCCAGAGGGCACTGGGTTGGGGGCGCAGGAAGACGGGTGCTGCCTGAGGGGTGGAGACTCTGCGGCTGTGCCTGGAGAGAGCAAAGCTCAGTTGAGGCCGAAGTCAGGGTGCAGCGCATTGCAAAAGCTGCAGAGCCCTCTTTCCAGGGAAAACACAGGTGTGTCCCTGCAGAAAGATGGATGACAATGGACCTGCTGCGGCTGGGAGCTGGGGACAGGAGCCCTGCCTCTTCAACTCCCCATTTCGTGCTCAGTGGACCCTGAGGCTCAGCCTGTGCTCGAATCTCATCTCTGCCACTTAGTAGCTTGGTGCCCTGAGCAAGTGGCCTTAGCTCCCTAAGCCTCCGGTGGACCATCTGCAATGAGGGAGGGAGGGGGAGAGCCGGGAGAGTCTTCGCCTCTGAGGATTCTCGTGAGCATTGCTTGGTGTGCTCGGTGGGCTGCCCAGCACACCTCCCTGCATTCCGAGGACCCCTTCAGAGTGCAAGCCCGCTTTTCCTGTAGCTCTCCCCATCCTCTCCCAGCCTGCCCTGTATCGCCTGTGTCCCCTCCCCATCCCTGCATCCACCCATCCACTTATTCATGTGACAAATCTCTGTCGGGCACCTACTATGTGCCAGGCATCGAGCTGGGCATGGAGACCCCGCCAGGTCTCTGCCCTCACGGCGCACTTGTGATCATTCAGTGTCCGGAGAGTTGGACTAGGAAGGCATCCCTCCCCAGCCTCCAGCCGTTGCCACAGGACCAATCCATTCACATCTCCCCATGGCCCCCGCGCTTGCTGCAGGGGAGGCTCTGGGGTGCGTCCTGATGGCGCTGGGAGAAGGCAAATGATGCTAGGCTAGCCTCCCGCCCCCCTCCCTTGGCCAGGCTTTCCCCAGGGTTCTGCTGGTGCCCTCATCCATGCACATGTGCTAGACAGTCCCGAGCCCAGGAGACCCCCTCGGGGCCACTCTGGGTAAACCCTTCGGGGCTTGACTCAGGCAGCTGGAGAACCCCTCCCTCCGCTGTGGACCTAAAATCCCTTGAAATCACAGTCACTGTGGAGGGGAAGACAGCATTTGATTTACAAAAATCCTGTGCATGTATGTCCAGCAGCCTTGAGTGACTTTCTGGGGACTCTGTGGTTTGCCACTCTCCTAGTCCATTTGGGCTGCTATAACAAAGTAGCACAGACTGGGTGGCTTATGAACAACAGAAACTTATTTCTCACTGTTTCGGAGCCTGGAAGCTGAGATCAGGGTGCCCGCACGGTCGAGTTCTGGTGACAGTCCTCTTCCAGGTTTCAGACAGCTGACTTTTTGTTGTATCCTCACATGGAAGAGAGCAGAGAGGAAGCAAGCTGTCTCACATGACCCTTATAAGGGCGCTAATCCCATTCACGGGGCTCCACCCTCATGACCTCATCTAATCCTAATTACTTCCCGAAGGCTTCACCTCCAAATACCATCACAGTGGAGGGAAGGGCCTTAATGTGTGAATTTTGGGAGGACACATTCAGTCCATAGCAGCCCCCTTCCCCTGCCACACCCTCCCTTCCCCCCGGATCCCTGAACTGGGCCAATGGGCCCTACTTTGGCAAGCTGGGATGCCAGGTGGGCGCACGAGCCGCTCATGTGCTCGCCGGTGCTAATCTGGCCTGCCAGCCTGGTTCTCATAGCACACACGTGGAGGTACTTGGAAATCCTTAGCTGAAAAGGGTGGTCGGTTCTCTGATTATTGAAAGGTCAGCACACTGGCAGGAGCACGTGCTGTTGGCTTCACCTGGAACGCTTTTCCTTCCCCAGCCCCTTAGGGATCCTTCTTGCCTCATCATATATATCACTTCCTCCAGGCGTGACCCCTCCCCCGGCACCCCTGGCCCTGGCCAGGCCTGGCCTCCTCCCTTGCGGTTTCACAGCCCCCGGAGCTTGCCTTGGCCAAGACACCTACCAACCTACCATCCTGTACTATCATGTCTTTTTCCACCATGACCCTGTGATCACTTCCTTACACCCCAGCTCCTGGCCAAGGACCTGGCATAGAGTAATGATCCAGAGCGTGAATGAGTGAGCATTCCACCGTCGAGGATGTCTTCAAGGGCAGGAGAGATGAGCCATACGGAGCCCACCAAATGCCTCAGATCACCCAAGCACAGCCCTGGCATCTCAGGTGGTGGGATGCAGGGCCCATTGCCAGGCCTGGGGGCATGTAGGGGCCCTGGGTTGCTGCCTGGCTGAGGTATGCAAGACCTTGAGCCCTCACAGGGGCCAGGAGCACAGACGGCCAGTCAGGGACGGCATGGGACCACCAGGAGGAACAGGGGCCAGTGCTGGGAGGGGGAAGTGGTGGGCACTTAGCACCGAAAGGCAGCCTGGAGCAACGCCAGCTTTCTCCAGCTGGGATCCCTACAGCCTATGCCCTGTCTTCCTGGAGGGTAAATTTTGCTCCAAAACTGGGGCAAAATAGTTACTTTAACTGGTCAGTAATGTAAAGATTAGGTTTTTCTGTTTAAACAGACATGGATGTAGTATGCCTTCGAATGCAAACTCCATATGGATTTTTGAGCTATAACATAAGGTATCAAAAGGGCAACTTTGGGCTATGACCCAGCCCATCCTCGGCGGCTGCATCTTACTCTGTTCAGTTGTTAGGGAGACGCAGCTGAAAAACATGAGGGGCACTGGCATGTTGGGGGGGCCGGGGAAGGTGGCCTTTAGCGTCAGATGGGCTTGAATCTCCGTCCCCCTTCCCTCCATAGCTTGACCTCCCTCCCCATGGATGAGACCCCTGGGAACTTGAGCAAGCAATTCTTTTCTTTTTTTAAATTTAATTTTTATTTTATGTTGGATTATAGTTGATTTACAACGTTGTGCTAGTTTCAGGTGTACAGCGAAGTGATTCGGTTATACACATACATATGACACATGTATATGTATAATTGAACAGGCGATTCTAATACTTGGGAATGACGCCTACCTTTGAGATGGGCACAGGATGAGAGACTAAGGAAGGATGGCAGTCCTGAAATGCACCTACCACCAAAGGGACTGCAGAAAAATGCTGGCCAACCTCAAACCTGCAGCTGCTGTGCAGGAGGGGCAGCCTCCCTTCATAAATCCTTTGAGAAGGATCCAATCAGAATCGATTTCATTGTATATACAACGGAATATTACTCAGCCATAAAAAGAAACGAAATTGAGCTATTTGTAATGAGGTGGATAGACCCAGAGTCTGTCATACAGAGTGAAGTAAGTCAGAAAGAGAAAGACAAATACCGTATGCTAACACATATATATGGAATTTAAGAAAAAAAATGTCATGAAGAACCTAGGGGTAAGACAGGAATAAAGACACAGACCTACTAGAGAATTGACTTGAGGATATGGGGAGGGGGAAGGGTAAGCTGTGACAAAGCGAGAGAGAGGCATGGACATATATACACTACCAAACGTAAAATAGCTAGCTAGTGGGAAGCAGCCGCATAGCACGGGGAGATCAGCTCGGTGCTTTGTGTCCACCTGGAGGGGTGGGATAGGGAGGGTGGGAGGGAGGGAGACGCAAGAGGGAAGAGATATGGGAACATATGTATGTGTATAACTGATTCACTTTGTTATAAAGCAGAAACTAACACACCATTGTAAAGCAATTATACCCCAATAAAGATGTTAAAAAAAAAATCGATTTCATTTTTCACAGTGGCAGGACCTGGGGACCGGGGAGCCCACCACGCACAGCTCTCCCGAGGTCTGGGGCAGGAACCCAACCACCTCCCCCCATGGGCATCCCCATCGGAAGTGCCTGCTCTTGTTGTCTGGTGGAGGTGTGTGTGTGTTCCTGCGCTTATGGGGCGTCTGCTGGGCCAGACACTGGGCTGAGCTTTTATCCCCATGATTTCCTGCCATCTTCCTCGCAACTATGCGTGAAGTTCGGGGGCCTCTGGGGCTTTGGGGCAGAAGGGAGAGGGGGGCCTGAGGGCCCAGGAAGGCTCTAGTTTGGACACTGAGTGTTGAATGGCTGCTCCCACCCTTGGAGAAGCGCCCTCCCTCCCTCCTCTCTGGCCACCCCAGCTTCTGGGTCAGCCTTCCCCGGTCTGGACTCTACCTGACCCCAAGCAGTAGACTGACTCAGCCTGACAGCCTATTCTGCTCGCTTGGCCACGGTGACACCTGGGCCTCCATGTGGGGCGGTGGTCTGGTTCCCGGGCCCAGGCAGGACTCTGGCAGGGGCCGCTGTCCTTCCTTAGTCTCTCGTCCTCACACCAGTCTTTGAGCAGGTGTCAACATCCCCGAGTATTAACATCACCTGCTCAAGGGCCCAACGATCTTCTCAAGGGTGAAGTCAAATTGCAGAGGGAGGTTGTATTAGTTTTCTGGGGCTATGATAACAAAGTCCCCCACACTGTACACAACAGAAATGTATTGTGTCCCAGTTCTGGAGGCTGGAAGTCTGAGATCGAGGGGTGGGCAGGGTTGGTCTTTTCTAAGGGCTGTGAGGGAGAGTCTGCTCCAGGTCTCTCTCCCAGCATCTAGTATGTTGCTGGCCATCTTTGATGTTCCTTGGCTTCTAGAAGCATCCCCCCAATGTCTGCCGTCATCTTCACTTGACTGTCTTCTCCCTGTGTGCTTGTCTGTGTCCAAATTTCCCCTTCTTTTAAGGACGCCAGTTGTATTGGGTGAGGGCCCCCCCCCCTACTCCTCTAGGACCTCATCTTACCTAATCACATCTGCAACGACCCTATTTCCAAAGAAGTTTACATTCCGAAGTCCTGGGGGTTAGGATTGTAACATATGGATTTTGGGGCGGACAGGGCTACGCAATTCAACCCATAACAGAAGTGAAGTGGAAATTTAAATTCATCTGGTACCAAAGGCCGCCTTTGACCCCAATATGCTGGGCCTCCACGGAGGACTTGGAGTGACCGACCCCAGTACCACCCTCCCAGGGTGCCTTTGCTCAGGGCCACCTCCTGCTGCTTCACATGCCTTGGTCTCCCATTTCCCATCCCACCCCCAGCCCAGGCCAAGTCCAGGGTAGGTTTCAGCTCCCCAGTTTGTTCTAGGGTCCTAATTTTGATATCCCAGCCTTTCTTCCAGAAGGATTCCCATTGGTCTACTACCCAGAGCCCCAGAACATCCCTAGTGGCACCTGGGTTCGGTTTCTATGGGCACGCTTCCTGCATTTCATCGTCCCACCCATCTCTGGCTTTCCCTAGACTGGGAGAGACATCATTCTGGCCCAGGCTTCTATGTTTGTTGGAAGCCTCCAGACTGCGCCTTGAAGAGCAACTGCTGGGCGGGGCACGTGGAGCCCTTCCCTGGAAACGTGCCTCCTCGTTCGTGCGGTCTGTGTCAGTCAGAGCCTAAGGTTTCTATGATTGCCTTTGCTGCATGCTAACCGCTCATTTATTTGAGACTCCTCTCGGGGAAGCACCTGCGATTTCATCCCTTTCAGCCACACTGTTACACTGCTCTACCCTATTTCTATTTAACAGTTAGAGCACTGATGTGCCTTGATTAGAATAATCAATTCTGTACCAAGAAACAGCCTCCCCGGGAATGCAGAATCCAGCCAAGTGCCCAGATGCTGAGTAAACAGACCTCTCCTCCCAGCCACCTCCCCCAGACCGCGGGAGAGCTGGCTGTGCGTGGTGGGCTCCCCAGTCCCCAGGTCCTGCCACCGTGAAAAATGAAATCGATTTTGATTGGATCCTTCTCAAAGGATTTATGAAGGGAGGCTGCCCCTCCTGCACAGCAGCTGCAGGTTTGAGGTTGGTCAGCATTTTTCTGCAGTCCCGTAGGTGGTAGGTGCATTTCAGGACAATCGGGACCGTGTGATAAAAAGATGCGAATCTCTCACCCTCCTGGAGCACTCCTGCGACAGCTGCTTTCCTGCGTGAGGAATCTCACTTGATCCTTGCAAGCATTCTTCAGGGCAGGTTTCATTATGACGCCCATTTTACTGATGAGTAGACTGGGGTTTAGAGGAGGTGAGTAGCTTTGGGATAATGTAGTTAGGAAGTGGCAGCGGCCAAATTCAAACCCAGATAGTCTGGCTCCAGGGCCCCAGAATAGAACCACCCTGCGGAGCTGAGTGTTGGTGCTAGAAAGAACTTGAGGGTTGGATCAAACCCCTTCGTCTCTAGGTGAGGAAACTGACGCCCAGGGAGGGAGGGGAACCTGCCCAAGTTCATAGAGCAAGTGTGATGTCACACGTCCCCACGGTGGGTGGGGGGGTGAGTCGAAGGGCACTGGTGGCGGGTTTAGTGGGAGACTCTAGTCCTTTGGTGAGGTCCACTCGCTGCTGCCCCTTCAGGGACACCTTGCAGTGGCACAGCTGCCAGAGGCGGTGGGCAGTGGCAGCAGCAGAGCAGAGGAGGAATGTGGCCTACGGCAGAGGTCAGCTTCTGGCCGGCCCTGGCAGGTGGTGACTTCCCGCCAGCAGCAGGGGACCACATGTCCCCTTCCTGCCATGGGCAAACCTTGGTTTTCCGCAAGTCCTCTCGGGTATCATTTGCAACTGGAGTTCCTGAGTTCCTGATGCCCACAGGAAGAGTTCTTAACCATCCGGGGGGTCTGTCTGAAGGACAACAGACACTGGACCCTCTCCTCAAACTTTGTGAAGCCTGAACTAGACACCTGAGGAAGCCCCCTGAAGTCTTCACGCCAGGAGCCTTGCAGGGACCACTCAGGACCTGCCGAGCGTCTCATCTGCAGAACCTCGACTGGTGACTTTTATAAGAACTGACGTGGTGAACTGATGGCACTGGGAACCCGACTGGAGTGGACTGGGGAGACAGTGGGAATGAAGAAATGACAGCAGGCTGTATAGATGACTCTTCTAAGAATTTATGCTGTGAAAGGAAGCGGGGAAGTGAGGCAGTTAGCTCAAGGGAGATAAGGAGTTGGGGGAGGGAGATACTAGAGAACCATGCAGAGAAGGGAGCGATTGACAGTGCAGCAGTGGAAGAGCATAACTGTAGGAGCAAAGCTCTTTCGAAGGTGACGTGACTGACATCCAGCATCCTGGGGAGGGGCAAGGGGCCAGGTCTCCTGTGGTAACAGCAGGGAAGGCCGGCGAGTGGTTACACTTATGAGTCCTTGGTAGGTATGGCGACCAGAGATGAGACAGTTCTGGTCTGATTGTTTCTACTTGTGGGTGGGAGGGAGGTGAAAATGTGAAACAGTTGTTTAGGGAAGTGGAAAAACACATGTACTTAGGGGGTGTAGTTGGACAATGGACAGTGTGCAGGGCTCAGATGCACTTTGAGGGTGTAGTTGGACAATGGACAGTGTGGAGGGCTCAGATGCACTTAGCGGGTGTAGCTGGACAATGGACAGTGTGGAGGGCTCAGATGGTGTGGGTTGCTATTATTCTAATTAGGAAGACAGATAACACCATCTCCTGGCATCACTACTGGGCAATGTGGTATCACGGTTGAGAGCCCTGGCTTTGGGCGTCTGCATCTTGGATTGGCCCTTCCTGGCTGGGGAACCTTGACCGAGGCACCTGAGTTGCCCAGGATCACACCGCCAGAAAGGGACTGAGCTGTGACTCAAACCCAGAGCCTGCATGCAGCCTTCCCCCTGGGCCACGTGGCCTCTATTCACCAGAGCAAATGTCAAATACCAAGAAATAGCCAACGTGCTTCTGCCGTTAAGATATTGTTTGGGAAAACATGACTTTGGGGGCCCTGCACTTTGCCTTATGTTCATTTCTGCTTCTTCCAGCCTGGGTTTGAGAGACTCAGGAAAGCTCCCTGGGCTGCCCCTGCCAGGTTCCCAGGCTCTGCTTCTTTCCTCTCCCCAACCCTTGGGCAGCTTGTCCCTGGCACCTCTGAGCCCCTCTCTTGGGGCCTGGAGCCCAGCCCAGCCCGGCTCAGCTCTGTGCATCGAGAGTTTTGAAGAGAGACAGCCTTTGTCAGGCTCTGTGGGATCCTTCTCTCATTTTCCCAGAACTATGAGGGGTGAGGCCTGGGACTCTCTGATGATCAAAAAAAAAAAAAAAAAAAAAAAAAAAACCCAAAAACAAACAAACAAAAAGCTTCTCCAAGGATCTTGAAGAGACTGGCAGAGGGGCAGGCTTCCACCTCACCAGGCACCCATTAAAAACGCTCAGCCCAGTGCCGGGCGTTCACAGAGAAAACACAGCAAGCACTATGATCCGTATTGAAAAGAACTTTAGAGGCAAAGATATTTTAAGCCAAAGACAAAATCTCTTATCAGAATTTTTGGGGGAAATCTTCCATTTTTAAAAACGTTGGCAACGAACTCAAATCAGAACGTGACATTGAGTGCCCCGCACTCCTGCCCTTGTCATAGCTGCACCCGGCAGAACACGAGCCTCTTTGGTGGATGGGAGAATACGGCCACCATGTCTTTAAGGCATCCATGGAAACCAGAAGAATCGCAGAGGTGTCCAGTTGACTTTATGGGTGAATTGAAGCTCTGCTTCGTCAAGGAACATTTTTGGAGACTGCCTGGAGTCTTTTTTTAAAAATTAATTAATTAATTAATTAATGGCTGTGTTGGGTCTTCGTTTCTGTGCGAGGGCTTTCTCTAGTTGCGGCAAGCAAGGGCCACTCTTCATCGTGGTGTGCGGGCCTCTCACTATCGCGGACTCTCTTGTTGCATAGCACAGGCTCTAGACGCGCAGGCTCAGTAGTTGTGGCGCACGGGCTTAGCTGTTCCGTGGCATGTGGGATCTTCCCAGACCAGGACTCGAACCCGTGTCCCCTGCATCGGCAGGCAGACTCTCAACCACTGCGCCACCAGGGAAGCCCCCCTGGAGTCTTTTTGATGTTCTAGTGTTGCCTGCCTTTTTCGGGTTTGTAGCAGGCCATTTTGATGACAGACTTGTGTTCTGCTGACTTTTATGAGCACGTGCCCCACATCGCACTGTGACTGTGTGGGTGCCTGCCAGGTACTGTCGTATTTGCCTGCTAGAGTTAGAACAGGAATCCAAGAACCGTCGACACTGGCCACGCATATGGGCTTCATTTCTGTCCAACTGGGACGCCCTTCAGCAAGGGCATTTAACAAAATGCTCTCAGATGGCTCTCAGATGGGGAATGGGGAGTTCTCTTAGCTTTCAGCTTCCCTGGACCACCTTCCAGTGTGATCCCAGCCCACACGTAGCCTGCGCGGGACTCTAGCCCCAAGTGGGGAGGTGAGACTTGCTGGTCTACTTCTCGCTCTTTCTTCCTTTTCCCACTACAGCCTAGCCAAGGTGACATGTAAAACTGACCATCACAGTGAGGCAGGAGATAGAGGGACCCCAGGCTGAACAGTTTCTCCCCTGTGGACAGAAACTCCATAAGAGCAGAAACTCCGTAAAAGCAGGATGATGGAGGAGGCTGGGCCCTGCCCAGATACGAGATAAAAGACCACATAGTCCTCATTCTCGAAATCAAGGAGACCTCCTCGACTACACACGCGCAGAAAGGTTCCTTGGAGGTGAAAAAAGGGAGGGGGCGCCACCTCATAGTAAGTGCCGTCAACTACCCATAGGCCTCTTCACTAGTATCCATCTTGGCTAAGAGATGCACACGCACACAGGGGAGGACCCTGAGTTATACCAAATACGGACTCAGAACCAAGCAAAGCAAGACTACTGGCCAGAGGAAACCCGGAAGAAATGCCCCATAAAGGTGATTCAAACCACCACACGGGCGCGACTCTCTCTGAGTCTGCCCGTGTGTCTATCCACACGTACTGTACTCTTTTCCCTCCTAATAAACATGTTACTTGCTTCACTACTTTCCTTCTCTATGTGGAAATTCATTCCTACACGGCTAACGGGCCAGGGCCTTGTCACTGGCCACTGGTCCCTGGTGGTCTGGTGGTTAGGGTTCAGCTCTCTCACTGCCGCTGCCTGACCTCCATCTCTGGCCGGGAACCGAAACCCTGCTTCAAGCTGCTGCAGGCCGAGGCCACCGGAGATCACCAGATAAAGCCTGGTTTTCCAGGCCATTGTCTGGTCATGGACACAAAAAATCCCATTTGACGTATCAAAAGTTGTCTTTATCTTTCTTGTTATCTTCTTCCCGTGATTGGAATACTGTGGGTGGAATATCTCCCACAAGGAAATGTGATTGAGAAAAACATATTAATAAATTTTTAGTGTGACATTTTGCCCAAGGAAGGACATTTTGTCTTTACGATTACAAATCATCTCCTTGAAGAATAAAAGGAAGCAACTAATGAAACCAGCGAGCTCCCGTTTGAAAGAAGCACGTACAAGGCAGGTGGCAGAGTTTGTTCCCCGGCTGATGTGGGGTTGTCCCGGGCGTGATGGGCACAGACTGCTGGAAAAGTGCCAGGAGAGCCAAAGCTCAGGAAGAGATGAGGGCTCGGAAGATGCCAAGGGTGGAGCAAGGGGCGTGTTTTGAGCCCTGCTTGGCACTTGGTGACCCCAGAGGAGATGGGTCCCTTGCTTAGGGAGGCAGGTTTAATATGAGCAGCTGCTAGAGGTAGAAGACCAACTCAATCCATTATTTATTGCTCATTCAAGGGACAATCTCACCCTGCAAAGGGTCCCGCTAACATCACCATGTGGGAACAGCCACGTGAGACAGGGCAGGGTGGCAGCCTCCAGCTCCCCTGGGGAATTCTGTCTCCAGGGTCAGGCTGGCCCTGGCTCTTGATCGTGTACTCCCAGGAGACTCGAGGTGGATGTGGGAGGGAAGGAGGTCAAGGTGGCCATCTGTGTCTGGTAAATTTCCCTACCGGTTGCTTGGTTGAGGCTCCCTGACCCACGCTACCCTCTCCTCTCTCAAGGGCCTCTGCCCTCCCCTGAACCGGAGGTCCCCTCCTGGGCAAGGCCCCGGTCTGATGCCTTGATCGTCGCAGCCCAGTCAGTGCCAGGCTGGGCCCAGAGGTGGGGAATCGGGTGCTTGGGCTCTGCGTTCAAATTCCCTGCGGCGGTGAGGCTCACAGGAGAGGGAAGTGGCTGGTGTCCAGCAGTATTCTCCAGGCTTCACGTGTGTTGCTTCTTCTTTTTTTAGAATTTAACTCAATGGGAAAGGACAGGTTTTTGAAGTGACAGTTTATTTTCAGTAACATAACATTTTTGGTTTTTTTTAAACCAGTTTTGTTGAGATATACTTCACATAACATACAGTTTACCCATTTAAAGGGTACAAGTCAATGGCTTTGAGTCGATTCGCAGATCTGTGCGACTATCACCACAGTCAATTTTAGAAGGTTTTCATTACCACAAAAAGAAACCTTATACCCCTCAGCTGTCACTCCCCTACCCCTCCATAGCCCCCAGCCCTTGGCACCCACTAATTTACTTTCCGTCTCCTTGGATTTGCCTATCCTGGACTTTCAAATGAATTAAATTATATAATATGTGAGATTCTGTGACTGTCTTCTTTCACTTACCATATTGTTAAGGTTCATCCAAGTTGTAGCATGAATCAGAATTTAATTCCTTTTAAAGGCTGAATAATAGTCCACTGTGTGGAGAGACCACATTTTGCTTACCGCTCCATCGATGAACATATGGGTTGTTTCCACTTTCTGGCCACTATGAGCAATGCTGCTATGAACACTGGTGTACAGCTTTTTGCACAGACATTTGTTTTCATTTCTCTTAGCTATTGCCCAGGACTTTCAAGTGGTGGAACTCTATGTTGAATTGTTTGGGGAAGGTATTGGCTCTTTTCCTTCTCACAACAGCCCTCTGAGGTGGAGATACTATTAGTTTTTTAAAATTTTTTAAATTAAAACAATTAAAAAAATTTTTTTGGCTGTGTTGGGTCTTTGTCGCTGCGCGTGGGCTTTCTCTAGTTGTGGTGAGCGGGGGCTACTCTTCGTTGCCGTGTGCGGGCTTCTCGTTGCGGTGGCTTCTCTTGCTGTGGAGCATGGGCTGTAGACGCACAGGCTTCAGTAGTTGCAGTGTGTGGGCTCAGCAGTTGTGGCTCGCGGGCTCTAGAGCGCAGGCTCAGTAGTTGTGGCGCACGGGCTTAGTTGCTCCGTGGCACGTGGGATCTTCCCGGACCAGGGCTCGAACCCGTGTCCCCTGCATTGGCAGGCGGATTCTTAACCACCGCACCACCAGGGAAGTCCAGAGATACTGTTATATCTTCAGATGGGGAAACCGAGGCACAGGAAGCTGAAGTGGTTTGCTGACCTGACCTGCCCCAGGTCCCACAGGTATCAGGATGTGGAGACTTGATTTGAACCCAGAGGCTCTGGCGCCAAAGTTCCCCGGCTTCACGGCTGCCCTGTGCTGCCCCTTGGCTCACAGACTCTGTCCAGGTCCCATGAGGCTCTGGGCCAGCCAGGCACTTGTCTTTGGCTGGAGTCCACCCTTGCCAAGCCCTCCCACTTCTGCTTGCAGGCCCAAGTGGTCATCTTGCCAAGCCTGTCCCCTTGGTCCCCAGAGGAGCTTTGTAGCCATGGCCACTTGGAAGGAGGCAGGGCTCTGGGTGGGCAGGCAGGCAGGGCAGCCGGGGCTCTGTGTGATGTCTCCTCATTTGTTCCTAACCGTGGGCCATGTTGTTAATGCAAGCAGATCGATTTATCAAATCCAAAGGCAAAGGACTTCCTTGGTGGCGCAGTGGTTAAGAATCCACCTGCCAAAGCAGGGGATACGGCTTCGATCCCTGGTCCGGGAAGATCCCACATGTTGTGGAGCACCTAAGCCCGTGAGCCACGACTACTGAGCCTGTGTGCCACAATTACTGAAGCCCGCGTGCCTAGAGCCCGTGCTCCGCAACAAGAGAAGCCACCGCAGCGGCTGGGCCCGTGAGCCATGGCCGCTGAGCCTGCGCGTCCGGAGCCTGTGCTTTGTGGCGGGAGAGGCCACAGCAGTGAGAGGCCCACGTACCGCAAAAAAAATAAATAAATAAAGAAGAGAAACCACTACAATAAGCCTGTGCACCGCAATGAAGAGTAGCCCCTGCTGGCGGAAACTAGAGATAGCACGTGCACAGCAATGAAGATCGAACGCAGCCAAAAACAAATATAAATTAATTAATTAATTTAGAAAAATCCAAAGCGACGCAAGGAGGCTGCACCTCCGTGAAGGCTCTGTGCCCTGGACCTTGCTTCTCCGATGACCAGAAGATTCAGTTTACAAAGAACCAGCATTCGCTGCTGCGGCGGTGGTGGGGCTCTAGATCTTCCAACAGTGAAGACTCCATTCAGGGGGAGGCACTACAGACATGGGGAGGGGGCTGGAAAGAGAAGGAGGAACCTCCATGCCAGAAGAAAAGAGATGGAGCTGGCCTGGGCCGTGGAGGTGACCTGCAGGCTGGAGCCGAGGCCAGGCAGACGGGCCACGGTGAGAGCCTTTTGCAGTGGGATCTGGAAAGCCCTGGGCTGAAATCCACAGCCCCAGTGCCATGTCAGCTTCGTGAAGGCCTAGCCTGAAGCCCTTTCACAAGTGGGCCAGCTGACTCTGGGACAAACGAAATCTGCTGGAAGGCAGGGCTCCACGTTTCCAAAACCACAGCAGCAAAGCAGGAGCCCCCCTTGCTCCTGCGCCAGGGATAACCTCTGGGAACGGCTCGGGGACCTTCGTCCCGATGAGCAGACCGGGTTACTGCAGGTGGCAAGAACTCTTATGAAAATATCACTCGTGTGTGTGTGTGTGTGTGTGTGTGTGTGTGTGTGTTTGTGTGTGGGGTGTGTGTGTGTGTGTGTGTGTGTGTGTGTGTGTGTGTGTGTGTTCTCTCCTTACAGGTCCCCTATGTCAGTGTCAAGTGGCGAGCCTGGCCTGGCTTCTTCAGGCATCCCTGTCTCAGGGAGGTTACAGAGGAGGGAGTAGTGCCTTGAAGCCCACTTCCTTTCCTACCATTTGAAAGGCAGATTGAAGTGAAGATGCAGAGTAGTGGGTGGGCAGGGCACGGAGGGCAGGGAGAAGCAGGGCTTGCACTGTGGTTGGTCTCAGGTATGTGCATGGGGTGGGGGCGGAGGGGGGCTCCTGCCACGCCCTTTGTTTTTTAAGGGAAACTGAGTTTTTAATGGTAGGTTCCTTTAAACACATGTATTTGGTACTGAAAATGGAAAGACAACTGGTATGGAGCAGAAAACACTTACCTTGATGCGATCATGTTTACTTAAACTATACAATGTCAAATCACCAATGTCTATTTCCACATCTCTTTGCCCCAACAGTATTTTGCTTTATACTATACACTTGATACTGGGTCTACGCTTATTATCCACTTTAGAATCTGAAGACACACATGTGATGTGACAAAGAAGGGCGAATCAGTACAAAGGGACTAAGCACATTAAAATCTGAAAGACATTCCAACTATGTAGATAACTGTATTTATTTACTTATTTTTTGGCTGCTCTGTGTGGCATGTGGGATCTTAGTTCCCTGACCAGGGACCGGACCTGTGTCCCCTGCATTGGAAGCACGGAGGCTTAACCGTTGGACCAACAGGGAAACCCCTATGAAGATAACTGTAGACTGTAGATAACATGGAAGGGAGAAAGACAGACCTGGGAAGGAAAAAAGACAACTGCCATTGAAGAAACCTACCAGCTTGCCCCATCGTGAACCTAACATTACGAGTGGAAAGTTTGGGTACTGGCCCTGAAATTGAATCAAACCTGCTGCTAATAAGCTTCTTTGAAACACAAGAGAAGGAAAAGACCTACAATAACAAACCCAAAACAATTAAAAAATTGGTAATAGGAACATACATATCAATAACTATCTTAAATGTAAATGGATTAAATGCTCCCACCAAAAGACATAGACTGGCTGAATGGTTACAAAAACAAGACCTGTATACATGCTGTCTAAAAGAGACCCACTTCAGACCTAGGGACACATACAGATTGAAAGTGAGGGGATGGAAAAAGATATTCCATTCCAATGGAAGTCAAAAGAAAGCTGGAGTAGCAACTCTCATATCAGATAAAACAGACTTTAAAATAAAGACTATTACAAGAGACAAAGAAGGACACTACATAATGATGAAGGGATCGATACAAGAAGAAGATATAACAATTGCAAATATTTATGCAGCCAGCATAGGAGCACCTCAATATATAAGGCAAATACTAACAGCCATAGAAAGGATAATCGACAGTAACACAATCATAGTAGGGGACTTTAACACCCCACTTTCACCAATGGACAGATCATCCAAAATGAAAATAAATAAGGAAACACAAGCTTTAAATGATTTGACAAGGCCACCATCACCCTGATACCAAAACCAGACAAAGATGTCACAAAGAAAGAAAACTACAGGCCAATATCACTGATGAACATAATACAAAAATCCTTAACAAAATACTAGCAAACAGAATCCAACAGCACATTAAAAGGATCATACACCATGATCAAGTGGGGTTTATTCCAGGAATGCAAGGATTCTTCAATATATGCAAAATCAATATGAAACATTATATTAACAAATTGAAGGAGAAAAACGATATGATCATCTCAATAGATGCAGAAAAAGCTTTCGACAAAATTCAACACCCATGTATGATAAAAATTCTCCAGAAAATAGACACAGGAGGAACTTTCCTCAACATAATAAAGGCCATATATGACAAATCCACAGCCAACATCATCCTCAGTGGTGAAAAACTGAAATCATTTTCACTAAGATCAGGAACAAGACAGGGATGTCCACTCTCACCACTGTTATTCAACATAGTTTTGGAAGTTTTAGCCACAGCAATCAGAGAAGAAAAAGAAATAAAAGGAATCCAAATCGGAAAGGAAAAAGTAAAGCTGTCATTGTTTGCAGAGGACATGATACTATACATAGAGAATCCTAAAGATGCTACCAGAAAACTACTAGAGCTAATCAATGAATTCGGTAAAGTAGCAGGATACAAAATTAACGCACAGAAATCTGTTGCATTCCCATACACTAATGATGAAAAATCTGAAAGTGAAATCAAGAAAACACTCCCATTTACCACTGCAACAAAAAGAATAAAATATCTAGGAATAAACCTACCTAAGGAGACAAAAGACCTGTATGCAGAAAATTATAAGACACTGATTAAAGAAATTAAAGATGATACAAATAAATGGAGAGATATACCATGTTCTTGGATTGGAAGAATCAACATTGTGAAAATGACTCTACTCCCCAAAGCAATCTACAGATTCAATGCAATCCCTATCAAACTACCACTGGCATTTTTCACAGAACTAGAACAAAAAATTTCACAATTTGTATGGAAACACAAAAGACCCCGAATAGCCAAAGCAATCTTGAGAAAGAAAAACAGAGCTGGAGGAATCAGGCTCCCTGACTTCAGACTATACTACAAAGCTACAATAATCAAGACAGTATGGCACTGGTACAAAAACAGAAATATAGATCAATGGAACAGGTTAGAAAGCCCAGAGATAAACCCACGCACATCTGGTCACCTTATCTTTGATAAGGGAGGCAAGAATATACAGTGGAGAAAAGACAGCCTCTTCAATAAGTGGTGCTGGGAAAACTGGACAGGTACATGTAAAAGAATGAGACTAGAACACTCCCTAACACCATACACAAAAATAAACTCCAAATGGATTAAAGACCTAAATGTAAGGCCAGACACTATCAAACTCTTAGAGGAAGACACAGGCAGAACACTCTATGACATAAATCGTAGCAAGATCCTTTTTGACCCACCTCCTAGAGAAATGGAAATAAAAACAAAAATTAACAAATGGGACCTAATGAAACTTAAAAGCTTTTGCACAGCAAAGGAAACCATAAACAAGACCAAAAGACAACCCTCCAAATGGGAGAAACTATTTGCAAATGAAGCAACTGACAAAGGATTAATCTCCAAAATTTACAAGCAGCTCATGCAGCTCAATATCAAAGAAACAAACAACCCAAGCCAAAAAATGGGCAGAAGACCTAAATAGACATTTCTCCAAAGAAGATACACAGACTGCCAACAAACACATGAAAGAATGCTCAACATCATTAATCATTAGAGAAATGCAAATCAAAACTACAATGAGATATCATCTCACACCAGTCAGAATGGCCATCATCAAAAAATCTAGAAACAATAAATGCTGGAGAGGGTGTGGAGAAAAGGGAACACTCTTGCACTGCTGGTGGGAATGTGAATTGGTTCAGTCACTATGGAGAACAGTATGGAGGTTCCTTAAAAATCTACAAATAGAACTACCATATGACCCAGCAATCCCACTACTGGGCATATACCCTGAGAAAACCAAAATTCAAAAAGAGTCATGTACCAAAATGTTCATTGCAGCTCTATTCACAATAGCCAGGACATGGTAGCAACCTAAGTGTCAATCAACAGATGAATGGATAAAGAAGTTGTGGCACATATATAAAATGGAATATTACTCAGCCATAAAACGAAATGAAATTGAGTTATTTGTAGTGAGGTGGATGGCCCTAGAGTCTGTCCTACAAAGTGAGGTGAGTCAGAAAGAGAAAAACAAATACTGTATGCTAGCACATATATATGGAATCTAAAAAAGAGAAAAAAAGGAAAAAAGAAAAAAAATGGTCATGAAGAACCTAGGGGCAAGACGGGAATAAAGACACAGACCTACTAAAGAATAGACTTGAGGATATGGGTAGGGGGAAGGGTAATCTGGGACAAAGTGAGAGAGTGGCATGGACATATATACACTACCAAACGTAAAATAGATAGCTAGTGGGAAGCAGCCGCGTAGCACAGGGAGATCAGCTCGGTGCTTTGTGACCACCTAGAGGGGTGGGATAGGGAGGGTGGGAGGGAGGGAGATGCAAGAGGGAAGAGATATGGGGACATATGTATATGTATAACTGATTCACCTTATTATAAAGCAGAAACTAACACACCATTGTAAAGCAATTATACTCCAATAAAGATGTTAAAAAAAAAAGATTCTTTGGCAAAATCCTGCATCTTGTTGCTAGTTGTTCATTCCTCATTGCTTTCAATTCCTAGAAAGCATCTTTGCAAGGCAACATGGACATTCACACCTGTATCCAATCTGATCTCTATCCTATATCCTCTCCTCTATCCCAATAATTGCCAAACTGTGCCCACAAAAGTTGCATGAGTTTGTCCTCCACTCAGGAGTGGAGGAGAGAGAACCTGTGTACCCAGGCCCCAGCTTCACCGACTATTATTTGTTGTGACGTTTGAGGTGATTCTGATAGAAAGGGCTTGACAGAGCACCATTGGTGTTATTGGCCTTCCTTTCATTACAGGGAGGTTTAGCATCCTCTCTGTATTCACTGGCAATTTCCGTGTCTTCTGTTAACTGACTACTTTTGTCGTGTCCTTTGCTCAATTCCTCCTCCTTGGGCAGTTAGTCTTTCTCTTAGTGATTTGAAAGAGCTCTATTTTAATTTTTTATGTAGTACATACAAAAGAATAAATGCTTATCAAGGTAAATACTTTAACTAAGAAGATGGAGATAGAAACATTTAAAAACTACAGTGAAAAAAATATTGACAGACATAGAAAACAAACTTATGGCTACCAAAGGGGAAAGGTGGGGGGAGGGATACATTAGGAGATTGGGATTGACATATACACACTACTATATATAAAAGAGATAACCAGCGAGGACCTACTGCGTAGCACAGGGAACTCTACTCAATATCTTGTAATAACCTATAAGGGAAAATAATCTGAAAATGGATACATATATAGCATAACTGAATCACCTTGCTGTACACCTGAAACTAATACATTGTAAATCAACTATATTTCAATAAAAATTAAAAAAAAAAAAAACTACAGGCTGTAGGAAAACCAAACATTCTTCTTCGTTCTCCCAAATGCAAACTTGGTCTCTATGGACTTTTTCTTCCACCTCAAATTGCTAGATTTGTATTTAAAAAGCACCCTCGGGCTTCCCTGGTGGCACAGTGGTTGAGAGTCCACCTGCCGATGCAGGGGACACGGGTTCACGCCCCGGTCCGGGAGGATCCCACATGCTGCGGAGCGGCTGGGCCCATGAGCTATGGCCGCTGAGCCTGCGCGTCCGGAGCCTGTGCTCCCCGACGGGAGAGGCCACAACAGTGAGAGGCCCGCGTACTGCAAAAAAACAAACAAACAAAAAACAAGCCAAACAAACAAAAAGCACCCTTGTACTTTTAAAAATTATTTTCCCCCAATATTTTTTTTTTTTTTTTTTTTTTTTTTTGTGGTACGCGGGCCTCTCACTGTTGTGGCCTCTCCCGTCGCGGAACACAGGCTCCGGACGCACAGGCTCAGCGGCCATGGCTCACGGGCCCAGCCGCTCCGCGGCACGTGGGATCCTCCCGGACCGGGGCACGAACCCGTGTCCCCTGCATCGGCAGGCGGACTCTCAACCACTGCGCCACCAGGGAAGCCCCATCCCCCAATATTTGATTATGAAATTTATAAGTCATCAGAAAAGTTCGAAGAAATGTATATTGAATCCTTATAGACCCACCTCCTAGATTCTAAGATTAACACATTTTTCTACTTGCTTGATCACTCTGTCTCTCTACCCATCCCTCTATCCATCCATCAAGCATCTTTTTTTATGTGTTTCGAAGTCAGTTGCAGATATGAGTATACTTCACCCCTAAGCACTCTAGCAGATCATTAACTAGAGTTCAGTATTTAAGATTTTTCTGTTTTAGGCAAAATGTACTTAACAACAAGATGTCCTGATCTGCAGTGAACCATTCTCTGAGCTACACACGTGTAACCCACATCCTTAGCAAGACAGAGAATTGACCATCACTCCAGAAAATTCCCTTGTGCCCCTTTTCAGTCAACCCCCATACTTGTTCTGTTTTTTTTCACCACAGATGACTTTTGTCTATTTTGCCACTTTATATAAATGGAATCATACAGTACGTGTGTTTTTGTGTCTGGCTTCTTTCTGGCAGCATAACGCGTTTGACACGTGGCCGAGGAGTAGCCCTCTGTGTTGATGCCGGTATTGCATCACATGGATACACTGGAGTTGCTTTACCCCTTCTCCTAGTGATAGACACCTGTTTGCAGGTTTTGGTTACTGTGAATCAAAGTGTCATGAATTCTCGTAGTTGTCTTTTTGGAGACAATCTACTACTTTTATTTGTAAGTATTGAGTAAATCACCCTTTGTCTGTCATGTGTTCCAAATCTTTGTTTTCTAAATGTGTCATTTATCTTCTGACTTTCATGGTATGTTTTTCTGTATGCAAGTTTCAAAATTCTATGTGGGCAATATTATCAGTTTTTTCCTTTATGGCTTCTGGATTTCATGTCACGATAGGAGAAGGTTGATTGACCCTGATATTATAAAAATACCCACCCTCGTTTCCTTATAGTGCTTTTCTGGGTTCTTTTTTCTATTTTAATCTTCAAATCGTCTGAATTTATCTTGATGTCAGGAGTGAGGTAGAAGACCCAGACTTATTGTGCAGATGGCCAGTCAGTTTTTCCAGCACTGTGTATTTGAAACGCCACCTTGCTCATTGTCTTAATTCCCATTATGCTTTTTATCTATTTCCTTTCCACTGACTCATCTGTCTTTTCCTGTATCAGGGCCACATTGTTTTAAATACAGTAGCTTCGCGATACATTTTAATATCTGGTAGTGCTAGAACCCTTTCTTGATTCTTCTTTTTAGAAGTTTCCTGGCTATTCTTGTCTTGTTGACCCACCGGATGAGTCACCTTGAATCATTTTGTCATGTTCCAGAAAGTAACCCTGCTGGGATTTTTACTGTGATCACAGAGATTTTGCAGATGGATGTGGGGGAGAAATCCCTTCTTCCCAGGATACAGAGGGGTGAGGGAAAGACAAACATCGAGGATGACTCCCAGGTCTGGACTTGGAGACCAAGTGGATTTGGGTCCCTTAGCAGGGTATGATGACTGCTTTCCACTGACCAGGAGGATGCCCAGACTTGCAGCCATGAAGAGGAGTTCAGCTTAGACCTCCAGAACTGGAGATGTCCAGGGGGAGTCCTCATGGAGAAGGAGGCCTTCCACGCTGGCTGCCCTCATTCTTTCTGGAGTCCATCCTCCACATGGGTACAGGAGTGACCCAAGGCTTCCCTTGAAGAATCGAGACAGCCTCCAGGGCCCTGCCCTCCTCCACACCCCCTCTCCTGCCTCCCCCTCCCCCCATCTTGCTCACTGGACCCACCCACCGACTTCTTTTCCCTTCCTCCCTGCATTTGTACGTGCTTTTTCCTCTTCCCGGAATATCCCTGCCCGAGCTCTTTGCATGGCTTGCTCCCTCCCATCCTTTCATCTCAGCTCAAATTTCACTCCCTGAGAGTTGTCTTTCCCAAGTGTCCCCGCCAGCGCCACCACACTGGGGTCTCTCAGTCTCTGCCCCTTTTGTGTTTCCTTTGTAGACCTTAATGCAACTTGTTATTATTTTCTTTGTTAATGTGTCAATCATCTGTCCCCCTGTCAACTTGGCTTGGCCATATGGGCCAGTTATTTAATCAAATACTGATCTGCTGCTGTGAAGGTATTCTGTAGATGGGGTTAACAGCTATAGTCACGTAAGGTGAGGGAGACTGCCCTGAATAATCTGGGTGGGCCTCAGCCCATCAGCTGAAAGGCCTTAAGGGCAAAACTGAGGTTTCCTCGAGGAAGAGAAAACTCTGTCTGTGGACCGCAGTGTCAACTCCTGCCTGAGTTTCCAGCCTGCTCTTCCTGATAGCTTGTCCTGTGGATTTCAGACCCCAGACTGGGATTTACACCACCGGCGCCCCTGGTTCTCTGGCCTCAGGAATGACACTCCCGGCTTTCCTGGGGCACCGGCTTGCAGACGGCAGATCATGTGGCTGTGGAGAACACACACCCACACCCACACCCCTCCCCCGCCACCCCCATCTCCCCCGGTTCTGTTTCTGTGCATGACCTTGATAGACGCACCCCATGGTGTACTCCATGAGGCTGGGACCATGTCTGTGTACCTCCCGGTGCCTGGCGCAAGCGTGCTTGTTGCATCACGGAATGGCCACACACTGGAGAAGCCAACAGCACGTGCTTTTTCCGAACCTCGTGTCCACTGCCAGATCCCCTGACTTTCTAGGCTGAAGGGGGACAGATGATAAACAGACCTCCAGGGGCCTGAGCCTGCTCTAAGGGAGGACGGAAGCTCCGGGAGTCTCACACACATCCCTGGGGGCTTCTGGCATTTACCCCGGGGGCTGGCCTCAGAGTTGGGGAGCGGGGTGATGGGACAGGGTGTGTAGTCACCAGCCTCCCAGCTGGTGACTGCGGGTCTTTGTGGGGAGGCCTCAGGCCCCACCCGCAAGCCCCTCCCAGTCCTCCCAGTGAAGGGCCTGTGCAGGGCCAGGGCCTGGGAGGGGTTCCCATCAAGGCTGCTGTCTGATGCAGGCTGAAGGTGAACCCTCTTGGTGGGGCGCATCCGGCAGCCTCCAAACTCTTTCACTTTTTCTTCAAGGGGCCTAGAAGGCTTCAGCCCAACGTGCAGACCGGTCCAGCAGTGATCCCCTGGGGACTGAAACTTAGGGCCCTGCCCAGACATACGATGCTCTTTGTGGCTGGACTATCAAGATGCTGAGATGCTGGGATGCTGGATGCGGGCTCAGGGACCTGCTCGTCTCCCAGGAGAAGGAACTGGAAAATAGGGAGAGAGGGAGAAGCCCTAGTTGGGTGAGAGGAAGCTACGGAGGGAGCAGCATCCCCTTACAGAGCGACAGGAGAGGATGGACCTCAGAGGGGAAGAAGCGTCCCAGGGGACTGTGGCTCCCAGCAGCCCGGGGGCAGTCCTGTTCTGGAAGGAGGGAGAGTCCTATGCTGCTAAAGGGGCAAGTCCACTGAGTTTAGGCCTGGAGGGAGTTGGTCCTTCGGCCAGTGTCCTCGGGGAGGAGCCACATGGCTCTGGGCTGAGGAGTGAGTGCGGGGAGTGGCAGCAGGGCGTTAGAGCTGGAGCTGGCTGGCCTGAGGCAGTGAGGACCCTTCTCACATAGCCCAGGTCAAAGCCCCTGGGAAGAATCCAGGAGAGGAGAGGCTGACGGTGCAGGGGGTGCAGGAGAGAGGGGCACTGAACGATGGCAGAACGGTGGGGGCTGGCATCTCTGGGCAGAGCAGCCTGGGGCGACCAGGGGGTAGTGAGGCCAGGCTGGGGTCAGGTAGCAGGAAGTGCTGGGCGTGGGTGCTGCCCACATTGGCTCAACCTTGAGGTCACCACGTGGTTGAGGTGAGAAGTGAACCCTCTGGGAATGGAAGGCGGGACAGTTCAGCAGGCCAAGCTCAGCTTTTATTTCGGGACTCTGAGGGCTGGCAGAGCTGAGCGGGGACAGCTGTGGCTCCCGAAGCCCCGTGGCAGGCTGAGGAGGCCCCGCTTCACGGGCTGGCTTTCAACACCCCCACTGGCTGGCTGTGAACAACAGTGCAGGTGGGTCCGACCCTTCCTGCCCCTGGGCCCGCTGAGGAGAAGGGACAGGAGGAGTGGGGCGCTTCAGTCAACACTGGGGGAACAGAGGTCGAGCCCGAGACACAGAGTCGTGATTGGCGCTGAGGGACGCCCGCGGGACGTATCCCTTCCCCAGACCTAAGAGGAACGCTCTGCAGGAAGCAGGAGGGGCCTTGTGAGCAGGTGGGCCAATTGCCCAGGCCTTGGGGCCGTGACTGTTTCCACCACCCCTCTGGCCCACGGACTACGGAGGCCTGCTTCCCCCTGTGGATCTCTGCCCTCAGTCACAGCCACTGAGAGTGGTGCGTGGCGGCATCTCCTTAGAGCGTTTCAGGCTCTGCTGGACAGGACAGGACAGGCCTGCCTCAGTGTACCTGGCTTCCTCAGCCCCCAAAGTTCCAAAAGGTGTTGGAACATTTTGTACCTTGAGGATGAGGATATAAACTCTCCCTGCCTGTTAGGGGATTAAATGTGTGTATTCAATCTGGCCCACCCCTGATCCCAGCTGGTGCTTCAGCTGCGCTCTTACAGCACACGGGGTGTGTGTGTGTGTGTGTGTGTGTGTGTGTGTGTGTGTGTGTGTGTGTGTGTGTGTGTGTGTGTGTGTGTGTGTGTGTGTGTTCCCAACTAGCTTCCTCACTCCCTTTGCGGAGATGTGGTTCCGTCTGCAACGCCCCTGCCACCTACGCGCCAGATCCTGGCCACCTCGTGGGAAAGGCACAGGTCCCACCCATCTCTTTAGGGTCCCCTTCAGAATGAGGCCACATTTCGATGAAGCTCTGTGGAAGCCACTTTCTTGCTGTGAGGGCGGGGCCCGAGTGTGAGGTGACAGGAGTCCCTGTTGTTTTCGTGCAGTTTAAATTGGTAACAGCCTGCAGCCAAGATGCTGCCTGCAACTGCTGGCGGGGAGGGCGGGGAGAGGAGGAGGCCGAGCGGGAATTGGGTAGCAGGTTGGGACGGGGCTCCAGGGGCGGGGCTCCTGGAGCTCGACGGGCCGGGAGGACGGCACAGCCGCTGCATCCCGTCCGCTCAGCACCCCGCGCCGCTGAGCTCTGCCCGCTCCAGTGCTAAGGACGAACAGGGCTGGCCTTAGCGTAGACTCTGGGGGAGGGCCAGGGGACGAGGAGGCGGGAAGACCCTTCTCTCCCGGGACCGCGCCTTCACCAGGCTCTTCCTGACTCTCTCTGTGAAGTGATGGACAACCTCCAGCCGCCCTATGTGGGTCCCCCTTACGTGGGAGGAGCTGGATCTTTAGTTGGGCCTGTCACCCTCTCAGTGGAAAGAGGATGGTGGTGGGAGAGTCTAGATTCTCCGCCCCCTGCCCCCAGCGCAGTCACCTTAGCGGCTCTCCTGTTTCGTCCTCTGTAGAAGGAGGCGTTCGAGTCAGAAATGATGTGCTTCTATGCTGTGATGTGAAAGGATCGCGGCTCACGCTACACAAACTTCTCACCCCTCTCCCCTCGGTGGCCAAGCATTCAGAAAGGCCCGAAGACACTAGCGGGCTTAGCTGACAGGGGTTTGTAGATGCTGAACGCTCCCTGGAGAAATGAACACATAGAGGCACTTTTCTCCTGGTTGTTTATTACAGTACGAAGAAAAAACGCACTGGTTGGAAACAGACGCCAGATTTCAAATGTAGAGGCGAAATACGAGGTGGCAATTAAAATGTGATTACACAGAGTCTGGACACTGAGAAAAGTTTACAGGACAGTGGGTGTGGGTTTTCTATAACAGACACTTAAATATACATGACGATAATTGCAGATAGAAACCATCAAAGACAAAGCCCGAATCAACAATTAATGTTTACAGACCCATTTTCCCCCAGACCACAGAGCCTTACATCAAAACAAATACCGAAAGGCTTTAAACCGGGAACATCTCACCTCCACCCTGCAAGGTGCTGCTGGAGTAGTGCCAACCGTCTGAGGGATAGAGGGAGGAGACTCAAGATCCTCAGACGGTGCCCGGCTCACACATTACCTCCTTGCTTCTCCCAAATCTACAGAACTCTCCGGCCTCCGGGCAAATAATTCCTCTGAGGGGCACTTAACGATAGAACGGCTTGTGCTGTAATATGCTCGTCAGGAAGGAGCTAGCAGAGACTGAAAGGTTTGCGAAAGAGGTTAAGAACCACACAGGGCGACAGAAGTTTTAGTGGAAATGGAAATACATGGCCAAGTGAGTTTCGATTTGGTATTTGTCAGTTTGCACAACACCTCTTGATCACATCCACCACTGCATCTAAAGCGTACGTGACTCCACCACCCGGTTGATAAGGTATGGCTGGAGTGAGCGACACAGTCTGCGTATTTGCAACAATGTAGAATAAACACAGACAATGCATAATGAACACAGCTCTACTGAAAGGAAAGCCGTCACTTTATTTACAAAGTCACAAAACGAAGTATAAATACTTCTGTCGTGAATGTTTAGGAAAACCATTTACAAAATGTTCAGATATGTACAGGTAGCTTGAAAAATCACCAGCTTTCCATTTCGTCACAGGTAGCGAGAGGGGTGGGTGTGGGCTGACGCCCCTCAAATCGTAATGAGGCAACAAGCGTGTGGCTACGTGGGACCAGCTGCGAATTTGCTGTGGACTCACACCGCTCCCCCGAGTGATGGCCACATGGAGGTTTCTCCGGGCATTTAAAGCTCGCCAACATTCTGGGGGATGTGGCCAGCCTGCTCAGGGACGTGGCCGGCACTCTGGGCTGCGGCAGTCTGGGCAGCAGCGTGCTGTTCTAGAATGTCATCGATCAGCCTCAGGTTGCACACCCAGTCTTCATCTGGGCTCACGCCGGGGCCTTTCAAGAGAGCTTCGATGAAATCCACCTCAGTGCAGTCAGGGGGTGAAATGAGATCGTTCAGTGAGGCCTGGGGCAACAAGGCATAGGGTGGCAACTCAGGGGGGCTCCCCACGCTGTTGAAGGGACCAGGGGACGGGCTGGCAGCGACAGTGGAGGCGGCGGCGGCGGTGGCAGCCACATAGCTTGGTGGCTCGATGCCCTGGATGGGACTCACGGGCCTGAAGCTGGCCATGCCTTGCTGGAGGGACTTGGTGGCGTGCAGCACAGGCACGGGACCCCGCAGCGGGCTCTGTCTGAGGCTCTGGTGGCCCAGCAGGCTGAAGCTGGGGTTGGCGGGGGCAGCGCCCACCTTCTGGCTGGGTCTGCCTCCTGGGGCCACCTGACTGGGGGACACAACTGCCTGTTGTGATGGAAACACTGGGGCTCCCTGGGGGACTCTCACGGGGGCCTTGGCAAAGAGGGAGTTGCTATGGAAATGCTGCTGGACGCCATGGGCTGCTTGCCTCGGGGGTGGCCCCCTCAACACCGCGGTGCTCACAGCTGCTGCTGCTGCTGCCACCCAGGCAGCGTTGTGGAGCACGGTGGGCACTCTTGGCACGCAGGGCTGTCTGAGCTGGTGGGGACTCAGGGGCTGGCTGCCCAGGGGGCTGGGACAGAAGCCGGGCAGGGGCACTCCCATGGGGGCGGCCTTGGGAATCCGCGTGCGCCGGCAGGTGGACCCGAGGCTGCCCGCGGGGTTGTGGCTCAAGCGCAAGGGTGTGGGAAACGGGGGGCTGGAGCTGAAAGTCCCGTGCTGCTTGCCTGGACTTGGTGACATCAGGCCCACGCCCTCCCGGCTCTGGTGCCTGGCGGGCGGGACCATTCCTGGGCTCAGAGCGCTCTGGAGGAGCGCAGCTCCGGGTGGCATCATGGGTTGGTTGGGTGGGGAGCTTGCCTTGGTCCGGCTACACTTGGAGGTGACTTGATCTTGGACGGCTACAGAAAGAGAGGAGTGGGGGTCAGTTCCAAAGGCATCTTCAACTTGGGCCGCAGCTGCTGGCGGGGAGCCACCGGCCCAGCACTGTCCTCTCACCTTCCGCCCCGGGCTCTTCCCGAACATCCCCCGCTCCCCTGGTTCCTCCACCCTCAGCCCGGACTGCAGTTCTTGGGGGAAGCCCTCCTAGACCCCCTGGGTCTGTGCTCATGGCTCCCCCTCCACCCAAGAGCAGATCATGTTGGACTGAAAATGCCAGTAGTTTGTAAGCTCCATGAAGCCAGGGTCTGGGTCTACTTTTCTACTCAGTATCCGTACGCAGGCCTGGCACCGCCCACCCCCTGAAGGATGCCCAGTCCTTGACATTGGCCTTTCTGGAACTTGTCCGTCCTGTCCCTGCGGCTGAAGTGTGCCTGACATGCCACTCCAGCCTGGACAGGTGGGACATTCAGCTGGTATCAGACCCAAAGGAACAGGGGTTTTTGCAAGAGAATGCAGGAGCAATGGGCCATTGCTGGCCACTGGGCTACAATGAAGCTGCCGAACACCTGTTGGAGGGCAAGCAGCTTCCCCCAAACCCCAGGCAAGAATACCCTTGGCCTGGTCCAATGTCACTATTGGCTGGGGAGGACTGCTTAACGCATGTTTCCCCTGCTAGTCCGGCAGAGACCGTGTCTGGTTTTTGGCTAACAGCTGTATCTGCGGCCAGTCAATGTTGATTACAGTCCTAGATGCCATGGGTGAATCAAGCTCTTGAATCAAACAGCGATTTCAGAGTCATTAAGACTGAGCGTTTCACTGGGACTCTACTTAAGCTTTCCACGTGACGGATCCAACCAGGCTGCTCTGCAAGTGCCTTGCAGACCTCCTCTCTTTCCCTCAATGCTTTTCAGAAACATCTCAGTAACTGTTTCTGCTGGAATGAATTCTCCCCCAACCTCACACACACTCCCCCTGGCCCGCCCTTTCGAGAACATCGAGTTTAAGTGCTTACCTTGAAATTGACTCATCTGTTGGGCGAGATATGCACTCCGCTGTTCAGGGATCATTGCCATAAGACCTGATTTCTGCTTCTCTTGCTAAATAGAAGATGAGAAAGAAGTGTCAGATTAGGGCTACCAAGAAATACTAGCCTTGGGATCTCTGTGTGGGGACTCAGGACTTGGCTTTGGTGTAGCAGAAAGCATGAGTGAACACACCAACACACACTCGCATGCATGCCCCACCCTCCCAAGCAAAACTCCGCAGGTATAAATAAAAGTAGGATTCTGCACCTGGGTTAAAAAACCAACTGCGACAGCGTAGGATAGGGCGGGAGACACAGAGCTTAACAGCAAGAGCACGGAGAAGAAAGATTTAGGCATTCTGGACATCCTTCTGCTCAGGATGGGGCAGCAGTGAGATGTAGTCACCAAAAGAGCAAATGTGACATTAGGCTGCATTAGTAGAAGCAGAGTATGTAGAAGGAGGCAGGTGACAGTCCTACACTACTCTGCCTTGGCCAGACCACGTCTACGGTGCTGACAAGAGTTTGGGCATGCCAGCCTCAGGGAGACCCAGACAAACTGGCCGCACTCGGAGGACACTAAGTGATGGAGGTAGGGCTTGGACTCCCAACCACGAGGGCAAAGAATGGCTGAGCGAACCAGGGATGTCGGGGCTGTCATGGGGAAAGGGCCAAGGCTTGTTCCAGGTGGTCCTGGCACGAAGGGCGCGATGATCACACGATCAGATGGACGCACTGGCCGACGCCCGGAGTAGCCACTCAGTCCCAGCTTCCCTTCGCTTGCCTGATTGGCCGCACATGGGCGATGGGAACGGGCTCCCGGTCTCCATCCGCAAGCTGGGTGGGCAGGGGGAGGAGCCACGTTCGAAGGCTGCAGTCCCAGCCCTGAGGCTGGGAGCCGCTCAAGGGGACAGTCGCGAGCCAGCCAGCTGAGGGCCGGGAGAAGGCACAACTGGCCCCAAGCCCCTCAGCCGTTCGGCGCCAGGCTGTGACTGGGCCCCAGGTCTGCTTCCCAGTCCAGCGCTCACCCGCCGCCGCCTCTGTCCCCTTCTCAAGGAGTCTGCTTCCTCGTGCGCCACCAAGCAAGGCAGCTCTGTCGGGGAGCACACCTCCCTGAGTTTACTTTCGGAACTGCGTCCCCCGCCCCCCAGATGCCAGAAGACTTGACCCGACAACACAGGCTGCCCAGGGCCTGCTTCTCTGCACTCGGAGGGCCGGCGCTTGGGAGAGTGCCCGGTGCCCGGCGCCCGGGCCTGTTGGGCAGTTCTCGGCCTCGGTTCCTGCCAAGGCAGAGAGGACAAACACGTGGCAGTGGGCGGACCACACCGCAAGCGATGTCAGCTTCCCGCCCTCAGCCTGCTTCCTGTCCGAGCTCTTGCCCCCCTTCCCCCGGGGCTGCTGGGAGGTGGGTGCCAGGGATGTCGCTCTTCAGCCCTGGAGCTGCCGTCTTCCTGCTAAAGCGTGGGGTGGGGAGACAGGACCTCAGGAGCACAGGGGTCGCATGACCACCCAAGGCCACCCCATCGGGAACTGGGGGAGCTGGGGAAGCCCTGAGCTCTGCCTGAGCTGCTCAGGGCGGGCAGGCCTTTCTGAAGGCAGCCCTCTCACCTCTGTTCTTGCCATCGAACCTCCCACCAGCCCTAGGAGATCTGGGTAGAAGACCTATGGTCCCAGCTTACTGACGTGACAACTGAGGCTCACAGAGGGTAAGTGACTTGCTCAAGGCGACACGGCTGGGGAAGTGCAGCGTCTCCTAACTGCAGATCCACTGCTTCTGCCTCCCCAGCGCGCTGCTTCCAGGAACCGGCTCCTGTGCCCTGCTGTCTACACCAGCCCTAACTCCATCCCCACCAGCTGCTCCATTAGGTGCATCAAATAACAGAAAGTTGTACGGAGTGGGGGAAGGGCAGGTGGAGGCTACAGAGTGCGACGAAAGACAAAGCAGGGGACAGGCAGAAGAGTCCAAAGGGAGGGAGGTAGATAGGAAAGACGCCCCCTGGGCCTGGGAAACCAAAGTGAAGGCGAGGCTGGGGCAGAGGTCAGAGTGGAGGAAGTGGGCAGCGTCTGCCAGATGAAAGGGAGTGCTTCTCGAACGGTCCACAGTTACAGGGACAACGGGATGCTGGCCGGCGTTCATCCAAGGAAGCAGAGAAACCCAGAGGATCCAGAGTTGAAGCGCGAGTCTGCGGAGCGGCACGGCTCCAGAAGCTGCCGAGTCCGAAGGGCACGGCCGACGCCGGCCTGGGGTGTCGCCGTCAAGCAGGGCTCTCTTCACGCTGCTGGGGCATCGGGGGGGGGGGGGGGGGGGGGCACCGCCGGCCCTCTGCTCCCGGCCTGTCCTGTTGTCGCTGGCAGAGCAGCCAGAGCATTCTCTCCAGGCCTCCCGAGGAGGCTGCTTCCTTTGTTTTGCAGACAGAGGCCCCCATCCTTTGTTCTGAATCAATGTGCTCCAAAGATAAGCCCCAAGAAAACAGTTGTTGCCTTTTGACACTGACAATTAGAATCGTTGGAAAATGGAGAAAACAGGAAATGACAAATGTTTTCAGTGACCAGGAGGAAGCAGCGGCTGAAAGGGGCTGCTTAGTGATGACGCTCTGAAGGATGGCCCAGGCAACCTGTGGCTTTCCACCACCGTGGTCGTGGAGGAGCTCACCCAAGGCCTGCCTTTCCTAGGGCTGCGGTCGGCTGTCACGGAGCTGGGTGCTGCTGTACCGGGTGACGCCGGCGGGGCAGCGTCGGGTGGGCCTGTGTGAGCCTAGGTGTGCTTCCCCACGTGGTCCCCGGAAGGAAGTCTCCCCAGGAACGAGGGCCCTGGCTCCTCCTCCCACCTGGCCAAGGGGCCACCTTCACAGACAGGCCTCGGCCAGGATGGTGATCCAGGAAGTCCTGGGGCTGCCTTTCGAGGAACATCATGCCGATGTCCCAGGAAGCTCTGGGGGCTCGCCTGAGGGCTAGCGCTCACCTGCGGGTGCTATAGGCACAGGCAGGACAGACAGGCAAAGGGCCGGCCCGAACCCCAACACAGCAGAGAGCCCAACACTGGGCCCCCCCGGGGGAGGCCAGGCCGCCCTCTGGGCCTCACGCTTTGGCCACCACAGGAGGATGTCTCCTGTGAGCCCCAGAGCACGCACCTGACGCGTCCTCTCCCCACTGCAGGCCGAGAACGGTCTCATTACTGATTCAACCACTTCATGAGACCCAGGGACGCTCTAACTGGATGGGGATGAGGCAGAGGCAGATGCGCACACAGGGTTCCTGCGTCTTGGGCAGATTCGGCCTGAAGTTACTTGCCCCACGATCCCCAAGAGGAGAGCATTCTGGCTGGGGAGGGGACTCCAAGGGAACAGCTCTGGGGGAATGCAGGGATGGACGTGAAGCCTTATTTTGTGCAGCAGAGTTAGGAGAGGGAAGGAGGGGGGAGGGAGAGAGATGGGAGGACAGAGAAGGGAGAGAGTGAGGGGAGGGGGAGAGGGAGATAGGAGGAAGAGGAGGAGAAAGGGGGAGGAGGGGGAGGGGGAGGAGGGAAGGGGAGGGGGAGGGGAGGAGGGGAGGGGAAGAGGGGGAGGGGAGGGGAGGGGGAGGGGGAGGGGAGGAGGGGCAGAGGGAGGGTTTTTCTTTTTCCAGCACCAGGCAGCTCCTGGTAGACAAGGCCCTGGGTGCCCCACGCAGAGCCAGCCTGCCACAGCAGAAGCCACTCGCCTCTGTGTTAAAGGTTCAAAGGTTAGCGAGCTCTAGTGTGTGGGTTGGTTGGTTTGTTTCTTCCTCCAATAGGAAAAGCACCTTCTTTTGTGGTTTTGGGAAGGCAGATTTGGAAACAACTCACCCACTCTTGTGACTTTTCCTTTGAAATGACGGGAAGACAGCGTTCTGCAAGGAGATCTGAATTCTAGGGACTCCCACACGCCTGTGGATGGGGACTCCTCAGACCCGAAGCCCTGTTTGAGGGGGCGTGGATGCTCTTAGGCTAAAACTCTCCTCAGGTGTCCTTCAGAAACGGGCTGCCCACAGCGAATGGCAGGCCAGCTTCAGTGTTTCCTAACCCCCGCTCCTAACTCTCTGAGCCCGTGACTCAGTTTCTCCAGAGTGCCTCCACATGGGAGTGCTGAGTGGGTCATCAGGCCGCCACTCTTCCCTGCGGACCTCAGAGGCCAAGGCCAGGGCGGGGGGAGGGGCGGCCACACACCTGCCCTTTCCTCGGGCCTCTGCTCAATGCCTTTCCCTGCCCGGAGGGCAGCCTCCCTGACTCCGGGTGGGAAGATATAGGGTTTACCTGGCAGCCCGGTGAGCCCCTCTGTCAGTCAGCTGATGGACATTTCTCACGGGTCTACCATGGGCCAGGCTCTGTCACAGGCATGGGGGTGGCACTGTGTGTCTCTATTCTCATGAAGCTTACAACGGAGGGGGCAACTGACAAGGCGCATCTACTAAAGAGAACACGACAGTGACGGGATGGGGAGTTGGGCGGCGCGGCAGAAACCCAGGCGCAGGCCGTGGGGCCCTCAGGGCACATGGGAACGTGCCACACCCGGACGCCGGGGCGCCAGTGGCCTGCTGAGGTCTTTCTTTGACCCTTGGGGCCTCTGGAGCAGGAGACAGGGACCACCCGCACGGTCATGATGCTGCCCTTGGGTTTGAACCGATCTGAAGCTGCCACCAGGCACTTCACAGAATCAACGCCATCGAAAACGACTTTTCTCTTTTCCATTTTCTGCCTTTGCAGTTGACCTCCAGCTGTACGAACTCTCTCCCGACTCCACCTCCATCTCGGTGGTTTCAGGGCTGCCTGGTCCCGGAAGGGCTGGGTCTACGTGCTGGGATTGATCTGACCGCAAAGGAAACAAATGTCTTTGCAGCTCGCCTTTCTTCTTCCCCTGGGGAGCCTGCATCCTCCGTCTCACACTGTGTCTGGTCTTCCTGAGTCATGGCTGAGCTGGAGGTCCTGTCCCTCAAAGCCCCCCGAGGTGGGCCCAACTTCCAAAGCTTCGCAGGGAAGATCTGAGGGCCAAGCCTCCGCCCGCCCCCCACCTCCAGTGCAGGGTGGAAGGCCCGGCTTGGCTTTGAAGAGAGATAATAAGACGGGGAAATGAATTCTCTCGAGGCAAGCTAGCTTGGATCCCTCATTTTTTGCGTTTTGGGGACAGGGAAAAACAGGTCAGACCAGGGTGGAACTCAGAGACATCCTGAGTGGACGATGCCCCAGTCCATTCTGTTAATTCTGTTTCCCTGGCAGCTTTGTACTGGACAAGCCGGAGAGCACCGTGAGAGCACACAGAGAAAAGGGGGGAAAAAAAGAGAGAGAAAGATCGATAGCCCTTGAATGGAAAGCACTGCTTGTTCTTGCGGGCCGAGGCAGGTGGGATGGGGAGAGCGAGGCCTCACGTACCGAAGCAGCATTTCCATTAAAGGCCAGAATCCCGGAGGTCCTTTCAGCCGGATGAGCATCTTCTGATCACTATCACTCAGCCAATGCTCATTTCTCTAGCTTTCTCTGCAGAGAGGTCTGACATCCCGTACACACTGATATTTCATGCGCCAGAACAACAACTCCACGAGCCCAGTGAAATTCTCTGCAAAGGCCCGCTCTGGCACGTCCACCATCTTTCTCTCATGCCCACTAACGTGACCCTTTAGGGCAAGTCAAGCCATTTCTTTGAGAATCTGCTGGGCTTCCTTCTGCCTGCCCTCCCCCGGGGCCACCAGTCCTCCAGTGGGGCGATCCAACTTCTCACTTCTTGGGGTGCGTGAGTCCCAGGTGGGGTCAAAGAACACCTCGGGGTGCGGAGTCCACAGCAGACCGCTGGAGGGAGAGGCAGTTCCCGAGCGCCCACCGGCTATGGAGCAGGCAGGCACGGGGTCGGGGCGGACGTGGGGGGTGGGATTCAGAGGTGCAGAAGCGCAGCCCCTGTGCCCCACGGACTCACAGCCTGGCCGCAGGGACAGACAGGCAGGGAATGAACTGGGGTGCTGGAAGGCCAACGGCCGGGAGGGAGCAACTGCGCCCAGGGCGATCACCACTCAGTGCCCCGAAGATGAGGCTGAGATGCCGGAGCAGTCTGCTTGCCTGGGTGGTCTCTCTGCTAGAAATCCCTCCTAGGTGAACAGAGCTTTACGGGCCGGGCTGTCACCTCCTCTGTGCCTCCCAACAACCCTGTGCGGCAGGCGGGCAGGCTGAGCAGGGGACCGTGCCCAGCTGACAGATGAGGAAAGCGAGGCTGGGGGAAGTGACTTACCGACAGCGTCGCAGCTAGGCAGTAGTGGAGCGGGCACCTGCCTCCAGGCCTTCGGATCCCAGCCGCCCCAGGGCGCTGCCTCTGAGGTGCTGTACGAGGAGGTGACTCGGGCCAGCTCCTGAGCAAAGGAGCTGCCGGGCAGGAAGGACTCACTCCCCAGGGCCTGGCAGGATGGGGGCTGTCGCCCGAGGCTGACCTGGGGGGGCCTGGCTTCCCCAAGCTTGCAGGCTTTGTCTACATGAGTCTACAACAACCATTGAAGAGTCCATCAGCGGCGTGGCCACGACATGCCTCTGAATGCTCCTGTCACTGCCCTGACCGCCTAGCGGGGTCGTCTGGGTGCTCGGTTAGACACACCAAGTGGTCTGGGCCAACCAAACCCAACAGCTTTGTGGTCTTGGTTGTCTTGGGTCACAGACTCCTTTGAGAATCGGTTAAAAGCTATGGTCTCTCTCCACAGAAAAAGCACTTACGCTGGTGTCTCCCCCTTCCCAGCCCACCGACATCTTACGTATAATCTCAGGGGTTTTCTGGACCACTTACTACCCATCCGTGGGTCTCAGTTAAGGAGCCTCTGCCTCCATCAGTCACTGTCTTGTTGGAAATGGGAGTCAAGCTACGTCATCAGCAATGACCTTGACCAATCCCGATCCCTCCCCACGCCCCTCCCCCCCACAGAGCACACCATTCTAAACTGGTGTGTAGGTACGTGTGTGTAGACACATGCTGAGGAATCTGCAAAACCAAACGGTGAGTGCAAAACCAAGCAGTCAAGTGGAAACTTCACAGCAGCCCAGCCCTGAGCGGCAGCCCTCACTGCACTTCACCTTGCCGGGGCCCCCACGTTTCAGGACTTGCGTGTGAGTGGCCCCTCCCCTTTCCGTCATATTTTAGAAGGCAGGGATTTCACCCGAATTGAACATCTGACCCAATTCTTTCAGCCAAAGGCAATTAAAAACCCTCACACTTGATATCCACGTCACAGGAAGCCTCAAGACTCCAAGGAGCTGCCGAGACGGCTCTGACATCCTGCCGAGCGCAGCGAGCGCTCGGCCACAGGGGTGCCCAAGAGGACCAGGGGGAGCCTGCCTTGAGGAGAAGGTCTTTCTACGTGAAGCAGCCTCTTCATTGTCGTGCTGTTAACACCTGAGCTTTGAGTGATCACCTGTGTCTATCAAACAGCCCAGTCGAAAGGGAAATATTTATCCTCCGAATCTAAACAGTCGGAGTCAATTCAATTCATGACAATAAACACGACTAAGCGCCTACCGTGGGCAAGCCTCTGTGACGGATGACAGGCCAGTAGATATTTGGATGCCGTAGTTGAATTAACGATAAAAACTGCCACCACTGAATTTATCGAGCGTTTGCTACGTACCAGGCACTAACCCAAGTGCTTTCAATACTCAGTCTCACTCAACACTTGCAACAGCTGTATATGAGGCAGGAACGATTACTGTCCTTATTTTACAGAGGAGGACACTGAGGCCCAGAGAGGTTAAGGAAGTTGCCCAAAGTCACACAGCTAGTTAGTAGCAGGGGAGGATGCAAATCCAGGTTTGCCTGGTTCCCAGGTCCACATGAAGTCTGGCACGGTGTGTGCATGTGTGTGATTAGCTTGTCATATGGAAAACAGGCTTTGAAATGTAGAAACTGTTCAAGTGTGTCATTAAGAAAAGTACAGGCCGGATTTTACAAGGGATCTCCAGGCAAAATTTTAAGAACACGTTATAAATACTCAAAGATGGGATTAGGAAGAAAACCTAACTGCTTGGAGAGCTTTAGAGATGACACCCCTCTCCCCAGAGAAAAACAAAACCAAAAAACCACGTGAAATACGCTTAGCAAGTGAACTCACTGCACGTGGGAAGGGAAACTTTCTTTGCCATTCTGACGATAAGCCAACTACAGAGGGCCCGGCGCCCCTCCCCTTGGGCTGGTGCATTCGTGCAGAGCTGAGCTCACTGGCCACCTGAAGCTTCGCTTAGTCAAGCTCCAATTTGTCCTTGGACCAAGGTCATCTCTACAAGGGACTATTCTTTGTGCCTGCATTCCTAGCGCCTTGATAATTCAAGACACTGTTTTATAGCCATGTAGGAGTTTTTACGATCCCGATATGCAACTATTCCTAGAGGTCTGATTCCCTGCCCACCCCGTGACGACACAGACTGAAAGCAATGAGTGGGGCTTATTTGTAGGGAACTGAAGCATTTTAAGCTTTTGCTCAGGAATCCCTGGTAGCTTCATGTGACTTGTAGGATATTAGTGACGGGTCAGGAAGCAAGAACCCCCATCAGCATGAACATACGCTCACAGCGCCTCGGTAGTTCATCAGGCAGAAAAAACCCTGCAGATGGTACATGGAAATTACCAGCAGCAGAAGATGCCCCGACGGTGCGGGCAGTTCTGTTTCGGCAGCAGCTGGGAACGGGGCTGCAGCCACCCATTCAAGTGGAGCAGAATGGGAGCAGGCGCTTCGCGGACCGGTGTAATCCTTGGTTAAAAAAAGAAAAGAAATAAACTAGATGAGATTCAGTCTTGACTCTGACCGACAAGGAGCTTTGTAGCTGATGCTCGTGTGTCTTCTCCGTTTTATTTACTTTGGAAAAGAAACTGCTGTTACACGCCCTGTTAAGTGGGAGGTCCAGCTTCCAAAGAAAAAGTGGTTGGCACTTTTCAACGCCTAGAGGTTTCCACACATAAGGTAAACCCACCTCTGTCTTTGGAATCACTGAAAATCTCAGAAAAGCAAAGCCAGTCCATGATTGGTGGGCATGATTACTACCTCTCGGACTGGCCGGCTCCGCGTGATTCCAAATTTCAGATAATCAGACCCTGGGATGGATAGTGCCCGATGCTGGTGCCTGATTTCACGGAGCTCACCCCCACTGGGCTTCCCGTGATCGCTAGAGAACTTGCTGGAACGAGGTTGTCCCTGGGTCCCTCTAATGGCTTGCAGCCACTTAGAGCCCCAAGCACGTCCTGCTAAACTTTGCAATTAGGGCTCTTTGTTCCTTGGCCTCCTGCCTTCTTGGCAGGCAGGTTTCCTGTCCCATGGTGTCAGGTACACTACCCCGCAGTCATACCCATGTCCTTGGAGTTCCCCAGACAGGCTGCCGCCCGCGTTCAGTCCCCTGTGATCGCGCTCTTTGCTTCGGTAGCCCAGAGAGCCCTTTCTCCAAGTTTCCCGTCTGGAACCCTGCATGTCCTTGGAGATCCACCCTGGGAATTCTGCCTCTCCTTTGGTCCAGCTCCTCTGGCTGACTGAACATCCTTGTCGGGCCAAGTCTTAATCATCTTTAAATCCCTCTGGTGCCCAGACAGTGCCTGGCACAGGCAGAGGGTTCAGCAAATATTTGGAAAATTCAACTGACTGTATCTGTTATGAGCTTGGCACGATATCCCAGGCACTTGGGATATGCTAGTCCAGTGAGCACTGTGCTGGCTTCTTTTAGGGATGAACGTTAATGATAAAAGTGAGCCTTGACCCTCATTTTAAACACATTTACTCATCTCTTTTCAACGCCGTTGGGTTAATAAAGCCCAACAGAGATCATCACACTGTGGAAATAACGTCAGCTAACATTTACCGCACTAACCATGCACACACACATACATTTGAGACTGTCCCCAGTTTACAAGACGAGGAAGTGGAGATAGCTTTACCAGGACACACACAGGAGAGTGGGTACAGACCTGGACCTGATTAACAGAGTGACTAAAACCCAAGCAACTGCTGGGTTTGGGAGAAGAGGCTCCTTCTCTGCACACGGAGAGAAGCAGTCGCGTGTCCTTCATCTACACTGGAGTAACCACGCTGTTGGCTATTCTGTGACCTCACCGTAGAGCAAAGGGGCTGTAGTGTAAGGAGCTCAGATTATGACTAACCTGCACAGACACTCAGACGCTTTGCAAGAAGCGGGTACCTGCTCTGGCTTTATCAGTTATTGACCGGATTCGATCTCGGTCCAGTCTTCGCCGTGGAGGTCGGAAGGAAATACACGCACATTCACAAGGTCACAGTTGTGTACTGTAATTCCACTGGCTTCTGGGAGCTCGTTGATGTCTAGACTTACTCATCCTGAAAGTTCAGGCAACAAATCCTGCTTCACTCCTCCTTTGCTTTACTAACCGTGTAACAGAGGCGAGCAGAGAGAGCCCACAAGAAGGAACTGGAGACTTGGTGCGTGTGCCAGAGACTCTCGGAGGCCAAGGTCACTCACGGCTGGGCTGACTTCAGAAGCCAGCCCCAGCTGTTCAAGCCACGAGTGAGATGAACACGCTAGGGTACTAAATGCTAGGCAGAGAGCTCAAAGAGGGCAAGGCAGAGCTGCGGAAGAAGCTGGGTCTCTGGGCAAATGCATGAATGTGCAGACTTGTCAAACAGAGGTGACAGGAGACGACTTCGTAAATGTGAAGTCATGCTTTGGGAAACCAGGGAAGTGTAATGTGAGTCAGACTTCTTGGCCTCTTACTTGCCATTACACTACTTGGCCAAATGCAAATGCGATTTCAATATATCGCAAGCATGCATCTATTAATAACACTAGGAAAAAGCTATACAACTCAAGCCTGAGATTTTGTAAGAAATAGAATCGTAGAAGCTCAACAAAGCAGCACAGTCCCACAGAACCTTGAGATGATGCTGAGTCATCCTCCCGGAAAGAACCGAATGCTCTATACCTGCGCTGTCCAATACGGTAGCCACTGACCACATGCGACAATAGAGCACCTGAAATGTGTCTAGCGCACATGAAGAACTAAGTTCTTAATTGTATTCACTTTTAATGAATTTAAATAGCCACCTGTGAATGCTGGTGACAGTAACGGAGAGCACAGCTCTTCACCGTACTGGCGAAGAGTGCAGGCTCTGGAGAGAGAGGGTCTGGGCTTGAATCACGGATTTGCCACTTCTTAGCTAGGTAATTGGGGGAAGCCACTTAACCTTTCTGTGCCTTAATATTCTCATCTGTAAAGGGGAAGTCATAGGAGTGCATCATTCAGAGAGTGGCGGAGGTTATGAGGAGTCACCGAATTAACTGACACACGTGTAGTGCCTGCGTGCTGTATTCTCTGAAGGTTGGTCAGTGGTAGTCTTAATTAACAATAATACCTCTGCCGTGTATCAAGCCCTTTTACAACGTTCCAGGCACTGTCCTGTGGGAGGAGGTGAGCTGCACGTCCTTCTATTCCACCATCTTGATCCGCTCCTCCTAGAACTGAACACGCTCTAAGGCGTGGTCTGGCCAACATAGCTCAGCGGAGCTATCACTTTTCCTATCTCTTGGTAAAACAGACTAATAATAATACTAAACGACGATGATAATATTAGAAACATTTATTGAGAACTTAATCTAAGGCACTGGGTTCAGCCCTTCCCTGGAGTCATTTCAATTAATTAATTCTTAGAACAATCCGAAGAGGGAGGCACTGGTATGATCCCATTGTAAAGATGAGGAAACTGAGGCACAAAGAGAAAGGTTAAGCAACTAGCTTGCTCGAGGTCAATCGTTAGTAAGTGCCAGGGCCTGGACTAGAACCCAGACATTGTCTGACTACAAAGCCCAGGCCCCGAGTTTTGCTTGATCCAATTGCCCAACTGAAACTTTTGCTAATGTGATATAGAAGCAGACCAGCAGCAAGAAGATTCTGGAGTGCTGCTAGGGTGTCATAGCTGTGCAAGGGCTGCTGGGTGGGCTATCGTGTGACCCAGGTGTTGTTTTCCTTTTATAACAACTGTATCCTAAAATGAGAACTCCAAGTTGAGGGATTTCTGTTCTGATACATGTGGTACAGGGAGTGGGAGGGTCACTAGAGAGATTCTGCAAGAAAACCTCTAAGGCAGCACCAATCCTATCATTCGCTGGATCTCTTCTGTAAATTTGCATTTTGTAAAAGTTTCCTTTCAGCTTTTCTGGACTTTTCCTCTATAAATGTGTATAATTGACCTCCCTATCCCACCCCTCCAGGCGGTCACAAAGCACCGAGCTGATCTCCCTGTGCTATGCGGCTGCTTCCCACTAGCTATCTACCCTACGTTTGGTAGGGTGGGATAGGGAGGGTGGGAGGGAGGGAGACGCAAGAGGGAAGAGATACGGGAACATATGTATATGTATAACTGATTCACTTTGTTATAAAGCAGAAACTAGCACACCATTGTAAAGCAATTATACCCCAATAAAGATGTTTAAAAAAATCAAATAAGCTTAAAAATGTAAACATCACATTTAAACTTGTAAATTTCACTAAATATTTCAAACTATAATTGCAAATTTAATACATCTGGTTTTGTTAAAACTTCAAAAAAATGTGTATAATTGAATGTTAGTATTTCCAAGTTTAAATATCTGGAGCTGTTTTCCGTGGGGCATTTTTGCAGAGTGGCCAGGGCTGTGCCCATCATTGGTAACGCTTGGTTATAGACAAGGAAGACTGCACGTCTGGTCAGGCTACTTGGGCCACTGGGAACCAGCCTACGAGCAAGGTGAGGTCAAGGGCACTGCTACAAGGAGCGTCACGGACTGGGTCAAAGGATACCAAAGCTCTCGAGAGTCCAGAGCCTCTGGAGCCAGGCTCTGACAGCTTCTGCAAGGCTCCTATCGTTTCATGATGACGAAGGTGACGATGATGAACAGCTACCATGTCCAAAGCATAACCCTTCTGCTTATTCGCACCGAATCCTCCCCCCATTCCGTCCAGTGTCTCCCCGCTGCGTGCAGTAAGCACTGCTGACAGGCCCCGGGGTTCCAAAGAAGCCATCCGACTGACCATCACATTCAGGCAACCGAGGAAGGGCGCGGCAGGATTTCCTTTGGAGACTTCCGGATCGAGACGGCAGACCTAATGCATGCACCTAAATTCACTCCCTCGCAAAGCCCCACTAGAAGTCCTGTGAAGGGTTGGCCTGGTTTGGTTTTCAAAGACACAATCCTGCAAGGATAAGGCGAATGCATTAGCCCAAGCTCAAAGGCAGCTAGGCCAGGGTTAACTGACTCCACGGCCCCAGGGAAGCTGAATCACAGAATGGCAGAGGGGAAAGTGGAAAGGCAGCTTGGTCTACGTGGCAGGCTCAGGAAAAGCAGCCCCAGGTGGCCTCTGGAACTGGCAGGTGAAGTGCACGTGGGTGGCCAACACAGTGAGGCAGATGCCTGGATGGCCATCCCGCCTCCACAGCCCTGGGTATCTGCCTCTCCTCCTCTCTGGCAGAGATCTGGCTTGACCATTTACTGCTGAATTTCCTGCTCTGTCTTCCACATCCTGCTGCCCGGATTTGCTTCACCCCACAGAGGTGTTCTCTGTTGACCTCCACCTGGAAGCTGGAGGGCCTGGAGGCAGGCTGTGGCGAGATAAAGCCCTCGGGCCAGATTCCTTCTGTCTGTCCGGTACCACGCCCATGACTCCACCAGGAGTCCTGACGGCGGTGGGCTTTACACATGGCCGGATCCGTGGTACCTTTAGTCACTGACTTCCCTAAGAGGGGAGCAGCTTCTCTTCTGGAAGCCTCCACTGAATGGTGGCACCGTGACCCTTTGCTGCCTAAGCACCTAGATGGTGCCTGCCACTTGGTTCTTCAAAACAAATCGATCGCTTGTTGAAGAGCTCATGAATAAGTAGTGGAACTATATAGAAAAGCAAGAGAACGTTGCAATCAAGATAGTGGTTAATTCTACCAGAAGGGGCACATGGCAGCAGGGGTGCGGGGTCTACTCGGGGGTCGACCATGTTCTATTTCTCAACCTAACCAGTAGTGACACAGGTTTTTACTTTATACTTCTTCAAACTGTTCATATAGGCCTTGCATACTTTCCTGTATCTATGTCACGTTTCACAATAAAAGGAAAAAGCTATATACACAGCTTAACGCCAGTCATGTGAAATACATATTTTGGCACAGAAAAAAAATGTGTATTCCAGCATGTTAACAGCGGTTATCCCTGGCTAATTTATACACTGTATATTTATGTATTTTGTTATCTCATGGGATTTGTGTTTTCGCTACACTTTTCTGCATTTTCAAAGTTTACTACAAAAAGCATACATTATTCTTGTAATCAGAAAATCTTAAAACATATTGAAAAAAGACAAGGTCTCCATCTAAGATTGAAACTGGTAAGGATGAACACAGAAGAGATGGGACGACCCATCTGTGGGAATCTATGCAGAAAATAACGACCTAAAGAGACTGGTGATGCCCCTAACCTAACTAGAATGAGCTCGAAGGTCACCAAGGAGCCGTGGGTAGGTTCCTAGCGTTGGCACTCAGATAGCTGCTATCTCTCTCTGGGAAGAGGGAGGGCTTCTAAGATACTCTGAGTGTTCTATTTCTTAATCTGTCCTGGCGGTTGGTTTTATTATTTTGTTTTATATGCTCCTCTGTAGGAATCCTATGGAATAAAAAAAAAAAACCAGGACTCATGTAAGTAGAAAATATGATGGTGTGTCAAAGGAACAACTCAAGTTCATGTAAAATCATCATCATTTAGGTTAAAAAAGTCACTTTGGAATTTAGATCTTCTTTTCTTTTCTGTTGCCGATCCCAGATCTTTCTGGAGATGCTCCAGTTGCTGGGGAACAGGGTGGGATCAGCACACTCTTCATGGGGTTTCGGGTGGCCTGGCGTTGACGGGGTCTTCCTTCTTCCCTGGAAGATTTTGTCCATATAGATACACAAGCAGGTATTCCAATGACAAATGAGCCTGTGCCTTCCTGCTACGCCTCTCTCACACAGCAACCTGGGTTTTCTTCCTTCCCCACTGGTATGGGAGCAGGGCATCATTCTCTGCTTTCCTTTTACTGAAGGCCTCACCTTCTGTCTTCTTCTGACCCATTCTGTCTCCCTGGGGCTAACTCCTCTCCCTACGACCCTAACGTGCTTTTCGTGAGAAATGAGAGATCACCTACTCAAGTCATCTTTCTCAAGAGAAGGAGAGGGCCCATGGTTTGCTCAAGATTACCAAACAATGGCTAAGCCTCACCCTAGGAAAACCATCTTCCTGATCACGTTCTCTCCCCTGCCAGGTGAGCATTGGTGGTTGCCGGGGACTGAGGGGAGTGGGTCATGGGTGTTACTGTTTCATAGGGACAGAGTTTCAGTTGTACATGATGAAAAGAGGTCTAGGGATGGCTGATGGTGTTGAAGGGCACAACAGTCTGAATGTACTTAATACCACTGAACTGTACTCTTGAAACTGGCTAAGATGGTAAATTTGACATGATGCGTATTTTACCACAATTAAAATATTGGGGGAAAAGAGATCACCAAGCGAGTTAAAGACAGAGAGGCCGAGAGTCAGAGAGACCTACAGAGAGTGTCTATCCGCACTGTTTTGCAGGGACTCAGTCTCTGAGCGTGGAGCCCTGCAACGCCACCCTCTGAGGACCCTGGTAGGTATGGACCCTGAGTCTCATGGTAGGGAAGAGCCTTGCCCCAAATCAGAGAAGACTAGAACGCACCACTCCAGATGCCCAGTCCAAGGTGCCTTCTGAGTCCTGACCCAACTGCATCGCTCTCTCTACCCGACTCTCTGAAACCTCTGCCTTCTTTTTCTTGTTTCATCTGGAAGCGAGAGCTTTCACTGGGACGGCTTCCACCAGAGGCCAGCCGGCCTGGTCCTCAGCATGTCCAGGAGCAAAGGACAGTCTCATTCCCCTCTTCTCTGCGCTGCCCTCCACCTTCCAACCATTTGGCCTCTGACCTCCCCAGTGCCGCTCGCTTTACAGTTCTGCAGTCCTCATAAAGATGTCCGAGTCATTAACATATATAAACGGCCACTTAACCCAGATCACACGGATGTAGGTCAACAACCTGGGCTCTGAGAGTTGTCACGTACTGGCATAGGAGAGGGGGCTCTTTCCCCAGGGAATCTGGAGGACATTCCCATCCGCCTACAGCAAAAACCCATCTACTTGACTTGGCAGTAGGTGAGCTGAGAACTAATGGAATCGGGTTAAGCCAGCAGCACCAATCAACGAGGAGAGCAGTGAAGGGCAAGGGAAAGTTCCAGAGCGGGAGGCAGGAAACCCGAGGTCTAGGCTTAGCTCCTTCATGTGCTCGGCAGCTGGGTGGCCTCAGGTAAGTCATCTTATCTCTCAAAGCCTCAGCCTCCTTACGCAGTAAGTAGGGATGACATAGCGCCCACTGCCAGGGGCTGTCGTGAGGACCAGATGAAAGGACAAGGGGCAAGTCCTCAATATGGGGCTCAGTGCAGTGTATGCAGTTGCGAGGGCCAGTTCCACCCTCCATCCCCACCCCGACTACTATTAAGAGCTCTGGCCTGGAAGTCAGGTGACCTGAGTTTAGTCTGGGCTTTGCTATTCATTTTATGAGCTTAAGAAAGTCCCTTTCCCTTTTGTGTCTGCTGAGATGATTATGTGGTTTTGTTTTTGCCCTTTGTTCTGTTCATATTGTTCATCACATTGATTGATTGTCACAGGTTGAACCAGCCTTGCATTCCTGGGATAAATCCCACTTGGTTATGGTGCATAATGCTTTTCGTATGTTACTGGGTTCGGTTTGCTAGGCTCTTGTTGAGAACTTCTGCATCTCTGTTCATAAAATTTGTTTGTCGTCTACCTTCTCCTTTTAAGGCCTCAGTGTCCCCATCTGTAAAATGATGTAAGAATTCTCCATGGGCCTGGCTGAACCTTTCTTGGAGTTGCTGTCTGAGACTCCTCATACCCAGTCTTCCTCTGTCCCACAGTCGTCACAGGCCACCTGCATTGTGGTTTGAGGCTCTCCCCACCTTCTCTCTCTTTTTTTTTGCGGTACGCGGGCCTCTCACTGTTGTGGCCTCTCCCGCTGCGGAGCACAGGCTCTGGACGCGCAGGCTCAGCGGCCATGGCTCACGGGCCCAGCCGCTCCACGGCACGTGGGATCTTCCCGGACCGGGGCACGAACCCATGTCCCCTGCATCGGCAGGTGGACTCTCAACCACTGCGCCACCAGGGAAGCCCTGGGCTACATATCTTTTTTGGTGACTTTCCTTCCTTGCCCCACTTATGAATTGGTTGTTTTGAAAAAGACAATGGGTAAACCCCAGACTAATCTGCTTTCCAGGGTTCCTGACTAACTTGGGCGTTAGTTGGGCTCTAGACTGTCTCCACCTGCCCAAGTCCAGCAACTCTCAGTAAACACAGCACACTTTGTCCTGTGGAGAAGGTTCTGGTCTCCACCACACTGCTGTCTCTCCTTCATCAGGGCCTTGCAATCCAGCAAATGTGTGGATTATAGGACTGTTCAAAAGGAAGAAGGGCTCCGGGAACCAGACAGACCTCCTTTTGGTGTGCGCTCATTCAGTGAGAATGGATCCACCAGTAACATTAAGTGTAGGCACAGGCTTCAAAGTCAACATCTGCAGGGTATACTTCTGGTCAGTTTGTAGACTTCATCTGCCTTCTCTCAATAAAGAATTTTCAGCTTTGGTTGAATTTCATTATAGTAGGGAATAATAGTAGGGAATTACAGCATTGGGGATAATAATAGTAGGTAATAATAGTAGGGATAATAGTAGGGATAATAGTAGGGAATTACAGCATTGGGGATAAAAAGCATACGAAGTTCATATCTCATTCCTATATCTGAAGCCACCCGTCTGCTTCAAGATGCAGAATTTGTGAGCCCAGAGTCTGAGCCAGGAGTCAGGAGACTCGGGCTGTTGCCTGGGGCCAGGCATTTCAGGGCCTCGCTAGACTCACACCACCCCAGGGGGAAAATGTGGGCTTCGCCCAGACCAGCTCTCTAGGCCCTGCTGGGTGGGGCATGCTGTGAGCTGCGGGGGCTTCCACTGACTTCACCCAAATGCCTATCTCCAAACTATGGGTGTGGGAGGGGTGAAGCTGTCTGGAGAGAGGAGGCCCAGGGTGCCTGGTAGGGAGATACCTAGTTCCCAGGTGCCAGGTTCCCAGAGAGAAGGCAGGAGGGGTATGAAATACTTGGCTGTAGTTGCCAGGGACTCTGAGGCTCTCTATCCGTGTGTTTGTTTCTTCTGACGGCTTGTCTGTTTCGTTCCTTTGGAGCAACCATCACTGCACATAGTAGAACGTATAGTATAGACCGTTTGATAGCTTTCCTCGTAATAAAATATGGTGGCTGGAATCTGCTCACAGCCCGCCTCTTATAGCATTCGTGCAACACGTATTTACTGAGCACCCACCAGGATCCAGGCCCTGTGCTGTGATAACACTGGTGGATAAAGCAGAGATGGCGTTGCCCTTTTAGAGCAGGCACGTTCGTGTAATGGAGATCACTTAAACGGGATTTGTAACAAAGGTGGTAAGTGCTATATGGGAACACTGCAGAGAACAGACAACAGGAGAACCCAGCCTGGCTGGGGTGAGGGGTTAGTTAGAGGAGGCTTCTTGGGGGAACTGAACTTTAAGCTGTGACCTGAAGGACAAAGAGATGTTGTCCAGGTGAGGGGGTCCTGGGCAGACAATTGGCAAAGTTCTCAAATCAACTTCAGCTACATCACAGCTTCACCCAGTGCCACTCCTATCCCAAGACCTGATGGATACGCAGATTATGTAGGGAGGAGGCTTTCAAAATGAGGCCTAAGGATCTGGGTTCTCCCTGGAAAAAGGGCTGCTTTCTGGAGTCACACAGAGTCAACCCAAAGAACATCGTGCTGCAGTGGATGGGGGCGGGGAAGACGGATGAACAGTCTTCGTATTTCTATTCCTAACTTATTAAATTCAAGAAAGTTGTTGGCTTTCCTGAAGCCTTAAGCCCACTTGCTGAAAATCAGATAAAAAACCGAAGCTGGGGGTCTGAGATGTTCTTAGCTGTTCACATGGTAGAGTCGGGTGTGTCCCATTTATAAAACAATCTGTTGTAAATCAATGTAGGACGGAAGAGATAGCTGAGAAAAAGCTGAGTCCCAAACGTCAGAATCAGCAGGGCCCGTGGGACTCATCTACACCAGAGGTTCTCAAAGTGGGAGTCGCTGGGCCAGCAGCAGCTGTTAGAAATGCACATGTCTGGGTCCCACCCAGACCTACCGAATCAGAAACTCTGCAGGTGGAGCCCAGGACTCTGCACTTTCACAAATCCTCCAGGACACACTCCAGAGAGCACCACTGCTTTAATCCAACCTTCTTGTTATACAGAAGAGGAGACTGAGACCCGGAGAAGCAAGGAACCCTGAAGCCCGTGGATGCTGGGCTCGTGACCACCGTGCGCTGCTTTCCAATTGCTCCTTTCCAAACGGGAGCTCCTTTTTTTTTTTTTTTTTTCCTCCTGTCCTGTACTTCTGCTTTTTCTCTGCCAAGGTGAGCGCGATGACCGGGGGTCCCGTGGACAGGAGGGGCTATGCTCTGACCAAACTGAGGGGATGGCACGACATCTGCAGTTTCTGGATCAGAACTGAACCCCTCTGGGGAGGGAGTACATAGGTTTTCTGGAGGAGTGAGCATTTCGGGAGGCACGCGCATGGGAAAGAGGGAGGGTATGGCTGTGGATGGCCAAAGAGGTCGATTGCAGCAAAGACAACTGATGGCTAAGCTGGCGCCTAGCTCTCTTGCTCTCATTGCCTTCCACAGTTTCCGTTCAGGCGGCCTCACTTGCCCCACGTGCCTATGTGCTTTGGGGAAACCTCGCTCCACCTGGGCTTGCAGAGGCTGGGCACCGAGCTCCGCTTACACGAAGCAGAATGGTAGGCGTGTGATCCATTCAGGCCACTGAGCCCAAAGTGCCAGAGGCTTTCTGGGAAAGACACTTCTTTGCTCTTCTGACAGAGCTTCTCAAAGCAGCTCTCTCTTCTGCTCCCCTGGATGAGGGCAGGAGGAGGCCTGCAGCCCCTGGAGGTGCTGAGGGCTATCATGTGCCCACAAGGGGGAGCCGGCCTGAAGACGAAGCCAGTGCTCCGGAAGGCCGGATAGACGGCAGGGAGGAAACGGCATCCTCGGTGACACTACCTGAAGTTTGCCCAAGAGCCGGCCTTCCACTTACAGGACTCAGTCAGTTCCCTTTATTGTTGAAGTCAGTTCCCTTTATTATTTCCTGCTGTTTGCGACTCAATACATCCTAACTGCCAAAGACTCTAGCCTGGCCCCTCAGACCTTCACGACGTCTGCGTCACACCTCCAGCCTCACGCTGGAGGACAGCCCATCTCTGACGATGAAGCCTGGGGCCTGTGGGACCCTGCTCAGCCTTGAGTCATCTTCCTTTACCCACAGACCAGTTCATCTAAAGAGAATTCGAGCACGCCTAAGCTGTCTGTACAACATGATCAAGCAAACGCATCGAGTGCGGATCCCACATTGCAACCTTGGGCTCTTCGCTCAGATCTCAAGTGTGGTACTCAAGCTCTTAAATACTCTATTTTGCATTAGTTGAATGTGATCCACGTTTTAGCAGCAATAATCTAGCTTAACAACATTATGAATTCCTGGATCAAATTCAATTCCGACGCTAACTCGAATATGTACTTTGTGGCTTTCTGTGAAGAAAATAATTGATGATCCAAACTGGAATTCATCTATAGCAAATTAGCAGTGCTAGCTCCTAAAAGCAATTACTGGCACCGAACTCCTAAATTTTTAAATCCCTTGAAAAGTCCAAGACCATACCAGAAAGTCGAGATTTGATTTCAGAGGTAATAACTGTAAACAAAAATATTAAAAGCCTGTAAGAGGTGTTGGTGACTCGGGTGCTGATGGCTCTAGGAGGGTTCATTCTCTTTCTCAAACCCTAGTCCAATATTATATCAAAACTTTATCGATTAGCAGATATACACTAAGGGATATAACATAGATAAACAACAAGGACCTACTGTATAGCACAGGGAACTATACTCAATATCCCGTAATAACCTATAATGGAAAAGAATCTGAAAAAACATATATAAATGAATCACTTTGCTGTACACCTGCAACCAACACAACATTGTAAATCAACTATACTACAATAAAAAAAAAAGGAGTGCCAAAAAAACACCCTTGATCTACTGAAGAGTGGGGATGACCTTCCTGCTCTCCCCTGCACAGGGCTCATGCACCTGGAGCACTTGGGTCAGTCCAGTAAAGCCTTACCCACCCAGAGGGCCTCACGCCAATGCCCTGTGCTCAGTTCAGAGAGAAATAGTCAGGAAACGGGCAGAGAATTGGGGGTGGCAGGGAAGATTCAGTGGGAACATCCCAGTTGTCTTTAAACCTCTGAAGGGCTCTGAATTCTCAGACAGCATATTGGACTACAATGTCTTTTTTTTAATTTTTAAAATTTTATTTATTTTTCTATACAGCAGGTTCTTATTAGTTACCCATTTTATACATATTAGTGTATACATGTCAATCTGGACTACAAATGGGGCATATGGAGAAGGATTCTAAACTCTAAACTGGATGTTATTCTAGCTCTGACGAGTCACAAGCATATTTGTTGCTCGCAGCGGAGTCTGGTCAGTTCCTGAGGCCATGAGGTCATTCCGATAGTCGGCTGACATAGTTTCATCAAAGGATGGGTCCTCTGTTGCGATCCTGCCTTTTGCAGTGAGGATGGGGTAACTACAGCGCTTGGAAGAGCAGTACTGCCCACCGGCTGCTGAGGAAAGGGCCGGGCAGAGCAGATCTATACGATGCTGGAGCTCTAGGAGTTCAGAGGGAATCGGCAGGGTCAAGGCCGTTGCCAGAGGCTGCCCTTTTCAACCCCATTCTGCTACTTTGATCTGTACCAATCTCGAACTATAACAGCTGATATAGCAATAGGGGACATCAGGAGATCTTTCTGGAGGGTGCCAGGAAGGAATCTCTGTGATGTAATTATTCTGCTAAAGAAGACACTTCCAAATGAAAAGTGAACCAAGCAAATAGAAGAAGCTAACAATACAGCTGTCAAAATGACAAAAACAAACAAATCAAAACGAAACCCCCAAAGATCATTTCCACAAAGGATATAAAAATCTGTGCTCATGAACTAGTAAAAAAAAAAAAAAAAAAAACCTTTTAATTCTTTTAAACCAATGGGGAAAGCTTATTCAAATACAACCAACTGTTCTTATAAGTTAACATTTAAAGTCTGACAGGACAAGAACGTACACTGAGCAGCCTTCAAAACTGAAATTGATTGGGTTACGTTAGGAATAACAGTGCTGCCCCAGAGCGGCATAAGCGAATCTGAACTGGGGAAAAAAGCAATGGAATGAGTGGCCTGAATTTCTAAGCCAGCTTTTTTTTCTTTTCTTATATCATGTGCTGCTATCATTGTGGTATGTGAAATAGCAGCCAGAGGTCTTGTTTGTCCTTCTAAAAGGCATGAAACAACCGCTACCGCTGCAACAGAACAACCAGTGCAAATTACCCCTGGAGATCCAAAACGGTGTCATTTGTTAGAGTTTGAAGAAATCAAATGTATTCAGATAGTGCACTTGTAGAATTGTAGGCAAGTGCCTGTCCTCGTGCTGTTGGCAGACAAGAGCCCCAACTGGACCAGAAAATGTCTCACAGTCACAGTCACGGGGTAGGGACCCTGCGTGCAGAGGTGGAGCTCTCCCTTCAGTCCAACACAAGAATCTGAGTTCATCAGCCTCCTGGGCTTCAAGGATTGGGGATTTCTACCAATAGTTACTCTAAAACACTCAAAACAATCTCAGGAGCTTAATTCTCAGAGGCCAGCAGATGCAATCGGTTTATAGGTTGATTCCTTCCTGCCTTCTTCCAGTCATTCGTTCAAAGGCTCCTTGATCTCACGTTTACAGACCTAGATAAGACATCATATGCCTGAGGAATCTGCTAGCAAATGGGGGCACAGGCAAGACACAAATGACTCTGATTAAAAAGTGGACACTGCCAGGCCCTGAAAGGCAGAAACCGAAGGTCTTGAGAGCTGGGGTGTGAGTGGGGACACAGTGACCAGGTGTGTCAACTTCCCAAAAGTCATTTGAACAATGACTAGAGGCTCCTGTTTCCTACTTTGTGTGTCAGGGTCAAGCCTGGTTCGCACTGTAGCCGAGACCCTTAACTCTTTCCAGAACTCTCCCCCAGGGCCTAGCACTTGCTCCAGAGGGACACTGTGCACAGACAGTGAGTCCCTCGCATTGTTCTGTTGGCTCTTGTATTAATCAGCAAACTGTGAGCCATCCTAGTATTTCTAGGCTTGCAGATGCACCAGAGAACCCATGAAGCCAGTGGGCTTTCCTACCCCATTCCGGAGCAGAGACCCCATTCTGTCTATATCACTTCTTTGTTCCCCCATCCACATGTTGTCATTTCTCTAAAATGCCCAGAAAAGGACAGAAGTTGTGATCGATTTATCAGGAAAGTTCTTTCTAAGCGTTGGCTATGCCCAGGAGCCCTACGCCGGGCGTGTTAACACGCATGCACTAAGTGAAAAGGGGAAGTGCATGCATTCCCTAAGTGCACACATGTCACTAAGGCATCTAAGAAATGCAGCCGGCCTGCACAGAAACGTGGGTAAGGTACCTGTGCAGTCAGTACTCTCCTCTCCATGAAGGAAGACAGGCAGCTCAGCTGCTGCCATCTCGACATCACACGTTAATATTATCAAAATTAAATACTGCCTTGACTAGGAGAGGATTAGCTCATGTTTTAAAATTTGTTTTTCCTTTTCTTTTTTTCTTGCTGTTAAACTGACTTTTTAATTTAATTTTATTTATTTTGCGGTACACGGGCCTCTCACTGTCGTGGCCTCTCCCGTTGCGGAGCACAGGCTCCGGACGCGCAGGCTCAGCGGCCATGGCTCACGGGCCCAGCCGCTTCGCGGCATGTGGGATCTTCCCAGACCGGGGCACGAACCCATGTCCCCTGCATTGGCAGGCGGACTCTCAACCACTGCGCTACCAGGGAAGCCCACAAACTGACCATTTTAAGTGCCTAGTTCCGTGGCATTAAGTACATTCGCAGTGTCCTGCAGCCATCTTCCCAAACTGAAACTCTGTCCCCATTAGACATTAACCCCCAGTGCCCCGGCCCCAAGCAAGGACCACTCTGCTTTCTGTCTCTATGAATCTGACTCCTAGGTCCCTGTTATAAGTAGAATAACATGGTATATGTCCTTTTGTTGATTGACGGCTGATTTCACTTAGCATAATGTCTTCAAAGTTCATCCATGTTGTAACAGGTATCGGAATTTCCCTCCTTTAAAGGCTCAATAATATTCCACTGTGTGGACGGATCACATTCTGTTCATCCATTCTTCTCTCTGTGGACATTTTGGTTGCGTCTACCTTTTGGACATTGTGAAAATGCTGCTATGAACACTGGTGAACAGATATCTGTTCAAGAACCTGCTTTCAATTCTTTTGGGTATATACCCAAGAATGGAATTGTTAGGCCATATGGTAATTGCATGTTTAATTTTTTGAGGAACCACACTACTGTTTTCCACAGCAGCTGTACCATCTTACATTCCTACTAACAGTGCATATGGTTTCCAGTTTCTCCACATCTCACCAACACTAGTTTTTCCTATTTTTAAAAAAATGATAGCCATCCTAATGGGTGTCAAGATTTTGTGTTTTGATGACATGAAACTAGAAAGCCATGTTTGAGAGCTTTGCCTGTTCACATTTTCTAGAGCTCATCTTTGAAAGTGTTGCCTGATAGAGGGAAAGGTCATGGAATTGTTCCCACTTACTGCCACTCAAGGGTGGCTGGAGGCCTCCCACATCTTTCAAAGCTTTGTCACGTGGAAATAAATGATCATTATGCAAAACTGTCAATAAGGAGTCCACTTTCATCTACTGGCCTCCTGAGTCAGTTGGCTTGGCAAATTCTTTTCACGTGCCACCCAGACATGGGCCTGTAGAAAAGTCTCGGTCCCCACAATTCTGCTCACTTCCTCCGCTCAAAAAGGGCCAAACATGGTAGCATGCTGCAGGGGGTAAGGCCAGATAGAACCTCTGCGCTTAGCTTCAAATCCAAAGCTCCCAAAAGCAAAGCAAGAGTTGGAGTAATTTCTGATGAAGTAGGGCTATGCATCTTTCAGGCTCTGAAGGTCACATTTAGGCCAGGACTTTGTGATCATTTCCTGGACTGCCCACTTCCCCTTTTCCCGTGCACCTAGCTCTCCATCACTGAGTCAAGGTCTACGGGCTCCGTGTGAGTCCATGCTGCCCACTTTCTAATCTAACATGAAACTCGGTTCACATGGGGCGAAGGACCGAAGGATGAAAGAAATGGAAAACTGCTGCCCCTTTCTTCCACTCTCTGTCTTAGAAGCTGTTATTCCACTGGGAGTCAGGAGCCAGGGAAGGCTCAGCTCGGGGCACTGCATGGGCTCTCAGGACCACCATGCACGCACGCGGGCCTGGGGTGGAGGTGTGATCTCTTTGGACCTTTACGCTGCTTTTAGCTCTCAACAACCTCACTGATTTGGCTGGGAGAAGCTAACACGATAAGCCCTCATCCAACAACAGCAAATCAAAACCTAAACTTTTTCAACTCCTTAGGAAGAAGCAGAAACTCTTTCTCTGGGGGTGGGGTGGGGTGGGCTGCTTTCATTCGCCGCCCCCTTCAAGCTCACAAGACACAAGTTCGGAGCATACGCACACTGTTGCTTTGCCCAGCAGGCCCAGGTTGTGGGATTTGACAACCCCCAAGGGATAGAAGAGGTTGAAAATATAAACGGGCTTAGGAGAGGTTTCCATAAATTTGTGCTACGGGGCCATGAATGGGTTTGAGAGAGGGAAGCTGGGGAGGGTGCAGGAAGGAGGGGCAAGGATGCAGTGCAGCCCCCTTAGGACACATCCCTTGCTCGCCCCAAGGGTCGCATCTCTGACCTGCATTGCTCCTCTGGCGCCATCCTGCACCCAGCGACAATGTTGGCTGTAGGTGTTAGGGTCACAGCCGAACGGTGCAAATCCACTGTGACCTTCCATCTGCCCTAGACATTTTTTCTATTTTGCTAACTTTTCACTTGGGGTCACAACAGTAGCTGACCACTTCACTTTCAAACCTGTTTTATGTGTGGAAGTGGACGGCCTCTCCTTGAGGCAGTCTACATTTTGGGTTTGTAGATTTTCATAAGCAGTTACAGTTTAAAGGAACATAACACAATGATTTATTTCTGTCCTCTTCGACTCTTTGAAAACTGAAATCAAATTCCTTTCCTTGCTTTACAGTGACAAATATGCAGCGGGTTTCAATGAACTTAGTATAAAATAATCTACATATTTCATTTTTAAAAGTTTCACTTTTGGGCACCCCAACTTCAGCAAAGTTTAGTGTTCCTTTTCAGATATGTAAAGACAAAAGGAACAAACAAAAACCCAAACAAAAACTTCACGGGAGGTTTCTGAAAATGACTGCCTTTCCAGCTTTCATGGGTCAATTGTCAAACAATTAAAAATTAAGGCTAGGGATCGCCATTAAGGAGGCATCTGAACTGGGGGGCTTTGTGCATCCACGTTAATTTTGGTGTTGACCTTACTAAGTGATGGATCATTACTCCAGGGGCAAAAAGTAACGCTGCCTCATTGCAATGCGACGTCTCACTTATTCCTCAGCCTCCGACACAGAAAAAGCTTGGTGTTTAAAAAGTTAGCATTTGATAGGCAGCTCATTTAAAATTTCCACTTTTTGAAAAAGGGACATAGCTTTGAGGTGGAGGATCATTAATGGTACTTAGAAACCAAAAAAGAAACTGAAAAAAAATCTGATTCTTGGTAGCATTAGTACCAAGTTCTGAGCCTGCGTTTTGCCAAACAGACTTTCATTTCCTGGCAATTCAGAGTGGTTAAAACAAAACTTATTCAACACAGAGATGTCGGTCTCTAAATTATCAAAATGTATATTACAGTAAGTCCCCTACATATGAATGAGTTCTGTTCTGAGAGTGCATTCGTAAGTCCAATTTGCTTGAGATCGAACAAAGTTAGCCTAGGTACCCAACTAACACAATTGGCTATATCGTACTGTACTGTAATAGGTTTATAGTATTTTTCACACAAATAATACAGAAAAAACTAACAAAGACAAAAAATAAAGAAATTTTTTTAAAAAATTCATTGATTTATTTATTTTTGGCTGCATTGGCTCTTCACTGCTGCACGCGGGCTTTCTTTAGTTGCAGCGAGCGGGGGCTACTCTTCGTCGCAGTGCGCGGGCTTCTCATCGTGGTGGCTTCTCTTGTTGCAGAGCACGGGCTCTAGGCGCACGGGCTTCAGTAGTTGTGGCTCGCAGGCTCTAGAGCGCAGGCTCAGTAGTTGTGGTGCACGAGCTTAGTTGCCCCGTGGCATGTGGGATCTTCTCGGACCAGGGCTCAAACCCATGTCCCCCGCATTGGCAGGCGGATTCTTAACCACTGAACCACCAGGGAAGTCCTGGCAAGCGGATTCTTAACCACTGTGCCACAGGCAAGTCCCAAGAAAACATTTTTAATCTTACAGTACAGTACGTTGAACAGTACTGTAGTACAGTACAACAGCTGGCATACAGGGCATGTGCGCACCTTTGAAAGCTCACAACTTGGAGGTTAGTATGTAGGGGACTTATTGTAAACTTTGTCTAATTATATTTCCTCCCAAAGCAGCTAAAAAATGTTTCACCAAATTAAATAGTTCTTTGCTGCCCAATTTAAAAAAAGAAAGGAAAAACTAAGCTTGTATGTACAATCATGCTTAAATACAAAATAAAGATGCTTAGGGACTTCCTTGGTGGTCCAGTGGTTGAGAATCCATCTTGCAATGCAGGGGACACCGGTTCGATCCCTGGTTGGGGATCCCACGTGCCGCAGGGCAACTAAACCCACGCGCCGCAACTACTGAGCCTGAGCGCCACAACTAGAGAGAAGCCCGCGTGCCGCAACTACGACCCAACACAGCCAAAAATGAATAAATAAATACATTTTAAAAATAATAATAATATAAAAACAAAATAAAGATGCTTATTCAGGAAAATGTCCTCATGTCTGGTAGAGAAGACGTGTGCAAGGCGAGGCTGGAGCTCAGACACATGGGCTCTTTGAAATCTGACTTTCCTGCCCCGCTTCTTCCTTAGTTCAGCCCAGAGCTTCCCCCAGAGGCCTCTGCTCTTGCACTTCAGCAGTACTAACCTTTGAAATGAAATCTGTGATGCTTCTCACCAGAATTTGTAAAAGACAAATGCGAAGAAACTTTCCTCATTACACGGGGAGCAGTGCCGCCCTGCCCTGCCTCTTAGCCTCAAAACAGCAGAAGAATTAAGGGAAGCTGGTGAAAGGACTTTCAAGTCCGAGGTCACAGGCCCTTCCTTGACAATGTGCGGTACATCTGGCAAGATAGTGGTCACTCGCTTTTAAAGGGTCATGAACGATGTTGAGGCTAGGAGCAGACTCACGCTGCCATTTCTCCTGACTCTCTTCCTCCAGTGGAAAATGGAGCCGGCATAACTTTGACAAGGTTAGGGAATTCTCTCGGTCTAGCTAACCTGGTTTTGTCATTTTGGTTTTCAATGGGAGGTCACGGTGTGAAGGGAAAGATTTTAATTTGCCATGTTAATCGAGACAGCAGTAATTCACGGTTCTGCTCTACCGAGCAGTCGAGTCCAACCTCGGAAGTCCAAACCAAGTGACCACGATGAACCAGTGCTCCTGGCAGCGTTGGCGCCGGGTGGCTGGCAAGGCTGGCCCTCACTTGCCCTTCATTCTTTCTCTCCGCCCATCAGCAGCAGTCCCTCTGGATCTAGAAACCCAGGCAGCCCTCGGCCTGTTGCAAGCGGCGGGATTGGGGCCCAGCTGAATGCAGGCAGAATGTGTTACTGCCGTTTGTTACTCAGCACACACGCGGGATGGTGCAGCCCCCTGCGTGGCTCCCTCTGCCGCCTGTGCTTGGAGGGAGAATGGCCAGCACCGTCCCCTCCCCACTGGCCAGGGTGCTCGGGAAGCTGCAGCCGGGCCTGGCTGCTCTGCTCCTTTCGGGGGTCACCAGTCTGTGTCCGCCACTTGGCCTCCCTGACACCCCACGGCTGGAGCGCACTTCCCCGCCCCTCCTCTGCGAGCCACCAACACTGGGAGCCGGAGAGGAGCCTGGCAGTCTAAACGCATTCCACTGAGTGCCGAGTTTCAAGAGCTTTCTCGAAACAGTAGAGCTAACATCGGTGGAGCGGGATTGTGTGCCAGGCCCTGGGCCAGGCACGTTTACCTCACCTCGTTGAATCCTCTCAGCAGCCCCATTTGACAGGTATACAAGTGCCTCCATTGTGCAGATGGAGAGACTGAGGCACAGAGAGAGGAAGGAGCGCGCCAAATGAAACAGTGGCAGAGCGGGATTTGGACCTCAGCGATCCAAGCCTCAAGCCCAGTCCCGGGGCCCGCACCCTGCCAGGAACCAAGGGCCAAGGCCCCGCTGTCCCTGGCTCTGTGCTGTCTCCCTCCAGGCCCTGGGTGCCGGGCTCAGTTCCCAGGGACAAGAGGCAGCCACGGGTGAGGGGGACAAGAGGGCTTCCTCACGGTCCCACTTCAGGCCGAGGTGCCCAGATCCCCCTCCTAGGCCCAGCCCTCCAGGAGGGTGGATGGCAAGTTCTCCTAATGAGCCCGCGCCTCCGCCGTTGCTGGGTGCTCACTGCTGCCTAAGCATGGGAGACGGGCGGCTGGCATTCAAGGCGGAAGACGGGGCAGACGCAGGCGAGGGCTCGTCCAGCCTTCCCAGAGGCAGGCTCAGGTCCCCGCCCTCGCCCCTCTCAAAATCTCTCCAAACGATATCACGCGCCTCTGGTCTATTTCTCTGCAGCTGCCCACCCCCCCACCCCAGCCTGCCTCAAGGATCAGATTTCAGGCTTTTTTGTTCTTATTCCAACTGGCTACCATCCTCGTCCCTCCTCCCCGCCATGCTACACTCCCAGCTCCGCAATCGCACGTGCACCCAGGGCGCCCTTGCTGCCTCTTGCTTCCCCGACTCTTCCAGAGCACAGGTCTCATCTCCTGGACAGAACTGTTTCTGTCTTTGAGTAAATGTCAGCTCCTCAGCCAGTGGCTGATAGTCCAATTGAAGTCCTAACCGTGATGTTCACAACACCCTACGGTATCCTCAATGGTTTTCAGCGAGAAGGGGCATTCAATTATGGAAACAGAGAGGAGTCACGCAGCCTTGGGAGTAGGGTGGGGAATACAGTGAGGAGATTTGGGGGCCTTGGAAGTCACCACACCAGGGCTGGGTGTCACAACTCCATAGTCCCTTCCTTAATAATTCTAGGTCCACCTCCCTTATCTGTAACTTCAAGCCCCAAAGCTCTGCAAACCTATTTTAGTTCTGTAAATTCGGTGCCAAAATTTATTTGGGAACAAAACTTGACCTGGGCTTCGTTAAATATTCATATTTCTCTGCAAAAATAATAAAATGTGCCCCAGATTCCACCGGAGGGTTGTGTCATATTTGCTATATGCACCATATTACTTTTCTAAAGTCCCCAAAGTTCTGAATTTGGAAACGCGTCTGACCCCAGGGCTTCCAGATCCAAGTCCGGGAGCCCACGCCTGCCGTGCCTGGGTGCGGAGTGTGGGCCGGGCAGGGGTCAGAGCGGTATCGGTTCAGCATCTCCTGTCTTTCAAGGCCCTACGCGATGGGGCCCATCCCTTTCCCCAGGTACAGCTGAGGCTCAGGGGGCTTAAGTGACACTGCTCCTGGCACAATGCCCACTTAGAGTTGGTGTCCGGACTTGAACCCCAGTCTGTCTGCCTCCAGCGCCCCTGCCATGCTGAACTGCTGCCCTGATGCCAGATGGCATTTACCTTTTACCTTCAGGGCAAGCAAGCGGGTCACTGAAATTGGATCGCTCACGTAACTGGTAAAGTGAAATCCCCCAAGCTGAGAAAGGCTAGTCTGAACATAAGAATGAGCTCCTTGCGGCAGCTGGACGTGGCATTTCTGGTTTGAGATGAATGCCCAGTCCTTCTGTGGTAACCGCTACCATGCATGGAGGTGCGACGAGCTAGTCAACGCCATCCAGGGGGTAATGAGCGTTTCCCGAGGCTCAGCTTGGCCGTCAGTGAAACACGGCAAGTTCTCCCTGCTGGGAGCAAAGAAGCATGTACTTCCTCACCACGGGGGCCTCAAACACTCGCCTCTTCCTCTCTTCCACCTTCTCCTGGCCAAGTGGCCAGAGCTGGGTTCTTAGGCCTTAAACTGAATGCGGAAAGGCCATGGGAAGGAACAGCGGAGCTGCTGACGTGCCCGTTTGGAGGCCTCGTCAGTGCATTTTGGCTAAAAGAATGCCGTGCACAGAGCAGGGTGCTGGGAAGCGGGGCGGAGCCAGCGTGAAAGCGCCGAGGCGGCTCGTTCCCCTCGCCCAGCGGGCCTGCCGTGGTCTAGGCGGGGCAGGGCCTGGGACCAGAAGAGCCCACGAAGCTAGTGAGCCCCGCCACTGCCGTCCATCTCACTGGCAGGCGTGGGGGCTGGAGACAGCACTGCTCATATTCTGTCCTGACACAGCCCCAGGTTTGAGAACCATCTTAGCCCCCAGGAAACAGATCTGGAGACTTAGGACGAGGAGTCAGGCTTTCGTTGGCAGGTTTTGCGCCAGGCTCTGTTTGGGGTGCTTTCGACGCGCTGAATCGACGCTTTTAATCCTCAAACAACCTACCACCACACCCACTTTGTAGAAGAGGCAACCGTTAGGAGGTCAAGGCAGGAACAGAGGGCTCTGGAGGCCCCTGTGTGTGGGGTTACAAGTGTGGGCTCTCTAGCCGGACTCCCTGCTCTGGCCCCGACTTGCTGTGTGACTGTGGGCAACTCTGGGGACTTCTCTGTGTCTCAGTCTTCTCAACTTTAAAGAGAATGATAACAGCCCCTACCTCTGAGGACTAAGACAAGAAAAGGCAGGTGCAGTCCCAGGTAGCACACTCAGCCCCTGGGCACTGGCCAGTGCTGGCCGGGAAGGCAGCTCTTGGCGACAAGAGCATCCCATCGGGGAGCCCAGCCTCTTGCCTCCGTCGGCGGAGATCACCTGAGCCCCTCCTGACCTGGGGAGCTTGGCTGCACGCGCTTTCCCCCGGACACCTTCTCCAGCCCCACCTAGGGAATCAGTCGGGTGTGATTCTCACGACCCTAATCATTAAGGCTTCTCTCTGTGAGCCAGCTGGTCTGGCTCCGAAGCAACACAGTCAGGCTACACATGTTCCCCACTGAACACAAAAGAAACCAAAAAGGCTCACAGTGTTAGACGGTGACACGGCTCCGGGCTGAGGCTCTTGCCTGCTAGGATAAGGGCTCCAGTGCTGAAGCTGGCACTCCCCCAAGCCAGCTGCAGAAGTCCACGAAAACAGCTGGCAACAGGCCTATAACAAAGCCAAACCTGAACTGTGGCCACCCCCACGGGCGCCCCCCCGAAGGAGCGACCCCGGGCGCGGGGCACTCTGCCTGGCGATACTTCACGAGACCTGCATGAAAAAGACACGGTGTCTCTCCTCTGGGGACTGCCGCGGCCATGGCCATCCAGGGCCCTCAGCAAAGAGGTCAGCCCCCACTGGGAGCTTCCCTTGGGCCACATTCCCAGACAAGCACTTTACGGCCACCTACTCCTTGGCTTCTCTACAGAAGAAGGAGGCAGAGTGGGAGGCGGAAGTGCAGAGGACAGCTGGGGCAAAGCTTCCCGGGGGCGGGGGGTGATAGTGACTGAGCCTTAGGACCTGTAAGAGTGGGACAGGACAGCAAAGGTGGGCAGGGAAGGCCGGACACAGGCAACAGTGGGAGCCAAGGCCAAGGGCGCAGAGTGGGCCAGGGGTTGCAAGCACTTTGGGGCCCGAGGGACACTGAGTCTAAGGAGGTAGATGGAGTCACAGCTTACGGGCCTCCGGAATCTTGCGAGTTCGGACGAAGAATCAAGAGGGCCTGAACTCGGGCAGGCCTGAGAGCGATGGAAAAGAGGAAGCACGAAAGACGGTATTCGGGGCAGGGAGACATCTGACGTGGTCCCCAGGGATCTCTGGTACCCTCCCCAGCCTGTAATCCCCTGCTGGTACTCACATCTTCATGCTCGCGTCTAAGGAACAGAATACTGCACACGTGATGCAATGTCACTTCCCAGGCTAGGTTATACAGACTGTGACTTCTGACCTGCTGGCACTCCCCCTGCCTCTCTTCCTGGCACATTCTCTCTTGCGTGCTCTGATGAAGCTGGCTGTCATGTTGTGAGAGGCTCTATGAAGAGGTCCACGTGGCAAGGAGCCAAGGGAGGCCTCTGGCCAGCAGCTCATGAGGGACTGAGACCTCAGTCCAACAACCCACAAGGAACTGCTTCCTGCCAACAACCACAGCAGTGAGTCTGGAAGCCAGTCCTTCCCAGTTGAGCCTTAAGATGACTGCAACCTTGTGAGAGACCTGGGGCCAGAGGGCCCTGCTAAGCTGTGCCAGGATTCCCAGCCCCCAGAAACTGTGAAGTTACGTATGTGTCTTGTTTTAAGCAGTAGTTACGGGCTAACTTGTTACGCGGCCATAGGTAACTAATACAGGCAGGGGTCAGAACAAATGAAAAGTGGGAACTATGATAGACACTGCCCAGGGAGAACTAGCTGAACTGAGTGACTGACAAGACTGTAGGAGATGAGAGAGACATCATGGGGATGTTGAGAAGAGCACGGGCTCTGGAGCAAGCCCGTCTGCCTTCAAGCTGCTGCTGGGCCTCTCGCTAACTGTGTGACTCTGGGCGAGTCATTTCAACACTCTGAGCCTCAGTTACTTCGTCTGTAAAACGGGGATGGTAAGAGTAACTACCTGACACGTCTCTGACAGTTTCATTTAGGACCTGCCTCAGCACCTGGTGCAGGGGTGGATGGCACGCTGCCGCTGCCCAGCAGACGTTTGCTGTGACACTTCTAGAAGGCTCGGTGTGCAGCCTCATGCCAGCTGGGAGAAAATTTAAATGCTTCAGTGCAATTTCCTTGCATCCTATGAAGGCTTCACTGGTCCTGGGTGAGGGGACGTGCCTCACGGCCCAGTTCTGTGTGATTCTGACTCGTCTGCCCTGGTTCCTTCCCCTGGCGGCACCTTGTGGGTGAACTTTTCTCCCAGGGAAGCTAAGCAACCTGCACAGGAACTGAAACCATAACCTTGACCTCATGAATACTGCGCTCTGACTGCGCAGAGTAAGTTGGCTTCAATAGACTTTTCCAGAGTGAAGTCCACTCTCAAAGAGGGCTACAGCCTGGATCTGCCTCCAAAGGCGGCTCTCAATACCATGAAACGTGGTTCTTATTTCCAAAACCAAGGGACGCAACCAGAGAGGAGACCAGCTTACCTGTCTGGGCAGAGAAGGCATGGAATCCGAGGCCACCGACCGCTGAACACGCTGCGGCTGCTGCGTCACGTGCTGCAGAAGGAACGAAGCGGCGTCCGGCTGCTGCTGCAGCTGCAGGCTGGCTGTGGCCGTGGACGAGGCCGTGGCAGAAGAGGCCGGCGTCAGCGTCGGCTGCTGCAGGTAGTGGAGCAGGGCAGGCTGCCGAGACGCGGCGGGCACCGAGGGCATCTTCGGGGGGCCCGGCTCAGAGACGAAATGTGACAAGGGCTTGGTGTGGCCGAAAGGAAAAGGCTCCGGGGCTCCCGGGCTGGGGGCGGCCAGCCCCTGCTGCATGATCAGGCTCAGGGTTCTGGGCGAGCTGGTGGCCATGGGCTTGAGGACGGTACTGGCTGGCGGAGGCGGAGGTGGCGGCAGCTGCAGCTGCGGCTGCTGCGGGCCGAGCGGATTGCTGGTGGGAGTGAGACTCCGGATCAGGGGGCACTGTGGGGGGAAGGACTGCTGCGGCAGCCCGGGGCTGGACAGCTTCTCTGGGCGGTAGGGAGTGGAGGGCCCCGGGTTGCTGGTGGGCAGAGTGGATATCAGGTGCCCTTGAGGCTGTTTGATGGTGGAGGACACCAGGTTGGCAAGGATGGAGGGCTGCGGGCTGAACTGCGGCTGCTGCTGGAGCGCGGGGCTGGGGAGCTTCTCGGGGGCGTAGGTCATGGCCGGCCCCAGGGCAGCGCCGCTGCTGGGCGCCACGCTGGACAATAAGGCATTGGGAGAGCCCTGCAGAGCGCTCGCCGGCAGGCTGCTCGATGACATGCAGGACACCATGAGGCCCTGAGGGCTGAACGGCTGCAGCGGCTGTGGTGAGGGCAGCGGGCGGTAAGGCGGGGAGAGGCCAGGAAGAGGCAGGCCGGACCAACTGGGAGCGGGGCCCTGCTGCTTCGTACTACAGCCCTGCTTGCTGGCCGCCAGCACCTTCAGCTGGTGGGCGTGATGCCACTGAGGCACCGGGAGCGGTGGCAAGGCAGCCGCAGGGAGCGGCGCCTGGACCTGGCTCTTGGCCTGTGCTGTTGAAGAACTGGGGGAGACCATCTGCTTACTGGTGGAGGGAATGACGTAGCTGATCCCCGCAGAGGAGGGCGGGATTTGAAGCGACACCCCCGGGACCTGGCTGCAACTTGAAGCGAAGTCCTTGCTGGAACCAAGGCTCTCCAAGTGTGGCATCTGAACCGCAGGCTTGGGAGTCACGCCTAGGGTTGCCGGGGGGTGATCTAAGACCAGCGGTTCTTCCGGCTTGCTCCCCAGGATTTTTTCAAGGTCGAGCTCACTCGGAGAAGGTTCTTGAATTTTTGTTAGCTCCTCCAGCAGATCTTGAAGCTCCTGGTCCACAGCAGGCACAGTGTTGGTCTTGTCATAGTAAGAAAGAGGGGGGCCTTTCAGTCCCATTTCCGCAGTTGGTGGTACCACAAACGGTGAGCCCATTACGCTGCCGTTCATGGGGTTATTTTCGAGAAGTAATGAATGACCAGCCGCTCCCATCGCTGCAGAGCCAGGGTTCATGGGTAACGCAGGAACCTGCAGCTCTGCACAGGCTGTGCTGGGATGATGGGCGCCGGGGCCCATCGAAAGCGTGACATCTTCAAGGCATGGTCTCTTAATTTTATTAGGGTAACCTCCTTCGGCCATGCCTGAAAGCTGGAAAGTTTCTCCTTCCTGCCTCCTCTTAATGGTTCCCTGTGGCTGGAAGAGAAAAGAGGGATGGGAAGGAAGGGAGGGAGAGAGGGAGGGGGGAGAGAGGGAGGGAGGGAGAGGGAAGGGGGAGGCAGAGGAATGTTTATAAAGGCTTGGCACATTAAAGCTATTGAACAGGAAACTTGCAAGATAAAACAGATCTCTCAGTTTCAAGACTTAGAAAGAGTTGTCAAAACTATACAATACAGCCTATTTTTAGAACCATGATGCTTGTTGTTTTGTTGCTGTCTTTCATTTAGACTGTTGCGTTACAGTTCAAATAAAGCATTATGCTGTCTCTACACCAAACACTACAGAAAGTCACGCGAAGGATATTCTCTGCCCACTTAAAGGAGCTTTCAGCGGAACTATGCAGACATTGGAGGGCAAGGGAGAATCGCTAAGAAACTTGCAATTCCCACCTGTCTACTGCTAACCTGATTTTTAAAAAGGAAAAGCGTGACGTAGACGTTGAGCTTTTAGGTTGCTTCCCTGTCTCGGTTAAATGCATCAGGCTCTAGTGAGTGAGAAAATGGGATAAAGCAGAGGCTTTGGAGGAGTGAAGTAGATCTGGCGTGTTCTTTTGGGCAGCTGTCTGAGAGACACTGTTTGGAGCGTAACACAACTGCGTAACAGTCACTATAGCACGGTTCCATTGATCTGTACACACACAGACACACACACGTGCATGCACATACACACACATTTTTATGAGTGCACAAAAACACCTTGGAAGAAAGTATATGCAACTCTTTGGAGCAGTCGTCTTTTGGGGGTGACTGGAAACTCACTTTTTGTTCTCTGTATTTTTCTATAGAAGCTTGTTTTTAATGGAATGACTTACACTCCTCCACCAAAAAAGTATAAAGCTATCTAATTAAGAAATGCCTCTGTGCAGATGTATCCTCAGGTCGGGGAGATAGGAAACAACAGGAAAAGGCCCCGATCTGTGATCTGCACTGGGGGAACTGCCCGCCATTTATAAAAGCCTAGCCTTTGGGAACAAATCAAAGAAGTTACTGAGGCAGTATTTCCTACACTTTCAAGGCTTCATACAGTCATCCGTGGCTGTCTTGTAAATGACCATGACCTGCAGTGAAGGGGAAGGGAGTGGAGCGCAGGATTATGTGTGGGAGGAGATGGGCTTGGAAATCGCCTAAAGGCCAGCGCTCTACCAGATCCATTTCCCCTGAAGCACTTTTGCACGAAGAAACCTCTTTCCAGCTTTGAAGTCTTACTGGGACATCCGGTGCGGATCCTCTGACGTCCCCTTACGCTTGCCTCACTGGAGGGTCAAGGCGTGCGCGAGGGCCACCTACTAGCACGACAGTGGTCATGACTCTTACAGCAGAGTGAACGTCAAAAGATCCCCTAGGGCTGCACATCTGGAGCCTTGGCAGCCATCAGATGCACTTAGAAACCCCCAGATTCCCAGGCTCTCCTACCACAGCTGAACTGCTTCAGTCTCCTCCGGGCCGGGGCCCAGGAACCCAAGGTTTGTTACGGCTCCCTGGCTGGCTCTCAGCGGACTGCCAGCTTGAGAGCATGGGTGCAGGCAGGATGGCCTAGGGCCCTGGTCCCGAGGCAGACGCAACCACTACGTATTGGCCTCCACACAGAATCCCTTGAGTTCTGTTTCTTCATTTGTAAAATGACCGTCATTTTAGTTCTCATCTCATGATGCTGCTTGGACTATTACACGAAACGGGACAGATTCCATGGCACCTAGAGGACCCTCATTAACTAGTATCTGGCATTACAGAGGGCAGATCCGGAAGTGCTCTGGGAGTCCAACCCTGGCCTTTAAAGACAGGGAGGGACCCTGAGACCCTGGGATGGGCAAGGCTTGCCCCGAGCGGCTCAGCTAGAGGGCCCCAGGGCCTGCCACCGTCACTCGGCTGTTCCCCGACCCGCAGCCTCCATCCTTCCCCACTGACCGCCCCATCCCCGCAGAAAGGGCTCCCCCTCTCTTAGCGAGGGGACTTGCCTACTTCTCTGCCTTTCCTTGTGAGATGTCCACCACCCGGCCAAGGGCACTTTGAGGGGCAGGTCCGCCACCAGATTCATCTGAGGCCTGACGGGCAGGCAGGAAGGGGTTGGGGGGTGAGGTCGAGTAGGCACAGGAAGAGGTCTCTCCAGTCATCTGCTCCACTCTCCCACCCAGGAGCGCTCGCTAGGTATTTGGCCCACGGCAGGTGCTCAGTAAACAGAAGCTGAATGAATCCATGGACCAATGAACACAGATGACTCAGCGCCCAGCGAGCTCTGCCTCGTGTTTTCCTGGCCGTTCATTCAATCAATCATGGGCCACAGAGAAGTCACTGCATTTCAGGCTGAAATTTGGTCTCTTCTACGTTCTCCCAAAGACTTAAAACAAATCCATTATATTGAGAACAGAAATGTCTAAAATGGATCAGTAAGGAACGACTCAGGGTGGGCTTTACATAGGATCCCCTGCCGGGAGTCTGAGCTGGCGATGGCCATGCCCAAGGCGCTGCTCGTGATGTCTTGGACTCGAGGAGAGTTTACTGCCAGTGAAGTCTGCATAGGACCAGGCGGGGGAAGGATGGGCTTGGGGGATGGGAGGGAGGGCAGGAGCTGTGAGTTGGACCGGCCTGGACTCCCTGGCAGATACTAGGGCTTTCATTTAATTGTTGGTCTGTCATTATCCCGTCGGGACTAAGGTGGTAGGAGGTGGGGAGGGTGGGACATGACCCCTAGATGCTAAAGTTAATACTGGGAACCACTGGCGAAGGAAAGGGGTCTCCAGCCCTCTGAAGTGAGAGTGTGTGCCCCCGACTTTCCAGGCCCTCAACCCCACAGCGGACCCCAGGATGCCCCTGCGAGGTGCTGGGGGCTGCCGTGCTGCTGGTGGACACCATCTGCTGGAGCAGGTGCTACCCTTGCTGTGCCAAGCCTGCAGCCGGACGCCGCTGGTGCTGGCTTCCCTGAATGCTGTGGGAGGCTCCCTAGTCGGCGGGCAGGCTGGCCTTGCTGTCCCTGGGGGTGCAATGGGGGGCGCTGGTTGACGCCGCAGTCTCAGCGGTGGGGCAGGCAGGAGCCTCTTCCCAGCTTTGCTTTCTCCGTGGACTAAACGCGACTCCACTTTGCTAGAGGCTGCAGCTCTGCATTTCGGATTTCACGGGGAGGGCTTTCAACAGATTGCCTAAAGCACCTTGGCCGGATGGCCGGATCCCCAGGCAAGCCTAAGCAAGCCGAGGGGAGGCGGCTGTGTTGACATCTACTACGAGTTCATTTCGCCCCTAGACCCAGGCTGCTGCCACCACCGAGGTCAGCCTGTCTGGGCTGTTGGGCTTGACTGAACCCCGTGGCCACCCTTCTAGATCAAGTGCAGCAGAGAGCTTGCTACCCCGGAATGACTTCCCCTCTCAGCATCACGTTGGTGGTGGCAGGTCCCCACCAAACTTCCAGACCCTTCTAAACAGCTTTACCTATGAGCCGTTTTCCAGTCTCTGTGGACTCTGTACAGCAAGCTATGGGTCCCAGCTCCCAGCCAGCCCCTACTTCCTTCAGGCCTTGTACTACACGTGACCCTGCCCACTCACTGGGAGAACATTTGCTTTTTGTTTTTTTTTACCATAAGTGAATCAGTAGCCGCTAGCAGGATTGCTAGTCAACACACGTCAACCTTCACTTTTTACAGAAAACAGAATGGGTGGTGATTTGCTTGTGGTCCCACGGCTAGTTAGGGGCCAACACCAACACTAGACCCCAGGAGGCCCAGCCCTCACAGGTCCGGGCAGTGGTAGGGCGGGGAAGGGGAGTGAGGGACGGTGTCCTGGTGTCTTTTAGAAAGGACTGACTTTATCTCCATGCACCAGTGCCGGCGGAGTCCCATTTCATAATCGGGCAGACAAAGCCACCAATGTGATCCCCACGACCTTATAAACATTCATTAAAATGCATTTCAAAGCATGTGATGCCTCCCCCACCCCCTAAATAATGAGAAAACAAAGGCAACCCTTCTGACGGAGGCCAAGTTCAGCTCTGAAGTCAACATTATTTCTGGTTCTGTCTGAACAATGACATATGGCAATTCTTCCCTTTCTACAGTTTTTTAGTCCAGAATGGCAAAAAGGGCAAAGCTTTCTTGGGAAAGGGTCTAGATTACAAGAGTACAGTCCAGGCTCAGAAAATGGGCATAAGGAGAAGAACATATATATATATATATACATATATATACATATATATATATATATATATATATATATATATATATACACACACATATAACTCTTTCCAAAGAAGTCTGGCAGGTTGCTATCAACACTTGATTTTGAACACCCTAGCTGGAGGTTTCTCACAGACATCTACAAAAGGCCAGCAAAATTATGCACAGTCCCTCCTGGGTAAGAATGCAGGAAGCCGAAGGTGTGCAGGACAGATTGGCTCAGGGAGCCTCGTTTTTCCCTCCAGAGAGCCCCGGGCAAGATTGTCCAAAAGCTGGAAATTGCCTGTGGTGTATTTAGTCTCCCCTTCCTCTGTCAGTAGCGCCTCCTGCGGTGCAGCCCCAGCCAATCTGCTTCTGCTTCTGCTTCTCTCAGTGTCTCTCACACGAGCCCACCCATGCTCCATCAACACCTTTCCTCGGTACTGTTACACATGCTCCCTGGGAGTTTCCAAGAAGCTCACACTGGCCAACTAGCTGGGATTTCAAGCCCTCTGAGACAGGAGTGTTCCCCGGTAGACTTGCTCAGAAGAAAGGAGAACAGATGAGACACGATGCAGCAGGACTGGGTTTGCAGGAAGAGAGACAAGGAGGGAAGGAGGGAGAGAGAGGGAATCTGCCTGCGTGTAGACATGGGATCAGATGAGCACCGACAACTGCCTGTACTTGAGCTGGTGTATCATTTGCACGGTTGTTTTTCAGAACGAAGTCCCCACAAACTGGTCTTTCTGTAGAACAAACAGGACTTTCAGCATTTCCAGAATTGCAAGACCTGAGGCTCTGGAGAATCCCAGGGTGGATGGGAACTGCAGGGAATCCTGACTGGCTTCAAGAGGAGTCGGTCTGTCTCAGGAATGAATCTCTGCTAACAGGTGGTTTGGAGCAAGAATCTCACCCTAGAAAGAGGGGATATATTGGCGCCCTGGGCTTGCCCCGAAGTGACAGAGGCTGCACGTGCTGCAGGCAGAGGCGGGCTGGGCTGGAGGGAGGAGCATTGGAGTAGGCACCAAAAGACCTGATGGAAGCCCCAGCTCCTCCATCTGCTGTGTGACTGTGGGCAGGTCACTCCCCCTCTCTGAGCCTCAAGTTTTCTTCTGTAAAATGAGTCCTCGGCCTGCCCTGGGTGCCTCACAGCATCTTTGAGGAGTGCACGTCAGAAGCAGTCACTGTCATTGATGTCCCTCTCCAGGCCCTGGGTCCCCAGGCTGCCCCAGTGCCCTCCAGTGTGGGCCTCGGCTTGCTCTCTGGCAAATAAGGACACATGCTCTAGAATCGGGACATGGGGTGAGAGTGGAGGGAGACGAGCAGCCTGGCGCTGATGGCATCGACCTGAAGGCCAGCGGTGCTGCCTGTAAAATTCCACCTTCTGCTGTTCGCCATCGCCCACCACTCTGGCTCCACCACACTGTCTGCACCCTCAGGCTTCCCAACATGAGGGCTGTGGCTTCAACAAGCTTCAACCAGAGCGGCCCCAACAAATGCAGAAATGAGCAGACCTGGGGGTTTTTGAGAACTGTGTTCTCCCTTTCTGTAGTGTAGACATACCAGCTGGAAGAACTGGCAACTCTAAGAATGGCCCCAAACAGACAGATGCATGTGGACTTAACGGGCTCGTAATTCAGCGGTTCCACCCCGAGACACCTCCAAGTGTTCCGTCATTGACCAGGCGTTCCTTGAGTGCGAGCCTGGCGCTCCTAGAGGCTGTCAGAACTGCCAGGCCCTTAGTGACAGGCTGGTCCCTCCCATTCACGTGAGGGCTCATGAGGCTGAGAGCCAGGAAGAGATGTGCCCGTGGGCCAGCGTCTCTGACTGCCAGGTTGGCCTCTTTCCACTGGAAGAAACCCTGCCCCCGTTTCCTCCAAAGGCCTTCCCGTGTAGCATCATTAGTGGGATAAAGATGACCACTTGGGGCGAGAAGGGAAAGATGGAGTTGGTTTCAAGCACCTGGATTTGATGAGGTTGGCCTAGAGACCAAGCAGGTACTGCCTGTGGAGCCAGGCTAGAAGCTGAAGGTCAAAGGTGAGGGCATTGTCTCAGCCCAGATGAGTCCGTCTGTGCAGGACTCAGGGTAACAAGGGTCATCTGTGTTTCACCTGAATTAGGCTGACACACCAGGAAACATGCAGGGAAGAGGAAGAGCGAAGGCAGAGCCGAGGTTGGAGACCACCAGGGCCACTGGGCAGACCTGGGTTTCTATATATGAAAAGGGCAGAAGGGCCCTCGGAGTTCATTTAAGCCCAACTTTCTCACTTCTCCCAGGGCTCTGCTTCTAAGTATTGATACCTTGTGGTGTGACCTCTCATAGGTCCCGACCCCACTCTGAGCCTCAGTTTCCCCACCCACACAGTGAATGGGTCCGAGCTTTGGTAAGCTGATGCTATGACTTTCTTTCTGGACTGCTCCTGCGGAGAGAAGATGAATGCTCTTGTCCCCCACCTAAGAGGGCCTCTCTCCCCGGGGTGCAGATAGGCCAAGGAGAGCCTCGTGGTTCACGAGCGTCCTTGCTATGGGCAGGAGGTGAACATCACCTCCAATTCCAGACCATGTTAAAGAAAGCACAACTTGCCCCAGACCAGCTGGGGTCAAATTATGATCTTCCCCAAATAGCTCTCCACGCCCTCTGCTTCGTGGGGATTGAAGCTTAGACGATGCGAGGCACCCGCTTTATGAAAGGGAATGTGAGGTTCAGAGAACAGAATTACGTCCCAGGCTTCGTAAGGTTCGAAGGCCAGTCCTGAAGCTTAAGCAGAAGGGAACTTTGCTTCTGCCTGTGTCCCAACAATGGGCTAAATAAAATGGCGACAGGCTTTAGACCGTGGCAGGAAGTTCCCTGCATGAGAAACCCAACAGCTGTGTAGGTGGGGGAAGAATCCAGAGACACCCGGTTAGTCCGGTGTATTCTGGAGGTCACGTGCTCACTGAATAAGCACATTTTAGTGGCTAGGTGCCAACTTCTGGCTCTAAAATATACTAATGGCCTGCAAATGTACGCACCCTAGTTAGTAGACCTTTGAATAAGGCTGCTTGAGCTCTGATGCCACAGAAGCAGAGGCTGGGAGGGGACATGGGCTAAGGAGCTTCAGGTCAGTGCACAGACCCTCCCCATGGTCCAGGTCCTCTCTTTTTTCCAGCTTTACTGAGGTATGATCGACAGCTCAAAATTATATGTATTGAAGTACAACGTGATTTTTTGAAAAGCGTGCAACGTGACGATTTAACATATGCAAAATTCGCCGAGCATGAAATTAAGCTTTTGCAAGTGTACAATTCAGCGGCCTCTGGTACGTTCACAGTGCCGTGCAACCAAGATGGGGAGCGTTGAGGCCACCCCACAAATTTGTGACCAGAATCACGTGAGCTTAGAGGTGGAAAGTGCGCGTAGTGCCTGGCATGGTGTTCGTACCAAGTAAATAATCTCTCTCTTTCCACCCTCGAAAATGCAAACACATTCTTGGTGGTCCTAAAATAGCCTGTAACATAGTTACTCAGCGGCATTTGCCATTCAAGGCAGATCTGCCTTTACTCATTGGCTGCATTCCTGAACAGCTGTGTGCAAGGCTAACTTTTGTCAACCAAATCATAATAAAATGCAACGAGAATCTGCCATTGAAAGGAAATCCTTTTATGAAGGTAAGATCTCTCATCCAAACTCATCTGTCTTAAAGGTGTAGTACTCGGAGGTGTTGGCCTTTCTTGTAATGAGTCCTAGTTTAATTTTGGCCACAAACACATGGTGATGCTCCACAGTCCCAAATCCCACAGCAACAAGAGTAGATTACACACTGTGTGTGGAAGGTGTCTGCGATTACATCAGGGAGCATGTCATAGAACCTGAAAAATTGCCCCTGTGTGTGTGTCTGTGTGTGTGTGATGGTGGTGGTGGTGACGGTGCTGATGGTGGAGATGGTGTTGGTGGTGGTGATGCTGGTGGGGGAGGTGGTTGGTGGTGATGCTGTTGGTGGTGGAGGTGGTGATGCTGTTGGTGGTGGCGGTGGTGATGCTGTTGGTGGTGGAGGTGGTGATGCTGGTGGAGGAGGTGCTGCTGGTGGGGGAGGTGGTGGTGGTGATGCTGTTGGTGGTGGTGGTGGTGATGCTGTTGGTGGTGGAGGTGGTGATGCTGTTGGAGGTGGTGCTGCTGGTGGGGGAGGTGGTGGTGGTGATGCTGTTGGTGGTGGAGGTGGTGCTGCTGTTGGAGGTGGAGGTGGTGATGGTGCTGGTGGTGGAGGTGGTGCTGCTGGTGGTGGAGGTGGTTGGTGGTGCTGCTGGTGTTGGTGGTGGAGGTGGTGGTGCTGCTGGTGCTGGTAGTGGCTGCAGTGCTGACAGTCACGGGGCTCCTCCTACAGAGTGACTCCTTCTTGCTCCGCCTCACCGTAAGAAGCTGCCCTGAGTGGACTCGCCCTGAATGTGTTATGAACAGAGGCCTCAAAACTGTCTCCTTGCCATCATTCGTAATTACTTTCTGCTCACTCGGAAAATTGAAGCTGAATTACCGGTGAAAACACAGGAGAGTTTTGTTTGTTAAAATGCTGCCAATAAAGTAATTTTATGTCAGATTTAACTACAGGAAAGGGCAAGGCATTTCTAAGTTCCTTGGCTGTCGTGTGGCTTAAAAACATAGGCTGGACAGCACTTTGCTGCCGCGCACTTAGCTCTTTGAAGCCATATATTCAGAAGGCAGATGTTGGATGTTGGTGTTTGGGGGCTGACTTCCTGGAGGTACTTTATATAGGCCAAGTTCATTGTTCTAAAGCCCAAAGGCTTGACTTAAAGGAGCAAAAGAGGCAAGAAAATGTTGAGATTTTCTGACAGTGTCACACAGACAGCCCTAACACTAGACAACTTTATTGCCTCAAGTTTATTTTAGAAAAGGAGGCAGCTAGCGAGTGGCACTGAGCACCTGTCCACTACAGAGATGGAGGCTTCTAACTGTGCAAAGCAGGGCTGTCTAGGGGCCCAGAACAGAGATCCCCTCAGAATGAGCACATGCCGGGCGAGGAGCGGGGAACCAGAATGAGACGGAGCTGGAGTTCTATTGGAACAGACGGTATGAAGACAGCGAGAACAAGAACAGAGTGAAGGAGCAGTGATGTGACAGAGTGGCCAGGAGAAGGACTGGGGGCAGAGCGCTCCAGGCAGGAGGGCAGAAGGGAGAGGCCCTGGGGGAAAGCTCTCGGCACGCTCCAAGAACGGGCAGGTGGCCACTGTGCTTGGTGCGCAGCGAGCCAGGGGGACAGCCATGGCTCACGGATGGACCCGCAGCCCTGGGAAGCGGGTGGACTGTCAGATGTCTGCGGTGGGAAACCACTGGGTGGGGGGGTTATACCGAGGAGTGGTCGGCTCCATCTGTTTGTAAAAGGTCTGGCTGGGTGCTGATGGGAGAGAGAAAGGGATAGGTCCAGAGGGGGGTCAGGCCAGCTGTGGCACAGGAGAGGAAGCAGAATGCCTGGAGAGGTGCCAGGATCTGTGATTGTCCCTCAGGTGGCACAGAGCCGAGCACCCACTTATGGGAGGAAACTACGGCCTCAGAAAATATGATCCCAAACCCAGTGACCTAGATCAGGGGGTCGTCAGCTTTCTGTAAAGACCCAAAGAGTAACTCTTTTAGGCTTTGCAGACCAAGGGGTCCCTGTTGCAACTCCAGATGATATGTTAATGACTAGGTGTGGCTTGTGCTAATAAAACTTCATTTACAAGAACAGGCTGGGCGCGGTGGGGGGGGGGGGGGGGACACACACTTTACCAAGCCCTGACCTACAGCACAGGCTGAGCACCTTCCCCAAGGCACAGAGGCTATTTCCAAATCGCCCCCTCACACTGCAGGGGGCCACGTAGGCCTACTGTTCACAAGACAGTGGCAGGCAACATTTTCGGAGCTGAAAAGCTTCAAGATTTCTACCATCGTACAAGTTACGTGACCATTTCTGAATGCACGAGGCATGTAGCAGTCTCAAACGCCACGTTTAACCTGCGCTAACGATGGTTATTATTACTGCCCATCTGTTGGGTGCGCCAACGGGTTCCATGAAACAGGACACCGCCTCCTCCAGAATGCCTGGCCGTCTGCTTGCTCTTCCAGCCTTTGTATCCTCGTCAACAATTCGCACCTTGTCCAGCAGATGAAAGCACACCCTCCTCCCTCGGGCCTTCAAGGGTCTCTAGGATAACTCGGCCTCGAGCCCCACCCCTTCCAACCCAGGCCTCCACAACGCAGCTCTCAGAAGACTGGGGCTGTTTCCTCCTCATCTCTGCACCCCCGTAGCACCTAGTGTCGTGACAGGGCTCAGCTGGCATCTGCAGATGTGAATTAAGCCCTGGAGCAGAAGGTTTCCTACAAATGATCCTGTTCTCTTCCATTCCCAGCACAAGGCCCAGAGGCAATCGCTTTTCAGAAACTGTGATGAATTCACTAACTGGCCCCTTCGTGTGTCTGGGCCTCCTGTGGTCAACAAAGGAGGTGACCTGGACGATTTCTAAGGGACCTTCTGGCCAAGAGGAAGGGCAACCACTGTCCACCGAGCATTTACTCAGGGTCACGAGAGTGCCTGTGTGCCAGCTGACAGGCTTGGAGGGGGGCGACCGGCCTGGAGAAACAGCTCTGGACGGAGTCAGAAGAGGGACCACACCCTGCAGCACCAGAGGGAGGCACACAAAGGGGGTTTGTGAGGAAGGGCGGGGGGGGGGGGGTGAGGGGGCAGGGAGGGAGGGGTGGCGGCAGCCTCGCCTGGGCCTTGGGTCTGGGCCCTCAGGGGTCGAGTTCGGCCTGGGCTCCGGCCTGTCTTTCTAACTTTGGTACTTTGGGGCTGGCGATCTGGTGAGACAGGGGAGGTGGCAGATGAGGAGAAAGGAAAGGCCAAGGAGCAGCAGGCAGGGTTTTGACAAATTCTTCTATGTCGACTGCAGAAATCAGCACCTGTAGCCTAATCTTCAGAAGTGCGTGCTTCCCGTGCCCTGCCCAACCTGAGGTCTAAAACTGGGTACCCCAGGGGCAGCTTATGACCCAAATATCTGTCTGCAATCAGAGCCACGTTGAGCTCTCCAGCTGGGGATTTTCAACAAAAGCCAGGGGCCTCAGCCTGCACAGGCCAAGCCAGAGTCTGAGGACCCCTGGGTCTGCGCCCCAGGGCTGCCCCCCCTGGTTTGCGCACACCCTAGATGGAGGTCGTGCCCGAGTGTCAGCTCAGCCAGACTCTCCTGACACCCTGACCTGGGGTCCAAGCGTGTCCACCCTCTCCCTCCCCCGGGCAGCTCAAGCTCCAGACACCTGTCACCTCGGGCCTGATGTCAAGGAAGCTGTGGGCAGAGGCCAGGCAGGAACGCAGACACAGCTAACGAGGGCTCCTAGAAGTTCAGAAACAGGCAGTGTCGAGCGCCCAGATGCCAGTGGGCGCCAGCTGCCAAACAGACCTCCCCTCCCGGCAGCTCCCCCTGCGAACAGACTGCGATTTTCAGGTCACCGCTTTGCTGGACGGGGCTACCCAGGTGGGACCCGGGCTCAGAGCCCAGTGGTGTCCGGCCAGCCGAGCAGCGTGCAGCCTTCGCAGAAGAGCCGAAGGCAAGGCCTCTGCCTGGTGGCCCAGCCCGGCGGGGTGTCTGGAACAGGGCCGGGCCCTCACTGCAGGAGGAGGGGGCGGGAGGGAAAGGAGCGAACAGCTGCGCGCTCCGTGGGGAGGATCCCCAAATAGAAAGTCACATACGCACTGCAGGCTTTGACCCAGAATGCTCAGAGCTACACCGTCAATCCGGCGCTCCTCGGGCAGCGGGGCTGCTGATGAGCCTGAGATATCCTCAGGGGCCCTGTGTCTCTACCTGAGCTCCAAGGACACTTGTCTCTCATCGCCTTTCTGAGCCAATGCCAATCTCTGATCATTAAAAAAAAAAGTGCTCACAGCGGTAATACCCTGTGTGGTTTACACTGCGTTCATATCCACACCTTGTTCATCGTCATCTGACGTGGGCAGAGGGCACAGCCTCATGCAGCATCCCAGTCACTGTCTGGGACAGCTGCCTCCCCAGTGAGCTGATTCCTGGACCCGCCGGCTCCTGGAAGCCGGGGCCATACACCCTGCTCCCCTCTCCTGGGGCCAGTGCACCCTGCCCACAGCCGACATGAAGCAGGGGACACTGGGCTGCCTCTCCAGGCTTCCAAGAGAGCTGTTTACACAACTCAGCCCAGGTCCTGGCTGGCTGTCCCTACTCCCTGTGGGGTTTTAATTAGCCTGGCTCTCGGCTCACAGGCTGGGCAGTGGACGATGCTGGTCAGGGCACCTGGGTTTGAGATCGGAATTTCCAACCTACTGCCCGTGCAACATTGGGAAAGTCCCTCGGTCTCCTCCCGGGTGAAGTGGAAATATTAGTCTCTGTGTCACAGGAGTAGACGAGCTATTGTCTACAAAGGAACGTGCACAAGAGAGCCACTTGGCCATCCTCTCCTCCCGGCTTCCGAGGAGGACAGGCAGAACTACAGAGTAGGACACATCTGTTCCCAGTGCAGGAAGCCTGGGAAGAGTCTACCTACCCCTTGACTGGGAGCTGCTGTAGCCCGTGGTCTAGCACAGGGCTGGGCACACAGGAGGAACCCTGGAAATGTGGCAGGAGGCCTGAGATATGCAGGCCCTCTGACCTCAGGAGCAAAGGGACTTACCCAAGGGCTCACAAAGTGCTAGTTAGAGCTCTGGAATGAAATTTGAGGTCTCCTGAGTCCCCTGTGCTTTTTGCAAAAAAAAGTGTGTGCTTCCGAGGATGAGGGGCACAAACCCCCAACCTGATCACACGCCACGGCAGCCAGTGAACGGCCCTCCTCCTACCGGGCATATCTAAGGTCACCAGTCTAAAGCAGAGGGACAGACAGGACTCCTTTCTGTCCCTTCCTCAGCTCCATTTGCATTCGACGTGACAAGAAGGAGAAGAAGGGGTGAGTCGTTGGTTTAGGTCATACTGCAGGTGGAAAGCAGGCTGCACTTGGGGCCACCCGAATGAGGATCCTTGATAGAGCTCCCCACCTTCGCCATGAGCATCTTACTACAAGTCACTGGATTTCTTGGATCTAAGCGTCCTCATCCATAAAGAGGGGCAACGGCTGGGAAGGTCGGAAGGAAGACTGGACATGCCAACTCATGGTAACTAGAGAGTCAGCCATTCGTTATCATCCCACGACGACACACAGAAGGTGCGCCGTGAGCGCAGCATCCCGTTCCTTCTCCGACTGTACGTCTAATGCCCTTAATGCCTCCATTTTCTCTGGAGCTGCCTTCTGAACGGAATAGGCGGCTGCTCAGAGCTGGGGAATCTTCGCAACTTTGGGTGCAGACTGAGACGGAGACGACTGGGTTCCAATTCCACGTGGGCTCTGAAGCGCTCCCATCTGGAGTGCTAGTATTTTAGAGATTCGTGCACTAGTAATCAATCCACTCACCGTTCTGGGGGAGGAGTGGAGATCTTAACTTCAAAAGGAGGGAGCAAACATTCTGCCTCCTGTTAAAACTCCATACACTCACTGCAGAGACTGGATGCCTTATTAAGCTTGGGTGGATGCCCAAGTGTTCAAAAGGTAAAACTCCAGACCACGAGTCATTAAGCCATCAGCCTGCTGAGTGAATGAACAAATGCTGACAGGGTGCTGCACTTCCTTACGACAACTGCTCCCACCTGATATGTGCTTGGAGCTTTGTGGTTTTCAACATGCTTCAGAGCCAAGAGGCAGCAGAGCACAGTGGTGAAGAAAGCAGGCTCTGAGCTCTGCTGCGCCTTGTCTCTGTGACTTTGTCAAGTTGCTTAACCTCTCTGAGCCTCAGTTTCCTGGAGCTAACCTCTTCATCTCAGGGTTATCCTAAGGGTTACAGGAAATAAGGCAGCCCAAATGCTCAGCAAGTGCGTAGCGCCTAGTCAGCACTCAACTCAAGGTGGCTATTCTTACTCCTGGTTCATTTGATCTTTGTCCTCAGAGTGGGCAAAGGATGGACAAAGCCCCACGGCCAGTTAGGAGCAGAAGCAAGACTGGAATCAGGTGTCCTGGGCCCTGGTCTTAGGCCAAGAAAAATCATCACATCAGATGCACGTTTTCCTGCAGGGCGACTCTCAATAATTCACATGGAGAAACGTCTATTTAGGTCTTCTGTCCATTTTTGGATTGGGCTGTTCGTTTTTTTGATATTGAGCTGCATGAGCTGCTTGTAAATTTTGGAGATTAATCCTTTGTCAGTTGCTCCATTTACAAATATTTTCTCCCATTCTGAGGGTTGCCTTTCTGTCTTATTTATGGTTTCCTTTGCTATGCAATAGGTCCCATTTGTTCATTTTTGTTTTTATTTCCATTTCTCTAGGAGGTGGGTCCAAAAGGATCTTGCTGTGATTTATGTCATAGAGTGTTCTGCCTATGTTTCCCTCTAACAGTCTTATAGTGTCTGGCCTTATATTTAGGTCTTTAATCCATTTTGAGTTTATGTTTTGTGTATGGTGTTAGGGAGTGTTCTAATTTCATTCTTTTACATGTAGCTGTCCAGTGTTCCCAGCACCACTTATTGAAGAGGCTGTCTTTTCTCCATTGTGTATTCTTGCCTCCTTTATCAAAGATAAGGTGACCATATGTGCATGGGTTTATTTCTGGGCTTTCTATCCTGTTGCACTGATCTATGTTTCTGTTTTTGTGCTAGTACCATACTGTCTGGATTACTGTAGCTTTGTACTATAGTCTGAACTCAGGGAGCCTGATTCCTCCAGTTCTGTTTTTCTTTCTCAAGATTGCTTTGGCTATTTGGGGTCTCTTGTGTTTCCATACAAATTGTAAAATTTCTTGTTCTAGTTCTGTGAAAAATGCCATTGGTATCACCTCACACCGGTCAGAATGGCCATCATCAAAAAATCTACAAACAATAAATGCTGGAGAGTGTGTGGAGAAAAGGGAACACTCTTGCACTGTTGGTGGGAATGTAAATTGATACAGCCACTATGCAGAACAGTATGGAGGTTCCTTAAAAAACTAAAAATAGAACTACCATATGACCCAGCAATACCACTACTGGGCATATACCCTGAGAAAACCATAATTCAAAAAGAGACATGTACCACAATGTTCATTGCAGCACTATTTACAACAGCCAGGACATGGAAGCAACCTAAGTGTCCACTGACAGAAGAATGGATAAAGAAGATGTGGCACATATATACAATGGAATATTACTCAGCCATAAAAAGAAACGAAATTGAGTTATTTGTACTGAGGTGGATGGGCCTAGAGTCTGTCCTACAGAGTGAAGTAAGTCAGAAAGAGAAAAACAAATTCTGTATGCTAACACATATGTATGGAATCTAAAAAAAAAAAAAAAGGTTCTAATGAACCTAGGGGCAGGACGAGAATAAAGACACAGACCTACTAGAGAATGGACTTGAGGACACGGGGAGGGGGAAGGGTAAGCTGGGATGAAGTGAGAGAGTGGCATGGACATATACACACCACCAAATGTAAAATAGATAGCTAGTGGGAAGCAGCCACATAGCACAGGGAGATCAGCTCGGTGCTCTGTGTCCACCTACAGGGGTGGGATAGGGAGGGTGGGAGGGAGACCCAAGAGGGACGGATATGGGGATATGTGTATATGTATAGCTGATTCACTTTGTTATACAGCAGAAACTAACACAACATTGTAAAGCAATTATACTCCAATAAAGATGTTAAAAAAAAAACCTGCACATGTAAATCCCAGGGCTGTTTCAAAGAACTCTCCTTTGGGACTGATATAATTTTATTAACAAAACTTGACTTGAAATGTGGTTTTTTTTGTTGTTGTTGTTAGTCTGTTTCTTGGGAAAGGACAAAAAAAAAAACAGGTAAGCTGAATGTCTGTGTCAGACCTCTATGCTGAGGATGCTGCCAGGACAAGGGAGGGTGGTGCTAGGGAAGGGCTTCCAGAGGCACATAGTTTCCTGGGGCTGGGGTGTGGGTTGTCATCCCTGGATGTTATAAAAGCACCCGAGGGAGAGCAAGCATTGGAAACAGCCGAGATCCAGTCCAGGCCACACCTGGGAGGTGCCAGTCCAGCTCCCACAAAGGACTGCTTTCTGCTGCTGCCATCTGGGCCCTGTATTAACTCATACGGACAGCAGGTGTCATGGTGAACTGACTGGCCATTCTGCTTTGAATCTGTCCGTCTGTCCACAAACACGGGGCTGCTGAGCCACTCAGCGTGTGGAGCAGAGCTCCGTGTGGGCACCAGGTACCTTCCTTGAAGCTGCAGGGATTGACCAGCTGCGAGAAGTCAGCTGTGCTCAAACCAGGAACTGCTCAAACCAGAACTGGCTGCATCAGCAGTGCCTGGCTCCCAGCATACCCATCAGGCAGAGCCAAAGGACCGGGTGCCCTAGGTGTCAGCTCCTCAGAGGCCATGTGCATCTTCCAGGAAGATGAATGTGATTTTGACCTTTCGGAGCCCAAGCCTTGGTTTTTGGATCCCCTCCACCGGGACAAATCCATGGCTTCTAGGACAGCTTGGCTTTTCAGAAACAGCTCACTCGGAGCCACTGGCGGAGAATAAGGTGTGCCCCGGAGGACGGAGAAGGGCTGATTTTGATCAAGACCGAGGTGTGACTCTAAAGCAATGAATGTGAATTTTTGGCAAGACTTACAAAGGACTCTGAAGGCCACCTACAAAGAGAAGCCTAGCCCGGAAATGGCGTGAAAAAGGGCTGCTTCTCCACAGTGAGGGCACGGGTGGCAGCTCTAAGAACCTGTTCTAGGAAAAACCCATCCTGCGCTGAGATCTACACTTATCAAAACCAAAACGATTACTTACTAGTCACACTTTTTAAAAGGGTGTTGGTGGAGCACATGGGGGGAAGGGGAAGAGGATCCTGCATCTGCAACCCACCCAGTCTTTTCCCCTAGGGTTGGAAACAAGCGTGAAACAAAGGAGAAACTGCAAGTCCCGTTGAAACTGACCATGAACTCTGGACGCATTACCCAGAGGCTTTCCTTCACTGACTTAGTTCTTGACCATAAAAGAGAAGCAAGAACTCAAAAGGGTAATTAGGATGGAGGGTAGAGATTGCCATGGAAAGATGCCTGACGGAAGGGCTGGCAGGACAGGCCAAAGAAATTGCTCCCTCTCTGCCATCCCACCTTTCCGCCATCTCTGTGAGAGCTGGAACTCCAGTAAACAAAGTTTTGTAAATGCCTCAACTGGATACCACATTTTCAGTACATTGTTGGTGGTAGACAACCAGGGCAAAAGACAGCAACAGGATTTCAACAATGTCCCCGCACACTTGTGCACAGATCAGAATCCTCAACTAAATAGAAAACTGACTTACTGAAAGTGGATTGCCCTTGGAATTGGAGAAGCCAGGCCCTCTAGTTATGTGAAATGACATTACCTCAGAGCCCCCAGCTCCCAGTTCTCTGAACGGGAAGGAAGCAGACCCACGGGTCTAGAAGAGCCATTTCCTCTCTGCTCTATTAATTGCAGAGATTAAGTGAGCCACTCCTTTGTGGACCTAATACACTGAGATAACAGCCATTGTGTTTGCGGCACCTCCTATTAACTGAGCTAACCCTGGTAGACTGGCGAGGTTGCAGGCTTTTATTGTCAGATTCAACCAACCAATGGCTCTCTGGAATCCCTAACCCTGAGTTTCGGACCCATGGATGACATCTGAGTTCCAAGGGAAGAAAGCAGAAATTTGTCAAATGAGTTTTTGAAAGGACATCAGGGCCAGAGAATCGAATGGGAATAGCTTTCTGTGCCCTACTCACCGGCTTCCTGTTCTCAGTGGTACTAGGAAGCTAATATAATATATCTAGTGCCTGTCATCCCCACATTCCTGGTTTCTATTAAGGTAAAAAGTAGAGGTCTTTTTCCCTTTTCACCCTTCATCTCTTTCCAGTTGAACGGGTGCAGTGCAGAGAGAGCTGGACTGGGAATCCACATGGAACCTTGGACTCTATTTCCTGCTCTTCCAAAAACTCACAAGGGGCAAGGTCAGCTCAGCTCCTAGATCCCTTCTAGGTCAGATTTCACTGCCTTACATTTTGGGCTGGTTGCTTGCCACCAAGTTCGCACAGAGAATTTCAATAACACATATTACGTTCAAGTTTAAGATTAGAAGCATTCAAAACCCCCCTCCCCCCCGATAGCCCATTGTCTGACCGATTCCTGGAGCTTTCTGGGCTCCTGACGATTTCCCACCATGGCGAAATGGGGAAGCATGCTCTTGATTACAAGCCGACTTTTCCAGTCATCCATTGTTTGACCTGCAATTTTATTCTTGACTCTCCAAGGCGCTTCCCAAACGACCTAGACACAGGGCTTAGGGAGACAAAAAGTACACTGTCTTTCAGATATGAAGATGAGACCATTGACCCCGTGAATCACAGACTTGCATTCTGAGGACAGGTTTAGGTGGAGTCAGCCACGTTCATTTTCCTGTCTCTCTTCCCACCCCACCACCCTCATGGAGCCCCTCCCACCTCCAGGGATGAAGGGCACCTCTGGGAGGCACTTGGCTGGGAAGAGACCGCAGTCCCTGGCCATGGGGCAGAGTGAAGTTCACTGGAGAGCTGAGGGATGGGTGGAGAAGCAGCCCAATGTACCTTAAATAACAGCGGGCTTAAAGGCAGGGAATGGGGCTCCTGGGTCTGGCTTTGCTTGTGTGGTACGCAGTGAGATCTGGGTAAAGGCTTTTCTGTTTTCTGACACAGGTTTTCTTTTTTTTTTTTTTTTTAATATGAAAACCATGGCGGTTGGATCACGTGATGGCTTATTGCCCCTTCAGCTCTACTGAAGCCTTTGGCCCATGGAAGGAGCAACTCCCCACTCTGCCCGTTAGCACCCAGCCAAGTGAGCTGACAGGTCATAACCTGACAGTCAATGGAAAGAAGCAATGCACGTTGGAAGGGGCTCATGAAAACCTGGTGCACTGGTTTACAAAAAACTAACCGAGCTGGCTGCCATCACGGCTGCCCCAATTTATGCCCTCCATGACAGATGAGCGGACACGTGCAAACCCAGGTACAGCGGACTTTTTTCGTTTCGTTTTGTTTCACTTCTTTTTGTTCTCACAATGTAGACGTGGAATAGGAGCTCTGCTAAGACATTCATATGCGAGGGAAGCTCTCCTTCCCATAGATCTACTTGGCAGTACAAAACCAGGTCTAAAATTTCCATGTCCAGATGCCTGGCTCTGGAAAAATGGAGAAGTACTTTCCCCATTCTCCCACTGAGTACAACCGAAACCTCTGGACATTACATATAAAACAAACATAAGAAGACCCTGAAAGGTGGAGAGAAGAAAGCAGGCTGGATAGGGACCTTGGGCCCTAAGGAACACCGCGGTGGCGAGCTCCCTGGGTTTTCATTCTGCCTCATAGATCCCAGATCAGGACCTCAAGCCAACAATCCAAAGTGCCAGTGAACAGAGACAAAAAGGCTCCAGCAAAAGCCGAAGGACTGGGAGAGGGGCAGCCTCCCAAGACCGAAAACTTTTATACAAGAACCACTCTAATTCAGCTAAACACCATAGAAAAAAGGGTGTTCCCACCCAGCCCCATCAGTAAAGGCCAGCTGGGGGCCTAGAATCCACTCCCACAGAGCGGTAATGAGTCATCTCTCCCTGTCCCTGCTAGGGTGGTGTTAGAAGAGACCTCACAGAGAGCCAGGACCTTTGCCCCTGGCACAGTGGTAATAGGTCCACATCCCATCCCTTCCAGTGTCAGTGGAGATCACATGGGGAACACTAATGAGGCACTCCTACCTATCCCAGCCAGGGTGGCATTAGTGGAAGCCCAGTGGGGAGCTGGAACTGTCACCACTGCCCAGCAGTAATGAGAAGCCCCGACCTCCCCGGTGTCAAGGAAGGCTAAGTGGGGAACCTGGATTTCTATAGCTACCTGGCAGAAATGAGAGAGTGTGCTCCCCCTTTCCCTGCCAGAGCATTGTCAGAGGAAGTCAGCTAAAACAGAAGATCTAAATAAGTGCTGAGAGATATGCTTCAGGTATGGAAGGGGAATCAAGACATTCTTAGATGAAGGGAAACTAAAAAGGAAAACTAAAAGACTTTGTTAACAACAGACCTCTCCTAAGAGAATGACTAAAGGAAGTTCTCTGAACGGAAAGGAAATGATAAAAGAAGAAATTCTGGACATCACCAAGGAAGAAAGAACAATGGAAAGAGAAAAAATATGGGTAAATAGAATAGACTTTCCTTTTCCTTTCAAGTTTTCTAAATTATGTTTGGTGTTCTAAATGTATGTGGGAGAAATATTTAACGATTACATTATAAACAGAGGAGGGTGGTAAAGCAGTGGAAAGAGAGGTAAGGTTTCTATACTTCACTTGAACTGGTAAAATGTTGACATCAGTAGATGCTTATAAGTTATTTATATACGATGTAATACCTAGAGCCAGCAAGAAAAATGGTATACGAAAAGAAACATGCAAAACACTGTACGTGAATCATCAAATGGAACTCTAAAAAATATTCAGGTCACCCACAGGAAGACAGGAAAAAGAAAATAGAGAAACAAAAATAGAGAGCAAACAGAAATTAAAAATAAATTGGCAGAATTAAGCACTAACATCAATAAGTACATTAAGTGAAAAGGATCTAAATACACCTATTAAAAGACAGAAATTGACAGAGTCAATAAAAAAAATAAGCCAACTATATGATGTCTGCAAGATGCTCACCTCAAATATAATGAAAAGTAAAAGGATGAAAAAACATGCAATTGTTAATTTAAAAAGAAAGGAGCAGGGGTGGCTCTAGTAATGCCAGATAAAGTAACTTCAGAACAAAGAAAATTACCAGGCACAGAGAGGGGCATTACATTACGGAAAAAGGGTCAATCTACCAAGAAGAAAAAGTAATCCTAAATGTGTATGCACCAAACCACAGAGCTACATGGTATATGGAGCAAAAATTAACATAACTGAAAGGAGAAATTTCTTCAATGTCCTCTCTCAACAGTTGATAGAACAATTAGACAGAGAATCAGCAAGATATAGAGCGCAACACCACCACCATCTAATAGGATCTAATTGACATTTATAGAACACTCCACCAAGAAACAGGAAAATTTACATTCTTTTCAAGCATCCAAGAAATATATACCAAGATAGACATATTTTGGACTATAAAACAATCTACCAAATTTTTAAGAAGTTGAAGTAATACATGATGGCTTAGTACATTGTGAATGTACTGATGCCACTGAATTGTTACGTGAATTTCACCTTCATTTAAAAAAAATCAATACCACCAAATACTGGCAACAATGGGAGAAACTGGATTACTCATACATTGTTGGAGGGAATGAAAACTGGTACTTTCTTAAAAACTGAACATGCAACTCCTACATGACCCAGCAATTGCACTACTGGGTATTTATCCCACAGGAATGAAAACTTGTAGTCATACAAAAATTTGTAAACAAGTGTTTACAGTAGATTTATTCATGATAGCCCCAAACTGGAAACAACCCAGAAATCTTTCAATGAACGAAGGATTAAACAAACTGGCACCTGTATACCATGGTACACTCCTCAGCAAAAAAAAGACACGACTGTTGATATATATATAATGACCTGGATGAATCTGCAGAGAATTACGCTGAGTGAAAAAAAAAGGCAACCCCCCCAAACTTACATACTGTGTGATTCCATTTATATAATTCTTAAAATGACAAAACTATAGAAATGGACTGATTAGACATTGCCAAAGGGTAAGGAGGAGGTTGGTGTGGGAAGGAAGTGGATGTGTCCATAAACGGGAAAAATGAGGGATTCATGTGGAGATGGAAATGTTCTGTACCTTGACTGTACCCATTCAGCATCCTGCTTGTGATATTATACTACAGTTTTGCAAGATGTTATCATTAGGCGAAGCTGGCTAAAGGGTACATGGGATCTATTTGCATTCTTTCTTTCTTTCTTTTAAATAAGATGTTGGGGGTAGGAGTTTATTAATTAATTTATTTATTTTTGCTGTGTTGGTTCTTCATTTCTGGGCAAGGGCTTTCTTTAGTTGTGGCAAGTGGGGGCCACTCTTCATCGCGGTGCACGGGCCTCTCATTATCGTGTCCTCTCTTGTTGTGGAGCACAGGCTCCAGATGTGCAGGCTCAGTAGTTGTGGCTCACGGGCCTAGTTGCTCCGCGGCATGTGGGATCCTCCCAGACTGGGGCTCGAACCCATGTCCCCTGCATTAGCAAGCAGATTCTCAACCACTGCGCCACCAGGGAAGCCCTATTTGCATTATTTCTTACACCTGCATGTGAATCTACAATTATCTCAAAACCACAAGTTCAATTAAAATCATATGACCGTATTATGTGATGCAGAAAACGGACTTCACAAAATTCAACACCCATTCACGATGAAAACTCTCAGAAAACCAGAACTAGAGGGGAACTTCCTCAACTTGATAAAGAACATCTACAATATATCTACAGCTAACTTCACACTTAATGATTAAAGACTGAATGCTTTCCCTCCACGATTGGTAACAAGGCAAGGATATCTGCTCTCTTCACTGCTTGTATCAAATCGGTATGTTGTACATCTTAAACTTACACCATGTTGTGTGTCAAATATATCTCAATAAAACAAAAACACAGTACTGGAAGTTCTAGCTAGTTCATTAAGGCAAGAGAACTAATAAAAGGCATACATATTAGAAGCAAAACTGTACTTATAGGTGATATGATTGTCTACATGGAAATCTTAACAAATTTACAAAGTAACTCCTGGAACTTAAATGTAAGTTCAGGAAGTTCTCAGGATACAAGATCAACATATAAAAATCAATTGTGGGCTTCCCTGGTGGCTCAGTGGTTGAGAGTCCGCCTGCCGACGCAGGGGACATGGGTTTGCGTCCCGGTCCGGAAGATCCCACATGCTGCGGAGCGGCTGGGCCCGTGAGCCATGGCCGCTGGGCCTGCGCATCCGGAGCCTGTGCTCCGCGATGGGAGAGGCCACAACAGTGAGAAGCCCGCGTACCACAAAAAAAAAAAAAAAAAAAAAAATCAATTGCTCTGGGACTTCCCTGGTGGCGCAGTGGTTAAGAATCTGCCTGCCAATGCGGGGGACACAGATTCGATCCCTGGTCTGGGAAGATCCCACATGCTGCAGAGCAACTAAGCCCGTGCGCCACAACTACTGAGCCTCCGCCCTAGAGCCCGTGAGCCACAACTACTGAGCCCACGTGCTGCAACTACTGAAACCCACACACCTAGAGCCCGTGCTCCACAACAAGAGAAGCCACTGCAGTGGGAAGCCATGCACTGCAACGAAGAGTAGCCCCCACTTGCTGCAACTAGAGAAAACCCGCGCGCAGCCAAAATAAATAAATAAATTAAAAAAATCAATTGCACTTATAAATACCAGCAATTAACACATGGGCGCTGGAATTAAAAATACGATGCCGCTTACTATTGCTCAAAAACTTCTTAGGTGAAAGCCAAGCAAAACACGCATAGAATTTGCATGCTAAAAGCTATGCAACACTCATGAAAGATCAAAGATGATCTAAACGAATGGAGGGATACTCTGTGTTCACAGAATGAAAGGCTCAACATTCTACAGATGTCAATTTTTCTCAAATTGATATACAGCTGTAACCAATTCCTATCAAAATCCCAGCACGATTTTTTGCAGATATAGACAAAATTATTCTAAAATTTTTATGGAAATTGCAAAGGAAGTAGAAGAGCTGAAACAATTTTGACAAAGAAGAATCAAGTGGAAGGAATCAACCTACCCGGTTTCAAGACTTATCATATGACTGCATTAGAGAAGATGGTGTGGTGTTGGCAGAGGGACAGACACATAGATTACTGGAACAGAACAGAGATTCCAGAAATAGACCCACACAAATATGCCCAACTGATTTTTGACAAAAATGCAAAAGCAATTCAGTGCAGGAATGGTAGCATTTTCAACACATGGTTCTGGAACAACTGAACATCTATAGGCAAAAAATGAACTTCAAACTCAACCTCATACCTTACACAAAAGTTAACTCAAAATGGACCATATAGTTAAATGTGTAAAATTACATAAGTTTTAGAAAAAGGTAGGAGAAAATCTTCGGGATGTAGAGCTAGGCAAAAAGTTCTTTCTTAGACTTGACAGCAAAAGTGTGACTCATAAAAGGAAATATTGATAAATTAGACCTTATCAAAAGTAAGATCTTTTGCTCTGTGAAAGACCCTGTGAATAGGATGAAAAACACGACTAGGAGAAAATATCTGCAAACCTCCTATCTGATAAAGGAGTAGTATCTAGAATATATAAAGAATCTCAAAAACTCAACAGTAGGAAAACAAACTACCCAATTAGAAAATGGGAGAAAGACATGAAAAGACATTCCACTGAAGAGTTTCTGCGGAAGGCAAATAAGCACATACAAAGATGTTCAGTATCATTAACCATTAGAGAATTGCAAATTAAAGCCACAATGAGATACCACTACTTACCTATCAGAATGGCTAAAATAAACAGCAGTGGGAACACCAAAAGCTGGTCAGAAAGTGGAGAAACTGGACCACTCACTGCTGGTGGGAAATGTAAAACTAGCCACGCAGCTGTAGGATGACACAGCACTTGCACTCTAGGGCCTTTATTCCAGAGAAATGAAAATTTATGTCCTCAGAAAAACTTGCAGCAATATCAATTTTCTGGTTTTGATACAGTCCAGGGCCTCTCTGTACCCTGTTTGCAACTTTCAGTGAATCTATAATTATTTCATAAAAGAATAGCTAACTTCTATTCAAAAAAGATTTCAGTGTCCAGACCCACGGGGACACATTCTTCTTATTGCTTCTGGGGCACGTACAAGGTAGCATTTTTTAAAAAGTTACTTATGTATTTATTTTTGGCTGCCTTGGGTCTTCGTTCATGCGTGGGCTTTCTCTAGTTGCGGGGAGCGGGGTGGGGGCTACTCTTCGTTGTGGTGCATGGGCTTCTTGCTTCAGTGTCTTCTTTTGTTGCAGAGCACGGGTTCTAGGCGCATGGGCTTCAGTAGTTGTGGCTCTCGGGCTCTAAAGCATAGGCTCAGTAGTTGTGATGCATGGGCTTACTTGCTCCACGGCATGTGGGATCTTCCCGGACCAGGGCTCGAACCCGTGTCCCCTGTACTGGCAGGCAGATTCGTAAGCACTGCGCCACCAGGGGAGCCCCCAAGTGGCATTCTTTTCTCAAGCAATGTACAGAAGTTTGTGCAGACCTTTTTATTCTTGAAAATACAAGTCCCACCCAAATCTTTGTTGAGTGTTTCAGGGGCCAAGTCCAAGGCCTCAGCTGTGACCACACTCAAAAACTAGGGTCCAGAGACACCCTAACGAGGACAAAATGTCATATAATATACAGTGCACCCAAATAAAGATGGAAAAAGGAGACCTCATTTGCTGCTGAAGCGTCACTAACTCCCTGGCCCAGCATCTCGAGCCTGTGAGGGATGGAGGCCCAGATCTCATTTTAGCACTGGCAACACAAAACCTACCAATACCAAACAAGCTACCCGTTTAGCTCCAAGGAAAAAAAGGCAAAATTAAAAAAAGAAAACGCCGCTTTGGCTCTTAAAGACTCCACTCTACTGATTTCTTGACCCGCCTCTTTGCGGTTCCCAGCAGCCAATGTAGAGAGGACAGGTAGAGGTAGCAGCCAGAGCTCCGAGGATAAAGGCCTGATGCTCTGGTCTGCAGGAGCGGCCTACTGACTCAGCACCGCATCGCCGAGTTTGGATACTGGCTGGGCCCAGGGCTGGAGAGCGTGGCCAACAGCGGAAACGCAGGTGAGAGTTCCTTGCCTGGAAATTGACTTTGTTTGGTCCAAGTCAGAAGGCGTCTCCTGCCGTCGGCACGCCAGCCTCTGTGACCATGATATCGTTTCCTCTTTCCCTGGAGATGAATCTGGGCCTGGGAAACAGCCCTTGGGCAGACCTTCCTGCCACAGCAGGGGTGTGCTACCTTCCCGCCCCCCCCAGAAGCATCCACGAACACCTGAACAGGAAGCCTATGTCCCCCATAAAAAGAAACCAATCCTCAGCAATGTTTCTCCCCCAAGCACAATCCAGGACTGTGGATGAACCCCCAAATCATCTGCCGTACACACTTTGGATTTCACCCTCAGACGTCCACGTGAATTCAGTTTTCTATATCCGTGTCAGGTTTAATACAGAAAGAAAATGCCCCCCCCCGCCCACCATCAGGTAAGTCGATGCTCCAGGGAGAGGCTTTGCTCTGGGGCTCTGGAGCCTGTTCATGTGGGGAGCGCGGTGGGTGAGGGCTGTACTCACACTTCAGGTTCGGAGCAGAGGCCTGAGGGCAGTCTCTCTTGCCCCGTCAGCCTGGGCTCTGGAGGCACCCGAGGGCCCCCAGGGTTATCACTGGCTCACCCCTCTCCATCTTAGCCAAGGCCTCTGCTACTGGACCTCTTGCTGCCCAGACCTGTGACTCTGCCAGATGCCTGATGTCCACGTCAAAGTGCCAGTCGGGGTCAGATCTACGTTGTTGCCCCCCGAGTCTGGTCATGCAGAGGAAGGAAACGAAGAACCGAATCAGAGGCACTTGGCAAGGAGGAGAGCCGAGCATGAGGATGGAGCAACCCTGAAGGACTGAAACCTTTCCAAGTGCAAAAGAGTCCCAGTCCCCTGCCCCCCAGGAACTAAGCAGCAGAAAGAGCCTCGGGCTTCAGACTGGAAGGTATAAAGGTGAGCTGCATTGAAGCCAAGCTGGGTGCACCCCACATCCCCGAGTGCGTCCCCCATCTTAGTTGCTTCTTCCTCTGCGCTCCCCAGATGAGGTGACGAGACAGGTCCTGCTCAGTCACTGCCAAAGGAATCTCTGAGACCACGATGTCCCATCCTGGGTCTCTGGCTTGTTGGGCATAGTTTGGTCAGGATAGAAGACATTGGATATTAGGTCCTCATTTTCTCAAGGGTGAAATTTAGCTTCCAAACCAAAGAAAAAGCCAAAAGATCTCTGGACTTCAAATGGGCTTACAGAGGAATCGAACACATCTAGTCGGGTGAAGGTAATGTCAATGGCAAAATAATTCAAATCTGTCTTCAGACGTGTACACTGGTGTTAACGTTGAATTGTGTCTCCCCCTCCCCATTCATGTGTTGAAGTCCTAACCTTCAGTATTTCAGAATGAGACCTTATTTGGAAATAGGGTCATTGCAGATGTGACTGGTTAAGATGAGGTCATACTGGAGTAGGGTGGGCCCCTAATTCGGTACGACGGGTGTCCTTATAAAAAGGGGAAATTTGGACACAGGGGCACGCACACCGGCAAAGGCCACGTGAAGACTGGAGTTATGCTGTCATACACCAAGGAACAGTCCTCCTAACACCTTGATCTCAGACTTTACCTTCCAAGACCGTGAGAAAATTCTTGTCTACGGTTTAAACCACCCAGTCTGTGGAACTTTCCCATGGCAGCCCTAGCGAACTCATACACTGGGGATAAAAATCTTTCTATAGCAAAGGCGTGGATGCCACTGAGGGCTGGCCTGTGCCAGGGAGGGCTCCCTCCGGGGGCTCTGGGGCTTGTTTACTCTCTGGTTGTGAAGGATCCTCTCTTGTTTGGATTACTAGGAGCTAGAGCGTTCTGAGCCCAGGGCTGGCTTTGGCTCTCGGCACTTAGAGAACGCCCTATTCTGGACCGTTATTACTCTGCCTGCCCCATGAACCTGCAGCCGGGAATCCTCTGATCCCAAGCAGCTCTGAAGTGGAGCACGCATCACAAACTTTTGTAGACAAAACTGGGCTGCAGGGCCACGTGGAAAGCGAGAGGAAGCAATGGGAAGGAGGGACCTCTAGTGCAGAGTCACACGGCCTGATGGCGGGCTGAATACAGGCCAGGAGGCTAAGGCCACTACTACCGTCCAGACCTCCAGCAGAGGACGCCTCGTGGGGAACAGATCCAGAAACTCACTGCCGTCAGTCGTGGGCACTTTGGGCTGTAATCGCGGCACGTGACCCCGCTCGAAAGGAACTGGATGCTGCTAATCTCGATCCGCCACAAGCAATCTTGGTGTGAAGGTGTAACGGGTCAAGTGAGATGCCCCGGTCCAGCGGGAGCCAGTCCTGGGAGAGGCAGGCAGAGCCCAGGCTGGAGACAGGCGGGTCGAGAGTGAAGAAGGCCGGCCTTCTAGATGTTAGGAGAGTCAGGGCCTCGGAGCCCAAGGAGAGGCCGTGAAGCAGGAAGGCTGGCTTCTACGTTATGAGTTATGGGGCTCTGGGAAAGCTGCTTAACCCTGAAGACTGAGTTTCTTCATGTGTAAAACACAAAGTTCTGTACAGAAATCTAACAGCTACCACTGCGTGTGAACGGATTCAAGCTTGGGTGGCAGCTGCCCTAGAACCATTTGAAGGAGTCCCTCAGCCTAGAGCCTTGGTGACTCGTGACCCTCAGCCTAGAGCCTTGGTGACTCGTTGGGTTGGAGCCCATGTGTCCTCAGGAAGGCATAACACATTGTTCAATGTTTCTGTGCATTTGAAAGGACCGCTTTGACGGTATTCAAGAGCCACAAGGCATATAATTATAGCCTTGTGTTAATAAATACAATATTCTAAAACACACCACTTTTCATTTGTAAAAGTTGACTTGAAAAAGCCCAAAGTGATGTGGAGAAATTGGAACTGTCACATATTGCTGGTGGGAACGTAAATGGTGCAGCCATTCTGGAAAGCAGCTTGGCAGTTCCAGAATAAGTTAAACATAGAATAGCCATATGGGCCAGCAATTCCGCTCTCGGGTATATATCCAAGAGAAGTGAAAACATGTCTACACCAAAGCTTGTACATGACTGTTCACAGAAGCGCTATTCATGATAGCCAAGAGGTGGAAACAACCCAAATGTCCATCAGCTGGTGACTGGATAAGCAAAATGTGGTCTCTCCATACAATGGAGTATTACGCAGCCATAAAAAGTCATGAAGTACTGGTACATGCTACAACATGGATGAGCCCTGACAGCATCATGCCAAGTGAAAGATGCCAGGCGCAAAAGACCACATGATGTATGCTTCCATTTATATGAAATGTCCAGAACAGACAAGTCAAAACAGTGAAACACATTGAATTGTATACTTTCAAAGAGTGAATTATATGGTATGTAAATTATATACTAATTAAGCTTTTTAAATAAAGCCCAAATTATTATCACTCCTTAATCTAACTTGGGGTTTTAGAAAGTTGTTCCTTTTAGAGAAACGATGAAGCCATATCTTTTAAGTTTGGGGAGAAAAAAAATGTTTGTATCCTGCACTCTTAGCAGGACTAGCTCCTTTTGAAATGGGGTGTCAACAGGCCTTTTCTTCCCTTAATGACACAGTGGTGCTGCGACCTTTCCCTAGTGACCCACGTCATCGATAAACAACTTACGAAGTTGGTTTGGAAATAATACCTCAAGATCTGGTTGACTTGAATTTTGACATCGCTGCTGCCACTGCCAGGGACCTCCCGAGTCCCCCTCCTTTTGGATTTGGGATGTCATGCCACTGAGGTTACAAATGCCTGTCCACCACACACTCCCCTGACCGTCCCATGCCACTCAGTGATGAATCAGCTTGGGGCTGGGGCTTCCTGGCAAGCACAAATGTTCTACGATCCCACACAGTGGGCTCGTACTGCAGAATCCTGCTTTAAGGAGACAAGACTTGCCCAAACCAACAAGTCAGCTGGGATCACTGTGTCTCCAGCTGGCCCTGCCCGGAAACGGATTCGACTCTAAGACTGAGCAGCACACAGTGTCCATCCATGACAACAAGCAGAGAACAGAGTTTTCTGGAACTTGGGGACACACAGAAATGAGGGCAGACTGAGACAGCCTTACAGCAGGGTTAACAATGCTGATCTTGTCACGTGATCGACTGCAGCAGAAACAGCCTCAAGGTGATGTGAGGCCAAGTTTCGTCAAGACCTCATTTCTCCCTGAACTTGTTCAGCATCATCTTTTTCTGTTCCGGACATCATGTGCTTTGAAAATTGAAAGAGCCCTGGGATTTAAAGTGGTAGTCCAGACGGCCCTTCTAGGTGCTGGCTTTCCTGTGTGCTGAATGCCCACAAGCCGAGTTCCCCTAAGCTTCCCCACAGCTGATCACCAAGGTTGCGGTTGGCCTGGGGGTGGGTGGGCGTCAGGAAACTGTCCCGGTGTCCTCTGCAGGGCCAAACCACGCCACTCACACGGTGGTACGCACACAGACACAGATGCACAGTCACACATGTACACACAAACGCACATACAGATAGACACACACGTGCACACAGAGACATGCACACAGACACAAAGACATACAAATACAGAGGCACACACAGACACACACAAGCATGCAGACAGATACACACGGGCACACACATACAGAGACACACAAAGACAGGCACAGACAGACAGAGACTCTCTCTCTCTCTCTCTCTCTCTCCCTCTGTCCTAGAAAGTACTCAAGCACTAGAGGCCCAGGGGGAAAGGCTCCCTTTCTAAGTGGGGGATGTCTCCATCAGTCCATCATGTCTCCATCAGTGGGTGCCTGGCCCCTCTACCTTGCCATCCAGCTGGGCTTCTGCTCAGCAGCCCTCGGGCGGCTCCGGCACTGCCAGCGGAGAGGAGAGAACCTAACGTGCTCGCCTCCCTTCCTGCCCCTGCTCTCCCCTCAGCTGTGGCCCTGAGGCAGATATGAAAGCAAGATTCTTTTCCCCTCGAAATGATTTTTTAAACAATGCTGTCCCTAGACTTATCGTACAATAACTGGAGATGCTGGGCTAGGGAGGAAGTGGCTTGGTTTTGTGGCAATTTCGGCACGCAATAGCTTCAGTGTGTAGAAACAACTTATCAACGTGTGCCACTTGGGCCCTGATGCCGGCTGTCACAGCAGGCCGAAGCAGGCGCGTGAAGGTTTGCAAAGCGTCTGTGGCTGGTGGCCTGGGAGAAACTGTGGGCTGAACTCCGGAGCCAGGAGACCTGGCTTGCACTTATATCTTAAACCAATCATCGACTCTCTGACCCTCAGATTCCTCGTCTGCAAAGCAGGGCTGATGCCCTTTGCTCTTCGCCTTTCACGTGTACCGTATGAGGGTCAGATGATAACTTGAACCTGAAAGTCCCTGTGACAGAGGCTCTGGGGGAAGGCAGCCCCTTCCAGCACCTCTGAGCAAATGAACTGAACAAAAGGAAGCAGTCCCTTTTGTCCCCCGCCCCTTTATAGAGACGCTTGGTTAGAGTCCTAGAATCTTAGTTTTGGGAGGCAGGTAACCCTCTTCGTGAGCAGAGAGGGAAATCAAGGCAGAGACTGGAATGAGGCAGATCCTTGGATGAGGAACGATGGGCAGGGAGAGTTGACGCCACACGTCAGGTTCACTGACTCCCGAGATTGCGGTGGGCTGGGCTGGACACAGACGCCCCATCTAACGCTCGCCCTCTGGTCCACATTCCAAAAGGTACTGACCCAAAGAGCCTAATTCATATCCGAGGCCACCTCCCAGGCCGTCCAGCGACCCCGCCTCTCTTCAAAGTGTCGGCAGCACTGAGGTTGCTGCCTCCCCCTGCCAAGGCCGACGAGCGCGCCGCTTCACCTCTCCGGGGTTCACTTTCTTTCAACAGACGAAAGAGTCTGGCCTGGGTGACCCTATGAGCCCTGCCGGCTGGCGCTGCCTCAGTGGGTCTCCACCCACTATGAGTCCCCAGCCGGAGCGTACAGACTTCCCTTCAGCGGCTGTTGGAAAGCCCCTCAGCCGCCTTCGGAATCCTAGTGGGGCCGGGCAGAGTTTGGGGTCCCCTCTTTCCACATTCAACCAAACACTCGTGTGACCCCCGCCCCCAGATTCTAAACAAGGCCATCTGGGGATCAGAGCCCTGCATCATGAATTAGGACAAGGCTCAAGAATTCAGCAACCTCAGAGTCCAGAGCGCTCTAAAAAGGAAGTGGGAGGAAACAAGGAAGGCCACGGCTACGAAATGTGGCACTTGTCACCGGGCATTGCACAGAGATGTCCCCGAGGTCTGCACGCACGGTCCAGCCTTCTGTCTCCATCTACACTGTGACGGGTCCAACTGAGAAAATTACCTAAGAAGGCATATCGGGGGAGGGGAGGGTACGTAACAAGTGGCCTAAGGAGCAGTGAGATAAAAGAGCAGCCTTTTTTTTTTTTTTTAAATAAAGACCATTAGCCTAGAAAAGATTTGTGAAGAGTTCATGTTTAAACTGCCTTCCTGGGGACTTCCCTGGTGGCGCAGTGGTTAAGAACCTGCCTGCCAATGCAGGGGACACGGGTTCGAGCCCTGGTCCGGGAGGATCCCACATGCCACAAAGCAACGAAGCCCGTGCGCCACAACTACTGAGCCCGTGAGCCACAACTACTGAAGCCCACGTGCCACAACTACTGAAGCCCACGCGCCTAGAGCCCGTGCTCCGCAACAAGAGAAGCCACTGCAATGAGAAGCCAGCGCAGCGCAACAAAGAGTAGCCCCTGCTCACCGCAACTAGAGAGAAGCCCGCGCGCAGCAACGAAGACCCAACGCAGCCAAAAAAAAAAAAAAAAAAAATTGCCTTCCTGAATACATTCCACTCTCCTGATGGATTTCAAATAAGAAAAACCTTACCGTTGCACTTAGAGATTTCATGTGAAATCCCATTTGATGGGAGGAAATGTGCCTTCAGTACTTACTCTGACGCAATAAATTCTCTCCATTCTTGGAAATCCTTCTGTGCAAATATTTTAGATATTATTTCATAAATGAAAGAAAACAGTCAAGGCTGCTAGCATCAGCTTTGGAGGAAACAATCTAATTTCAAAGATATTTACCTATCACAAGTTGGCAACAATGGCTCCAGTTACTGAAGAAAGTGGGAAAATGGCTGTGCGTTTCAGTACTGGTCCCCAGACACTTCCCTTCGAGAACACAGTTAACAAAATGCATAGAAGCAGGCATTAAAGACAAATGCAATCTAACAGGCAAGAGCAATGTTGAACACATGGCCCGATTCCGGCTTCTAGAAGAGCTGGAGGGGAACACTGACGTGAATGCTTTTGGTAGGCTACTTGGGTTGAGAGTAAGTGCGGATCTCCACAGTTCAAACTACACAAGTCGATGTCTATGGCCAGCCCTATGCAAAGTTAGCCTATTTATCAAGCAAAGACTGTTCCAACCCAGAAGCCCAAGTGCTAATACCAGGGCAAATAGGACATTTTTGCTTGATCGAAAGTGTCTTCCCTGAGTCAGAAAACAAACGATGCCCTTGGCTGGAGCTTAAAACTGGGGGTGGGGTGGGCTGGGGGGAGGGGCCCCGTGCAGTGTGCTAGTTTACCAGGAGGAAGAAGGTTCGGGAACACGAACCAAGTCCTGCTTTAAGCTCTGTGCACCTGAGGAGGCAGCCAGGAAACATGAAGTTCTGGTTTCTCCTTGATTTTATCTACTGTATTCTTCTAAACTGATTTCTTCAAAACCCAAATCAGGACCACCTAACTCCATTGTGGGTCAAATACAAATGTATATTTCTGTGGTTTAAGGGTTCCAACAGCTAAAGATTAAAAGGCATATTCCTAAGACCATTACAGACCCACAGAGCTCAAGACTCAGATGGAGTATCACCCGTTCCTGATGCTCAAATGTGCACAGAGTTGATTTGGAATTCAGAAACGCTCCAAATAAACACTTCTGTGCCAAGACTTTGCAGTTCTTTCATCCCGTCAGCCATCCGTTTATTCATCCAATCAAGCTGCCTGTGTCATACTGATTCATCCTTCCTCTTTTTCCTTATACTAAGCAAGTATGAGAGAATCGTAGAGAAGGTATAAGAAAAGAGACAAACTTTTCATTTTGTACTGCAGCGAAGTTAAGGCTCAGTAAAGTCCTGTTACCTCTATAACCTTGGTGCATATCCAAAACGTACTGTTTTAATAAGGCTTTTTTTTAATGGTTAAGAAGCCTATGGTGGTTCATGAAATTCATTTCATAGTCATATAAGAAATTGCTTTTTATGAGAGAGGATCTCTGCTGAGTTTCCCTTGGGCACTGGAAGTCAGAGGCCGATAGGGTCTCTGCTTTCCGTGAGCGGCAGATTACAATGCCGCCTGCGGGGTTGTACTCAGCCGCTCACTGCAAAGCTCCGAAGCTGGAATCAGGAGCCCTGGGTTCTAGTCCCAGCTCGGGGAGGTCACTGGTTACACTGCCTGTAATTTGGAAGCTGCTCATCACCCTGTCTTTCCCCAGCTTGACGACCTCTGCTTGTGTATATCGCTGGATGGGAAGTGGGGAGCTCCAGGCTCCAGGGGCGGCCACGACAGCCACTGCGCCTTCACACCCAGTGGGCCATGGCAGACGCTGCAGCCTGAGGCCATGGTCACCCTGACGGCGGGCCCAGCTCACTGCTGAATCACGATCACGGTCAACTAGAAGCTGTTCTCAAACCCCGGTTCCCCCATCCTATTCTTGGACAGATGGATTCAGGACCCAAATATAGGACCTTACCATTTGTCCGTGTTCAATCTCGCATGTCAATCTTGAGCTCGTCAAGATGTCTTTGGATTCTAACTTCCCGCTACAGAGAACTCATCACCCTCTGGCGCTATGTCAGGGCCAAACCTGCCTCGAGACTCCCCTCTCTAAGGGGGGACACGAATCCATGATCCACGGCCTTTGGATTCACTCCTTTCATTGGTTACACAATCACGTAACTGGGCTGTAAACGAGGATTCCACAACTGCCGCTGCCAAAGGCTTTGCTGAGGTCCAAACACTTGCCTGCTTTTCTCTGCCCTACCTGCCCGGGGGCTCCTCCAGCAGAAAAGAAGAAAGTGATGGTCTATCACTCCCAGGTTGAAGGGCATTCTCTTCTGCAAAGAAGCCTGAAGTTTTTCTCCCAAGAGCCTGGGTTCTCCTTCTGTGGGAATGAGTCTCTTCACGAGCGCGGGACTCCCTGGGTATGGGGTCTCTTTACCTTCTACTCTGCCTCAGGTCACATTCCCCCTGTGCTCCGCCTCTGACTCAGATGCATCCCGGCTGCTTCCGTCCGATGCTGCTGCCTCTCCAGATGGTCTGGAGCTTTGAGCTTACAACCGGCTGTTTCTTGCTCATGGAACAGGGTTTCTTCTCTTCTTCCCTGTCTCATGCCTCTCTCCACTTTCCTGACTTTACCTTCTGTCTTCAGAACAGTGTTCTTGGGTAACCGGGGGAGGGGAGAGCCACACCTCCATAACAAACTCCGAAGCGGTCAGAGCAGGCTTATGATGACTTGCCCTGGGCTCAAAGCCGCCCAGTGAGTGTCAATCGCTGCATTTCCAAAACAGGAAGCACGTGATACTTACACAGAAGGGAGGGAATCTGAGAAATACTGTTCAAGAGAAGCCAAGCGGGAGCAAGGGAGCAAAAAGAAATCTCAGATGATTTCTCAAGGTCCCTGAATAAGTAGGAGAGGTGGTCTGATCATCTGCAGTAACTAGAAAGAAGATGTGCTCTATATACACACTGGAATACTACTCAGCCATAAAAAAGAATGAAACAATGCCATTCACAGCAACATGGATGGACCTAGAGATTACCGTACTAAGTGAAGCAAGTCAGACAGAGAAAGACAAATATCATAGGATATCACTTATATGTGGAATCTAATAAAAAATGTACAAACTAACTTATTTACAAAACAGAAACTGACTCACAGACATAGAAAACAAACTTCTGGTTACCAAAGGGGAAAGGTGGCGGGAGGGATAAATTAGGAGTCTGGGATTAACAGATACACACTACTATATATAAAATAGATAAACAACAAGGACCTACTGTATAGCACAGGGAACTCTACTCAGTATATTGTAATAATGTGTAATGGAAAAGAATATGAAAAAGAATATATATATATATATATATATGTATAACAGTCACTTTGCTGTACACCAGAAACTAAAACAACATTGTGAATTAACTATACTTCAATAAACGAATTTAAAAAGAAAGAAAGATAGGGACCAGCAAGTGCATACCTCAAAAATTCCAAAGTTGGGTTTGTGATGCCTGAGGTGGCTAAAGGAGTATAGCAATTGGAATACAATGAATAGTATTCAGTTCGATTAAAAACAAGCTTGTCAGGCTATTTATGAGAGACGGAGAGATCAAATTAGTGGCGGAGGTTGTCACAGCTCCATATGGACCTGAGGCAAAGCCCGTCCACCCAGGCTGCATCCACTGGGCTGAGCTCTAGTTGCCAACAAGGTGCACAGCTGGACCAGGGGAGGGACTGGCCACAGGACACAAAGGGCTGCAGAATGGCAGGGAGCTGGCCGAGAAGGACAGGCCACCTTAAGGGATGCAGGAAGGGGAGAGGCTGAGTCTGGAGGTGGTCCTGCGAGGCGGGGAGCGGGTCTCTGTCCTGGGGGATGGTTGAGTCAGCCAGAGCCTGGAAGGGGCAGGGCGCCGGCTGAGGACACAGTGTTAGGACAGGGGAGAGCTTCACACCCTGTTCCCCAGTGAATAACAGGATTTTCTTCACAGTCAGGATTGTTTTGAGGTGTTCCGACGTCGGGTCATGGGCCTCAGGGTCGCACAAAATAGCATCCCAGGGCCGCTGATCTGCTTTGCTAATTCCTCCTCCTTATGAGTGACTATGTTTCCTTCCGTGAAAATCAGTATGACCACATTAACACCATATTAGCTTTCGAACATTCTGTGTGGTCATTTTCAATCCTTGACTTTTAATATGGTTCTAGATCTTACGTTTTTGTTTTTTTAATTGATTAATTTTATTTATTTATTTTTTGCCACGTTGGGTCTTCGTTGCTGCGCACAGACTTTCTCTAGTTGTGGCGAGCGGGGGCTACTCTTCCTTGCAGTGCGTGGGCTTCTCCTTGCGGTGGCTTCTCTTGTTGCGCAGTACGGGCTGCAGGCACACAGGCTTCAGTAGTTGTGGCACATGGGCTCAGTAGTTGTGGCTCGTGGGCTCTAGAGCGCAGGCTCAGTAGTTGTGTTGCATGGGCTTAGTTGCTCTGCGGCATGTGCGATCTTCCTGGACCAGGGCTCGAACCCGTGTCCCCTGCATTGGCAGGTGGATTCTTTTTTTTTTTTTTTTGCGGTACGCGGGCCCTCTCACTGCTGTGGCCTCTCCCGTTGCGGAGCACAGGCTCCGGACGCGCAGGCTCAGCGGCCGTGGCTCACGGGCCCAGCCGCTCCGCGGCACGTGGGATCTTCCCGGACCGGGGCACGAACCCGTGTCCCCTGCATCGGCAGGCGGACTCTCAACCACTGCGCCACCAGGGAAGCCCAGAGGTGGATTCTTAACCACTGTGCCACCAGTGAAGCCCGATCATATGATTTTAATGACTCAAATTTGATTCCCTAAATCTGACTCGAAATAATGTGACGTGCAAAGCAAACAGGCCAGTCATACAAAGTGGACTCAGTTCACTTGTGGCCCGCCTGCTTCCCCCGTCAGGAAGTGCAGTTTCTGCTCCCAGGGCTCTGACAGCTTGCGACAGCTGGCTTCCTGGGACCCAGGGAAGAAGGAAATGGGCCAGAGAAAGCCACCTCGGCAGCAAAGGGTCCCACTGGGCAGGTCTGTAGGGCAAGCTTGAGATCAGGGCAGTGTGGGAAGTGGTGACAGCCTCCCAGACACAGTGACAAACAGCCTCTGGGCAGCCTCTGGTCCAACTTGTTGCTCACGATGCCCCTGCTCAGCACAGCGGCCTCGGCTAGAGCCTCCCCACCTGGCTTGGAGGCCAAACCCAAGAGGCACCGTGCGCACCAAAGGCTGAAATGGCCTTGCAGCTGGCAAGACTGCTCCTTGGTACAGGCGGTGCTGGTAACCAGCTCGCCCGGCGTGACAACGGTCTCCCATTCTCTGCAAAACCTGGTGCCCCAGCTTGGAACCCAGAGTGACGGTGGAGGGTAGTCAGTGCTAATACACTTTAGGGTGGGGAGCTGGTGTGATCAGGGCTGGCGCCTCAGAGCCTCATCGTGATTCTGTGAAGCAAACGGGGCTGGGCTTCCTTCCCCGGCAGAGGTGTTTGGGCTGAGAAAGGGGAACGGGGCACTGGCCAGGCCTGGTGACACCCAGCTAGCACCTGGCTGTCTCGGAGCTCCTTCCAGGGTGAAGGTACTCACCCTTAGTAGGGAGGACCTAGGGCTGGACCCTGGCCTGGGCCTTCCTTGAACGTGGTGACTTCAGATACTGTCCCATCCTGAGAGTGCAGTAGCCGAGCAGTTAAAGCATGGACTCTGGTGCCCACCGGCCTGGGTTTGAATCTCAGCTCTGCTGCTCATTAGCTGTGTGGCTTTGGGGAAGTTACTCAACCTCTCTGCGCATCTGTTTCCGTATCAGTAAAAGAGATGATAGTAATAGCATATGCCCCGTAGGGTTGTGGTGAAGATCAAAGGCACGGTATCTGTAATGTGCTTTAAACAGTCGCTGACGTGTGGTGAGCCCCACCGAACATTAGCTAGTGGCACTGTCTTTCTCTAGACCCCCCTCCAGGTCCTGGCAGAGGGGAACCTGGCCACAGTGGCCATAGCTGTTGGGTGGGGTGAAATGTTGTCATGGCGCAGACAGCCACGCTGACTCTTTTTCTGTCCAGTCTCTCCTGATTAGAATACGAGCCCATGCTATCTGCCAGTCCCTAGAAGAGAGCCGGACATGGGGCAGGTACACAGTGACCAGTGATGAGCAGGGGCCGGGAATCCCCCCTTGCAGCGGATGACCCTGAAAAGGGTCTCAACATTCAAAAATTACTCGGCTGCAAACACTTTTGGGTGACAGAGAGCAAAAGAGATCAACGCAGGCTGCAGACATTCTACTGGGACAGAACTACGAGCCGGCCTAGGAGTCAGGAGGCCGGGCTTTGAAAGGTTTTGCTGCTCCCTCGCTGTGGGGCTTCGGCAGTCCCTGGCCCTTTCTGGGCCTCAGTGTCGTCTCTGGATGACAAACAATGTAAGGTGGGCCCCTGCTCTGCGCCCTCCAGGAAGTTCCTTTCCCATCAGGGCCCAAAACACACAGGACACTAGCCAAACAAGAGGGGAAGGGACACACCCAGTTCCGAGGCTCAGGCTCACCCCTGTCAAGTTCAAGGTCAGGCTCAATTTCTGACAGCCACATCCACACACCATTTCTATGTCAACTCTAGGAGCCAATTTCTCTGGCTTACTTTATAAAACGCTCATTTCCCTTCCCCCCAATTCCTAAATGTGAAACTTACACTTAAAAAAGACATTTTGGAAAACGGGTACACTTTCCCTTTTGGAGCACCCCATAGCATCCCCACAAGAGAGGCTGCCTGGTCTTTGCCAGGTCGGGAGGGAGCTGACGACTCCATCACCCTCCTCCTCTGCCGGATTCTACGTCTCCATAGCTTTAAGTTCTCTTGCTTGCCATCCCCATCGTATTTCCTTTCTCCATCATGTGTTAGCACATTTCACAAGTGGAAAGCAGCATATACAAATGGCTTATAGACTGTGGCAAGCTAGCAGAGAAGCATCTGAAAACAGTTCATGCTGCGCTGCCATTCGCAGACATAAACATCCACTTACGAGTTCTGAAAACACCGTCTAAGCCAACATTTGGACTCAAGGAACGCTCACAGGGCTGCACAGTCAGCCAAGTCACTTTTCTGCTGTGCGCCTTTACAAAACTCTCTGGGAAGGACGCACTGGAATCTTACAGATAAGAGCTGACCAGGACATAGAAATACTGGATTGTAAGTTAAAAAGAAAAAAATTGTACTCTGCAGATAAAGAGAACAGAGATTTCTTTTTTCCTCATCTGAGAATAGATCCTTTTACAGAATTGCTGAAATGGAGGTAATTATCAAGAACTGAGAACATTCGTTAAGAAAAACCTGTTCTTTCCTTGATCTAAAACTGTGTAGATGGAGGAACCAATAGACTGAAAATGAAATTAACTTGGACCACAAGAAACACTTAGTTTTCTCCCCCCAAACCCATCTGATGTTTTAGGCTTTTCCCAGACACAGTATAGGTTGCCCCACATCACTGTGATAAGAGTGGCCTCCCATCACCCCCACCCCCCACCAAGTAGTGTGCAGGTAAATGTTGAACAAGCAGCTTTCCAGGGAAAAAATAGCTCTGATTAAAAGCTCTGTCACACATATATACACTAATATGTATAAAATAGATAACTAATAAGAACCTGCTGTATAGCACAGGGAACTCCACTTCGCTGTACGTAGAAACTAACACAACACTGTAAAACAACGATACCCCAATTAAAAAAAAAACAAAACAAAGAAAAACAAGAGCTCTGTCACAGTACTTGATGATTTCTGTTGAAACTATTCTCATATTCTTACTGTGGCTGATTTCCAGCTACCAACATGATATCAACCAGCTGGTAAATTTCCTGAAAACAGTTGGCTTTGGGGAGCCAGTATGAACCAACTCCACTGCACCACTGCCCCCTCCGCTGTCTGTGTATCCTATGTGTTCTATTCTGGGATCATGGAGACAGCAAAGAGATAAATCACCAAAGAATAAGGCAGGTTGCTATAGTGGTCCACACGTGCTGCCTTTTGGTTGATAAATTCTTTCCATAATAATAATTATTTTAGCTGACCTTTATGGAGGACCAACGCAGTGCCAGGATGTTTGACAAGTATTATCTCATTTAATTCTTGTGTCAACACTAGGAGATAGGTCCTGTTATCATCCCTGTTTCGCAGAGGAGAAGACTGATGTTCAGAGAGGTTCAGCAATCCACCCAAAGTCACACAGCTCATAAGTGGGGGAGCTGGACTGGAATCTAAGTTCCCTGCTTGTGCTTTGGCAGTAAGAGGAAAGTGCAGTACAAGAGAAAGGTGTTAAGGTCGACAGTTTCACTCAGCTGAGGAATCAGGGGAAAAAGATCCCACCTAATTAAATAGGTTTCAGTGTTGCCTTAGCAGGGGACTCTTAACCTAGGGCTCATGAACAGAACCCAGCGAGTCTGTAAACTCGAATGAGGAAAAAAATTACATTTCTATTTTCATTAACCTCTAACAGAAATTTAGCATTTCCTTCAATTATGAATGTTGGCAACAAACCACAGTAATATTTACAGAACCTGTGACTGTGTCGCCAAGAGAAATCACAGATATTTTTATTTCACATTACAGTCGTAGCAGGGATCTCCAAATATCACAATCTGAAGTTACAGTAATTATGAGACCTACTGCTAGATCTTATTTACTGTGTTAAGAAAGACGTCTATAAATGTCACAAATTTGTTTTGTTAATAACTATTTTGATACTATTTTGACCTGACTGCTATCCTTTGCGATAGCATTGTTTTCTTTCGTGCATTTAAAAACATTTCTTTCTTTCTTTTTGACAGAGGTCCATAAGTTGCACCGGAAAGCCAAGGGCAACCATAGCACAAAAAGAGTTAAGAATCCCAGCCTTTGAGAGGAAGTTCACCAGCACCCAGTACTAAGCATCTTCCCTTCCAGGTCTGAGAACCAGCTTGGCCCCAGCGAGCTCAGAAACCACCCATCACAATTGCTGTAAGGATCCTATGACCTACAGCCCTCCGTGCCCCATGCCCAGGTATAATGAGCCTTTTGATGGCTAGTTAGAGGTTCTCCTGAGAGCTCCATGTCTGGTTTCCAGAAACGGGCCTACTTGTTTATTTAGAATGGCTGGGCCCATTCGGACAGAGGCTGTGCCCATGGCCTGGGATCATCGACGGGCACTCCAACATTCTTCCCGAGTGAGACAGCTCGGGATCATGAGTCAGTCCTTCCTGGGAAATAGCTGAGAAGCAGCTTTCTGAGATGGAAACTGGAGTGGAGAGGGCGCTGAGGGAGAGGCAAGGGAGAGGCTGAGGCAGGCCCCTGACGGCTCTCGCAGGCTATCCGGCAAGCCCTGCTCCTCTGCCTGCATCCCCTTGGTGGGGGCCCAAACCTGGCCAATGTCTGCCACAGAGAAATTCTAGAACGAGTGTGTTACTATTTTAGTGGAAAAATATGAACAGGGTGGGTCATCCAGGCAATAATGGGACACAGCTCCTCTGGGCTGAGTATCAAGGGACCCCATCGGCACCCAGAGGAGCCCGGGGCACCTGTATTTTAACAGACTAAGGAAGCAAAGCTGCAGTTTGGGATTTTGGGAGCAGTTCAGTTTGGGTGGCGCTTGTTTTCCCTCATTTTTCCCCAGGCTCTGCGAGGTGATGGAGGTCCGAGGGCAGCGTGCCTTTCCTTCCTGACTTGCATGTTTGGATTTCATCTTGCTGGAAAAGGAGGTCCTTGCACGAATTCTTTTTCTTCTGAACAGCTCTGCCACTCCCTGGCCATGTGACAGGGATCAAAGACTTGACCCTTTCCGTGCCTCAGCGCCCTCCTTTGTTTTGTTTTGTTTTTTTGCGGTACGCGGGCCTCTCATTGTTGTGGCCTCTCCCGTTGCGGAGCACAGGCTCCGGACGCGCAGGCTCAGCGGCCATGGCTCACGGGCCCAGCCGCTCCGCGGCATGTGGGATCTTCCCGGACCGCGGCACGAACCCGTGTCCCCTGCATCGGCAGGCGGACTCCCAACCACTGCGCCACCAGGGAAGCCCAGCGCCCTCCTTTGTAAACGGCAATAATAATAGAATTTACCCATCAGGTGCTCTTTTAAAGCCACCCTAGGAGCAGGTCTGCTCCAGAAGATCAACTGCTGTCCTTGCTCTTCTTAGCATGCTGGGAAAGGCACCCAGCACACGTGCTTGGCTAAAGGGCAGGCCTACCAGACGGTACTGCGCCAGGGTGGGAAAGACTCCCGTAGGTGCTGGTCGTGTAAATTTCAGAGATGCAGAGATGAGAGCTTTGATATGAAATGTCTGCAACACACTCCTTTCTGCAAGTCAAGGGCTAGGATGGGGCCCTGGAACTGGACTCAAGTTCTACTCATTGGAGTCAAGTACCAAACACAACCCCTGAGAGCCACAGAGCAGTGCCGGGCACAAAGGTCTCTGTCCCTCCGGTAGGGGACTTCTAGAAGGCGTGGGGTCAGCCAAGCCCCCTCTCCACCTTGCCCCTCTCCACTCAGCCTTTAAAGAGATAACAGGAAAAAGAAGGGTTTACAAAACAGTCAGCGCTCCAAGGGTGGAAAACAGGTAACGGCACAACTGCCCTCTCTTTCTAAGAAACTCATTCCAAGTTAGAGGCCAAGTGGATGCCGCCCCGTTGCAACGGGTTCCCCAAAGCAGGCAATAACATGGCCACACAGATGGGCTCCAGGGCCTAGAAGTGGGCGCCCAGAAAAACTGTCCACTCATTCTCCAGGAACTTTCGGTTTCTTCAGCAGGCAGCTAGAGCAGGCTCTGAGCACTTCGCGGGCCCCTCCCTTCCCAAAACCTCTGACCCCCTCATTCGGTTTTCCCTTCACCATTTGCCCCTCTTCCCATCTTGTTTCATAATATAGACCAAAGGTTATTTCTGGATCAAGCCCAATGTCTAATTTGATGCAGAACCTGTGAAAAGCCACGGACTTCTGCCAACCCCATAGAAAACCATGGATTTAAAAAATCACACCAAAAAAAAAAAAAATCACACCAGCATGGAATGTGATATGGTACAACTACTTCGAAAAACCTGGGAACGTCCTCAAAAGTTAAGAAATACACCTTATGACCCAAGCATCCTACTGCTGGGTATTTAACCTAAGAGAAACGAAAGAGTATGTCCACGCAAACACTTGTATGTTTATGTTGACAGCCACTGTATTGATGGTCGCCCCAAACTGGATAAAACCCAAATACCCATCAACAGGTGAATGGATAAATAAAAGAATCCCTATTCTCTGATTCCATTTATACAAAACTCCAGAAAATGCAAGCTACTCAGGATTGACAGAAAACAGATCACTGGTCGCCTGGAGGTGGTGGAGAGGCGCAAGAGGGAGGGATTACCAACGGGCATGAGGAAACCCTGGGAGGTGATGAGTATCTTCATTATGGACTGTGGTGATGTATACATGTGACAGAACTAATCCAATGGTGCTTCAAATATGTATAGTAATTGTCTGTCAATTACACCTCAGCAAAGCGCTGACACCATCCCACCAGCAGCTCAGTTTCCAGAACCTGAGTATGGGAGTGTGCGCAACGTTCGGCCTTTCACAGGATGTGTCAATGCACTGTGCTCAGTCTATACTTTCCCAGCTTTCTGGGTGAGTCTCCCGTATAATTTCACTTGGACTTTGTGGAGGGCTCCCAGCAAGCCATCGCACGAATGCATTGGGCCTGGCCTCTTTCCACTGCCATTCTACACCCTGTCCACCACAGGGGGCGCTCAATCCACCCAGAAGTGATGCCCAGGAGGGTCTGGTGACCTTGCCCTTCATTCCAAATGAGAGTCAGTGTCCGCTCACTCGGGCCCTCTCGGCTGCCCGGCCCTCCTCAGGGTCACAGACAGGATTACTGATCTCCAAATTTTCAGAAACCAAATAATAAAATATAGTTGGTTTCAAGCCCGCAATAATTTTGTTTAGTGGGGTAAAAATCACATAACCAAGTTGGCCACTTTATTTTATTTATTTATTTTTTAACATCTTTTTTAACATCTTTTAACATCTTTATAGTTGCTTTACAATGGTGTGTTAGTTTCTGCTGTATGACAAAGTGAATCAGTTATACGTATACATATATACCCATATCCCCTCCCTCTTGCGTCTCCCTCCCTCCCACCCTCCCCATCTCACCCCTCTAGGTGGTCACAAAGCACCAAACTGATCTCCCTGTGCCATGCGGCTGCTTCCCACTAGCTATCTACCTTACGTTTGGTAGTGTACATATGTCCATGCCTCTCTCTCGCTTTGTCACAGCTTACCCTTCCCCCTCCCCATATCCTCAAGTCCATTCTCTAGTAGGTCTGTGTCTTTATTCCTGTCTTACCCCTAGGTTCTTCATGACATTTTTTTTCTTAAATTCCATATATATGTGTTAGCATACGGTATTTGTCTTTCTCTTTCTGACTTACTTCACTCTGTATGACAGACTCTAGGTCTATCCACCTCATTACAAATAGCTCAATTTCATTTCCTTTTGTGGCTGAGTAATATTCCATTGTATATATGTGCCACATCTTCTTTATCCATTCATCTGTCGATGGACACTTAGGTTGCTTCCATGTCCTGGCTATTGTAAATAGAGCTGCAGTGAACATTGTGGTACATGACTCTTTTTGAATTATGGTTTTCTCGGGGTATATGCCCAGTAGTGGGATTGCTGGGTCGTATGGTAGTTCTATTTGTAGTTTTTTAAGGAACCTCCATACTGTTCTCCATAGTGGCTGTACCAATTCACATTCCCACCAGCAGTGCAAGAGGGTTCCCTTTTCTCCACACCCTCTCCAGCATTTATTGTTTCTAGATTTTTTGGTGGTGGCCATTCTGACCGCTGTGAGATGATATCTCATTGTAGTTTTGATTTGCATTTCTCTAATTAGTGATGATGTTGAGCATCCTTTCATGTGTTTGTTGGCTTTCTCTATTTGCAGCGAGCGGGGGCTTCTCTTTGTTGCAGTGCACGGGCTTCTCACTGTGGTGGTTTCTCTTGTTGCGGAGCACGGGCTCTAGGCATGTGGGCTTCAGTAGTTGTGGCTTGTGGGCTCAGTAGTTGTGGCTCACGGCTCTAGAGAGCAGGCTCAGAAGTTGTGGTGCACAGGCTTAGTTGCTCTGCAGCATGTGGGATCTTCCTAGACCAGGGATAGAACCCGTGTCCCCTGCATTGGCAGGCGGATTCTTAACCACTGCGCCACCACGGACATCCAGTTTCTGCTTTATAACGAAGTGAATCAGCTATACATATACATATATCCCCATATCCCCTCCCTCTTGCGTCTCCCTCCCACCCTCCCTATCCCACCCCTCTAGGTGGTCACAAAGCACAGAGCTGATCTCCCCGTCAAGTTAGCCATTTTAAAGTGTACAATTCAGTGGCATTCACAATGCTGCACAGCCGTCACATCTACCTGGTCCCCCGATGTCTTCCTGAGCCAAAAAGGAAACCTCGTACCCGTGAGCTGTCGCTCCCCACCCCCCAGTCCTCACCCCTGGCAACCATTAGTTTGCCTTGTGGCTCTTCTGGACATTTCCTGTAACGGGTCATACAGTATGTGATCATCAGTGCCTGGCTTCTGGTCCTTGACGTCACGTTGTGGAGGTCCATCCACGTAGCGTGGCTCTGTATGTCACTCCTTTTCTGAGGTCTATCCCAGTGTATGGGCTGTGGTGACTAACCTTCTCAGGGAACTTCCGGTCTGTGCCCAGGAGGTTACCACTTAAGCCACAGGGCAGAAGGAATTTGTAGATCTCTTAGGTTACCATCTTGTGTCTCTGACAATAGCACGTGACAAGTTCTGAGCAACACCCAGTATTTTTTTGTTCTAATGAGCATCTCTTTAGAGAGCAATGGGACAAGCTGGGTTACAAATATAAGACGATCTCTTCCCAAGCCACCCGTATAATCGCTGACAGATTTCTACGCCATGAATATCTCCTCCTAAACCCCCTCGAGAGTCCCGGAGAGCCCATTCAGTTGTTCTTTCATACCATTCATATTAGTTTTCTGTGGCCGCCATAAAAAATCACCACAAACCAGCAGCTTGAAAACAACAGAAATTGATTCTTTCACAGTTTGGGAAGCCAGGAGTCAGAAATTAGCGCGTCAACAGGGTTGGAGGCTGGAGGCGATGAGGGAGAGTCTGGTCCAGGCTTCTCTTCCAGCTTCTGGTGCTGCCAGCAGCCTTTGGTGTTCCTTGGCTTCTAGATACATCACTGTATGTCTGTCTCCGTCTTCACCGGGCCTTCTTCTCTCTGTGTGTCTGTGTCCAACTTTCCCTCTTCTTAGAAGGACACCAGTCGTACGGGCTTAGGGCCCATTCTAATGACCTTACCTTGACTTGGTTACATCTGCAAAGACCTTATTTCCCAGGCTTAGGCTGTGGACGTTAGGACTTCACAACATATCTTTTGGGGGGAACACAATTCAACCCACGACACCATTCAAGTCTCTGAGCTGTTGACAACGGTAGTTCTATCGCAGATTCTCGCCCACATCTCTGTACGGGTGAAACATCCATGAACCCGTCTTTGGAGCGGTAGTCATCTGTTGATTGTGCCCCTTGAGCGTCTGTCTGCTTCCACTGCCCTGGGTTAGCCTCATCATCTTTCCCCTGGAACCCTGCCACACTCCTCCCAGGGAACCTCTCCTGCCTCCAGTCTTTGCTTCCCGCTTTGTCGTCTACGCTGCAGTCAGAGCAACCTTTCCCAAACACTGATCTGACCACCTTCCCGGCTCAAAAATCTGGGTGGCTCCACACTCCCTCTGGGGAAAGTTCCAAAGCACGGCCCCTCCCTGGCCTGCCTTTGGGCCTCTGGACCCCCTGCTGGTCCCGAATTTGCCACCTGAGAGCCTAAGCAAAGGCCAACCTGCTTGGGGGACGCCTTCTGCCCGGCATGACCCGCTACTCATTGCGCATGGCCTCTGAGCCGTACGTCCCCCTCCTTTCCCTGAATGTGAATACTTGGTTTGGACCTTTCTAGCATCCATCCATCTGACCCCCTGAGAGCTTACTCTGGGCTGGGCTTGGGCTCAGTGGGAGAGGTCGACCTATGACACACATCAGATGGTGCTGGAAAGCAAAATCGAAGGCCGTGAGGGTGACAAAGCCCAGCCTGATGGTGAGCTGCTGCACGGCAGAAGGCATCCCTCCCCAGCATCTCATATTCAGTGCTTCGCCTGGTCCAGAGCACATGCTCAGGAGATGCTGTGGACTGAATTCTGACAAAGGAGATGACAGAGAGCTTTCCAGAAGAAGTGACATATGAGTGAGACCCTAACGAGTGAATGGGATTCTGATGGGGAAAGAGACAGTGGAAGATCCAGAGGTGGAACCAAGACAGTCCCTGCCCTAAAGGAACTAACCTTCTAGAAAGAATTCCACTGCACGGCTGCAAATAACCAACGCCTTCCGAAGAAAGAATGCGCTATCGGGGTCCACAGAGGAGGCCGCCTTCTGTTTGGTTTGCACTGTGGCCACTGATACATTTATTTATTGGCCTGGAAGCTCCCTGATGGCAGCATATGTGTGTGGCACACTCCAACTGTGTCAAGGGAGTAGGAAATGACTGCTGAACATCCATTATTGAGCCCACATCAAAAATGCCCCAGTGTATTTGCAGCAACATGGACGCAACTAGAGATCGTCATACTAAGAAGTGAAGTAAGCCAGGCAGAGAAAGACAAATACCATAGGATGCCACTTATAAGTGGAACCTAAAATATGACACAAATGAACTTATCTATGAAGCAGAAACAGACTCACAGACACAGAGAACAGACTTGTGGTCGCCAAGGGGGAGGGGGGTGGGGAGGGATGGAGTGGAAGTTTGGGATGAGCAGATGCAAACTAGTATATATAGGATGGATAAACAACAAGGTCCTACTGTACAGAGCAGGGAACTCTATTCAGTATCCTGGGATAAACCATAATGGAAAAGAATATGAGAAAGAATGTATATACGTGTATAACTGAATCACTTTGCTGTACAGCAGAAATTAACACAACACTGTAAATCAACTATACGTCAATAAAATGAATGCCGCAGTATAACTATCACTGACTGTCTTGGTACTAAAGAGGCCGGTGCTGCCCGTTCTCTTCAGCTCCACGGATAGAGGAAGAAAGAAGGGATATTCGCAACCACTGTCGATAAGGGCCTTTGGAAAGCTAATGTTTTCTCGATCCTTCCTCCTTCTCCGCTTTCTTCTCTCCCTCTCCCTCTCCCTTCCCCCAACCTCAGAGTAGTTGGAGATGATGTGGGAGAGGAAGGCTGGGGTCAGAAAGTGGTCTGGACGTTAGCCAAGGAAATTCACCCTTCAGTCTGCGTATCCCGGAGCCTGGCAGAGCCCTGGCCAGAACCATCTGGTAGGAGAACCAAGCACACGGGGAATGATTTTAGAAAGAAGGTGATGAATTTGAAATATGTATGTATGTGGAGTCAGACATGGCCAGAAATAAAATGGACTGCCACATAAAGGAGTGACTTTCCGGCCCCTGGAAATGTATGTTCAAGCGTGTGCCAGGAGACCACTGAATGGAGACACTGAATAGAGAATTTAGGCATCAGAAGTGTGGTTAGGCTAGAAAACTTCATGATCCTGTCTGACTCGGAGATTACATGATCACAGCTTCTAAAATGCCAGAGAATCAGGACTTCGTGACCAATTAGCTAGTGAGGGGGTGTAAAACGACGAGTTGGAAGTAACGCCCCAGTTTCTGGTGAGTGTTTACTATTACTGGAGTGAGGGTGAGGGTGAGCAGGGAGGAAGAGAGGTTGCACTCAGGGAGCTGAGGGTGTAACAGAGCTACCAGGTAAGCAGGTGGGACGGACTGTGACAAATCTGGGTCTTAAGCTCACACGACACGCTGAAGATCCAGACGTGAGAGTTACAGGTTTACTTCCTATACCCAACTAACTTTAGGGAGGAGACACACATGATAGGAAAGGAAACTCCATTTACAAAAAAGAAAGTGGCACCCTTAGGAAGAAACATAACAAGCATGTACAAAACCTCTCTGAAGGAAATGCTAAAACACTCCGGAAAGACTTGAAAGGAGACCTGAACAAACGGAAAGACACTTTTTGCTTTTGAATAGGGTGACTCAACGTCATAAAGATGTCAGTTCTCACTTACCTAGTTTATAAATATCAAATGCAATCCCAATAAAAATACCAACAAGCTTCTTAACGCGGCTAGACAAGCTGATACTAAATTTCATACGAAAAAAGCAAACATACAAGAATAGCCAGGGAAACATACTATAGGACTCTTCCGGTTCTGACCAAGATGGAGTAGCCCCGCTCCTCCCAGGTCCTCCCTCTGTAATTTAAAAAGAAACCTTGCACATTGTCTAACAACATGAATATACTTGATAATACTGAACTGTACACTTGCAAATGGTTAAGATGATAAATTTCACGTTATGTGCATTTTACCACAATTAGAAATGTTTTCAAAAGCCAATTGCAGAGACAAACAAGCAAAACTGGACATAATACAACAAACAAGCATAAGCAGATTCTACGAGGTAAAAAGAAAAGTCAGTCAGTCGAAGGACCTAGAGACTTGAGGAACAGGACAGCAGGGAGTTTCCTGGGTTGCCTCGCTGACTGTCACATCCTGGACAAATTGCTGCAGAAGCCTCCAACACAGAACCACCAACGGGTACAGGCACACGTGCACGCATGCGTGTGCACGCACGCACACACACACACACACACACACACACACACACTCACTCTCTCTCTCTCTCTCTCTCTCTCTAGTAAAAGCCCTTCCCCTCAATCAAAGGACTGTGAAGAAGGTAGCCAACATGACAGAAAACTTTCCTGAACATACTCACCCTGCTCTAGCCAACACCAACAGAAAAGCCATCCCCATCCTGTGTCTTCCGCCAGGCAAAGTGGGTTCCACCACACCCCAGCCCCACCCTCACGTAAGCAGGCTGCGCCACTCTGATTCCTCCACCCAGAGGTGTCAGGGGTCTAAGCATGTTCCTAATCCCTCACCGGGGTAGTGTCCCCAAGGTCCTGAGGGGAGCTGAGCCCCCACATCCACCTGGCAGGCTTAAGGAGGTGTTGTGAGTTGCAGCTCATCAGCACTAGACTTGATCAAGTCCTCCCCTCACCAGGTATCAGTGAGATCATGTGGGAAGCTTAACATCCACCCCCAGCCAGCACTGATGAAACTGAACAAGGTCTTGCAAGTCGGGGCTGGACAGGACTCCGCTTTCCACCTGACCACTGGTGTGAGTTAAAAAGGACCAGTGAAGGGCTTCCCCGGTGGCGCAGTGGTTGAGAGTCCGCCTGCCGATGCATGGGACGCGGGTTCGTGCCCCGGTCCGGGAAGATCCCACATGCTGCGGAGCGGCTGGGCCCGTGAGCCATGGCCGCTGAGCCTGCGCGTCCGGAGCCTGTGCTCCGCAACGGGAGAGGCCACAACAACGAGAGGCCCGCGTACCGCAAAAAAAAAAAAAAAAAAAAAAAAAAAAGGACCAGTGAGGAACTGAACCTCCACACCCTCACCTGCAACAAGACTGAATGAAGCAGAGTGAGGCAGAGGCTGACACTGCCCTCTTGTCCCCCGTCCTGGCCTGATGTCAGCTGGACCCAGCAGGGATCTGAGATTCTGCTCTCACCTTGCAGCAAAATGACAATGTGGGTCAGGCCTCCACGTCCCCCCTCCCCAGCAGGACCTAGTGGGGAGCTGAGCTTACACCCCACTCAGAGGCTAGGTGAGGCAAGGCGAGGCAAGTCCACGCTCCACTTTGCCAAGGAAGGCATCGGCACAGCCCAGGGGTAGCTAAATCTACTCTAGCCATCAGCAATAAAGCTTTGTCAGTTCAGCTCTCTACTTTTGCCAGGGTGGTGTTAGCGGGGCCCAGCAAGAAATTAAACATACATACCCAGTAAGCTCTCACATTACACCTCAACAGGGGGACTGCCTGCCTAAAAGTGAGATGGAATACCATCCAAGGTCTCATATATAGTATGCAAAATGTCTAGGATATGATTTTTTTTAAAAAACATCACTCATCATAACAAGAACCAGAAAAATCACAGTGTGGATGACAAATGATGATCAACAAATGCCAAAACCAACATTATTCAAATTTTGGGATTATTCAGCAAGAACTTTAAAGTAATTATCATAAAAATGCTCAACAAGAAATTACAAATAGTCTTGAGTCAAATTAACAAAATAGAAAATCTCAGCAAATAAATAAAAGTTATAAAAAACAACCAAGTGGAAATTATAGAACTGAAAAATAAAATAAAAAAATAAAGTAACCCACTGAATGGACTTAGAGTAGAGTGGAGATGAGAGAAGACAGAACTGGTGAACTTGAGGACATAGCAATAGAATTTGGCCAATCTGAAGGACAGAAGAAGAGGAGAAAGATTGAAAAATTAGTCAAAGAAATAATGGCTGAAATTTTTCAAAATTTGGCAAAACCATAAACCCACAGACTCCAGAATCCAAGATAATCCCAAACAGGATTTCCAAAGAAATCCATGCCAAGACACTTCAGAATGAAACTTCTGAAAACTAAGAGACAAAGAAAAAATCTTGAGAACGACCAGCCAGTAATGACACATTATGTATAGAGAGCTATCAAGTCAAATGACAGGGGATTTCTTTTCAGGAACCATGGGGTGCAGAAGGAAGTAGCATAACATTTTTCAAGTGCTGAAATCAAAGAACTGTCCACTCCAAATTATATATTTGGCCAAAAATATCCTTCAGGAATGAAAGGGAAATCAAGACGTTTTCAGATGAAGGAAAACTAAGAGATGTTGTTGCTAATAATCCCACTATTAAAGGATGGCTAAAGGAAGTTCTCTAAGCAGAAAGGAAATGATAACAGAAAAAGATCTCAAACTTCATAAAGGAATGAAGAAATTCAGAACAGGTAAAAATAGTGATAAGCATAATAAACAATTCTCATGAGTTTCTTAAATCACATTTGATGGGTGAAGCAAAAATTATAACACCATCTCATCTGATACTCAATGTATACAAAAGAAATGGTTAACACAATTTTATTTTAAAAGTGGGGAGGTTAAAGGGATTTAGATGGAATTAATATTTCTATACTTAAAGTGATAAAATGTAGACTGTGGACTGTGATAAATTACTTATGCACACTGTTATTAGAGTAACCACTAAGAAAACTATGCAATGTGATATACTCAAAAACAGTAAATAAAAATCAAGATGGAATCCTAAAATATGTCTAAGTAACCCACAGGAATGCAAGAAAAGAGAACAAGAAGAAGCGAACAGGAAACAAATAATAAAATAGCACACTTAAGCTGGAGCATATCAACAATCACCTTACATTTACATGGTATAAATATACCAATTAAAAGACTGACAGTAGCAAAGTAGATTTTTTTTTAAAAAGAACCTTACTATATTCTATCTAGAAGATACTCCAAATACAACAATAACACAGGTAGGTTGAAAGTAAAAGGATGGAAACAAAGATACACCGTGCAAACATTAATGTTTTAAAAAGCAGTAGTGGCTATATTAATATCAGAAAAAGACTTCAGAGCAAAGCAAATTATTGGAAATAGACAGACATTACATAATGATAAAAAAAATCAATCCACTAGTAAGACATGATGTACCAAACAAAAGAGTCTCAAAACACATGAAGCAAAAACTGAGAGCTAACAGGACACATAGACAAATTCACATTATAGTTGGGGACTTCAACACCCCACACTCCGCAACAGATACGATCACTAGTTGGCAACAACAAAGATGAACTCAAGAATATTTCATTTATAAAACACTCCACCCACAACAGGTGATTACACATTTGTTTCAAGAGCCCACAGAACATATGGCAAGGTAGACCATATCTTGGGCCCTAAAACACCTCAACAAATGTTAAAGAATGGAAATCACACAGAGTATGTTCTTTTTTTTTCTTCAGAGTATGTTCTTTAATCACAATGGAATCATACTAGACATCAGCAACAGAAAGAAAACTGGAAAATCTCCAAAAACTTGAAAATTAAACACCACACTTCTAAGTAATCCATGGGTCAAAGAGGACGTCTCAAAGGAAATAAAAAATGGCATTGAACTGAATGAAAATGAAAACACAACTTATAAAAATATGTGGGACACGGCTAAAGCAGTGTGAAGAGGGAAATGTATAGCGCCAAATGCGTATATTAGAAAAGAGGAATGGTCTCAATTTAGTAACTAACCTAAATCAATAATCTAAGCTTATACCTCAAGAACCTTGGAAAAGAAGTGCAAAGTAAACCCAAAGCAGCAGAAGGTAAGAAATAAAGATAGGATTAAAAAAAAAACTGGAAACAGAAAAACAACAGAGAAAAGTCCGTGTACAAAAAGCCAGTTCTTTGAAAAGATCAGTAAAATTGACCTCTGGCAAGACTGAAAATAAAGAAGAGAAAAATGACCAGTATCAGAAATGAAGGGGATAACACTTACACGACCTGGCAGACATCAAAAGGATAATAAGGGAATATTACGAAAAACTCTATACACATAAATTTGACAACTTAGATGAAATGGACCAATTCCTTGCAAACCACAAACTACCAAAATAGATTATTTGAATAGCCCCATCACTATCACTCTTAAGGAAAATGAATTCATAGTTTAAAAACTTTCTCCCAAGACACCAGATCCAGATGGTTTCATTATAGAATTCTACCAAACATTAAAGATAAATTAATACCAATTCTATACATTCTCTTCCAGAAACTAAAGGGAAGACTTTCCAATTCATTTCATGAGGTTAGTATTACCCTGATATAAAAACCAGATAAAGACAGTACAAAAAAAGAAAACTAGAGGCCAAGGCCCATTATGAACATAGATGCAAAAATCCTCAAGAAATTATTAGCAAACTACCACGACTCACACAATATGAATTATAGAACCCAAGTCACCCTATAACTACTAAGGAGATTCATTTGTAGTTTAAAAATCCGCAGAAAGGAAATCTCCAAACCTAGGTGGTTTCATGGGAGAATTTTACCAGATGTTTAAAGAAGAATCAGTACTGCTTTTACACAATCTCTTTCAGAAAATAGAAAAGGCAGGAAAACTCCCCATTTCATTTTATGACTCTGATACCAAAACCAGTCAACCGCAGCACAGAAAAAGAAAATTACAAGCCAATTTAAAAAACTTGAATTAAAAAAAAATTAGCAAATCAAATCTAGGAATATATAAAAGGAATAATACATAATGACTAAGTGAGGTCTATCCCAGGATTCCAAGGCTGTTTCACTTTAAAAAAATTAATCCAGAGAAAGACAGATATATGATATCACTTGTACGTGGAATCTAAAAAAATAGTACAAATGAACTTATTTACAATACAGAAACAGACTCACAGACATAGAAAAGACTTATGGTTACCAACAGGGAAAGGGGAAGGGATAAATTAGGAGTATGAGATTAATAGATACACACTACTATATATAAGTTAGATAAACAACAAGGATTTACTGTATAGCACAGGAAACTATATTCAATATCTTATAAGAACCTATAATGGAAAAGAACTGAAAAAAAGAATATATAAATATACACCAAATCACTTTGCTGTACATCTGAAACTAACACGATATTGTAAATCAACTATACTTTAGTTTACAAAAACAGTGAAATAAGAAAAAAATCAATCCATGTTATCCACAATATCAACAGGCTAAAAAAGAAAAACCACATGATTATATCAACGATGCGGAAAAAGTATTTGACAAATTCAACGCCCAGTCACAATAAAAAAAGAACTCTCATAAAAGTAAGACTAAATAAAGAAGAACCTTCGTCAACTTGATGTGAAGCATCTACAAACTCTTCAGCTAACATTATACTTAACGGAGACAGACCGGATGCTTTATCCCCACGATCAGAAACAAGGCAAGGATGTCTGCTCTCACCACTGCTATTCAACGAAGTACCCGTAGTTCTAGCTAGTGTAATAAGCTACGAGAATGAAGTAAAAGCCATACAAATCAGAAAGGAGGAACTACATCTGTCTCTATCTGCAGATGACATGATTGCCCATACGGAAGATTCCAAAGACTTGACAAAATAACTCCTAGAACTAATACACGAGCTCAGCAAGGTTGCAGGATATAAGATCCACAAACAAAAACCAATCACATTTTTATATTCTAACAACAAACATTTGGAAATGTTTGATTCCAAATTTAAAAATTTTTAATTAAAAACACAATACTCTACTGGCATAAGGATAGATGTATATAGATCAATGACAAAGAAATGAGGGCCAAGACCTAATCAAATTTAAAAGCTTTTGCACAGCAAAGGAAACCATGAACAAAATGAAAAGACGATCTACAGACTGGGAAAAAATATTTTGCAAATGATGCAACCAACAAGGGGTTAATTTCCAAAATATACAGAAAGCTCATACAACTCAGTATCAAAAAACAACCTAATCAAACAATGGGCAGAAGACCTTAATAGACATTTCTCCAAAGAAGACATGCAGATGGCCAATAGGCACATGAAAAGATGCTCAACATCACTAATTATTAGAGAAATGCAAATCAAAACTACAGTGAGGTATCACCTCACACCAGTCAGAATGGCCATCATCAAAAAGTCTACAAGTAATAAATGCTGGAGAGGGTGTGGACAAAAGGGAACCCTCCTACACTGTTGGTGGGAATGTAAATTGGTGCAGTCACTATGGAAAACAGAATGAAGGCTCCTTGAAAAACTAAAAACAGAGTTACCATATGATCTAGCAATCCCACTCGTGGGCATGTATTCAGAGAAAACTCTTAGTTCAAAAAGATACATGCAACCCAATGTTCACATCAGCACTATTCACAATAGCCAACACATGGAAGCAACCTAAATGTCCACCTACAGATGGATAGATGTGGTGTGCGTGTGTGTTCATATATATATATATATATATATACACATACATATATATATAATGGAACATTACTCAGCCATAAAAAAGAATGAAATATTGCCATTTGCAGCAACATGGACGGACCTAGAGATTATCATACTAAGTCAGGCAGAGAAAGACAAATATTCTATGATACCATTTATATGTAGAATCTAAAAAAAATGACACAAATCAACTTATTTACAAAACAGAAACAGACTCACAAACATAGAAAACAAACTTATGGTTACCAAAGGGGAAAGGGGAGGGGGGGGATAAATTAGGAGTATGGGATTAACAGACACATACCACTATATATAAAATAGACAACAAAGATTTACTGTATAGCACAGGGAACTATATTCATTATCTTGTAATAACCTATAACCTGAAATAACACAATATTGTAAATCAACTATACTTAAATTTAAAAAATAGATAAAAGAAATGAGCATCAAGAAATAAATCTTACATTTATGTTCAATTGATTTTTGACAGGAGTGCCAAGACAAAATAATAGTCTTTGCAATAAATGGTGCCGTGACAACTCGATATCCACATGCAAAAGAATGATGTTCGACCCTTTCTTCACTCTACACAAATATTAACTCAAAATGGAAGACAGACCTAAATGTAATAACTAAAACTATCAAAGTCATAGAAGAAACGTAGGAGTAAATCTTTGTGATCTTGAATTAGGCAATGGTTTTTTTTTTGGATATTGGCATCAAAAGCACAAGTGATAAAAGAAAAAATAGATAAATTAGACTACATCAAAATTAAAAGTTTTGTGCTACAAATAAAACCATCAAGAAAGTGGAAAAATGACTCAGAGAGTGGAAGAGAAGATTTGCAATTCGTATAACGTATAATAGTTACAGGTTTAGTATTCGGGATATATAAAGAACACTTAAAAATCAACAATAGAAAGACAAACACCCCAATTTTAAAATGAGCAAAGGATCTGAACAAATATTTCTCCAAAGAAGGTATACAAATGGTCAATAAACACATGAACAGTGGACTGACATCAGTGGCTATAATGCAAAAGACAGGAAATTACAAGTGTTGGTGAGGATGTGGAAAAATTGAAACCCTTATATATTGTTGGTGAGATTGTAAAATGGTACAACTACTTTGCAAAACAGTCTGGCAGTTCCTCAAAATGTTAAACATAGTACCACCATATGATCCAGAAATTCCACTCCTAGGTATCTACACAAGAGAAATGAAAGCTATCCCTACACAAAAAATTGTACACGGATGTTCATAGCACCTTCAATCCACATTTCAATCAACTGACGAATGATACAATGGATTACTTGGCAATGAAAAAGGATGAAGTAGTAATCCATGCTAAGACATGGGTGAAACTTGAAAATATTATGGTAAAAGGGAACGAAATCAGCCACAAAAGGCTGCCTATTGTATGGCTCCATTTATAGGAATGTATAGAAAAGTCAGACCCATAGACACCTGAAACAGATCACTGGTTGCTAAGGGCTGAGGGTGAGGAGAAATGGGGAATGGCTGCTAATGGGATGTGGTTTCTTTTGGGGGTAACTAAAATGTTCTGAAATTAGGTAGTGGTGATGGTTGCACAACTCTGAATATACTACAAAGCACTGAATTGAACACTTTAAATGAATTTTGTGGTATGTGAACTATATCAATAAAGCTGTGTTCAAAAAACACAATACCGTTTACAATTGCTCCAAAGAAAATGCAAAGTAAATCTAAGAAAATGTGCACAGAATCTGTATCCAGAATACTACAAACTGCTTATGAAAGAAATGAAGATCTAAATAATGAAGAGACACACTGAGTTTATTGATTAGAAGACTCAACATAGTAAATATTTCAATTGCCCTCAAATTGATCTACGATGTTAATGCAATTCCCATAAAAATCTCAGCAAGATTTTTTTTTTTTTGTAGCCAAGACAAGCTTATTCTAAAACTTATACGGAAGGGTTCAGGTCCCAGAATAAAACAATTTTGAAAAACAAGAATAAAATAGGAGTCACTGTACCTGATATCAATGTTTATTATATAAAAAACATTAATCAAGAGTGTGTGATATTGGCAGAAGAATAGGCACATAGATTAATGGAGCAGAAATAGACCCACGCAGATGTGCCCCATTAATTTTCGACAAAGATGCAAAAGTAATTCAATAGAGGCACAGCCTTTTCAACAAATGGTGTTGGAGCAACTGGCCATCCATGGGCAAAAAAAAAATGAACCTCAATCTAAATCTCACACCTTATACAAAAATTAACTTGAAATAGATCACAATCTTAAATGTAAAATGTACGGCTATAAAACTTTTTCAAAAATGAGAAAATCTTGGTGATGTAGGGCTTTATGAAGAATTCTTAGACTCCACAACAAAAGTATGGTCCATAAAACAAGTTCCCTGCGAAAGAACCTGTTAAAAGAATGAAAGGACAAGCTACAGACTGGAAGAAAATATTTTCAAATAACATATCAGACAATGGACAAGTATGTAAAAAAAATAAAAAGATGTTCCAAGTCACTCATAATTAGAAAAATGCTAATTAAAATTACAGAGATACCATTTCTCACCTATCAGATTTACAAAAAATTAAAAAGTATAGCAAACATTTTGTTGGCGAAGCTTTAGGGGAAAAGGCACTCTCACGCATTGCTGGTAGGAATACAAATTGATACAACCTTTCAGAAGGGGAATTAGGCAATACCTAAGAAAACTACCTACGTGTTTACTTTTTGACACACAAATGTCACTTCTAGGAATCTACCCTGAAGATGCACCTCCAACAAAATGAAAAATACATCTGCATGCGGTTGCCTTACGGCATTGCTTATAATCGCTAAATACTGGAAACAACATACATGCTCAAACATAGGAGGGTGGTCGAATTCGCTATAGTCCATCAACACAATGCCAAACTATGCAGCTGTAATAAATGCATGAGGAAGATCTCTATGAATTGATACAGTGATTGCTAGGACATACTGTCACTTTAAGCAAAGCCCAAAAGAGTATCTATAGTACACTACTACCTTCATGTAAGAATGAAAGGGGTAGAGGAAAATACACAGATACCCACTCATTTGTGCAAAAAGAAACCCAGGAAAAAGAACGAGGTTGGTTACTTAGAGGGCACGAATGGAAGGCACAGATTTAACCTTTGGAATTACGTTATTTCACATGCTAAAATAATTAAAATGAACAAAGATGGGGAAATAAAAATCCTCAGAGGGATCGAAACAGAAACAGGTGAACTGAACCATATTCAAATGAGCACATGGGGGCAAGTTGTGGGGGGGGGGGATGAAGAAGTAGCCCAGGTGATTTGGTAACAGTCTTCGGGCAATACACCCTTAAGCTAAACACAGTTTAGTTAGTAGGCTTCTTTCCATAGACTTATGGATTAGCAATTCTGAAACTCCTTTCTGTGTATTCTAGAATTCAGTAAGTAAGTAAATCTATTAGGGATAATAGCTGAGAGATTTCTGTCATGGAAGGGTTTACAAATATGGAAAGGGGAAAGACAGAACAAACTCTGGTGTTGGACTGGAATTTTGAGGTAACAGTGTGAACTCATGGTTTATAGATAGGTAAGTGATAGATTACCACAATAATAAAAATGAATAAAATAATAAAATAAAATGAAATATTGATGGAGATAATTAATTACTTAATTTCCTAGCTTTGTGGACTGAGACGGTCTACTAGCAATAGCACTCCTGTAGAAGTGAGCACACACTTAGTTCCCACACTTTGATTTCTAAATACTATTCTCCACCAAAAGAAACTAAGGCTCCTTGGAAAAATGGCTGATTTTTAGGGCTGGAGCAGAAAATGTACGGATGAGCCTGGAGCATCTTGTTGTGCCAGAAATTAAGGCCATGCTCAGAGAATGACTAGGGACATGTCAAAAAGACCTAAGAGCCAACATAAAGGGGTTCCCACTGGCCAAACCTGGGACAATTTGAACATCAAAATAAATAACAATAGTCAAGGATTATAACTCACTGAATAAAAAATCATAATCCATGAGTTCACCTGATATAAATAAAGACAGAAGTAAATAAATGATGGCGGAAAGAACACTCTCTTCCAGTAGAAAGCCAAATATAGAAGGGATAATGGAATTAGAAATTCATTATTTGGCAACCAGAATGATAAACTTGCCTCAGGCAAGGATCATTGATGGATGTTAAGCTAGGGAGTGAAACTTTGCAGAGTAACAATTTATCGACATATTTTCAAAATATATTCCCATAAGATCCTTATTAATTACCAAGGAAAAAATAGTAATTTGATTGTGGAGAAACATGGCCAACGACCGCATTAAGCAAGTGCAGAACGTGAATGTAATCATGAGGAAACATCAGACAAACCCCAAATAAGGGACATTCTGCAAAATGACTGGCCTGTACTCTTCACAAATATCAATGACACAAAGATAAACTGAAGAACTGTCTCAGTTTAAAGGAGATGTAAGAGACATAATGACCGAATGCACCGTATAATCCTGAATTTTCTTTTGTGATAAAGGACATTATTGGGACAATCACTAATATCCGAAGAAGGTCTTTAGATTAGACTGGTACCAATGTTAGCTTCCTGATTTTGATCAACGTTCCGTGCTTATGCAAGAGAATGTCTTATTCTTAGGAAATATACATTCAAGTGTTTTGAGATAAAAGTGCATTGTGTCTGCAATGTATTATCACACGATTTAGAAAAAGAAATGTGCGTGTGTGTGTGTGTGTGTGTGCGCGTGCACGTGTGTGTGTGTAGGGGGGAGTAGATAAACAGAGAAAATGTGGTAAAATGTTAATATTTGTGGAATTGAGTAGAAAGATATTCAGAAATTATTTGAACTCATCTAGAAAAATGGTACAGATCAACCGGTATGCAAGGCAGAAATAGAGACACAGATGTAGAGAACAAATTTATGGACACCAAGGTGGGGGAAGCAGGGGTGTGGGTGGTGGTGGTGGGATGAATTGGGAGATTGGGGTTGACATATATACACTAATATGTATAAAGTAGATAACTAATAAGAACCTGCTGTATAAAAAAAATAAAATTCAAAAAATAAGAAGAAAGAAATTATTTGTATTATTCTTACAGCTTTTCTTTTTTGTTGTTGTTTTTTAAAATTAATTAATTAATTAATTTTTGGCTGCATTGGGTCTTCGCTGCTGCGTGCAGGCTTTCTCTAGTTGCAGTGAGCGGGGGCTACTCTTCCTTGCAATGCATGGGCTTCTCATTGTGGTGGCTTCTCTTGTTGCGGAGCACGGGCTCTAGGTGCGTGGGCTTCAGTAGTTGTGGCACGTGGGTTTCAGTAGTTGTGGCGTGGGGGCTTAGTTGCTCTGCGGCATGTGGGATCTTCCCAGACCAGGGCTCCAACCCGTGTCCCCTGCATTGGCAGGTGGATTCTTAACCACTGTGCCACCAGGGAAGTCCCAACTTTTCTTGAAGTCTGAATTTATGTCAAGCTAAAACTTAAATTTAAGAAGCTTAGAAGTGATCAATTAGCCCACCAGAGAGATAGTGTAGACTAGAGGCCGGAGGGCCAACCGTTAGAAAATATTCACAGTTGATGCATGGGTTTACAAGAGGCAACGGGACAGAGTATCAGGTACACACAGGCATTCCGGGAATGCTAACTGATGTTTTGATAAATTTCAAGTCAAAACTGGAGCTTCTTCCCAACAAACGACCTGTCTCCAATGACCCTCAAACCCGGCTTAGTGTGGCGGACACCAGCTGGTCCACTGAACTCCCTCTAGGTCCGCATTCAGAACCCAGACCACGAGGCAGAAAAACTGAGAATCAGAGGGCTCCTTTCCAGTAGAGCCAATTTGGAGAATGGATGGATGGATGGATGGGTGGATGGATGGATGGACAGTAGACATATGAGACTTAAGATATAAAAGGCTACTAAATACCCATGGTGAAAAAGCTTATGTAAGTTAATGATGATTAGCAATATTATCTGTTTTAAATAATTTCAGCCCACTCAGCAAAGAAAGCACTCTATAAAGTACAGTTCATCAGTGACCTGTTAAAATGAGAATGTTTAACTTGAATAGTCTAGTTGTGTGCTTTCCAATATGGTAGCCACTGGCCACATGTGGCTACTGAGCGCTTGCAATGTGGTTAGTCTGAACTGAGATGTGCCGTAAGTGCAAACCATACACTGGAATGTGAGGACTTAGCATCATAAAACAAAAACTGTGTACAATATCTCAACATTTTTTGGACTGATTACATGCTGAAATCATAATTTTAGATAGATTGGGTTAAATAAAACATATTATTCAAGTTAATTTCATGTTTCTTTTTTACTTTTTTAATGTGGCCACTAGAAAATTTAAAATTGTATATGTGTGGCTCGTACTTATGGCTTGCATTATATTTCTAGTGGGCAGAACTGGCCTAGTTGATAAATGGTTTTACAAAAGTTTTTGCTCAGATCTTACCTTCGCTTCAATGTCCTTGCTGGCCATCCTATTTAAAAGTGTACCCTTGAGGTAAAAGACTTATACTCTGAGAACTATAGAACATTGATAAATGAAATTGAAGATGATTCAAAGAAATTGAAAGATATCCTGTGCTCCTGGATTAGAAGAATTAACATTGTCAAAATGGCCACACTACCCAAAGCAATCTACAGACTTAATGCCATCCCTATCAAATTACCCATAACATTTCTCACAGAACTGGAACACATAATCCTAAAATTTATACGGAACTGCAAAAGACCCAGAATTGACAAAGCAATCATGAGGGAAAAGAACAAAGCTGGAAGCATAACCCTCCCAGACTTCAGACAATACTACAAAGCTACAGTAATCAAAACAGTGTGGTATTGGCACAAAAACAAACACATAGATCAATGGAACAGAATAGAGCCCAGAAATAAACCCACACACCTATGGTCAATTAATTTTAGACAAAGGAGGCAAGACTATGCAATGGAGAAAAGACAGTCTCTTCAGCAAGAGGTGTTGGGAAGGCTGGACAGCCGCATGTAAATCAATGAAGTTAGAACACACCCTCACACCATACACAAAAAGAAACTCTCAAAATAGCTTAAAAACTTAAATATAAGACATGACATCATAAAACTCCTAGAAGAGAACATAGGCAGAACACTCTCTGACATAAATCGCAACAATATTTTTTTGGATCTGCCTCCTAGAGTAATGGAAATAAAAGCAAAAATAAATAAATGGGACCTAATTAAACTAAAAGCTTTTGCACAGCAAACTACAAACAAAATGAATTGGAATGGGAGAAAATATTTGCAAGCAATGTGACCAACAAGGGATTAATCTCCAAAATATACAAACAGCTCATACAGCTCAGTATCAAAAAAAAAAAAAACCAATCAAAAAATGGACAGAAGACCTAAATAGACATCTCTCCAAAGAAGACACACAGATGGCAAACAGGCACATGAAAACATGCTCACTATTGCTAATTACTGGAGAAATGCAAGTCAAGAGTACAATGGGGTATCACCTCACACTGGCTAGAATGGCCATGATCAAAAAATCTACAAATAATAAATGCTGGAGAAGGTGTGGAGAAAAGGGAACCCTCCTACACTGTTGGTGGGAATGTAAATTGGTGTAGCCACTATGGAGAACAGTATGGAGGTTCATTAAAAAACTAAAAATAGAGTTGCCATATGACCCAGCAATCCCACTCCTGGGCATATGTCCAGGAAAGACAAGAACTCTAATTTGAAAAGATACATGCACCCCAATGTTCACAGCAGCACTGTTTACAATAGCCAAGACATGGAAAGAACCTAAGTGCCCACTGACAGATGAATAAATAAAGATGTGGTATATATACACAATGGAATATTACTCAGCCGTTAAGAAAAGAATGAAATATTGCCATTTGCAGCAACATGTGTGGACCTAGAGCTTATCATACTAAATAACAGAAAGACAAATATCATGTGATATCACTTATATGTGGAATCTAGAAAAATGATACAGATGAACTTATTTGCAAAGCAGAAACAGACTCACAGACATAGAAAGCAAACTTAATGGTTACCAAATGGGAAAAGGGTGGGGGAAGGATAAGTTAGGAGTATGGGATTAGCAGATAAACTAACATATATAAAATAGACAAGCAACAAGTTTCTACTGTATAGCACAGACAACTATCTTCAATATCTTGTAATAAACTACAGTGGAAAAGCCTCTGAAAAAGAATAGTTGCTGTACACCAGAAACTAACACAACATTGTAAATCAACTATACTTTAATAGAAAAAAAGAAATAAAGTACCTCCTAAGGAGAAAAAAAAAAGTGCACCTTTACGTGACGTCCCCCAACTCCCTTCCCTGATTTATTTTGCTTCCAGACACATCGCCTCAAACATACTATAGTTTTTCCTTATTAATCTTGCCTATTGTTTGTCATCCACGAGGGTTTTTTCTGTTTTGTTCAGTCTTGTATCCATGACACATCATTAATTGGCATAAGTTCTTTCACCTTGGGTATGTTTTTTCAATTTCTTTATTTATTTGTTTTTATTTTTGGCTGCGTTGGGTCTTCGCTGCTGTGCACGGGCCTTCTCTAGTTGCAGCGAGCAGTGCACGGGCTTCTCATTGTCGTGGCCTCTCCTGCCGCAGAGCACGGGCTCCAGGCGCACAGGCTTCAGCTGTTGGTCAAAGGCTGGTCGTAACGTCAAAGAAGGGACAAAAGGACTGTTCACCTCAAAAGAGACCTGCCTTTCTTTTGTTTAATGTCACAGGCCAAATGGTAAGTCAGCAACCCAAGAGTGTGGCCAAGCTTGCCGTCTGCAAGACCGTCTCTCCAACACCGTCTAGTTGGAATCTCCCACGATGCCAGCCTTCTCATATTTCACGGACTTGATTAAAATCCCGCAGCTGGTCAACAGGCACCAATGGTAAAGCGCACTGTTCTTCCCACCACAGCACAGCGTGTCTGCCCGTGTGGTAACCAGCGGTGACCCCGCAATCTGGCACAGCCCAAGGCACCATGCTGAGGTGTTCTTAACCTGTCTCGAAGGATCCCTGAGGGAACCATGAATGGGCTTCTAGAAGAATCTATGAGCCCCTGCAATTAGACACAACTTTGCATATAATTCGCAAAGAAGTCCGTGACCCACAAAAGGCACAGAGCTGCCCCTGCTCCAGAGAGACAGGAATCAGGAGACCAGCTAAGGTCGGCTTCCCTGAAATCAAGCTCAGAAGAGGCTTGGCAGCCAGGTGATCCTGGCCGTGTTCCGATCTCATGGACAGAACCAGCTTTACGTGGGCATGATGCCACTTGGGGGGGGGGCAGAGGCCCTCCCTAACCCTTGAACCCCTCCTACCCGAGCACTGAAGAGCACATGCTCTCCAAGGCATGGCAACCCTTACATACCATAATTCAAGTCAGAGGTTCCAGATTCTCCCAAGTAAGGGAGTCACATTAAGACACACAGGGCTGAGGATGGTGCCTTTGCAGCTAAGGGCGAGGGGACAAGTCTAGGACCCAGGAAGGGAAAAATGGGGGGACTGAACCCAAACGAGTTTGCTCAGAATTTTGCAGAGGGCCAACCCCAAGGCATGACTGAAAAGGCCAGGCAGCCTGTCCTCAGCCATGGGGGGAGCAAGGGCTGCAGACCTAGCCCTTTCTATCTGGGTCCCGCCTTGCAGAAAGGATGGGCTGAGGATACTAAGAGAAACAATGTCAGCATCTTGTTCTCGACTCCTGGGACAAAACGTGCTCGAAAAGGCAAAGTGCCTCTCCTTTGTGGGAGGAAACGAAGAGCAATCATGCTTCTGGGCTCCTGAGATAGGGGTGCGTGTGCGAGAGTGTACGAGTCTGGCTCTCCATGACTGCCGGGCCGGGAGGCAAAGCCCCACAACTGGCTCACCCGCTCGGCACTCTCATCCCACAAGTCTATTTCCGTGCACTTGGAAAGAGAAAGCAAAGGATGCCGCGAAGGCCTCCTGCCCCGGCTCTGAGAAGCCAGATTTTCCAGCCACCCAGGGGTGGGAAACGGGCCTCTGACTGCCACAGTCGCTGCCGCTGTTTGGGGAAGGCTGCTGCTCCGGCGGGGGTGGGGCACCGGGAGGAGGAGGGAGAACAGCCTGCTTGGAGAATCCCTGTAGCTTAATCTTGCAATTTCACTGTCGCTGCGCTCTGAACGGGTTCTGCCTAGGGAGCAGGCCCTCGGGAGGCTCCAATTTGATAATGGCCTCACCTCTACTGAGGGTCCAGACCTCGCCACCTTGCCCTATTAGCAGGCAGGAAGCGCTTCCAGGCTGGCCTCCAGTGCAGGGCATTAGTCACGCTCCAAAGGCAACACACGGGCCACGTGTCGGGAGTACTGGCTGCCCCAGTGGGATTGATGTGGCGACACTCTCCCATATTTTCAGGGCTCGTTTTGAGGGCTGCGAGGACCACGATAATAATATACAATCATACATATAACCATAATACTCTGTACCCCATCGCTGGGGGGGTCACTAGAAACAACCAGATCGTTCACTTTCATTCGAATGTCAGCACCATTATTTTAACACCAAGTGTGTCCGATTTGACTCCGTATCCCCCCCAGACGAATTGCAGAGCGGCGGCGAAAGGAAATGGCATACTTCTTTGAGCTTTTGTTACAACATGTTTGTGCAGCAAACTGCGAAGAAAATGTAGTAATTAGAGGTTAAATTAATCCTTGACAGACAAGCGGCTTAGGAACTCCCTCCGCCCCAAACCCAGCATAACGCACACCAGTCTTTGAGAATTAGACACGCAAAGCGTGTGACGCCGGCAACTGCACCGAAACTACTCTCCCACTTAAAATTCCGAGGTCGGCGCTGCAACTTCCAGAGACAAATCTTGACATTGAGATCTCATTAAGAGCAAAGCCCAAACAACCGTCGCCACTGCCAACAAAGCCCACCCAGCCGAGCCCTCCAAGGGGCTGGCGGCCCAGCTCCCTGTCAGCAACTTGAAAACAAGACGTGACACACGCCTTTCGGAGGCACCAAAGCCTGGGCCCCAGTCTGATCCTTCATTTACAACCTCCGATTTCAACTGGTTCTAAGCGTTGGCTTCTGATGCCAGCATGCCCCTCCGCCATCCTAACGATGCTAAGCGAAGCACACACTGATCCAGGGCAAATCCCGTTACCCCACAATTAAACCTGGTCCTTCTCCACGCGCTGCATCTCCTGTCATATCTGCTCTTCCTCAAAAAGGGAAGCCCGCGTGCCCACAGCATGGGCGCCAAGTGGGCATTCCGGACCCAAGTACTTGACTGAGAGCAGGAGACCGGAGTTCTATCTCCTTAGGGCTCCCCTCACTGTGTCTCCTCAGGAAAGTCGGGCCCCCTCTCTGGGCCCTACTTTTTCTCTTGTAAAGTCACAGGGCTTTACTCCTGCAGCTTGAAAATTCTTTCAGCATCTGAGTATGTAGGTGCCTTGGTTTGTCTATGCCCACTCTGTGCAGGAACTCGGGCCAGCTGGCTACTGGGCCCACGAAAAGGAAGTCAAAGTTGGATCCTCTCCCCTCGCCCTCCATGTCACATGGGGGTTTCAGGTTCAAACGCTGGGCAAAACAGAAAAGCACTGTTAAGGATGGGGGAGGGGGACTCGGGACAACTGGACAGAGGACCTGAGATTGTCCCAATCATTCAGGGTGACCTGACTCGGTTTTCGTCCTGTCTCCAGTTCCCAAAGGCCCACACTTGCCCTCCAAAGAGGGGAGGCACCAGCCGGGGCCACGAGGCCCTTCTGACGCAGATGCCATTCACTGTCTCAGGCCCCGCGGCGTCCAGTGGCTTCTTCTAGAATCAGCAGAACTGTGTCCCTGTGGCCTCGAGTCCAGGTATTTCCACAGGTGGAGGAAAGGGGGAAGCACGTGATGAAATCCCACGATCGGCCCCATCCTCCTCTGGGCCTCGTGGAACGACCCTCAGCCTTAAGAAAGTGGCATTTCCCAAACCGCACTTAATGGTTACTTACTGGGCAGAGCCAGCAGCAGGGCACACCGGGAGGGGAAGTGGCTGGGACCCCACTTCGAGGCTGGGACTGGGCTGTACGTAAAGGGGCACTGTGTGCGCCAGGGTCAGAGGGCAGCCGGGGCGGGACTTAAGCCCTTTCTCTGGAAGCCTTCACTCTGCAGAGCCCACAGTCAGCAAAGCCCCTCGCTATGCCTCACTCCGGGGGAGCTTTCTGGGCTGTGACAAATCTGATTGCTTTGGAAATTATGAAGAGGTCAGATTTTAGGTGGGGGGACTTGAGGCCCTAAGGAAACTGGAGAGGTTCTGTGAATGGGGAGAAGAAAGCAATGGGGTGGGAGAGGGAGGGAACCCAACTCTTTTTGCTTCCATCCTCTCCCCCTGCAGAAAATGCTCCTGGGGCTTCAGTTGCCCAGGCTGGTCATTTGTGAGCAGGACCCCACTGGGACTGTGCATCGAAATCCTCCCAGGTAAACAGTGTTAACACAAGCCACGCCCCTCATCCCCACAGTGACCCGCCCCTGACTCGCTGCCGAGGGCTCCCCGCTGTTCCTCCTTTGCTACATTTGCAGATGAAATGATGACACAGTGATGACAGAAACAAGTAATAAACACTGCCATAAAACCCCGTCAGGTTCACACAGATTTATGAAGTTTCTCTCTCAAAGTCTGGAAGATGTTTCAGGACTCAGTGTCTGAAAAATCAGATTGTTCCAACTGAGCTTCGTGACGCTCCTTTCCTGCCGTACAGTTGACTGCTGCTGCCTAGGTTACGTCGGTGGCTGGCGTTGTGAGAGGTGTATGATGGGAATTGGTTTATTGTGCTGATCCATAGTAACTGACTCCTGCTCCCCCATCGTTTATCTCCCTCCCCAGCACATCTGGGTCGGTCTATTCACACTCTCAGCATTCTATCTGCTCCAACAAACACTCAGCCTCTTCTGCTTGGATAAGGAGATTTTTTAGTTACATCCATTATATGTGTATCAACATTTATGGCAGCAAGATAATTGCTAAAGAGCTCAGAGGATAAAAGGTCCTCCTTCATAATGTCTACCCCCCCCATCCGTTAAAAAAAATCAATATTAACATGAAGCAGGACAGTGGCACATCCTTGCATGGCTGCTGCGTCCTCCAGGTTGGTAATGTGATTTTTAAAAAATACCCAGGTGGTCTAGGAAGAAAAGGTTCAGCAGTGAGTTCAGAGCCCATATACTCCAGTGGGGCACATGTGTGGAGAGGAAAGGCCTTTTTGTCCTTGAAACCTTTGCTGAATAACTGCAAAGCAGCAAATCTGTTCTATATTAGATGAGTCCTTTGGAAACATGCCAGTCTAATTTCAGAGAGTTTGGATCCCGTTATCTGGAAACCAACCCAATGATGAGAAGGCCTGCCGTCAGTAGGTCCTGAGACCACCGGATTAAGGGTACCGGACAGGAAGCCCTCAGGGTCGCTTCCCAGCCTCCACCATCCAGGCTTCTGGGTTAGATGTTCACATGGGTGAAAGATACAGAGAGGGAACAATTCCGACTTCCATGTTGTTTGGATTGACTTTCTGTCCTTTTTTCCTCCTCCCTCTTCTCGCTGCCCCTCAAAATCTCAGTCCCATTTCTTTATCTATCTAGCTGCTATCCCCGACAGCATTTCAGTTTCCCAGAAAATGACTATTTCATTCACAAATCACAGTATGTCAGAGCTGGAAGGGACTCGGACTCCGAGGTCGTGGTGGTAGAGGGACAAGGAGGGAGGACTGACTTGCCCAAGACCACTGTGCTAATTAGTTGGGAGACTGTTCTAGAACACAAGTTTCCCAGCTCCTAGGCTAATTATCTCTCCGATGCAGCGCTGCAGAAAGAAAAAATCAGAATCGTAAAAAAGTTTACTGCAGATAGGAAGCCCCCTTAAAGGAGGAGAGTGGTTCTACTGTCAGAAGGACCACTTGCCTAAGATCAGTTTCTGCCCATTTCAGAAGCCTAAACAGACAGCAGTTGAGTTTCCTAGGGCTGATCTATTAACAGGTGCATTTTAAGCCTTTGGGTGATCCACTTAAAAGGGAAAAAATGATATTAAATATGCTGGCTAAGCTTGACAAAATCCCTTTCCTTAGTGAAAAGAATCAACAACAGTAAATCTCCTACCTTAAGATGCAGTGAATGTATGGCCCCGCTCCCACCCAAGCAACAGGCTATTTTCTGGTTGAGTTTAAAAATTCAATGACGTTCCTGTTTCAACCCACACATCTGTGTCACTGTCAGCGTCAGTGGCAGGAAAACAGACGAAGTCACCCTTTGCTAATGATTTCCTAACATGGAATTTCCTCGTATCTCCTCAAGCCTTTCTTCTTCCAATGCCAAACTGTTTCCCCCCCCTTCCCAAACACACTGTACTGAAGGAAAACTGAAAATGGTCACAGCCGGAAGAGGATGATTTTTAAGCAGATCTTATAAGGAAGAGCTGCAGCTCTTTGTGATATTTTTAAGGGGTGGGGAGAGAACTGCTAGTTTTTCTAAAGCCAGTACCAACAAAACAGAGACTTCCTCCTGGGCATCTGGGAATCTCTCAGCCTGGCTCTCTTTCCCCTTTCCCGCCTCCTTCCCAAGTTCCACTTTGGGCAACGTTAGTACATCAGTGTGGAAGGAAACACACTCAAACGCTGGAGGCACGAGTGGGGTGAGGCCAAGGCAGCCCTCAGGGCAGGGGACCAGCTTTGGAGAACTACCAAAGCACAAAGCAATATAGGAGCCCATCACGTTTCTCCTCTGGAGAATATCCTATTTAATATGCAAACTGGTCATCAAGAGCAAAGAGGGCTGTTACTTTAAGGGGAAGACGCTGATTAGCTGCTCTGGCTGGCAGCAAACAGCTGGTCTGTCCGGCAGGTTCAAGGCCATTTCAGCTTCTCTCTTATGGAGGAACCATATGTTCCATCTCGCACATCAGCAGCTTTATTTTCCAATGATCGTGTTCCAGAAGGGAAGCACAAAGGGGGAGGAGAAGGTAGAGCCCACAGTTTACCCTTTGAGTACCTTCTTGTGGTTTTAGATGCAGTTGGGATGTGTGTGTTTCGAGGGTGGGGGGGAGTTAACGCTTCCTTCTGTTCCAAAGACCAGAGAACAAATGTTCGACCAGCACTTACGAATACCCTCCAGAGATCGGAGGAGAGCGGAGCAGGGGAAAGATATGTGAAAAGGCACACACACTGTGTCGCCGGAAGATTAAATGGGAAGAGGGGGTGGAGCTGGCGAGAGACCGGGAGGAATTTGACTTCGCTCAGGAGACCTACCAGTCGAGTTTGGGCCCCGCCCACTTCTCCTTATTTGTCAATTTTTCTTATTGTCAGTATTCCCCTTCCGAACAAACTTTACAAGTAGAGAGGCGGACCGGTCTGGGGGTCGGGGGCGGGGCCGGCCAGGCCGACAGGCTGGCTAAAGGTTACTCCAAACATTATGTTTAACATTCCTCCGCGCAAGTCCGAGTTCCCGCAAGTTTGGGGGGCAGGGCAGGTGTAAGGGATAGGGGCCGGCTGAATCCTCACTCCAGCTAATGCCGGGAACCCGTGGGTCCCGGACACCCCCAAGTGCAGGGCCTTGGCTCCGTCAGAGGCGGTAGGCTGACGCACGTTCCGGAGGTGCATCCTCGTCCCTACCGCCTGCCCGAGCTACACGAACCTCGGAGGTGGCAGTTCCTATGCCCTCCCTCCGTGCAAACAAAGAGGCCCCGCGGAGCGTTTGAGCCCCTGTGTAGGGGGCTGGGGGTGGCAGGAGGGCGCGGGAGGAGGGAGGAGCGCAGCCGCGGGGTGGCGTTAGCCTCAGAGTCGCCGCCGTCGTCTCAGCCGTCGTCTTGGCCACCGGCAGGTGCGACAGCCGCCCTGAGTCTAGGCGGCGAGGGGCGCGGGCTGCAAAGCGAAACCGAGGAAAGAGCGCCCCCTATGCCCGCGCCCGGCGAGCGCAGCGGCGAGCGGCGTCTGCCCAACCCGCCGAGCGTGCGCCGCCTCTGGCCTCCGCGCCCGCCCGCTAGCCGAGCCGCCAGCCCAGCCGTCCGGGCCGCGGGGGGCCCGGGTGTCCACCGCCCGGCTGCCGGGCCCGCTGCAGGCGCCAGGAGCCGGGGGCTCCCCACGCCTTCTGGGGTTCCTGCGGAGGGGATTCGAGACCCAGCCTCCTCCCCACCGCCTACACTTGCCCTCCTGTCCCGGGCGGCTCGCCCCCGCCCCCTGCCTCTGCGTCCCTTTTCCCTTCCCTCTCTCCAGCCTCCAGGGAAACAAAGGGGCTTTTTATAAAGCGGATTGTCGGCAGCAGCAACGGCGGCGGGGGTGGGAGGGAGGGGGGAATCTATAAAGACAAGAAGAGGTGGAGTGGGGGAAGAAGCTGCGCGGCCTCCGGGAGCCCCGAGCGGCGGCGGCGGCGGCCGGGAAGCCCCAGCGGGAGCGAGGCCGACACCACCCGGCCCGTGGGCACCCGGGAGGCGGCCCACGCCTGCGGAGGGCTGGGCTGCCCCGCTGCGATGCTGCCCTCCGGCTTGCCGCAGCCTGGGAACGGGATCGCCCGGCCGCGGGGCCCGGGCCGGCGGGGGCGGCGCGATCCCCGCGGGGGTCTCCCTCGGGAGACTCGGGCCCTCTTCCCAACCAACTCTTTCGAAATTGCTCAGGCTCGGGGAGACTTTGCGTCTTTGTTCCAGCGCGGCCGCCTCTCGTACGCCCAGCTCGCTCGCCCTCACAATGTCCCGGAGCTGGCCTTGGTTGGCTACCCGCAAAGGGCACGTTCGCCGTGGGGACGGCGCCCTGGGGCCGGGGGGGGGGGGGAGAATTCCTCCTGCTGCCAAAAAACGACAAGCCACCCCAGCAAGTGGAGTTGCTTCTCTCCACCTCCCTCAGCCATCCTGTGCTCCCGCCCGCGCACACACTCCCACCCACACTCGGGGTGTCCCGCTCGGCCGCACCCAGCTGCAGAAGCGCGGCGGGGCGAAGCCCCCGGCCCGAAGTGCGTCTGTTTGCTCAGGTTCCGACGACTTCAGGGCAGTTTTCTGCAAGCTAATCCTATTAGTGTCTGCTCAGTCCGAATTTAATCACGGATCAAAATCAGACCGTATGGCCAGCTTTCCAAGCGGCTTCGGACACGCTGCATCGGGACGGAGCCTGGCCGAGCCAACTGGCCGTGAAAAGTATTTGGCGGCGCTCCGGGGGGCTTCCCGCCCGCCCTCGCTGGCGCCGGGCGCCGGGCTGTGCTGCCGCTCCGAGGCCTGGGAGCTCGGGGCGCGGGGGCGCTGGGAGCTCCGGGCAGGAGCCCAGTCGGGGCTGCCTCGAGCCGCCAGCTCTGCTCAGGGCTGCTCTCCAGAGGAGAATTTGGCAGGGGAGGGAGCGAAAGGCGGCGGGCTCGGCGCGCGCACACTCCACACTCCCGCTCGGTGGCGGCAAACTGGGTACGGGTGGGGTTGGGGGAAATCCTGCGCCCAGCGCCCACAGCCGACTGGCCCGAGCTCTGGGAGCCGGTATGCGAAGGCAGCGTCGCCGGTGGCATCCGGGCTGCGAGCGGCCCGGGGTGCGCCGGGTCGGAGCGGGAGCCTCCCGGTAGCCCGGCGCGGCCGGGGGAGCCCTCGTGGCCCGCGCCCCTCTGCCTTCCCTCCTCGGTACTCGACTGCCCCTACCCGATTCCAGACGCCCGGCGGGCGCCGGGGTGCAGGCACAGGCCACAGTCCCGGGCGATGCGAGCTGCGCTGAGCTCGGCCCAGCCAGTCCGAGAAGGGGGCGACCACGCGCAGCGCCAGGTGGGCCGTGTGCTCGGAGCAAACTTCGGGGTCCCCCGGCTCTCAGTATCCCCGGGCCCCCGCTTCTCCGCGACGGGGACCACAAGTGCGGGCCACAAGTGCAGCCCGGCGCCCCCAGAGCAGTCGGACCTCCCGCGCCCGCCCTCAGCCTTACCGTGCTGCGGAGCTCCCGCGGCGGCGGCGGGGGCAGTGCCCGAGGGGCGGGCGGCCACCGGCGCGGGCAGTCTGGCCTCCGGCGCCCGCCGAGCGGCCCGGCCCGATTGCAGATCACCTCTGGCTAGCGGCCGGTGCCCCCGCGCCCGCCCGCCTCCGGCCGCTTCAGCTCGCAGCCAAGTTCATGCCGGCGGCGCTGCAGCGGCGGCCTCAATCTGCTCGCTCCATTCCCACCGCCCGGCTCCGCGCCGCGCGCCCGGAAGGTGGAGTTTCGGGGGTTTAAGTTACTGATAGGCATTTCTCACTGCTGTGTCACTCGGGGAGGAGGAGACACGCACGCCGCACACTCACACACCCTCACACTCGCGGCGACGAGCGGCTCTGGCCTTAAAGGGGAAGCCACGCCGCCCCGCCCGCGACCCCGCCGGCCCCGAGCCCCGAAACGCCGAGTTTCCAGGCCCGGAGGGGGCCGGGGTTAGCAGAAGCGCGGCGGCCGCCCGAGGGGCCTACCGGGCCCTCGGGCCACTCTTTGGAAGGGAAAGCGGCCGCAGGCTGGCTTCGCCGCGGTTGCCTCGTTTCTCCACTCAACTCGAGCCAGGGCAGCCGGGCAGCAGCGGGAGGGAAGGAAGGGGCACGCGCGCACTCACCTCGGTGGCTCCGCACGCAGCGGGAGGCGGTCGGTGCCTTAGGTGGCAGGTGGCCCGCCTAGACGGTGCGCTGCTGGCGAGAGGCGACAGCGGGGTGGCCGTGCGCCCCCGGGCACGAGCGGATGGAGCTCGCCCGAGGGCGGCAGGCGGAGCCCCGCGCGCTCGGGAAGCCGGCTCACGGCAGGTAGACTTCCCGCTTCTGGGCCGAGCGAGCTGGTGAGCGGCGCGCGCCCCTGACGGACGCGGAACGAGCAGGGAGAGCGGGAGAGCCAGCACTCACCGGCGACAGGGCCGGAGAGCGCTCCAGACGGACCGAGACCGAGGGAGACGAGAGACAGGGAGAGACCGAATCCCCGAGAGGCCCTGGCGAGAGAAAGAGAATGAGAGAGATGGCAGCTCCCCGAAGGACCCCCGATCGTCATCCGGACTGGGGTGTCAGCGTCAAGTAGCCGGTTCCATACCCCCCTCCCCCTTTTCCCGTCCTCGGCAGAGACCAACCTCGAGCAGCGGCCCGGCCTCCTCCCCCTCGCCCCGGAAGGGTGCTCACCTTCCGCGGACGGCTGCGGGCAGAGGAGCGCCGGTCTCACGGCCGCCGCGTCTGCCCGCTGGCTCCCGCCCAGACGGCCAAGGCGACCCGCTGTGACGGCAGTGGGGACCAGGGCTCTCAGGTGGCGACTGCCGAACTGCACCCGCCCCGCTCCTGGCCTAGCGGCCCCCCTCCGCCCGGCGGGCCCCCGCCCCCTCCTCCTCCTTGCATTCCCCCGCCCCCCGCCCCCGCCCAGGTGCGGACCCTGTCTGTGCTGCCCGCCGAGGAGCCCGGGCGCGCCAGCCAGTCTCCCGCCTCTCTGGCCTCGGGCCGGCGGAGCCCCCGCGGGAGCTGGGCCGGCCTGGCCTCTAGCAGCGCGGGGTTATCCCGGGGCAGACACCTGCGGCTTCTGCAGGAACACGGGTTCCTCGTGAGCTGCCCGGCGGCGAGCCGGAGCGCGCCGTCCTCCCTCTGCCCGGGCGCGGAGGCCGGTGGCTCCTCTCCCCGTCTCCCCTGGGGCTGGCTCGCGCCCCTCCTCCGGGGTCCCCAACCGGGCTGCGCTTCCTAACCTGCACTTCTCGGGCGGCGGCAGGGAGCGAGCTCAGTTCGCGGACGCCGCGTCCGGTCCGACAGCAGCAGCGCCGAGCGCAGCAGCCCCAGAGCGGGCTCTGGGCTCCCGCCTGCACCTCTGAGGAGCGACCTGTCACCAGCACATCTGGTCACACTCGGCCGAGCTGCGGGCCGGGAATAAAGGGGTGGGCCAACCGCCCACGCGGCCCCTCCTTCCCTCCACGCCCACGCCCTCGGCCCGCGGGAAGCGCGGGGCCCCCTCCCAGAACCGAGCGAAGTCCTTTCGTGGGCTGCGTAGGCGCGACGGAGCCGGGCGCTTGCCTCTGAGCGTTTGCCCAAGTTTCCTGACTGAGGAGCGGCGTCCGGGCCCCACCGCGGGGCACAGGTGTCGGACTCCTGCTCCGCGGCCCTGTAGCGGGGCGAGCGCGGCCCAGCGGGCGCGGCGGGGTCCGCGGCTCAGCGGGGCTGCTGGGTAGGAATCCACCTTGGCCGGGCCCAGCCGGGGCTGCCCTGGAGAAGGCCAGCGGCCAGGAGAGGGTATTGCTCTCCGGTGACTGAACTGATCGCAGCCCTCACCTTCACTCCCGACAAGGCCGCGATGGAGTCCCCGTCCCCGGCCTGTTGGGCTACTGCGGGGAGGGGGGTGGTCATCCTAGAGCGAGTTCGTGTCGGCCGGCTTCCCGCGGGCCGAGGGCGAGTTCATGTCTTGAAGGGAATCAGATTAAACAAAACGGAACCAGGGGTAACTGTGTCTATTACCGAGCATGGCCCAGTGCTTTTAAAATTTGATTCCCGCCCGCCTCAAAGTGCGGTGGAAAATGGGGATCTGTTCCCAGAAACCTTCACTCCACCCTCATGTCCCTTCCCGTCTGCTTCCCCAGTGGAGCGGGTGATGCCCACTCCCCCCGTGGGTCCTGGGAGCCTGTGAGATCACAGCCGCACCTGTGCCAGAGGATGAGCGGCCCGTTTCGCACCACCACCTGGATGGCTGCCGGACATCTTGAGCCGCAGGCAGCCTGAGCTGAGCTCCTGATCATTTCTGAAACCGGCTTCTCCCATGGCCTGCCACCCGAGTCCATGACGCTCCGTCCTGCAAATTGCCCAGGCTGAATTCTCTCATTTTTTTTCTCTTTTGCTCACACCCCACATCCAGAGAAGCAGACAGTTCTGTTGTCTCCATCTTCAAGATGCATCCACACTCTCAGCCTTCTCCCCCGCCCCCCCCCCCCCCCCCCCCCCCCCCCCCCCGTCCACTGCTACCCTCTGGGCTCAGCCATCAGCATCTCCCACCTGGATTATTCCAGTAGCCACCTAACAGGTTGCCATTTCCTACCTCCCTCATCCTCCCCTCCCCACCCCAGTAAGGTCTCTGTTCTCTGAGCACCTGCAGCAGCTCCTCTGTAAACTAAAGTGCTTCTGGTGGCCTAGCAGACATGCCCCCATCCCCACACCTGGATGACATCATCTTCCTTCTTGCCCTCGCTCTCACCCTGCTCCAGGCCTCCTGACTCTTCCTCAACACACCAGGCACATCCCTCCTTAGGGCCTTTGCACTGGCTGTTCCCTCTGTTGGAATGCACTTTCCCAGATATCCACTGGGCCAGCTCCCTCATTTCCTTTCATCTTGACACAACCGTCACCTGGCCAACCTATGTAACAATTCAAAGCCCCACACCCATCTCTGGCGCTTCCTCTCCCCTTCCCTGCTTTGTTTCCTCTTTAGTACTTAATGCTAGCTGACCTCCTCCTCTATAGGTTAGATCCCAAGAGGGCCTCGATCAGTGTCTGTTTTGCTCACTGCTGTATTCCTAGCTCCTGGCACGGTACCTGGCAGGGAATATCTGCTCACTGAATGTTAGTAGAATTCTATTTTCCTGGAAGTTTTCAGGAAACTCTGGGGGCACAGGATTGTACACATACGCTGGGGAAGGGGCCCATAGCTGTCATTACATTTTCAGGAGGTTCGTGGTGTCCTTAAGAAGGATGGAGGTCAGGCAAAGAGCTTTGCATTCACGTGATGAAACCAGTCTCAGGTCATGTCACCAAGGGGCACTGTGGCCCAGATGCGTTGGGATTCTTTCAGCTACTGTTGGAAACAGAGGTTCCCTTCTAGTTGTCACCTTGGGTATTCCAAGTTTGATGGAGAAATGGGAGAGGAGGCCAGAGACGGTGAGGGTGAGTGAGGGCTTTGTTCTCATTGAGTAGACTGGCTGTGAGACCCTTTTGTCACTCCAAATGTGGACCGGGTCTGGCGCTAACAGCTCCCTCCATGTATCAAGGTGTACCATGTACTTTACCTGCATGAGTCCATGTACCCATTGTGGTGTTAGCCATTGTCATCTCCGTGTTCTCGATGAGGAAATGGGAGGCTTGGAGAGGCTAAGGGGCATGTCCTGCGTCAAGCAGCTGGAGAGTGGCCGAGCAGTAGGCAACTGGGCCTCAAAGCTTGGGCTGCTTCCACAGCGGGTCCAGGCAAGGAAAGGAATCCCACAGGTTCTCCAGGGGCTGCCCTTCTCCTGGGGAATCTCCTGGCTCTGTTGGTGCCCAGCTGCCAATCAAAGGGTTGGGCTTGGGCTATGGGGGTCCAGGAGCACCATGCCAAGGCCAGTGTGGGCCCTGCCTTTGGTCTGACCCAAACCTGGAGCTCAAGAGATATGAAAACAGTCAGCAGCCACCTGTCATTCATGGGCATAGTCCTGTGAACATACACGAAGTTTTCCCAAGTTTATGTGACCGATGTTGGGACCTTAACTGGGCAGCTTCTGGAATTCTGTGTGCGGCACAGGTAGGGGCCCATGGAGAACAGGCATGCTGAGTGCCAGTAAGAAACACACATCCAGTTGCACCGTTCATCGTTACACCCTTGTTCCAAAGCCTCCTGTGGCTCCCTACTGCCCACAGCTCTAAATCCCAACTCCTCAGCCTGGTGTTCCACAGGTGGCCCCAGCCTCCGTGTCCAGATTCATCTCCTGGTGTTTCCACACATGCTTCTGGGCCTCCTGCCCGGCTGGACTGTTGATTGAACGTCGAACAACTCTGGTTCTTCCGGCCTCTCTACCTTTGCTTATGTATTTCCCACGCCTAGAATGCCAGCTGTCCTGTCAAAATCCCACCTGACTTTCAGGGCTCATCTCAAAAGGCTCGTCCTCCGTGAAGCCTGGCCCAAGTTGCAGCAGGCACTGGTGCCCTCCCTCGCTCCGCCAGCCACGAGCCTGTCTGTACCTCTCTGACTCTGCAGGCCTTTGCCCTAAGCTCTTCCCGTTTCACTATTTTACCAGAGACGTTTGGGGTTCCCCCAAAGCTTCCCTGAAGAACTCACTGCTGACCCATGGCTGGGGCAAAGGGGGGTTCAGGGTGCCCTCCAAATGACGGAATCTGGACCCAGAGGGAAGAAATGGGGTGATGCACGTTGCAGGGCTCGCCACAACACCTGACGTTTCCCACCCCTCTCCCAGTTGCTGCGCACGTGCAGAGGCTGTTGGCTGTGCCCACCTGGAGGTCACCCCTCCACCTGCTCCTCCGGCCTCTCCCCTGGCTCCTGGCCCCCTGCAGCTATGCGCCCCCCCCCCCCTTCCCGCCGTGCAGAGGCCACACCCCACAGCCCAGGCTCTGAGCCCTAGGATCCTGGAGCATCCGCTCAGGGCTTCTTAACTCCTCCGCTGCATAGAGTCCTAAGCCTGATGACCAGTGTTTTCTGACCCCAGCAGACTGGAGGCCACAAGCAACAGGCACCTGGACAGACAAATGCCCGTGGGGAGTCCCAGGGTGGTGACTGGCCCACGCGGAGGAAGTACAACTTGACCTGGGAGGCTGTGCTGTAAGGATCTGCTGTCTCCCAGCTGTATAAGCTTCTGAGCCTTGGGTGTCTGCTTTGTCAAATGGGGTCATAGTGGGACCTGCCTTACTGGGGTGCAGTCAGAGTTGCAACCCTCTCTGTACGGGACCACCCTTGGCAGGGCGCCTGGCCCATAGGATGTTTGTCCTCAGAGAAGAGGCTACTGTTATGTACCCCAAACACCCCCAAAGACAGGAGGCAGGTATTGAATGAAAGATGTTGACTTTCAGGTGAAACGTGTTAGGATGAAAGCCCAGGCCTGCACATGGGTTGGAACCCTGTATGACACCGGGCAAATGGTGAGTGTTTTGATATGTCTGGCAAAGGGTGATTCTGTGCCAGGTGAGGAGCCAGATTGGGGCACTTGCGGAGCACACGTGGCATTTTGCCCTGGGGGGGTGGACGAGAGCCACTGGGAAATCATTTTGAGTTGAAGTATTATTTCGAGTTGAATTATTTCTCTTCACCATGTTCTGAAACAATTTTAATTTTCTCAGGGACGATGGTGGCGGTAGGAATTTTTAAGACTCACAATGGAAACAAATGGGAAATTGTTAAAATATTGATTGTAATTTCCTGGTGACTTCACTGTTTAAAAAATAGGAACCTTTAAGAAAAAAGCCCTCATTAGCAAGCGAGCAGTTAATTAAAGGGCTGTAGAATGGCTCGCATTGATTTCACCATGAAACCAGAAAGCCGTGGCTACAAGTCAATTTTTCCCCTGCAGCTCCTTGCTTACCATAAATGCCACTTCCAGAATGCCACAGGTAATATCATCAAAGCATAGATAAGGACGGGAAATGGTTATTGAAACAGAGATGGAGAAATAATTTAGGGAATTAGCGTAAATCCAGATGGCTGCCAGTTTTCCTCTTGCACCATACACACAACTGAAAGACATTGTCAGAGCTTTTATATAGAAAAAAGTATGCAGATGGCTTGCTAATTATTACTCTTTATGCAATGACATTTTTTTCCAATAGCACAGGCACGACTCGGGCCCCACATGGGAAGAGGCCCCATCCACTATTCTAGGACCCTTCAGACCATTTGCAATTTTGTGATTAGGGAAAAAACACACATACACAACAAAACCCAGGCCTGTGGCTGTCCTAGCAACCAGCTAGGCTACTGCTGCACCATCACTACAACCTTTCAGAAGGTTAATATGACGTAACACCAGGGAACCAGCCGGAGCCCAGCATCGAGCAGGCATGCTATCCAGGCAGACGTCAGCGGGGGTGGGGTGGGGGTGGGGGACCAAAAACGGACAACGTGTTCCCGCTGTTCTACGTTTGGAAACACGATCATCTTAACAATAAAAGCAGCCCAAACTCTGGGTGCACCAGTCCCTGTGCTTCACATCGTGGGCTCAATGAAGCCTCATAAGAACTAATTTCAGAGTTGAGCAAACTGAGGCTCAGAGACGTTCAGCAACTTGTCTGAGATCACACAGCTACTCACCGGTGAAACCGAGATCCGAATGTCCTAGGTGGCCTGGGACCCAGCAGCCTCCACAAAATCCCATTAAGACAAAGCTCACCAGGGGATTGGGAAGGAACACGCACTTCTTCGCATGTTACCAGCTCTGAGCCCGGCGCTTCGGCGCTTTGCTAGTTGGCTGGCTTGCACCAGCTGATGAGAAAGGACTGCTACATCTTTAGCGATTTTATGAACTTGTTGATGACTCTTGGTAGCTTGAAATTGGCCGTGGTGGGAGTAGCTACACCACAGAAATGGGCAAATGCCGCAAATCAGGGACACTTACCAACATTCCATTGCATGCGGGCATCAGAGCCAGACCGCCCGGTTCAAATCCTGGGCCCACTGCTTACCGTGCGGCCTGGGGCAAGTTTCCTAGTCTGCAACGTGGAGATACCACAGCGCCTGTCTCATCGGCTTGTTGCAAGAGTTAAACATAATAATCCATGTGAAAGCACCTGGCGCAACAGAAGTGATGGGCTAGTGTTAGTTGTAAAAATAAGTGTACTGCAACTACTAATTATCACTATTATATTAGGCAGCCAACCACTTTCGTCTAGAGTCCAGCAACATGTCGTAAATGTTCTCCCTGCCTCTGCTCTCGCACACTCCAGTGCATCCTCCTCACAGTAGCTAGGGTAAATTTCTAGAACACACACTTTACCTCATTCCCCCCTTTTGCTCAGAATATTTCTATGGCTCCCTATTACCCTCAGGGAAAAGTCGCTGCCCCCAAATACCAAAATCTCGTAGTCTGCTCGGGCTGCCATAACAAAGTACCACGGTCTGGGGGCTTAAGCAACAGAAATGCATTAGCTACCAGTTCTGGAGGCCAGATGTCTGAGATCAAGGTGTGGGCAGGCTTGGTTCTTTCTGAAGGTTGTGAGGGAAGGCTTTGTTCCAGGCTTCTCTCCTTGGCTTGTAGATGGCTATCATCTCCCTGTGTCGCTTTACATTTTCTTCTTTCACTGCACGCCCTCTGTCTAAATTTCCCCATTTTTATAAGGACACAGGCAGTATTGGATTAGGGCCCCACCCTACAGCAGTATCACCTTGCCTTAACTTAATTAATTACATCTGCAGTGATCCTAGTTCCAAATAAAGTCACATTCTGAAGTACTGGCAGTTAGAACTCCAACATATGAATTTTTATGGGACACAATTCAACCCATCGCAGTCTGCCCTCTGGCCCCCCACAAAGTTTGTGTCTTTCTCACATGAAAAATACATCCAACATCCCGTCCCAACACCCGCAAAAGTCTTAACCCAATTCAGCATCAACTCTCAGTCCAAAATCTCATCCACATGTCATCTAAATCAGGTATCGGTGAGACTCAGGGTATCATTCATCCTGGGCCAAAATTCCTCTTCACTTGTGAAAACAAGCAACAAGTTATCTGCTTCCAAGATGGGTGTAAAGGTTATTTTGTTTTTCCTTTGAATCCAGCCTTTTTTTCTTAGAAATATATTGGAGATATTTTTTCAAATTAATAGGTAAAGATCCATGTTAACATTTTTAATGTCTTCATAGTATTGCATTTCATGTGTCTTACCATTTATTTAACTTAACATATACTAAGAAGTGTTCAAGTTGTTTTCAACCTTTGGCCATTATGAACAGGATGTATCTTTGAATTAAAATCTTCAATCACACACAAATATGAAAAATTTTACTTAGACTGCTTCATGCTGTGAGTCACAAATACTACATAAATGCTCCAATGGGTAATGGTACTTATTTTATAAACCTTTGAAACTGGAATTCCACTTGGCATTATATGTATGTTTCTCCATTAGCTCAGAATATTTCATATTTCCCCTCACGTATTCCTTTGGAGGAGTTCAAAGGTGGTCACTTCTATCTACATTTGACATACTGACTTCCAGTTGGAGCATCCAAAGTTATAAACGTGGGAGAGGCAATACTAACTAAACGTAAGGAACGTAGTTGCTTGCATCTGCTTTGTGTTCTTTCCAACGGACCAGAGCTTTCCCCTGGTTCTTGGTGTGGGAGGACCCCTGGGGAATTAACTAGCCTAATTTCTCATTCCCGCCTCTTTTCCTTCAACTGTAGTAATCTTTTCTGTCTTCATCCAATATCTCCTTTAAGTTTGGCTGATGTCAGAATACCTCCTATTAGTCTCTCGTTGATTATAATCACTTCTCTACTCTAAAGCGCCTTCGCAATTAAATACAGCATTCATTGAGAGTTTATTTTGCGATCTTGAATTGTATGTGGGTATCTCTGTTCTTCTCTAGTCTGTAAACTGGTCATCAGAGACCCAAGACGCTATTTATTTGGAATCCCCTAAAGGCACCTCGCACTTTAAATAACACACATATTGAATATAGTATTTTTTTTTCTTTTTTTTTCTTTTCTTTTCTTTTATTTTTTTGGAGTATAATAGTATTTTAAACTATACTGTATCTATACAGCAATGAGAAATATTTTAGCTTTTGGACACCATCAATACTTTCTCATTATATTATGTAAAACTATTTATTTACTGTATTAATTAATTTAAAGAGAGAGGGTACTTCAGGTAATTTTCAGTTCTACTTTGAGTTCATTTTGGAGAAGGAATTTGACATACAAAATCCATGATTTGGATTTTTTGCTTTTTATTTACTTTTGGCTGCGTTGGGTTTTCGTTGCTGTGTGCGGGCCTTTCTCTAGTTGTGGCGAGCAGGGGCTACTCTTCGTTGTGGTGCATGAGCTTCTCATTGCGTTGGCTTCTCTTGCTGCGGAGCACGGGCTCTAGGTGCGCGGGCTCAGTAGCTGTGGCTCGTGGGCTCTAGAGTGCAGGCTTAGTAGTTGTGGCACACGGGCTCTGTTGCTCTGCGGCATGTGGGATCTTCCCGGACCAGGGCTCAAACCCGTATCCCCTGCATTGGCAGGTGGGTTCTCAACCACTTCACCACCAGGGAAGCCCCAAAATCCATGATTTTTGAATGTTGAAAACCATTAGACTAGAAGGAAAGAAATATATGGAGCTGTATTACATATAACTATTATTATAGCATGGTTTTTAAAAAATGCTTGATAGTTAAGTCAATCTCATTTGATTTTTTGTTATTTACTATAGCATTTTTTGAAGTACCTTTTAGCAAAAATGCATACCGTTATACAATTTGTCCAGCTTTTGAATACAATTTTCCATACTTTCAGAAGAGATCAAATGATGGCAATACAGTTTGGAAATCCTTGTCACAGATCCATTTCTTAGGATTTTCATCTCGGAAATGTTGACTTGCATAAGCGTCAGGACCATACTTGTTTGATAAATGCATTGTCGGGACATACTTTTTATTTTTATGGTAGAAAGAAAATGGCAAAAACCTATTGTCATTCACATTTCAAGTCCATTCCTGTCTCTGGAGCTGTGCTCTGGCCCCATTTAGCCCATCGATCAGTTCTGCCACTCACAGCGTCGGTTCCAGAGGCTTGTAGCGCTGTTCCCATACTTCAGAGACATCGCAGAAGGGTCCCTGACATCGTTTCCTATCAATGCGTGGCAGAATTCCGGACGGAGGAAAGGACCAGGCACTCGGCAAGCCAGCCAGCTGCCGAGGCTGACAGAGTGCTCCGGCTTCACTTTAGGTCTTCAGTGCATTAAAGGCTTTGCCTTCTGTAATCACAGCTCTCATGAATCAGGACCTTTTCTGAACGGTGAGTTGTATCTACCTGGAATCTACCTGGAGGGTCTCCCGCAGAGGTGGGGGGTGGCTGTGGCTCACCGTGGGGACAAGGACACTGGCCAACGTTATTTTTATGTGCTAACTTGACTGGGTTAAGGGAGGTCCAGAGAGCTGGTAAAGCCTTATTTCTGGGTGTGTCTGCGAGGGTGTTTGTGGAAGATATTTGCATTTGAATTAGTAGACTAAGCAAAGAGATCTGCCCTCACCAGTGTGCCTGGGCATCATGCAATCCATAGAGAGCCCAAATGAAATAGGTGAAGGAAGGGTGGATTCCCTCTCTCCTCTTGAGCTCAGATGTCCATCTTTTCCTGCCCTAGAGCTTCAGAGCTCTTGGTTCTCCCACCTTCAGACTCTGGGACTTACCCCATTGGCTTCCCGGGCTCTCAGGCCTCCGGACTTGGACTGAATTGTGCTGCTGGTTTTCCTGGGTCTCCAGCTTGCAGATGGCAGATCTGGGGGATGGGACTTCTTGGCCTCCATCCTGTGTGAGCCAATTTCTATCACAAATCTCCTCTTCTTTCTCTTATCTGTGTATCTATCTATCATCTCTTCTTGGTTCTGTTTCTCTGGAGAACCCTGACTAATACAGCGGGACAGGCAGAGGGTAGCCATTCCCATTCCAAAAGGGAGAGATTGGAAGGAAAATAGGGACCACGGGTCCCAGGAACGTCTGAAACCTAGCAGGGCAAATTCCTTTTGATTTTAAGGCTTGCGAATAATCCTCTGGCTCAACGGACTGCCCTCCGGGTTTGTTCTTTCACACCTCCATGCCGCGCACTCCGTATTCCCGCGGACCAGAGGACCGTCCTTTCCCTCCTCACCTGGGCCACTCCTCTCAGCCATCAGGCCTCGGCTGAAGCCTTCGTTCTCGCCTGTGTCACCTTCACGGACCACGGCCCCTCCTCCCCAAGGTCAGGAGAAGGGGCTGCCTTTTTACAGAAAGCACCTCTGGCTCTGGCGGGTGAGCTGCCGCTCCGGTGGGTCCTTAAGCCCTGGCCTGTAACTGCGGATCCGTTCACCTCCCCACTAGACTGGGTGCCGCTGGATTTCAGGCACCAGCTGTTGTGTATCAGGTTTTAGCCCAGGGCCGGGCGCAGAGCTGCTGTGAGATATGTGAATGCCTGTGTGTCTGAGTGACGAACTGCACAGAGGAGCCTTTTCTGAACACCTACTGTGTGCAGAGCGTTGGACTTGGGCTGGACACTCTTGAGAGGGCGAGGAGGGACCATCTCACACTCATCATTAGAGACAACAGATGTATCGCCCTGCAGAGCTGGAGGGGCCCTTGGCAGCAGGCGCTGGCACCTGACACATATTAACGCATCAGATCCTCAAACCAGCCCTGCGACCCTGCGACCCTGTGAGAGATTATGTAGCACAGTGTAAAGGCAAGCAACCAGGGGCCAGCCTGCTTTCAATCCAGGCTTTGCCACTTAGAAGCTGTGTGACTTTGGGCAGTTTGTGCCTCCCTCTCTGTGCCTCCGTTTCCTCTTCTGTAAAATGGGGCTAATTGGGGTACCTACCTCACGGGGTTGGAGTGAGGATTCCGTGACTTCATATCTGTCAGGTGTCAGCTGTCACTCAGCTACAGCCGGTTTCTAGCTGCTGCTGCAAAATGCTTGCCAGTGCAAAGCACACTCATACACCCAGGGACAGGGCTGGGAAACGCGAGTCCTGTACGTGAAATGACTATAGTGCACCAACAGGCAACATGGACAGATAAATGTGTGTATGTGGGGAGGAGGACAGTGACACTGGATGTCTGTTGGTGGCAGCTCCTTCAAATGATAAGAGGCCTGGCCTGGGAGGCAAGACCCCGGGTTCCCAGCTCAGTCTTGCACCTGACCCAGTGTGGGACGTCGCGCAAGCTCCCTTCCGTCTCTGGGCTGCACTTCTGGCTCTCCACAGGCTTGGACCTCCCATCTGCAGCATTTTCCAGAAAGTCCCCCCACTTGCCTTGGTGGTTGAGAGACCAATCCTGGGTTGCAGGCGGCCTCCAATTGTGCTGGAGCTGTAGCTATGCCTTCCCATCCTGCCCCCTGGCTGCACAGTGTGTCTGCCAGCAGGGAAGCAGCAGGCCTTGTGGAATGAGTATAGATGCCACCTGGTGCAATTCGAGTAATGAAACCAAAGGGCAAGGTGGTGGCTTGCCACTCTTCCTGTGAGCTGGGCCATTTGTCTCCCCAGCCCTTCCTCCTGAGCACAGAGGCAAGCAAGGCCAAGAAGATGCTTCAGTACCCAAGTGCATTCTCTCTGGGCACCTCATCACTGCCCCAGCACCTTGGGACCTAAGATGCAGTGCAGTCTTCTTGCCCCTGACATGCTGCTGCCCGAGGCTCTTCCAAGGTGGCACTATATGGGGAATTACGGTACTGGGCATTTGCCAGGAGGAAGAGAGTCTGTGCTTTACATGGGACTGAAATGTCCCTGCTGTTCAGAGAAAGGAGATTCAGAGAAGAAGGCAAAATCAGTGCCTCTTGCAGCAGCCAAATTTCCATCTCGTTGCTGTGTGCCGGCAACGTGATGCCCAGAGCCAGATCACACAGGCTGGTGTCACGTTGCATCAGCGGCGAAACAAACAGCTTTAGTAATCAAGTCCCCTGGCTGCGGTGGCAGATGCCTGGCTGGCTGGGAGGGCCACAGTGATCACTCTAGAGATGTGGGGTTCTAAGCAAGCCAGACGTGATGCCACACTGAGCCTTGAGGACGGCTCAGCTTCTTCCCCGTCCTGCCCCTGTCCCCAGGCCTGTCCCACAGGAGCCCTCCTTCCCAGTATGTGTCATTGCTCATTCCAGGGTCCTGGCCCTGTCTGTGAAGCCATAGCCACACAGCGGCTCCTCGTTCCTGAAGAGCAAACGTGGCAGTGTGCCACATCACGGGCACCACCCCACCATGCCACTTCGTGGGCTCAGTCAGGCTGGTGGAATCAGAGCAGAACCCTCAAGAAAGTTCTGGACTGTAAATTCTGTAGTGTGGCCACGAGGGACCGCGTTTCTCTATAGTAGGATCAACAGCAAGCAGAACATTTCCTGCCCCTGATGGAGGCATAGGACCCGATGTCCCAGCCAAACTCCATGCCAACCTCTCTTGCTCTCTGCTCAGGGCTTGTTCCTGATAATGAAATGGCCATTTTGCCTGTGTAACATTAGTGATTTATTAGTGATTATTGATTTTCTTTTTTTAAAAATTTGTTTATTTATTTATTTATTTTTGGCTGCGTTGGGTGTTTGTTGCTGCGCGCGCGCAGAGAGCAGGGGCTACTCTTCGGTGCGGTGCACGGTCTTCTCATTGCGGTGGCTTCTCTTGTTGCGGAGCACGGGCTCTAGGAGCGTGGGCTTCAGTAGTTGTGGCGCGCAGGCTTCAGTAGTTGTGGCTCGCAGGCTCTAGAGCACAGGCTCAGTAGTTGTGGCACACGGGCTTAGTTGCTCCGTGGCATGTGGGATCTTCCCGGACCAGGGCTCGAACCCGTGTCCCCTGAATTGGCAGGCGGATTCTTAACCAATGCGCCACCAGGGAAGTCCCTGATTATTGATTTTCAATTGTGGTTTCTTGGGACTGTGGGATGCAGCAAATCCAAGGCATCCTGCCTGTGGATCTCCATCCATTTGCTTGAGGCCATGGGCTCGGATGCGAGCAGCTCATCCATGGCCCAAAGGGCCGCTTGCTGCTGCGCAGTTTCCTTCCACTCACTGTCTCCCGAAGACGCCTCCGTCCCTCTTCCTCCACAGCCCTAGCTACAGATGGGAGCGGACAGGGCTTTAAGTGGCGGCTCTGATGATTTGTTTCCGTGGCCCTGACTGGATCCAGTTCCCACCTCTCAGGACCCGCTCTGCCCCCTTTTTCCCCAGAGGTCTCCCTCCTTTATTCTCCCTTAAAGGATTCTTACTTCTTCTGACTGTCCCATTGTTCCCGGGCTTGGAGAGTGGCGGCCTCCGTCCTGTGGCAGGAAGTGAGCAGAAGCCCCTGGGCCAGTAGTCTGTATTGCTCGTGGCCTTGGTCCTTCCTACCAGCAGCTTCCTGGGTCTGGAAAGAATCCTAAGCGAGGTGGTTCAACTCCTTCCCCGACCCTGTCCCTGATTCCCGGCTCCAGCTTCCAGCCTGAGAAAAAGCACCTTGCCCCAGCACCATACGAGGCGTGGAGCAAAGATCTGGTTTTTTTTGTTTTCTGTTTTTTTTTAAACAATGAAAAAGAAGGAAAAGGGAGGGCTATTTCAGATGTGCTTAGCCTCACCTGGCTCTTACTCTAGTTCTTTCTGTGTGGAGGTTCAACAGACTTCATGCAGGTACAGCTCGAGAGCACCTCACCCCAGGTGCTTAGCTGCACGCCTCTATCCTGGCCTCCTTTGCCGCTATGACATGGAGGTCCAGGGTGGCTTGTTGGCCATGCGCACGTGCCCCATGATGGCCAGTTAGGCTCCCACGGAGGGAATCTGGCCAATGGGGAGAGGAGATGAGAGCTAACTGCTCCCCTTCCTCCCCCTAGTTTCGAGACATATTTCATTTGGCTTCTCAGAGGCTTATATGGCATCAGACAACCAGTCACCCACCATGGTGCATAATTAGATATCATATACTTGTTCTGGCTCTTCCTCCTTCCCTATTTTGCCCCCCTGCTCACCCCCACCCCTGCTCTCCGGGCTCCCATTTCCCAATAAAGATACATGCATGTGACCCTTTGTTTTAGGTTCTGCTTTCTGGGGAACTGGGTAGTTGGTACTGTGAAGGGCCTTAGAAATCCTGAGGATGGGATTTGGGAGCTGGACCTCTAACTAGTCAGTGGTAATAAGGACCCCCTTTATGGTGGAAAAAGGGGTGTGGTAACTTCTGACGTGCAGTGGCATCACAGTAATTCAGATTCTCACCTGTGAAGCACGTGGTTCTGCCCTCGAAAGCACGGGCACAACAGGAACCAGAAGGATCTGGGGGCGGTCTGGCTTCTGTTACTTTGAGAAACTTGCCGTAAAGAAAATGGCAGACGTGGGTCAGCCAACCATCAATTCAAAACAGCCTGTGAAAACCAGAGGGAAGCATTTAAAGGGATCCTTGTGTCCTTCAGCAGTAGAGCAGACCAACCCAATATCAAACTGTAAAAACACAATGTAGCAAAGGAGATTAAATAGAGCCTCAATAGTTTTCTGTATCACGGTCTCAATGGGAAAACAGTGGGACTTGGAGACCTTGAGTGGGGACATTTGGGTGGATAAGCCTGAGACTGTTGAACCCCCATACTCTCTGGAAACCTCCACTACCTCTCATTGCCTTCAGGGTGTTAACCAGGGTTAGCTCTCAGTGTAGCCTAAGCTTGGAAGTACAGTTCTTGTTCTGAAAGAAAGTAGCTTGCATGAGAATTGCAGAAACTGGCTAATACATGCGAGCGAGAATTGTGACAGTGCTGATGGGAGTTGGCTATTGAAGACGGTGGACCCAGGGAATTGACAAGGGAGAATTTATTGACAATAGTGGCACTCACTTGTGCCCAGGGATTCCATGTTCAGACAAAAACATTGGGAAAGGGTCCTAATACTCTCCTGGGATGTTCCTTGAAACTTGGACAAGACAATAGCCTATAATAAATGAGATGGAGTTGCCCTAACTTTCTTGGTATGGTAGCATAATATTCAGAGACGTGTTAGAACAGATACGTTATGTGATATCAGAAAACCTACCATTTGACTGTGTTCCTTGCGTAGGGAAAAGAACGCTTCTGTCATCAGGGCAGTATGTGAGAGGGGCACTGGCATATTTGAGAATCTTTGTAGGTAGCTGTCTTCTCTAGGTTCAGTGTTACAGTAGGAGATACCACCATGGAACTGGGTTCCTTTGTATCAGTGGAGATGATGAGATTCTATTGATAGAATGGCAGAGGCCAGGTGGCAACACTTAGCCATTATTGTAATGGGAAGCAAGGTCAGACTAGCAACTGAGGTGCCATACCTGCTGGGATCTGTACAATGACCAACAGACCATGTGTTCCTAGGACAGATAGGTGGATTGATAACCAGGGTGTCACTTGATTAGCATAATTTTAAACAAAATCTAAAGCTTATGAGCAGAAGGTGGGTGTCAGCCACCACAGTGAAAACCTCAGTTTCCTATTCAGTTTCCAGATCTACGTCACTTTCCAAACCCAAGCCCAGATTGAAGGGGAGACTGGTTTCCTTGTGGAAGAACCCTACGGTGCCACCACAGTTCCATAGGACAAATATTTTCCCAATCTTTCCCCAAAGGGACCTAAGGACATTTGTGACGGTAACTGTGCTAGGAAAAGGGAACTACTTACACTTTTTGAGAACTGTTGAATACAGGGTATGAACTTACATCAACATCAGGAAACCCAAAATGCCATCATGGTTTTCTTGTTAGAGTGGGGACTTCCTGAAGTCAGATGATAGGTGGAATTCTGGCCCAATGGTCTAATGGGTCTGTGGACCCATCCCGTGTCATTTCCCTGGCTCCCAAGTATATAATCGGGATAGATACCTTTAGCAGCTAGAAGAACCCTCACATGGGTACCTGACTTGTGGAGTAAGAATTATTTTGATAGAAAAAAATCAAGTAGAAAATGCTGAAACTGTCTGCTCCCTCAACCAAGATAGTAAATCAGAAGCAACAGAGGAGGAATTGCCAAAATTCGTTCCACTATCAAAGACTTAAAGGATGCAAGGGTGGTGGTCCCCATCACATCCTTGTTCAATTCACCTATGTGGCTCCAGGATGAATTGTGGAAGATGACTGGGGACTGCTTACTGTAAACTTAACTAGGTGGTCGTTCTAGATGTGGCTGAACTGCTGGATGTGCTATCTTTACTAAAGCAGACCAGAACATCCTTTGGCACTGGGTGTGTGGCTATTGGTCTGGAAAATGCATTACAGTAAGTCCCCTACATACGAACAAGTTCCGTTCCAAGAGTGCGTTCGTAAGCCCAATTTGTTCGTCAGTCCAACAAAGTTAGCCTGGGTACCCCACTGACACAATCGGCTATATAGTACTGTATTGTAATAGGTTTATAATACTTTTCACACAAGTAATACATAAAAAACAAATGAACACAAAAAATAATGAAAACAATTTTAATCTTACAGTATAGTACCTTGAAAAGTATAGTAGTTCAGTACAACAGCTGGCATCCAGGGGCTGGCCTTGAGTGAACAGGCAAGAAGAGTTACTGATGGGAGGAGGGAGAGGAGGTGGGAGATGGTAGAGCTGAAGGGTCGTCAGCAATAGGAGTCAGAGGGCAAGCTGCAATGTCACTCACACCGGATGTTGACGGAACGCACGCGCACATCTTTGAAAGTTCGCAACTTGAAGGTTCCTATGTAGGGGACTCACTGTATTTTAATCCCTATCAGTAAGTGGGATTAAAAGCAGATTGCCCTTATACAAGGAGGCCAGCAGTACATATTCACTATTTACCCCACGGTTGGGCGGATCTCTGCTCTCAGCTCTGTCCCAGCGTAGTCTGTAGGGGCCTTGATCTTGACATTTCACAGAGCATCATACTGGTCCACCATGTTGATGAAATTGCTGACATCAGGCTAATTGGACCTGGTGAGCATCAAGTGACAAGTACCTCAGATGTCCTTGTAAGACACATGCAAATAAGAGGGCGGGAGGTAGAACCCAAGAAGATGCATGGGCTGCCATGTCAGAGAACTTTTTAGGGTTCTAATCATCTAAAACATGCCATGAAAAAGACAAAGGACAAATTATTTTTACCTTGAATCACCCACACTAAAAAAGAGACACAACACTTAATGGGTCTTTTTGGATTTTGGAAGCTGCAGAGAATGCAGTTGGGAATTTTTCTGTAAGATATTTATTGGGTTGTTCAGAGGTTGCCAGTTTTGAGTGGAATTTAGAATGAGGGAGGGCTCTGCAGTGGGCTGAGGCTGAAGTTTGAACTTCTCTACCTCTTGGGCCTAATGACTCAGGTCTGATGGTGCTAGAGGTATCTGGGGTGGATGAGAATGCTGGGTGGAGGCCTTGGCAAGCTCTAATAGCAGAGACACCCAAGTGCAGACTCCTAAGGTTTTGGAGAAAGGTCATGATTTCTGTGGCAGAGGATTTTTCTCCTTTTATAAAAGGGCTCTTCAAGTGCTATTGGGCTTTGGTAGAGACTTAGTGTTTGACCATGGAACCCCAAGTAACTATAAGTCTGCAGTTGCCCTTCATGAGCTAGGTATTTTTAGATCCAATAAGTTATAAGGTCAGGCAAGTACATCCTTTGTATGATGAAAACTATTATAATTGGACTTTGGATCCAAGAAGGTCCACAGACTCAAGTAAATGGCACAGACAGGTGGCCCAGATTCCTGTGCCATCTACATCTGTTGTGTTGACCACACCTTTCCATCAGCTCGGACCTACAGCTTTATGGAGTTTCCCAATGACCTGCTGATGGAGGATAAAATAATTTGGGCCTGGTTGTCAGATGGCTTGGCACAACGTATTCGTGAAAGCTGAAAAAGAAGTAGACTGTTGCTTCATTCCAACCCTACTCAGTGATGACATAAAGAGGAGTGGTAAAGGGAAATACTCCTAATGGGTGGAGTTGCAAGTGACAGAGTTGGTCATCAACTTGATGTGGAGGGAGAAGTAGTTTATAAAGGTCAGACCCCTGGACGGTAGCGATCGACATAGCTTGTGGTCATGGATTGAATTTTATCCACCTTCCAAATTCATGTGTTGAAGTCCTAACCCTGGTACCTCAGATTATGACCTTATTTGGAAATAGGGTCATTGCAGATGTAATTAGTTAAGATGAGGTCAAACTGGAGTAGGATGGGCCCTAATCCAATATGACTGGTGTCCTTATAAAAAGGGGAACTCTGCACACAGAGACACGCATAGAGGGAAGATGGGATGAAGAGACACAGGGAGAGACGGCCATCTTCAAGCCAAGGAAAGAGGCCCTCAGGAAGAACCCACCCTGCCCACTCCTTGATTTTGGACTTCAAGTCTCCAGAACCTGGAGACAATACATTTCTGCCCTTTAAGCCGCTTTGTTATGGCAGCCTTGGCGAAGTAACGTACCAGTTGGCTAGAGGTCTGGAGGGAACATGCTTGGAAAATCATGTTCATGGCAAAGAAGGTGCAGCAATGGGCTCACTGGGATGACCGTGTAGCCAATCACTCATAGTAGCGTGCCTGATAGAATAGCCTGTTAAAGGCTTATCTAAGATGCCAGCATGGGGACAAAACACGGGGGTCGAGGCACTGTCCTCCAGGACACAGTAAGTACATGGATCCAACGGCTGATATATGGTCCCCAATAGCTAGAACCCACAGATCTGGAAACCAAGGGCTGGACAGACAGAGGAGTGGGCCTTCTCACCATCACTCCCAGTGACCCATTTGTGGAATTTGTGCTTCCTGTTCCTGAAGCCTTAGTCTCAGGCAGATAAGTTCTGGTTTGATGGGACAGAATGTCTCCCCCAGGGGTCACAGTAAGTGTTCCATTGAACTTGAAGCTGCAGTGACCATCTTGTCAGTGTGGGTTTCTCGTGCAAGCAAGCCAGCAGGAAAAGAAAGGAGGGGTCAGGGCTGCTGTCATACAGTGGTGGCGGGGAGGAATGTGTTTGCAGCCCAAGGAATTCGACGGAGGTGTTTGCTCGGTGCTTCTGTGTCCAGTAATAAAGGTGTGAACGGGCAATTGCAGGAACCATGGCCCACTGAGGTCAAGGCAGCTACGGGCTAGACTCCTGGGCGGTACAGGTCTGAGTTGCTTCACAAAGCAAGCAGCACAGAGCAGTCAAAGGAACAGAGGGTGCAGGAGGGCGAAGGGGATGAGCAATTACGGCCCAGGCATCACCTGTGGCACTGGGGACTGTCATTTTCCCACAAACCCTCTTGCGTTAAATCTCTGCAGAGATTGCAGCTGACCAGCACCCCGAAGGGGCCTCTGAGCAGCGTGGTCTCGGATTTTGAATGTTTCGAAAAAATGGAAGCCCCATCTGGTAATGTGGGAGCTGGGTGTAACGGAGGATATGAGGCAATCTGAGTGGTTCAAGGAGAAGGCTGCATCAGACGCCTTTCACGCCCCACTTCGATTCTCTTGGCCTCGCCCATCTCTTATTCCAGCCACTGCTGTGGTGACTGGTTCTGTGAAGCTTCTGACCACCTTCACACTGGTACAACCTGCCAGCGCCTCATCATGCCTATGATACCTGCTTCTCCCCTCCTTCCTTGGGCTTCTCTGGTGCCAAGGGACGAGTCACCGTGGGAGCTCAGTGCCCACGCATGTGCACCCTGGTGTTTGGGGAGTTAACACCCCCTGAAATAACTGCTTCCCTTTTTCTTCCACCGTAGACGATCTTGAGATGCATTTCATACGGTGCTTAGACAGTGCCAGAAATTCAAGAAGCCAGTCGCCTTTCACGGCGGCCACAACTCAATCAACACGCTCCAATGTGGACTTTCCTTCCGTCCCTGCGTGGCTCCCCTGCCCTTCACTTCTGTTGCCTGGAGTCACTCTCTCCCCAGAATACTCGCACATAAGGCTTTGTCTCAGTTTCCACTTTCTGAGGAGTACAGGCTAAGAGAAAGCACATGCCTGCCCTCACTGCGCTTCCAGACTGGCTGGGAGACAAACACAGGACATTTACGTACCTGCTGTCACGTGTCCCGTTCAGGGGCTGTACCCAGTACGGCGGGAGTGCGGGAGATCACAGCAGCCTTAAGTAATCTGGCAGGGAGGCTTAGGGGGCTTCCTTAAATTGTGATACCTGCAGCATGAGTAGACGTTTCATGAGGAGAAAGGGCTGCTGCTTTGAGGGGAGTGCTTTTTCAGGGGTAGAGGGGCTGGGGATGCATCCAAGGTTGCTGGATGTTTCAGTCTTAGGAGCAAGGGTGGTTTGGGTGAGAAGCGGGGCAGCTGGAGCCATGCATTCTTTCTAGAAGAAGCGAAGCCCTGAAGGAGACAGGGCAGGATGGGGTTCAGGACCTAGAGGAAGGGGTCCCCACCCACAGGGGAAGGAGCAGCCCTTTTCCCTCTGAGGTGGAAGAGAAAGAAGGAAGGGAGGCGAGGGAGGGTGCGGTGACTTTGAAGTGACGAGGGCATGGAAGCCTCGAGTAGGCCGACTCCGGTCTCCTCTGCAAAGTCCAAGCCGAGCCGCTGCTGGCGGAGTCCGGGCGGGCCGGGGGAGGCTGGTGGTGAAGGTTCAGGGCAGCTGCCATGGGGGATTCCAGAGGGGTCCACTGGATGGAGGGCACGCCCTGCCCCCCCTGCCTGCCAGGCCGGCGGGGACTTTGCGCAGAGTAGGGCCATGGGGTGTCTGCTGAACGAAAAGGCCCGCCATTTGCGGCCTGAGTTGCTGTGAGCTCTCGCTTACCCTCGTCTTGACCCCTATGGGGTCCTCCTTCTTCCTGCCCCTACCGCTCTCCCAAATGTCCCCCTTTTCCCATCCCCCCAGCCTTTGCCTGAGCTGTTCCTCGTGCAGGCAACAACTGGTCTTAGATCTCCCTAAGCCACAACCCACATTCTTCAAATCGCAGCTCAAAGCCCCACCTCTAAGAAGCTATCTTTGTGATTAATACCGACCATTCTCGAACCCCTCAGCAGAAGCCCCGGACCGGCCCTCTTGCGCCATGCCCTCGTATAATTCCCGTTGCTTTTTGAATTTAGCCAGGGCCCATCTCTGGGCCCATGTGTCAGCTCTGAAGGGCAGGGGTTGAGTCTCCTGCCCCCCCACCTCCCACCTAGACAAGAAAGAAGTCTCCAGACTTCTGTTGGGGGGAGGGCGGTCAAAGGTTTTTGGAGATGAGCCCCATCCAGGAGGCCAAGACTATTCCAGGGGTTCTCAAGCCAAGCCCAGACGCCCTTAGGAAGCCCAGGAAGGGCTCCAGGTTATTCATGAGGCCCTTGGATTTGGATGCAGGATATCTTGTGTGCAGATGTACGCGTGCACGTGTGCTTCCGTGTGCTCTTCTGGGGAGAAGTTCCAAAACTTTTCTCAGGTCTTTGAAAAAAATCTACCATCCCCAGGCAGCCCAGAATCCCTGCTGTAAACCTTTCCTGGAGGACACAGCCTGCAGTGAGCCTGTACCTCACGACACAACTCATCGGCTGTCAGACTGTAAAATCCAGACAGTCAAATGGTTGCTGTTCCCAAGTCCCTGGGCCACTGCCAAGGGTGCTGTGGCCACAGCCAGAAGCCAGTCCTAACATCCCCCCATATCCCGATGAATGAATGATAATTACTATAATAGAGACCCGACCAGGTTTATGAACCTAATAGAAATTTAAAAAATACTAACCTGCTGAAGCTGAAAGGCTGTTAAAGGACACCAAGTTCAATATTTTTAGCAACGTGCTCTGTGGGACACGAGTTTTACCAGATGTGAATAGAATGGCTGTTCTAAGAGAAAAGGATTCTGAAATCAAACAAGTGCAGGAGATACTGGTTTAAACAACGTTAAATGGCTCTCTTTCCAGTACGACTTCTCAGAGTCGTCAGCAGGTAACGGAGGCTTTGAATTGCAGGAGGGAGATAGAGTGTTTCCCAAATGTAAGGTACCGTGAAATGCCTTTGCAGAGTATCTGGCGGAATCACAGTCTTCTGTTGACCAGGTTTGCTTCGGAAAGCGTTTCCTGAGGTTCGGGAAGTTCCCTTCACTCCCTACTTAATTGGAGAACTCTGCTGGGCACGTGAGCTTCCTTGGGGATGAGTGGAGGGTTGTGGGCAGATGTGTGGGGCTCGGGGACCATGCACCGTCACTCTCCAGCTCCTGTCCGGGCCCAGCTGCTGGTGTTTATCCAACCAGCCCTAGTGTAGGCTGACTTCTATCCCACACACCATCCCAAGCACTCTCCAGTTACTCGTTGTAGCCGGCAGGGCTGTCCAGAGAAACCGAGCCTGTAGGCTCTAAACATATAAGGGCTATATCAAGGAATTGGCTCATGGGATTCTGGGGGACTGGCAGGCCCCAGATTTGCAGGACAGGCCAGCAGGCTGGAAACACAGGCAGGGTTGATGCTGCAGTCTTGAGGTGGAATTTCAACTGATGAGGGCAGGCGGCTAGCCAGTGACCAAGGTGGGATAGCCAAGTTCATGGGGCGCAGTGACCGCTCGAAGCAGCCTGCCGAACGAAAGTAACGAGTCTCAGGGCAGCAGCCCTCTGGCTTTCAGGTCAGGCTTTGGGGCCAGGATTTCTCCACCGACAGGAGATGCTCCTACAAAGGCAGCAGAAACTTGGCACGTGCCTGGGCCCAGCCTCCAGGGCCTTATTTGTTTGGCAGTGTCTCCAGGTGGTATCTCCCGGCCAGGTGTGCTCAGGCCCGTGGTGGGGCGCGTGCAGACCTCCCGCCTGGCTGGGCTGTGGAGCCGCAATACCCCGCCACGTCCAGCACTGCTCATGAGCCATTCCAACAGCCTTGCGCCTGAACCTCAAGCTAGGACTGTGGGCTACACATATCCCAAATGGGCATGTTTCAGGGAAATGCCCCAAAGTGCCTTCCATGCTGGCCCTTGGGCTGGAATGCAGGCCTCGGGCTCTGACGAGGATCTGAGTTCAGCTCAGGCTTGGGCTGGGGGCTGATGAGGGGACAGCCCTCGGATTGGGCCTGTCCTGGCAACCTCAGAAGCGGCCTGCCCCCTCTCTGGCCTCAGCGACCCCATCTGTATGATGAGAGAGGCGTTCCAGAGAGCTCTACTGAGGACTCTTTCTGGAGTTGGGTCTCAGGAGCTGGCTGTAGACGGCTAGTGGCTAAGCACGGCTTGTTTGCACACTTGTGGAAAACAAATAGACAAACAAAACCCCAAAGTAGGGCTCGCCATTCTAGAGGCAAGGGATGGTAGTGCTGAGACCAATCGAACTTGGGAGGAATTACTCAGCCATAAAAAGAAACAAAATTGAGCTATTTGTAGTGAGGTGGATGGACCTAGAGTCTGTCATACAGAGTGAAGTAAGTCAGAAAGAGAGAGAAAAATACTGTATGCTAACACATATATATGGAATCTAAGAAAAAAAAACAGTGTCATGAAGAACCTAGGGGTAAGACAGGAATAAAGACACAGACCTACTAGAGAATAGCCTTGAGGACACGGGGAGGGGGAAGGGTAAGCTGGGACAAAGTGAGAGAGTGGCATGGAGATATATACACTACCAAATGTAAAACAGCTAGCTAGTGGGAAGCAGCCGCATAGCACAGGGAGATCAGCTCGGTGCTTTGTGACCACCTAGAGGGGTGGGTTAGGGCGGGTGGGAGGGAGGGAGACGCAAGAGGGAAGAGATATGGGAACATATGTACATGTATAACTGAGTCACTTTGTTATAAAGCAGAAACTAACACACCACTGTAAAGCAGTTAGACTCCAGTAAAGATGTAAAAAAAAAAAGAAAGAAAGAAAGAACTTCAGGAGACGCAGCCTCTAAGATTCTTCCATCCTGTCCTCCCTCCCTTGCTTTCTGTCATCTGACCCCAGGCACAGGTCACCTCGAACAGCTGAACAAGGATGGCAGGCGTGTCCTCTTGCGTTGTCTGGGGAGGGGGCTGCACAGCAACACTGTTCCCCTGTCTTCCCCTCACAGGGAGCGCACACTCCCCCATTATTCTGAAAGAAAAATGCCAGGATTCCAGGAAGCAGTACAAACGTGTGCTGCCCTTGCCCTGGTAGCAGCTTTTCCTCAGAGCAGAAGCCGCCAGTGTGCTGCTGCCGTGTGCCCTCACTCTGCTTCTGGGCCCCAGGGTGGCGCATCCTCGGGCCTCGACTCTGATCACGGGGAATGCAGGAGACACCCTGGCAGGTAGCCCTGACCCACACCGAATTTAGAAGGAAGAGCTTGCCCAGCCGAGGCACTCCAGGGAGGCATCCTGTGCTGGGCTGTCTCAGGAAGAACAGTTTAGAAGCCTGAGCTCTTGTTCCGGCCTTTGGCCCGCTGGGCTCCCTCAGGTGTGCACAGTTCTCGACAGATTACCAGACACTTCTCGCCCATTCCATTCATCCATTCATCTGTTGACTCTTAACTTGGGCGCTGGGCATAGGAGGTGAAGTGATGACAAGATCCGCCTCATCATTGCCCTTTCATCCTGCAGGGAAGAAAGAAGAGGAACAAAGAATTCCAAGAGGGTTATGTTTCAAAGACTATGAAGTTCTACAGTAGTTCTGAAAGGGCTGGGGATCGCAGCAGTCAAGACCGTGTCGTTAGAATGAGGCAGCTGGGGCATTGGATCCCTCACGTCCTACCTCATTCATCCAATGAACTCGGCCAATGACAAGGTCCTGCATTGGCTTCCTCTTGGCAAACCAGGTGACAAAGCTGACCTCTCTTTGGCGAGGTCAAGAGGTCAAGCCATGTACAACCAAGACCATTTATCAACCTTCCCTTGGTTCAGCCCCGGAATTCCTGACACTTGGGAGTGGGACAGGGTTACGGGGACCCGAAGGACGGGCCTTTTGGGCTGGGGCTGAGGAGAGAGTGACCTGCCTCAGTGGCGGATGCTGTGGATGTGGGTGTGTCTAGCATGTAGGGGGAAACAACCAACTCTGGGCCCCTCCCGTGTGCAAGCAGCTTGCATGCTACAGGTAAGGAAGCTGAGACTTAGAATGGGTGGGAATGTGACTTGCCCAATGTCACTTGGCTAGTAAGTGACCAAGCTGGGAGCAGACTCCACTTCATTGGGCCCCCACAGTCATTTTTTAAAAATATATATTTATTTATTTATTTTTGGCTGTGTTCGGTCTTCGTTGCTGTGCGCGGTCTTCGTTGCTGCGCGCAGGCTTTTTCTAGTTGTGGCGAGCGGGGGCTACTCTTCGTTGTGGTGCGCAGGCTTCTCACTGCGGTGGCTTCTCTTGTTGTGGATCACGGGCTGTAGGCATGTGGGCTTCAGTAGTTGTGGCATGTGGGCTCAGTGGTTGTGGCTCACAGCTCAGTAGTTGTGGCTCGTAGGCTCTAGAGCACAGGCTCAGTAGTTGTGGCACACGGGCTTCATTGCTCCGCGGCATGTGGGATCTTCCCGCACCAGGGATCGAACCCATGTCCCCTGCATTGGCAGGCGGATTCCTAACCACTGCGCCACCAGGGAAGCCCCCCATGGTCATTTTTATTTGCACCGTGCCATACTGCTTCGGAGGGTTTTGAAGGGAAGAGGACCTGGTGTTGACTATCCCCAGTGTAAGAGAGCTCGGAGGGCATCAAAGAGTGTCAAAAAGGGGCGGGAGGGCGAGGCTGTCTGGGTGGCAGGGTGGGCTTCCAGCCCTGGCTCTGCAGAGAGGGGGTGCCCGCTGCTGCTGCTCGTGCCTGTAGGGATCACAGCCATTGTCGTCTTCCCTTGCTTCGCACTTGCCAGGTTGTCTGAGGTCATCCTGACGACTGCCCTGCAAGGAAGGTCCGGTTGGCAGTCCCATTTGAATAGAGACTCCGTGGCACAGAGTGGAGAGGACATCCTCAAGGCCAAGTGGCTCCCCACCACCTTCTCGTGCCTCTCTGCCCCGTACTGAGGTGTCTGTGCCTCTGCCTTTCCGCAGAGTGGGGGCTTGGCTCACGCCAGCTGAGCCGGTCTTCCCAGAATTTCCCAGAGGAATCTGGGCCAGCCCCCTCCCTCTAAAGTACTGGTTCCCTTTGCTGCTGCATGGATTTCATTCTCCCAGCAGCTTGCCCCGCTGTCCAAGGCCCACCAGGAGCACAAAGCCCTGCCCCCAGCCCTATGACCCACCAGCTCAGACCCCGGCACTCAGGCCTCCTTTTGCTCTGCTAAATCCTACGGTTTGGGGCCAGAAAGCCAGCCGCTCCCGGAAATGATGGCCTGTTGTCATTACCCAGACAATCTCAGCAGCTCCATCATGAGGAGTCCAGCCCATTCCAGGGCTAAATTTGGCAGGGGAGGAATCCAAGGAATTCTTTAGGCTCTCAGATTCCACCTTTTTATTTTGGGGTGGAGGAAAGAAGGGGTGGAAACTATGAAACTGTATCCTCAGCCCCAACCCTGGCGCGGAGGGGAGAGGGAGGGCGGGGGAGCCCGTGCTGGGAGTGATGGTCCCCTCGCCCACCCTCACCTTCTCCCTTGTCACCATGGCCACCAGGTTCCCACAGCGGGGTTTCTGGTTCAGTCCAACCTCTCTGCATCCCTGGAGCCCCGTGCCTGGTCCTTCGGGTCCCTCGCTGCCCGGGGTGGGGCTCCTCTGGGGGCCTCAGCTGCCGGCCCCGGGGGGCCCAGGGCTCCTGCCGGGCTGGCCTCTCTCCGCTCTCACGCCTCCATCCTCATGCTTGCCCTGGGGGCGTCTCACGCCCGCAAGCCTGTCCTCTGCCCCGCGGCTGCCACTCCCGCTGGCCCTCTGTGGATGGCCAGGTGGGAGCCCGAGGGGAGGAGAGGCCGCCTCTGCAGGCTGTGTCACCGTGTCCTGCTCCGCCTTGCGGGGACAGGAACCCAGCCGTCTCTGTGCCGCGGGGCGGGCACCCCTGGGAAAGCCCATCAGCCAGCACCAGGACCAAAGCGGGGCCAGGGCGCGGCTTCTGAGACGCATCCTGCCCCTTTAGGGACTGTGTGCTCGGCCGATGCCACCTGCAGCAGGTGACCAGAGTTGCCCAGACCCGGCCGACAGAGTCCCCGAGGAGAAAAACCCCACCGGGCCCCAGTGTTAGACCAGCTACTGCTGGCGACGGGGCTGCCTGCCGAAGCTTCCGGAGCCCACGGGCACCTGGGGAGGCCCTGCCCAGGCCCTGGCCGGGACACGGGGGCCGCGTGGTGGCCCTGACTTGCAGGTGACTTTGGCCACAGCCCTGGCCCCTGTGGGCCTGGTCTTCCCACCTGTCGGCAGCTTGCGGGGTCGGGGCAGCTGGCCGACCGGAAGGGCCCTGCCTGTCCCTCCCATAGGCCCCCGGGGACTGAGACCAGCCTGCTCAGGGCTCCAGGTGCGCCAGGGCCTGTCCCCTGGGCCACCCTGGGTCGGCTCCGGCTGCCTGCTGCCCTGGGACGGGAGGCCACGCCAGCCTCGCGCCCCTCTGTGTCCCCCTGCCCCGGTCCCATCACAGCTCTAGGGACGGGGTGCTCACTCCCACTCTACAGAGCCGTCCTCCCCACTGTGGACAGTGCTGGCCCTGGGGAGCATCCCGGGGCAACCAGCGTTCTGCAGGGGATGGTGGCCAGAAGCCGCAGATGCAAAGGGTGCAGCAAGACGAAAACTGGCCGGCCTCCCTCCGGCCAGGGCTGAAACTCCCCCGCTCGCCACCTTCTGGAATCCCCACAGCAGCCCTGGAGGAAGTTTCTTGCTGTTGCCACTGTACAGATAAGAAAACAGTGATGCAAGGCCACACAGTGCCCAGCGGGGCTTGGAACCAGGAGCCAGTGTTCCAACCCAGGCTGTACTCTACGGTCCTTCGGAGCTGACCCTGTCTGGACACCCGGCCCACTCAGCGCCCAGCACGTGGCAAACATCCAGCTGGTCCTTCCTGACGGATCGTCCGGCTACAGGAGACTCCCAGCCAGCTAGATCGGGAGCATTGCCCCGTCTAGGCCTGTCCTGACCCACAGGGTCCGCCGCGGGCTGGCCTGTTTCTGCAGAGGGGCTGTCCCTTGCCACCCCAGACAGCATGGGCCGGTTGCAGGGTGTGGAGAGCGGCCTCCGTGGCCTCCAGCTTTCTGAGTGAAGGAAGAAGGCCAGGTGGGCTCCCAGCATCAGTCTGAGTGCATATTAGATCCCAAGGGCTACGGTCTCTCCCAAAGGGACCCCAGAACCCCCTGAACTGCAAGGCCCTGCTAAGTTCTGGTGGGAGGGGCAGGGCGGGGCCGGTAGGGACAGGTGGAGGGATGCTTCAATTTCTTCCAAGGAATTACACTTCTAGAAATACGCATAAGTTACGATCAATTTCCAGACAATACATGCCTTGAAAGACAGATTGGTGGCTTGCATGTTCCTTGTACCCAAACTTTAATTAAACCCTTTAAAACGAAAACCTGCCTGGCATTATTCTGCTAATTGACCCGACCCAGGGAAAGAAGGCCCTGTCTGAGACTGCAGTGATTGTGTGTTAATACAATTTATTTCTGCGGTCTTGCCCAGCTCCCTATTATGTATTCAAGAAATGTGTGGGCTCAGAGCCACTCATCACAAAGCAAAAAGTAATGAAACCTCCGAAGACTCCTTCCCCCGCCCTCACCGCCGCCTCGCCGTTTCTGGCCAGGCTCTGCCTCGGGTCCCTGTCCAGCTGTGGGGATTTAGACGTCCCTGTGTCCGCTGAAAGGAGCAGTCTGAACGCTCACCAAGTTCACAGGGCCTGCAGCCAGGGATGGCTTTTTCTTTACGATTCCCTTTGGAGAAACCAGCGCTCACTGCCAGGGTAACACCTTAGCCTCATCCCCTTGGTGGCCGTGGCGCCCTGAGCCGTGGCGGCATTTCCAGAACCTCAGACCTGGCTTGTCTGTCCGTTGGCTGCCCACGCGTCTGGCAGGAAAGTCAGCTCCCCGAGCCTCGGCTCCCTGGCAGTGAGACAGGGCCTGTGGGATGGCCTTTCTTATGCCACACGGGACGCGGGTCCACCCTGAATTGGAGAGACTCTGGTCAGGTGCTGTCCCTCTGGGCCTTGGTGTCCCCATCAGTCCAGGGTGGGGCAGCAGCTTTGATGGAGAGATCATGGCTCAGTGTGTCGCCCCGGCCCCGCCTCCCATGACTCTGTGTCCTCAGGGGCTTGTACGTGTGTTCCCCTGGGCATGGCCCCTGGGTCTCCATGGGGCAATAATTCTCTCAGTTACTCAGCAAATGGGCGGTGAGCATGACGAAGCAACTCAGCGTCAGGCCCTGCCTTGGTAGCTGTGGAGACAGAAATATCTAAAGTACCACTTGGCAAGAGCTGTAAGAGTGATGATTGAAAAGCACTGTGGGAACTCAGGCGAGGGAGTGACTAAGCCTTCTGGGGTGCAAGCTGCCAGGCCAGCAAGGCTCCCCGGGAGGGGGCATGGGACCAAGCTTGAAAGGAGAAATAGGGATTTACCAGGAGCAGAGGCAGAGAGGGTGATGAGCGTGGAGACGGAAAGGGCACGGAAGCCCCCAGGGGGCTCTGGGGCGCCTTTGGCCTTGCCTGTGTTCACCACGCCCGCAGCTACACGAGGGGGGAGACCGTAGGCTTGTGATTAGGGCTGGACGAGCGCACAGATCCAGATCTCTATCTGGAGAAGGCAGGAGGCGATCTCACTCCGAAGGCTAGAGGGGGCAGCGGTGGAGGCTGCCCAGCAGAGCTGCCAACTGTCTGGCACATACACATGCACACGTGTACACACACGCAGACATAGGCAGACATGGGCATCAGGCAGGCACACACACATGCACACAGGCACCACTGTGGACTGAATGTTTGTGGCCCCCCTCAGATGTTTACGTTGAAGCCCTAACCCCCAGTGCGATGGCATTAGGACGTGGGAACTTTGGGAAGTGATTAGGTTTAGATGAGGTCGTGAAGGTTGAGCTTCCCTGATAGGATTAGTGTCCTCGTGAGAAGAAGAGAGCCCAGCGTGCTCTCTCCACTGTGCAAGGACACAGTGTGGGAAGGCGTCTATCTATAAGCCAGGAAGAGAGGTGACGACCAGGAACCAAATCTGCCAGTGCCGTGTTCTTGGACTTCCAGCCTCCAGAACCGTGAGAAATAAATGTCTTCTGTTTAAGCCCCTGTCTATGGTATTTCGTTATAAGCAGCCTGGCTGAGCTGAGTAACACAGGCACACACGCAGACACATGCGCACATGGGCACATGCATGCATGTGAACGCGTGTGTGCGCGTGCGCACATACACACACGCACTGCATGAAACCTACAGGCGCACATGCACACACCTGCACACCAGAGAAGCATTTATGTGCCCACCCACAGATGCACCCACATCCAGAAACAGGCTCAAGGAACGCCCACACAAACGCACGCACACGGCATGTGCACGTCGACCCCCCTTCCCTCTCGGGTACCCCAGACCTCTCTGCTCCTGGCCATCCAGTCAAAAGACTCCCCACTGGGAACGGAAGCCAAGTCTGAACAGACCCGCAGTGTCCCATTCATCCCACAGGCCGAGACTCTGAGTTGCCCTTTCAGAAAGACATGGAAAGTCCTGTCCTGGGACTCCTAGATGGGATGGTGTTCCTAATGGGAAGGCATCGGAGTCCAGACTTTCATCTTTGCTCACCCTGCCTCACTCCCACTGCCACTGGCCTGGATGCCAGGAACGGGGCCCAGGGTGGAGCCAGATGACGCAGCGACTGCAGCTCTGGGGTGAGGGGAGGGCAGGCAGCCGTGACTCTGGCCCATGCGAGAGGCCTGTGGCCTCGTGTGCACGTGTGTCTGTGCGTGTGCAAGTGTGTGAGAGTATGTGAGCGTGAGTATATGTGATATGCGTGTGTTCGTGTGTGTAAATGTGCACAGGTGTGAGAGTGCGTGTGAACTGCAGGCAGCAGCCCTTGCTGGGCCCCCTTGGAAATGCCAAGTCGCTGAAACCTGCCCCCTGGGTTCAGGCTAACGTGCGCAGGACAGTCTGGGTGTGAGCAGCCCCAGGGGAGAAATGAACTTGTCCTGGGACCTCAGAACCCATTAGAGGGGTTGGAGTTGGGGCAGGGGCTCGCAGCCAGTAGGTGGGGGCTGCTGGGAGGTAGAGGGGGCTCCTTGGCGAGCTGCCCTGAGCCCTTTTCCTCAGGGGACAGGGCCTTCTCCAGAGCGGTTTCCAAGTCCCCTTGGTCGGGTCCCAGACCTGCTCACAAGGGGCCAATGGGAAGCGCAACTTGACCTGGGACACGGCTCACTCAGGTTCAATGCCAGCTCCGTCCCTGCGTGCTTGTGAGCAAATCCACTCCCTCCTCTGGCCTCAGTCAACACATCTTAGGAACTTGTTAAAAAGAAATAAGTAAAACTGTTGCTCCCTTGTTAAAGGGGGAAAAGTGGATTCGGGGGATCACGAGGCATCTACCTGTAGTGTCTACAAGTTCATCCCACAACGTACAACCAACACAGATGGACCAAGGGCCAAGTCTGTGGGCTCCGTGCTTGGGCAGGGGACGTGTTCGGGGTCATGTTTGGCAGTGAACTTGACCAGCTGGTGTCTCTGCCTTCATGGAGGCGGAATAGACAGGGCTGGAGGCAATGGGTGGTTTCTAAGGGCCCTCCTGGCTCTGACGCCCCTGAGTTGGCTTCTGACTGACTGGCCTGGCCAGGAATGGGAGTCCCACTGTAATTCTGAGGGCCCTGGACAGAGGAAGAGGAGACGTGGTCAGCAGAACAATGGTCCCCCAAAGATGTCAGCACCCTAATTTCCAGAACCTGGGAACATGTTACCTTCCACAGCAAAAGGGACTTTGCAGATGCGATGATCTCAAGGATCTTGAGGTGGGGAGATTTCCTGGATTATCTGGGTGGACCCCAAATGTAATCATAAGGGTCCTTACAAGAAGGTCAGAGGAAGAATTAAGACACGTGACAAAGGAAGCCAGAGGCTCGAGTGACGCGAGGAAGGGCCGGGAGTCAAGGAATGTGGCCGCCTCCAGAGGCTGGAAGCGGCAGGAATCGGACTCCCGTAGAGCCTCCAAGAGGCACGCAGCCTGCTGACAGCCCGATTTTAGCCCGCTGACACCCATTGCAGTCCCCTGGCCTCTGGCACAGTCAGAGCATACATGTGTGCTGACAGAGGGGGCTCATGGGGGAACGGCTTGTCCATGGTCCCCCAGCAAAGATGTGGTAGCACGAGGACCGGGCCCGGGCCTGCTGGGCTCTGGGCCCTCTGCTCTCTGAGCTGCAGGGGGAAGGGACCACCAAGACTGGAGGGTAGATTCCCGGGTCATCCAGCACCGGGGCAGGAAGGGGCTGCTCTGAATCTGGCTGGACTCGAGATCCGTCACCAGCTCCCCTGGAAGCCTGGCGCTGGTCGGGCCTCGGGGTTCTCTGGTAGCCCCCTGCCCCAGCAGTGATGCCCTCTCTAGTACCATGTCTGGGCATTGACCTCCATCTTCAGCCAGAATGTCTCCAGGGGCAGCCACTGCCATGGCTGGGCAGCCTCGTTCTGCCTCGACCAAGGGGGTCTTGTACACCTGTTCTCTGAGGCCCGGCAGACCGAACACTGAGCCTCAGAGAGGGCAAGGGCCTTTGCCAAAGTTCACCCAGTTGGGTCAGTGCCACATCACCGCAGCGCCTGAGGCTCCCGGCTGCCAGCACCTCACTCTCCTTGTTGGCTGAGATCATTGACCCTGATTTATGGGCCCAAGAGGCCTGATTCGATAGCAGGCACAAGCTACACCCAATTAGCCCACTGGCGTGGTGGCCAGCGTGGCAAAGTGAATTTCTTCACTGGCCCTTACAAGACCTGTTTGAATAACACAGGAAGGTGTTAGCATCGATCTGGGAGGGCTCACTTCCCAGCTGCTTGGATTAGCACTGACGGTTGTCCAGCTTGTGACAGCGGCACTGGCTGGGAGGCAGCCTGGCTCACGTTACTGATGGTGTCACCTTCACCTTTGCGTGATCCCCCCATGGGGACAACAGGCAGAGCAGAGGAGAGTTGCTCAGGCTTCCATCTCACCAGACTCAAGTCTGGGAGGGATGGGTGAAGGGGGAGCGGGCCAGGGAGTGGGGTGGGGACAGGCCCTCCCACATCTGTGTCCTGCACTTTCCTCTTGCTTCCAGGACCCTCCTTTTGGGCAATGCCAGAGATAGACTTCTAGCAGCATCTGGGACAGTGAAAGCAAATGATGGGCAGGGTTCCCTTTTCCGGGCTGCAGCTCACTGGGGATGCCACAGGCTCTCCTGCAGTTTCTAACTGGTGTTGCAGAAAGTAGATCTGTACCCCCGGTCCCCCACCTCCCTGGGCCAATGGTAAGCCATGTGCCAGGCAGGCCGTCCGGGGCCCCCATTGTCCTTTCACCGCAGGCTGGGATTTCTCATTGACGTGCATCCTCATTTGGGAGCTGCTGTGTCTTCATTTCTGATTGATCTTCAATATATTTTCTCTATTCCAAAGTGGTTAATGGTCGGTAAACACATTCTCAAATGCACCTGGGGCTATTTAATCAATGCAATCTTTTTTAGTATTCTAATACAGTGGTCCTCAAAGTGTGGTTGGCAAACCAGTAGTAATAGCATTACCTAGAGCTCCTTAGACATGCAAGTTCTTAGGCCCTGCTCCAGCCCCAAACGGACTGAAGCAGAGATTCTAGGATCAGGGCCAAGCCAGGACTGGCTACATCATTGGTGGGGCTGAGCGCAAAATGTAAATGCTGGACCTCTATTTCAAAGATCCGTGAGAATTTCAGGAAGGTACCAGCAGAGCATTCAACCAAGCACAGGTCCACGCCCATGAAGCTGCCTTCGGCCCAGGGTGAGTTCCCAAGCCCTTCAAGTCATCCTGCTGCCTGCTCATGAGGGAGGACTGCTGCTGTAGTGATTTTCTCATTTGAAAAGCAATACCCGTTAAAGAAAAGTTAGGAAATAGAGAAAGATGCAAAGAAGAAAATTACAAAGTAAGAACCAGAAATGATCTCACACCCCAGAGACAATCAACCGTAAACTTCTCATCATATTTCCTTCCTGTCTTTTTTCTAAGCACAGGTTTTGGATTTTTATATGCACATATGATCGCACTGAACATTCAAGGGCATACCCTTTTCTCTTCACTAACACGCTGGCGGAAGCACTTTCTGTGTCATCACGTCTTTGTTGTAAATATCACTTATAGTGCCTACGTACCTGTGTTGGCCATCTATTACCCTCGTGTCCTCTCCTCCCACGTTTTTGCTCCTTTGTAGTGGCCTGCATTCGCCTCAGCTGCACCAGACATCCCCTACTTTCTGTCCCAGAGCTAATTTACCATAGCAGTCTGCTTAACCACTCTCAGCACGTGTACAAATCTGGAAACGAGTCAACACTCACTGGGGCATTCTTTGATAAACAGATAAATATTCATCTCTTCCATGTCTTGGGAAGACAATTCAAGACACATTCTATTGGGTCTTTGGAATGTCCCCAGCTGGTCTGAGCCGCAGTTGCCCACAGCAGTGACCAATGCAGTAACACACCTTGTTTCATTCTTTCCGGTCCTCCCTCCTATCCCCTGGGACCACTTCTCAAAAGAAACTTGTGTCAGACTCTCGTTCTGGGGGGAATGCAAGCTAAGATAATATTCTTCCAATTAAGTGGGTAGAGCTTTATTGTCTTTTTAAAAAATATTTATTTATTTGGCCGTGCCGGGTCTTAGTTGCGGCACGCGGCATGCATGCGGGATCTAGTTCCCCGACCAGGGATCGAACCCGGGCCCCCTGCATTGGGAGCACGGAGTCTTAACCACTCTGCCACCAGGGAAGTCCCAAGAGCTTTATTGTCTTACCCACTCTCATTTGTAGGTACTTGGTTGGTCGCCGATTCTTCTCGACTTTATACCGAGGTGGATCTCTCTGGGTGTGAAACTTTCCTGTACACAAGTGAATTTCCCAGGACAGAATCCAAGAGATAGAATTCATGGGTCAAAACATTGAGCATTGTTTAGGCTCTCAATCCTGCACTATCTAAAGGAGAACAAGTCAGCCTCCGGCTGGTCAGGCCAGCTGCACTTGACTGATAGAAAAAGTCTCTTAGCCAAACTTTCCTGGCCTGAAGGTGTGGGAAGTATGGCCTGGACACAGTTCTCACACCATCCACTGAGCCTGAGTGGCAGGGAGAAGTCAGAGGCAGGAGATGGGAACGTAGGTGAATTAGTTTGCTGTGGCTGCCATAAGAAAGTACCACAGACCGAATGGCTTAAACAGCAGAAATTTATTGTCTCGCACTTCTAGAAGCTGGAAGTCTGAGATTAACATGTTGGCAGAGTTGATTCCTCTGAAGGCTGTGAGGGAGAATCTGTTCCATGATTTTCTCCTAGCTTCTCATGGTTTTCTAGCAATCTGTGGCTTTCCTTGGCTTGTAGAAACATCACCCCAGTGCCCACCTTCATGTTCACACGACATTCTTCTGTAGTATGATGTCTCCAAATTTCCCCTTTATATGAGAACGCCATTCATATCGGATTGTGGACCCACCGTATTCCTGTATGACCTCGTCTTAACTAATTACATCTGCAATGACCCTATCTCTAAATAAGGTCACATTCTGAGGTACTTGGGGTTAGGACATGTGCATTTTCAGGGGACAAAACAATGTGGTCATAGCCCACACAAGAGGCCCTACCTGGGGCTCTGCACCTCCATGGGAATCGACGGGAACCAGGCAGGGGCCCTCCTTCAAACCACAGCCCCAGAAGCACTTGGGAAGTTATAGGTCGAGAGAGCCATGGTTCCTGTCTGGAAGTGGATGTGGAGTAAAGCTTGTCCCAAACCACACACAGTGCCCTGAGCCAAGGTCCCCCAGCCACCAGGCCAGCACAAGTCCTCTCCAATGCATGACCCCCGGCAAGAGCAGAGGACCCACAGATAGCACCCAGCCAGCTCATCCCTCATTTCTCAGAGAGGAGGTCGAGGCCCAGAGAAGACAAAGGGCCTGTCCGGGGGTCAGAGAACAAGGAAGTGGCGGTCAGGCCTGGGACCAGGTACTCTGGACTCCCACGCCCGCTCCACAGCCGACTGTCTCCTTCCTTTCCCTCTTTAGCTGAGACTCTCAGAGCTGTGAGCTCCAACCGAGGCCCAGGCAAGAGAAGGACTCGCCCCAGGCCGCCCAGCAAGTCTCCTGACGCCAAGCTCAAGGCTCTTCCTGGCTCCCGTGCAACTGGTGTCTACCGTTTCCCACATCACACTCCATGGACACCTCGTTAGTAGGGGTGACCCACCAAAATGTTCCGACTCAGTTACACGTGAGAAATGCTACATTCTTCAAAGTTCAACTGCTGGACTTCTCAGGGCCTTTTCTGTGCTCCGTGCGTTGGGATTCTCCAAGATGAGGATAGAATAGGCACGGTTTTCAACTGCTTGGGCTTCAGAACTCCTTTATCCGTGAGCCCCTGTTGACTTTTCTCTAGACCCAGGGGATGGGGCTCTGCGGGCCATGGACACCTCGAGGTCTCTCTGCAGGAAACGGAACAGTGTGGGCCTGGCGGGGGCAGCGGTTTGCAGGCCCAGGTCTGCCTTCTGTGGACTCAGGAACTGAAACCATCTCTAGTCCCCATAAGAACTGGTCAAACCTCATCTTGACAGCACCCCTTAATGAACCCCTAGTTTATCTGTACTGAGGTTTCACAGACATGTCCACCTCTCTACAGAATCATGTCGTCTTCTTTTCTGTTCTCACCCACACCTACCCTAGCCTTTAACAGTACCTTGCACCCTTCGCCTGCAGCCAGGAAAAATACAGCACACTCCTCACGCCAAGTTCCATCCGCATGATGGAGCTCAGTGTTTCCAGAGGGAGCCTGAGACCTTCCAGCAGCAAGGAAAGGGGATCTGGGTTGGAGCCGTGAGTGCCCCGTCCCATGGGAGGGCTGTGCTGGCCTCCATTGTCACCTCTGGGAGGAAGCTTCACACCTGCAACCTGCCCCCAGGGCTGGATGGCTGACCTGTGTGCGCTGGACCCTTTGCAAAGAGGGGCTGAGGGTGCAGAAAGGGAAAGGTCCTCTCCAGCGCTTCGCTGAAAGGGCTTCACCCTGATGCCCAATGTCGAGGATTTCAGAGTTAATAAGGCAGATGCATGGAGATGAAATGTCCACTCCAACGTAACTTGTTTCCCAAGCTGAGGGAGAGTGTCTGGCAGAGGACTTTTGCTGGAGCCCAAACTTGGCAAAGCCAGATGGATGTGGGCAATGACCCCCAACCTCTAGAGGCAGAGACACGCAACGAAGAATCACAACGAGGGTTGACCTTAGCATACAAGAACGCTCACGTCTCAGCTCCGGGTTTACGGAGATGGAACTAAGCAATACGGAGCGTTACAGCTTGGAGCCAGCAGAAGCAGACTGGCGTCCACGCGGCCATCGGGTCTCCTTGTTATTCTATAGGAGCCTGCGAGCTCCGTGCTTCCTCCCTTTAACAGACAGCAGATGGGGGCAAGGGGGGGTGAAGGATTTTGTCCAAAGCCACACAACTTTCTCGTGGCAGAGCTCCCCCAGGCTCTTAGAAATATGCTTGTCAGCGGGCAGAGGAGCGTCTGACTTGGCCCCCTGGCCCCTGGCTGGCAGGAGAGGGGGCGGAGCCAGCTGGGGGCTACGGGCACCACCCAACAGCCTGGGCTGCACTGCCTGCTCGGCGCCCAAGGAGACGGCTGGAAGCCAAGTGGGCAGGAAGACCCTGTTATCAGCATTCAGGTTGCCTGTCATCGAAGGAAGTGTGTTCTCTGCCCTCACTGCAGGGGAATTCAGGAGCCGTGAAGCCAGTTGCTGAGTTCAGGGTCTTCCTCTCCCCCTGGGTCAGGGCTGGTGTGCTGATGACTTCGCGGGGGCGGGGGAGGGGACCACCTGACGTCCAAGTACATGACAGAAGGTGTGCTCTGGATTTGGCGAAGTATCCTGTTTTATTCACGAAGCAGAGTGAGAGCTCTAACATGCGTCTGTCCTGGCAAGCTTGGAAAGTAAGAAACAAAAATCTCTCAGTCACAACACTTTCCATCTCAACTTCAGGCGGGAGAGTTATGTAATTGTCACTTAGTCATACTATTAAGTATACAAACTGCTAGGCTGATAACGGGCTGGAGGAGGGTGGGGAAGGATCGGCTGCTCCTCCCAGGTCCTCGGGAACTGGGTGCCTGTGCGGCTGAGGACCTGGGATCTGGGACACGAGAGGAGCTCCCCCTTCCATGCAGCCTCGTGTGCCCCTGACAATGGCTGCAAACAGGAAGCCCTGCCCAGATCCCCTAGATGACAACTGCACTCGCAAGTTTGGGAAGACTGATGGCCAGGGAAGCTGGTTTTTCCAAAGCTTATTGGAGGAGCCAGCCCCAGAGCTGCCCTGGAAGGGGGCTGGGCTCCAGGCCACCCCCAACCGCCCCCCAAGGAGCCTCACCCACTGTCACCACCATGGACAGCCTCAACCTGGCTTCTGGGCCAGAATCCTGCCTGCGGTGAAGGGTTAGTCAGGGGTGACGACACTGGAAACCCCAGCGCCTAAAGAAAAATGGCATTCACTATGCTGTACTGCCTCAGACCAGATTTAGTTGTTGATCTAAGAATTGAGACACACACACACACACGCACACACACACACACACACACACAGAGAGAGAAAGGGGGGGGCTATTCTACTGAAAAAAAAAAACCCACAACCCTTCAGAGGGTGGCAAGGATAAAAGCTCCCTGGAGCGTTTCTGGCTATTAGGAGAGCATTGATGAAGCCAGCCCTGACCACACAGAAGGCAGCCTAGTGCCCAGGAGAGGACGCCAGACTGGCATCAGCAGGCTGGACGCGTCTCTGTTCTGCCACTTGTTAGCTGTGCGACTGTAGGCTAGTCACTAGCTCTCTGTGATCCTCAGTGGCCTTAACTCGAAAATGGGGACAGTAAACATTCTCACCCCATGGGACTGTTGCAAGGGTCCAATCAGCTAATGGTGGCGGAAATGCTTTGAAAAGCATTCTGGGTAGACAGGAGCAGACTTTAAAGCATACGGCCGGAGCTCTTCCTTCTGTGCCGCTGAATGCCCAGCATTGAGTCTGGCGTCTGGCCAGAGGCGGTGATCAGTGAATGCTGAATGAATGAATGAATGAAACGCTCTGCCCGCCTCAGCAAGTCGCAGCTTCTCTGAGTTGCACTTTCTTCGCTGCTGAGTGCGAATGATGATGTTGACGTTTCTAGTAGTAATAACGGCAGCTCATTTGGAGCCTTTCGTGTGGATTACCTTCCAACAATCTTATTATTATCCACAATCTACAAACTGGGAAAGTGATGCTTAGCACATTCAGGCAAATCTGGTCTAGGTCACGCAGCCTATAAGGGGTAGATCCTGTAATTGAACCCAGACTGGCCTTCTTACTCTGGAAGCCATTCTCTGCATCACGTCGTTGTGTGCCCTAGGTCCCTTGGTGAGGGGCTGAGGTTACTAGGGGGAGAAGGCAGGAGGAAGGGGAAAGTTAGTGGGAAGAAAGGGGAGTGGGAGAGACTAGAATTTGAGGCGAGCTCCGGAGATCTCAGGTAGCTGGCACTGGTGATCACCCTGGACTGGGGACCTCGTGCCAACCCGAGGGTTCAGGCCTCCCCATGGCTCTCACCCATCACTGGCCTGTTTCTCCTAAAAGTCCATCCTGGACAGACAGACCAGGCCAGAGCAGGGAAGGACCGCAGCCTGGCTCCTGCCCTGAGCCCAGCTGATGGGAGTATCACCACAGAAATCCTCATGCTGTGTTAGCTGTGATCCTTCAAGAAGCAGAGGCCAAGATGGCATCATCACGTGAGGATCTTATCAGAGGAAACGCCTGTGAGAGAATATGGAGAGGGGGCCGGAGAGGTCTGAAGAGCCGTCAGAGCACAGAGCACGTCTGACCCCGAGTGAAGGAGATTGGGAAGGAGGGTGGTGTGGAAACGTCGAGACTGGCCTACAGTCTAAGGAGGTCTCGGCAAAGCCATCGAGGAGTCCTCAAGCAAAAGTCAACCGCCAGAGGAGGCCGTGTCTCCCGGGAACGAGCCCGACTCAACACTCCTGCTCTGTCTCTGCCGCGCTGCCTCACGCAGTGCAGAGGGCAGGGCCGGGCCCAGGCCAAGGATGCCCTTGCGGGGGGGCGCCTGTGAAGTGCATTCTCAGGGCTACCACAGGCTCCCTTCTGCCCACCTCTCTCCCTCAGCTTTCCCGTGGCTCTGGTGTCACAGCTCACCTCCTGGGCTGACTGAGAACTTCAGCTCCTATCCTGGTCTCTGGGCCACTACTCACAGCCTCTCCACAGAGGAGGCTGGGCTTGACTCCCTGTAAGTCCAGCTCAGTGGGCTGGCTTGTCTGGGCATCTGCTTTCTGTTTCAGGGCAGAACAGAGCAGCCTTTTGCCAGGTGTGAACTAGCCCAGCTCCCCAGAAACCTCTGTCATGTGCTGTCAGAGATCCTGTCACAAAACAGACCTCCAGCAAAGACACTTCCTGCTTTCTTCCAAAGGCAAGGGCAGACCGCCACCTTCACTTTGATTTTGGTCCCAAAGTCCCAACTCTTTCTACCATCTTACTGGCTGGATGGGCACCTCTAATGTTTTTTCTCCAATCTCACTCTCTTTCACATTCTTTAGACTCACTCCGGTAACTGCCTCCTCTGAGAAAGAGGATGAGAGAGAGACAGAGACAGAGAGACAGAGGCAGAGAGAGAGACAGAGACACACAGCGAGAGACATACTCACACAGACTGAGAGACACCGTATGGGAGAGAGAGAGATTTTAAGAGAGAGAGAGTGAACCTGTGTGAAGGGCAGGCTAGTCAGAACAGGTCTTAGTGTAAAGAAGAATGTGATAGAGAGAGCTGGGGGAGAGAAGGGGAAATGGGCGCTTGGCTGTGGTGGGCAGAGCAGATGGGGAGAACGATGGAGTTGTTTGTCATGCTCCCCCAGAGGGAAGCTACACTCTCAGCAGGAGAGGAAAGGAGGAAGGAGGAAGTCCAAGAAGGTAAGGGCGGAACCTAGCTCGGTCTGGGACTAAGCCTCTGGCTTTCCTTTGTGAAAGAAGGTGGCTGGTGAGTGTGCTTTTGCTTAGCATCCATCCACTTCAAGCTTGGGCCCAAGCAGGAGGTGCTGTATTTACCAGAAGGCCTCTCAGTCCACAAACCTCACACATGATTTGCCTTTTAGTCTGGGGCCTGCCAAGGACAGAGGGCCCTTTGAGGACGTTCCAGTAATTGTAGTGACTCACCTATGTCCTTCATAACCCCTCCAGGCTAGCCTCGCATCCTTGCTGAAGTGTCCTCTACTTTCTCATCCCTGTCATTTTGCCAGCTTGGAATTTCTCCCCCAGCCCTCTCCATCCCATCTATCCTTCTAGGTGGTAAATCAAATGCCACCTGTTCCATGAAGTCCTCCTAAATTCCCCTGAGCGTAATGAATCGCTTCCCTCTCTATTCTCCAGGAGCAATCTGCTTTTATCTAATTTAACTCTTCATTGTTCTACTGTGTGTTTCATATTTTCTAATTACCCAAGCATGCTTATGGAGACCATCAGGCAAAACCAAAAATCATCAACAAAAAAGCCAAGGGAGGAAACCACCCATAATTCCCTCTCCTAGAAACAACTACTGTTAAGATTTTGCCATATTTCTTTGCAGTTTTATTTCCATACACAGTTTCCTTGCTGTATATACAAATTGGTAGCCTAAAGCAGAGTACTATTCGTGTTATAATTTTTTTTGCTGCAGCCATTAGCATAATTCAGTAAAACCCAAGAGGAGGAAAATCTAATGTATTTACCCATATTTTTACTCTTTCTGTTGCACTTTTCCTCCGAATGCCCCAAGATTCCTTCTTTTATCATTTCTTTTCTATTTAGAGACCTTTCTTTAGCCATTCTTTTTAAGGTAGGTCTACTGGTGACAAATTCTCTTAGTTTTCCCTCAAAAGATGTGTATTCTGGATTTAGATTTCTAGACCGACAGTTCTTGAAAAAGGTTGTGTCCCTTCCTTCTGGCCTTCGTGGTTTCCAATGAGAAATCTGGTGTCATTCAGATTGTTTTTCCCCAATAAGGAAAGTATTCTCCTTCACTCCTTTCAAGAATTGTCCTTTGTCTTTCTTTTTCAGGACTGTGGTGTGTCTTGGCATATATTTCTTTGAATTTATCCTACTTGGGATTCACTCAGCTTCTTGAATCTGTAGGTTTGTATCTTTGGACAAATTTGAAAATTTTTCAGGCATTATTTTTTAATACTTTTTCAGACCCACATTCTTTTTCCTCTCCTCCTGGGACTTGAATGACATGATTTTTTCACGATCTTTCATTATAGAGGAACTCGCAGGTCCCCGAGGGCTCTGTTCATTTTCTTCCAGTCAATTTTCTGTAAATTCTATTGTTCTATCTTCAAGTTCACTGAAAATCCTCTGTTATCGCAAACCTACTATTGAGTCCATCCAGAGAGATGTTCATTTCACTTATCACAGTTTTCAGCTCTAAAATTGCATCTAGCTCTTTCTGATATCTTCTGTTTCTTGGCTAAGCTTTTCATGTTGTTGTTTGTTTCAAACATGTTTGTCATTTTTGAAGCCTTTTTATGACAGCTGCTTTCACATTCTTGTCAGATAATTCCAACATCTCTTTTCTCAGTGTTGATGTCTGTTGATTTTCTTTTCTCATTCAAGTTGTGATCTTCCTAGTTCTTGGTGCAACAATTGATTTTGATTCTATCCTGAACATTTAAGGTATTATGTTGTGAGGCTCTGGGTTTTATTTACACCTTCTCTTATAGCAGGCCTTATCTGACAGTGCTCATTGGGTGAAGGGGAGTGCTGCCTTATTCTTGCCAGGGGGTTAGAAGTTCAGGTTTTCCACTCAATTTCCTTTGACACCCCGGGGGTGGGTGGGTGAGGATGGACACCTTGTCACTGCTGGGTGTGAATGGGAACTGAGGTTCTCCATTAGGCCTCCAAAGACTACTTCCTGGCTGAAAGGGGCAGGGACTCCTCCTTACTGCTCCCCCTGTGGCCTCCGTGGCATGATGGGTGGAGGTCTCTTTAGTGCTGGGGGGCAAGTAAGACCCCACCTCCCTACTTGGCGTTCTCTGATACCACCCTTGCGGGTGGAAGTATAGGCTTTCCACTCAGCCTTTGCAGATCGGGGAGTTTGGGGTGGTGAGGGTCACAGTTTTTCTGTGATGTGTGGTTAGATTAGAGCAGCTATTTCCTAAAAGCTTTCTGTCTTATTCTTTCCCTTTCCTGGTCCTTCGGCTTTTGTTGGGGCTTTTAAAAATCTGCTCCCATTGATATTTCTGGGTTGCTGGTTTCTTCAACTCCAAGTCTGGGACACATGAAGCAAAAAAAACACCCCCAAAACCCAGGGAACTGACCACCGTGTTGTTCCCCAAGTCCCCCAGTTTCTAGCTGGTCTACTTCTTCCCTCCACCTTTCAGAGACTTCATATATTTTTTTATATGTAATGTCTAGGGGTTGTTGCTGTATTTAGTGAGAGAGATAGGAAGAAGTATCCATCTCATCCCAGCTGAAAATGATCTCTTTTGAGCCTCATAATGAGCTTGTAAGGCAGGTATTAACGTTATGTCCATTTTAAAGATGAGGCAACTGAGACCAAAGGAGGTCACTCAAATACCACGTACTAGAGCCAGGCTAGAACCCAGGGCTCTTAACTCCTGGTGTAGAGTGTGTCCTGTGACACGAGGCACATCTCTGTATGTTCCATATTTTCTTGATACCCAATAACACTCAGGCAGGACATAGCAAGAGGAGTTCAGCTTATCAGCAGGCAATTCGAGGGCTTGGTATCAGAGACTGGGCACAGGGTGGGCAGCAGGTGTAGAGTTTCAAATCAGAGGAGGTTTGTCCCAGACATGGTGGTTTCCGGGGCCAATTTGGAGTAGTCAGTGGCTCTGCTTTCCATGCCCTCTCAGGGAAGGGAATGGGAACCTCTCCCAGGCCCACCTTCCCAGACAGTGTGGCTCCTATCTGTACTTCTCAGCAGAGGGTCCTGGTTCACAAACTGAAGGACAGGGGTGGGCAGGCCACGAAAGCATCAAGTTTAGACCCAAGCCAAAGTCCAGCAGGCATTTCCTAAGGACCAGGTGTGTGGCAGCGTTCCTGGGCCCTTCTCTTGCTCCTTGGGCACTGGTGGGCATGGTGGAGGGTGGCAGGGCTCACCTATGACACTCGCTGCCTCTTTATGTTCTTGGAAGCACTTGCGTATGTCTTATCTCATTAGAAACTCACCTTCTGTTATTCTTGTTAGCCCCAGTTTACAGGTGAGGACATTGAGGCCCAGAGAGGTGAAGTGACTTTTGCTAAAAGTTCTGCAGGTTTTAAATGCTTGTGCATGTGGCGCCCCCGGTGATTGAGAAGATGAGTCACCAGCATCTAGTTCAGTGCCTGGCATAGACGTGAAGGAGAATTTGCTTTGTGTTTGCCTCCTACCCTGGCTCGGTTGTGGATGGGGTCGGGGTGGGGGGGGCTGGCACTCACTAGACCAACTCTCACTCATGTGCAAAAAGCCAGGCCTGGGTGTGGGTAGAGGGCGAAAATGAGGGGCAAATACCCCAGCCCATCTGACCTTGGGGCTTGTTGACACATGGTCTCCCGTTGCAGAGGGACCAGGGGATGGATGGCCCAAGGTTTGGCATTAGCCAAAAGGGGCACAGTGGCGTAGCAGTGGGGTCCCCAGGCAATGAGGGGCTCTTTGGCTGCCTTCTCCCCAGTGTTTGGGAAATGGTCCTTGTGGCTGGGCCCTTTGCCACCCCTCCTTCGCACCCCACCCAGGGCCCTTCCAGTGGGACGGAGCTGGTGACTAATTACAAGGCTTCAATTACAGGGCCCCAGACAGTGGCTAAGGCAATCATATCTCACGTTACATCTTTTTGGAGCAAGCCGAGCTTATATATGTGCTGCTAAATAGAAATATTGCTATCGGATAAGATTCATAATAAACTGCTTCTCGCTCCGAGTGGGGAGTGGCTCAGGAGACGGGGGAAGAGGATTCATCCACAGTGAGGCTCTTGGTAGCATCTAATAAACCCAGCCGTTTGTTGTGCACGGCCACGCAAACACACACACACACGCACACGCACACGCACACACACGCACATGCACACGCAGCAATTCTCTGCTGTTGTTTTTCTCCCTCAGGCAGGAGGGGAGTTATTTTGCAGCATTGGAGGGTGACTGTGGGGTGACGGGGCTCAGGGTGGCTTTGGTGTGGCAAAGGTCTACTCAGAAAGAAGCAAGTCTTGTACTGATGAATCAAATCAACTTAATGTTTCTTCTTTCTCCTCAGAGATCAATGAGGCTTTTCATCTAACCAGGCCTGTGAGGCCAGAGAGTTTGCAGTTCCTGACAATAATACCACCAAGTTGTGGTCATTTGTCACAGGAAACGAATACACCCTGGCAGGTGGGTTGTCAAGATTCCAGAAGAGCCTATCTCGATATGCAGGCTCTGGCATGTGCTCAGCAAAGGGTGACTCAGATGAGCAGCAGCAGAAAGAGCCAGGCCAAGGGGTACGATGTGGCCACAAGTCAAGGAACGCCGGGAGCCACCAGCAGCTGGTGGGAGCGAGGAACGCATTTCTCCCCTGGAGCTTCCCGAGGGACTGTGACCCCGCTGACACCTTGACTTAGCTTAGTTTGGACTTCTGTACGCCAGACTGTGAAAGAAAGAAATTTCTTTGTGTGTCAAATCTCCCTCTTAGAAGGACACTTGGGATTCCATTTATGGTTCCTCTGGATAATCCAGGATCATTTTCCCATCTCAAGATCCTAAAACTAATCTCAGTTTTTGGCCATATAAAGGAATGTTCCCAGATTCTGGGGATTAGTGCCTGATATCTTTGGGCAATGTTTCCACCTGCCACACAGGGGTATTATTGTCAGTTCTCCAGGAAGATGAGGTCCCCTCATCTGGCCTCCCTGGCAGAGGCATGATGGGGTTGTGAGCACTTGCCGGGTCAGGACAAAGGTGCAGGGAGACAGTGGGTCTATGTCAGATTCCTCGCCGTGCCTCTTACCAAAGAGCTCAGCCCAGGGCCACACCCAGAATCAGGGCTCAGACGGACTTGGAGGGAGGCATCGAATGGAGGACGGCAGGATGAGTGCATTGGCCAGAGGAAGAGTGGATACTTGGACAATGGTGGGGCAGCTGGACCCACCGGCACGCCCTGAGCCCCTCATCCTATCTGTCTGCATTTCCCCATCATCAGGATCTCTGCGCGTCTCCCTGGAGTGTGTCTTCTACCCCAGCCAAGGTCATTCTTGCCCTCCATCCAATGTTTCTCACTTGCTCTGCTTGTTGATTCTGATTCAGAGCTGAAATGCCTTTGGAAGTACAACCAATCGTCTCTTTGGTGGCCCAGCAACATGGAGATCAGCTGGGTGGCTGCGAGCCTCTCTCCACACAGCCCCAGGACCAGCTTCACGGGTCCTCCTCTCCCCTTCCCCGGCCAGGCCCTGAAGGGATGGCTGGAACCCTGGCAGGAGACCTCTCCGTGTCTCTCTTGAATTTCCTTCGAGCGTGGATGCTGTCCTGGCCGGAGCTGAATTCAGGCTTTTCTTCCCCCAGAGAGCATGTCCCAGTCTCCATGGAGTCCTCACCACCTCTATTGAATCCAAGCTCAATGACAACACTGTCACTGGAAGAAAGTCTTTCTCTCTTTCCCAGATGCTCCGTTCTCTTTAGACTCCTCCCCTGCTTGGTCGGATGAGCCTGGGAGTTTGTCACTGCTGCTAGTAGAATCTGCTTCCAAAGCGATCTCTGCCTTTCGAGAGCTTCAAGCTCCCGACAGCTACATCCTGACAGCCACATCCTTCGGCCAAACATAGGTGACCGCTGCCGATCCGTTACACCCCTTGCATCTGAGCCTGAGCCCTGCGTGCCTTTGGAAGGCAGAGCACGTTTCCGTAGCAGCCCTTCTGTGAGTCTGAACCTTATTTTTAAGCCGCTCTACAAAGAAGAGTGATCTTGGGTGGTGGATATAGTAGAAGGAACACGGACTCTTGAGTCACAGATAGGCAGCCACGGAAACTTTCTGAGCCCCCGTATTCCTCGTCTGAAAGTGAAGGTGCAGTGGTCCCAACCTTCTGGGGTTATTGTGGGAACTGAATGGGTTAATGCCCATCAGGGAATGCAGGGTCCTCCTCTGTCCTCCTCTGTGGGAGGTGATAGGGGTGTGGCTAGAACTTGAACCCCAGCTCTTCAAAGTGAGCCAGGATGGTGACCTCTTCAGGGCCGGGCCCACCAGGGAGACTTGGGAGCGGCTGTAGAGGACAAGTCCCAACGCAGATGTGAGCATGCACGGGGAGGAGGGCTTGGAAGGGAAGACGGATGTGTTCACAGGGCGGGGCTGAGTCCGGGAGCAGGTGGGCTGCTTGGAGGGCTGAGAGAGAGGAGGGCTCTGAAGGGTGGACTGTGTCCATGGCCCACTCACTCCCTCCTCAGAACTCAGAAGCCCTCCAAGACCACCTAGGCCTTGTCTTAGTCAGGATTCTCCCAAGGAACAGACCCCAAAGGAGATCATCCATCTATCTATCATCTGTCTATCATCTATCTATCTATCTATCTCTCTATATCTCTATCTATCTATCTATATCTATCTATCTCTCTATCTATCTATCTATCTATATCTATCTATCTATATCTATCTCTCTATCTATCTATATCTATCTACATCTATCTATCTCTCTATCTATCTCTATCTATCTATATCTATCTATCTATCTCTCTATCTCTATCTATCTATCTCTCTATCTCTATCTATCTATATCTATCTCTCTATCTCTCTCTCTCTCTCTCTCTCTCTCTCTCTCTCTCTATCTATCTATCTATCTATCTATCTATCTAACTATCATCTTAAGAAATTGGCTCACATGCTTTCTGGGGGCTGGCAAGTCTGAATTTGCAGGACAGACCAGCAGGCTGGACACTCAGGTGAAAGTTGATGTCACAGTCTTGGGGCTGAAGGCTGGACACTCAGGCAGGGTTTCTACGCCACAGGCTGAGACCAAATTCCTTTCTCAGTCTTTGCTCTTCAAGCCATGGACTGATTGGAAGAGGCCCACCCACATTATGGAGGATAATCTGCTTTACTCAAAGTCAGTTGATTTAAATTTTTTTTTTTTTTTTTTTTTTTTTTGGCGGTACACGGGCCTCTCACTGTTGTGGCCTCTCCCGTTGCGGAGCACAGGCTCCGGACATGCAGGCTCAGCGGCCATGGCTCACGGGCCCAGCCGCTCCGCGGCATGTGGGATCTTCCCAGACCGGGGCACGAACCCGTGTCCCCTGCATCGGCAGGCGGACTCTCAACCACTGCACCACCAGGGAAGCCCCAGTTGATTTAAATTTTAATCACATCTAAGAAATACCTTCACAGCAACATCCAGTCTGGTGTCGGACCAAACATCTGGGCACTGTGGCCTAGCCATGTCGTCACATATAAGTAACCATCACATGCTTCCTAACTTTGGCCACTTTACAACATCCCCAGCTGCCCTCAGTCTTCAGTCGGGGCCAGCTCTGTGATCGGAGAAGCCAATCCCAGGAGCCTAGGTTCTGCTCTTCAGAACTGAGATGGTGACAGCGTCTTTGGTGGCCTTCAAGTCACATCAACACAAGGTAGGCAGAAGCTGGAGGCTGAATTCCTGTTCACATTTTAAAATCCATCTTCCTGAGCGTGTTGTCTCTACATGGTGGGATGGGGGGCACAGGACAGGCAGACAAGGGAGTTGGGTTCTGAGGCTCTCTGTATTTTCCCCTCTGGTAACCCCCTTTTGCCCCCTAACCCGTAGGCACAGTCCCACATCTCTCAGCTTCCTGCCCTTGCTAACACACGTTGTGTTCATCCACAGACCATTAGCACTCCAGCCTTGTGATGTGGCCTTGCTCGGTTTCAAAACTTTTCAGCCTTAGCTCCAGATCTCGGATGTGAAGGGCTCCTCACAGGTCAAGAGGTCAGTTGACATCCAGACCCTCAGGGTTATCAAAACGTTCTCTGCAGGTCACTGCCCCCTACCCAGCCCAGACAAACACACACACCACACGCATAGTAGCCTTGCCAAATGCTATAAAGAATGTTCTGAGGCCTTCAGAGTGTTTGGGCTTGGATTCTGTGACAGATGCAGCTGGGTTCCAGTTGAAGGATAGAGTCCACCGGGTGACGTCTCGAGTGGTCCGCAGGGAAATTTTGTCTTAATCTACTAGGATGTGGCTATGTTGGATACGGAGAAGGACCTCTGGGTGCTTTTCCACCAACTTTTGACAGCTGAGAACAAGTGAATCCTGTGGAAAGATTTGACTCAACATGAGAAAGCTATAGAAGTAACCAAGGAAAGCCCAAATGGTGGTATGGTAGGCTGAAAAATGTTCCCCAAAGATATCCAAGTTGTAATCCCTTGAAACTGTGAATGTTACCTTATATGACAAAAAAAAAAAAAAGACTTTGCAGATGGGATTAAGAATCATGAGCTAAGAGATTACTCTGAATTATCTGAATGGGCCCTAAATGCAGTCACAATTGTTCTTAGGAGAGAGAGGCAGAGACACAGACACATAGAGGAGACAGCCAAGTGAAGATGGTGGCAGAGACTGGAGGGTTGTGGCCAAAATCCAAGCAGTATCAGTAGCCACCAGAGACGGGAAGAGGCAAGGCCCCGAATCTACTCCGGAGCCCCTGGAGGGAGTGTGAACTTGCCGACACCTTGATTTCAGCCAGCGACATTGATTTTGGACTTCTGGCTTCCAGAACCATAAAAGAATAAGTTTCTGTTGTTTTCAGCTCCCCAGCTGACGGCACTTTGTTACAGTTGCCCTATGACACTAACAAAGGTGGGCTGACGTGAGTGTCCTTCTCTGAGAAAAGGAGGGAAGGTCATGAATTGGCTATGCTGGAATGTTCTGGAACAATCTGAATCAGGCTACTTCATGATGGGGAAACTGAGACCCAGAGAGGGGAAGGGCCTCCCCGAGGGAGAGGGTGGCCGGCTGAGACCAGCTCCACTCTGCCGCCTCCTGGGCTCTGGTCTTCCTGGGTCTGAGATCCCCAGGCTCTCCTGGCCTCTCGTTTGGGCCTCCAGCTTCCCGTGGGTGGGGCTTGTGGCTCGGCTCCCCTGGCCAGCCCTCCCGGGCCGCAGACAATCTGTCTTCTAGCTAGCTGCGTGCTGCCTCAAGGCAATCTCTCACCTGCCACCAGAACACACTTAAATAACATCGCATTAACACCAAATATACAAAAGATGCTTCCTGCCTGCAGCTTCTGGGGGTGTGTTCTCCTTAGCCAGCTGATACTGGGGCCAGGCTACCCCATCCCGTTTCGTAGGCTTCAGTCTTTCTAGGATTGCCCAGCTCAAATGCTGAGAGAGCAGGCTGGCAGGAAGGCAGGCTGGCTGGCACTCCCTCTGCCCCCTCACTGTGTGGCAGCCTACCTAGCTCGCATGCAGCATGCCACGTGGTGGGCACTCAGCAGACAGCGGCCACTGGGCATCCTGGGCCAGACCCCGCCAGCCCCCTGCTTCACCTACACCGCGGTCTGGCCGCCTGGTCCTGAGCGCTGCCCCCGCGGCTGCCACCACAACCAGCACTGTGTCAGCCAGCCTTGCTATATTTATCCCCGGGAATAGATGGAAAGGGTACCGCTGCTCATTTAAAAATAAATGCCATTTCCCAAGGAAGATACCAACTGTCCTGTTCAGGATGGGTATCCTGTCTCTCTGGATTTTATTTTATTTTAGTTTTTTCAAGCATCACAATTTTTTTTGTGTGTGTGTGGTACGCGGGCCTCTCACTGCTGTGGCCTCTCCCGTTGCGGAGCACAGGCTCCGGACGCGCAGGCTCAGCGGCCATGGCTCACGGGCCCAGCCGCTCCGCGGCACGTGGGATCTTCCCGGACCGGGGCACGAACCCGTGTCCCCTGCATCGGCAGGCGGACTCTCAACCACTGCGCCACCAGGGAAGCCCGAAGCATCACAATTTTATTTGTAAATCCCTAAGAAAACAAAACCCAGACTCTGGATTACGAAGATGACCTTCACCTTGTCTTCATGCACAAACTGACCCTCACGATCCCACTTTGAAATCTTCACATGAGGCTCCTCCTTGAGGAGGCCTCTGCAGGTAACAGAGCAGCCGTCGGGGGGACCCACTCGCTGCTCTAGAGAGGCGACGTTGGTCTCCCGAGGTGTTGCTTTCCACCTCTCAAAGCATCAAATTATGATTAAACCCATGCTCAACTTGGCCTTGAAAACGATGACTCGTGCTATGGCAGAAGCTTTCACCTTTGGCAGCTCTGCTGCCATCGAGCCCTTCCTCGTGGGGAATGCCGATCTGCTCCTGGATGCTTCCACAGCAGAAGCCTCAGAGTACAACCTTGCTCTCAGTCCCAGGCCAGCCTCCTGGAGAGCTGAGGACATCATTCACAGCCCTCGTGCCCTCCTCAGATGCTGTGGGCCCGTGTCCCCTTCCCATCTGGGGCCTCTTACTGTCCCCCAGAACACTATTGTTTGTCACCAGGCCTCTTACTGCACGGGACCCTCCTTGGTTCTGGGGGCTCCATCTCTATTAACGCACACCACGGCTTGTCCGGCTGCCAGGGGTCCCTGCTGCCAAGGCCCACCTCCATTGCCAAGTTCTGAGGCACCTGCCGTAGGGCCTCTCATTTCAGAATCTCATATCCCTCCCTCTGACTGTGTTCTGTTTGGCCCGGACCCTTTGGGGCCCCTGGGCCTGGGGTTGGATACCTTGGTTGCCCCCCTCATCTCAGCATCACCCCCACTTGATGCTCGTATTTCCTCCCTCGTCTTCTGGAGTCAGGTGCCTCTCCCCCAAACAATTATGGGAGTCCCAAGCCCCCCGAGCATACCTGCTAGGTGAGAACGCTGAAGGGATGTGGCTGTCCCCACGGATAGAACGGATCTATTCCAGCAAAGGAGCCTGCCAAGTGCATCTCTGCAGAGCAGGGTTCACTCTTTCCTGGATTGCCGTTAGGTTTTTCTATAGGAGAAAAGATACTTTCTAGTTGTCTGAGCTAAAAGCCTTTTGGTCAGGATTGGGTTATGGTGGGGTCTTGTTCCAGGGGGAATCCTGTGCTGGGACCAGGGCCAGAGTCGAGTCCCCTTGGCATGAACTTCGTACGTTTTTTATTATTTTTCTGTGGCTCCTGGAGCAAAGCACCATAAACTGGGTACTTAGAACAACAGAAATGTCTTTTACAGTTCTGGAGGCCAGAAGTCTGAAGTCAAGGTGTCAACATGGCCGCGTTCCTCCTGGAGGCCCTTAGGGAGAAATGCTTCCTGGTCTCTTCCAGCTTCCGGTGGCCCCAGGCATTCCTTGGCTTGTGGCCACATCACTCCAGACTCTGCCTCCGTCTCCACATGGCTGTCTTCCCTTGTGTGTCTGTTTGATAAGGATACACGTGATGACATTTAGGGCCTATCCAGATAAGCCAGGATAGTCTCTTCATCTCAAAATCCTTAACTAAATCACATCTTTTGCCATATAAGGCAATATTTACAAGTTCTGGTGACAAGTACATGGACATATTTGGGGGGGGCCACCATTCAACCCACTACATACTTCTAGGATCTCCCAGTAGCCCCAGATTCTGGCCACCATGCTGGGAAGGCCCTGATTCCACTTCCCATGTTCAAAGCTCCCCGTCTGCTTTACAAACTGAGGCTATAGCACGACACTGCCACGGGCAGGTGGGCAACTTCCGGGCGGCCAGGTGGATGCGCCGGAAGGAGTTGGGGTGTAGGTCCCCGCAGTCAAGGGGAGGATGCCTGTCTGAGGAACGGTGTGCATTAGCGACTTGCATCTTTAAATGACAACGGACCTAGGGCTGGAAAACAACATGGGTTTATTAATGGACAGGTAAACCCTGAAAGAAAGAGAAAAATGCCCCAGGGGGCTGAAAAGTGATACAGCAGCAGAACAGACAATACATTCTGTGTGTTGCCCCAAAGCATCAGACCCCAGAACTGGGGGCAGTAATAAGAGTCCACACAGCACATGAAGTCATGTAACTCTTCAGATAGAGACGGCACTGAGCTTGGCCTCCAGGGGACTGCTTCCTGTTGGACTCTCCCATTAGACAGGCAAGGAAACAAAGCTCTGGTCTTGTCTTTCCCTCCGTTACCAAGCCAGTTACTCTGAACCTTCACTCATATACCTCGCCCTGGATCAGTAGAAACCCTTCTGTCAGGTTTCCTCATCCCTCCCCACTGTCAGCAGACTAAAGAAAACGCAGCCTATTTCTTTGCTGTGCAAAGTGGTCCTTCCCATCCTCTTATATGTTGTGGATCACCTTGAAAGTGATTGTAGCTGTCCAGCACATGAGGCTACTCAAACCGGGAGGAGTGGCCTGACCCATCAGCTGAACAGGACGCTGGCTGGCAAGGCCGTGTGGGTAGACTAGGTGGCCACCGAGTCTGTGTGCAGACACTCAGGGGACCTGGTGGGGAGGCGCTGGGTGAAGGATGAAGGCCGGAATCCTCGCAGGGGAATTGCAAGCCCCGCCTGCTTCAGCTAATCGTCTTACTTTCCTTGATTCGTCGACACCCTAGTCTTCCACACTGGCCAGACTGGCAGTTGGAAGTCCTTTCAACAACTCCACACACGGCCCAGCCCTGCACCCTCGTGCCTCTTGTCCTCTCACACAGGTCACCTTCTGTCAAGTCAAATCTTTTCCCAGTCTTTCTGGGAGCTGCCCTGTCCAGGAAGCCTTTCCTGATTACTTTAGAACTTTAATTCATTTTGCCTCTTCCGTGGTTATTTAGTTACTGTGTGTGTGTTTGTGTTGATTCTCCAGCAAGCATGAAGGGCAGAGACCAAGTCTCGCTCTTCACTGCAGCCCCCTCCAGCCAGCTCAGGGCCTGGAAGGCAGAGGTATTCAATAATTGATGGCAAAATGGACTTGACTGAGGGATAGAGTGACCTTTCTCAAATCTAATCATGCCCGAATTAAACACAGCTGTAGCTCTCTTGGAATGAGGACAAGGCTTGGGGTCAGGCTCTGCCTGGCTCCCAGCCCCTGCTTCCCTCCTCTCCCCACTTCTGGGGCAGTTTGCCCCCAACTTGGAGGCTCAGCCTCAGGAACCCGAGAGCCTCCATGGGGCCTGGAGCCGTCCTTAAAGCCCAACCCAGTTCATTCCATCTCAGCCTAGGCATTGGAGCTCTGGCCCCTGCTGACTGATCTCCAGATCCTGGTGTGTGGCCTGCTTATGAGCTGCTTCTGGCCTCTGTTTACCTGCCTGTTGCAATGGGCTCGGCTTTTGCTCCTACCCTACTGGTCCTCCCTGGAGCTGCTTCTGGCTTGCTTGGGGGTTGCTATGGACTGAATTATGCCTCCTAAAATTCATATGTTGAAGCCCTAACTCTCAATGAGATGGTAATTGAAGATGAGGCCTTTGGGAAGTAATTAGGGTTAGATAAGGTGATGAGGGTGGGGCCCTCATGATGGGATTAGTGCTCTTATAAAGGCAAGACACCAGAGAGCTTACTCTTGCTCTCTGCCATATGAGGTCACAGGGAGAAGTTGTCTGTCTGCCCCAGGAAGAGGGGTCTCACCAGCACCTGACAATACTGGCACCCTGATCTCAGACTCCCATCCTCCAGAACTGTGAAAAATAAAGTTCTGTTATGTAAACCACCCAGTCTACGGTGTTTTGTTATGGTAGTGCAAGGAGACTAAGAGAGGAAGCCTATCCATTCTATGACCCCAGCCTTTCCCAGCCTACGATAGGCTGAATAATACCCCTTTCCCCCAATGATGTCCATGTCCTAATCCCCGAAATCTGCAAATTCTACCTAATATGGCAAAAGGGACTTTGCAGATGTGATTAAGGATCCTGACAGGGGAAGATTATCCTAAATTAACTGAGTGGGCTCAAAATAATCACAAAGGTCATTATAAGCAGAAGAGAGAGGTAGAAAAGAAAGATTTGAAGACACTATGCTGCTGGCTTTCAAGTTGAAGGAAGGGGCCACGAGCCAAGGAATGTGGGCGCCTCTAGAAGCTGGAAAAGGCGAAGAAACACATTCTCCCTCGGAGCCTCCAGGAGAAATCAGCCCTGCTGACATCTTGAGTTTAGACTTCTGACCTCCAGAACTGTAAGGGAAGAAACTCGCATTGCTTTAAGCCACTCGGGTTGTGGTAATTTATTACACCAGCCGTAGGAAACTAATACACAGCCCCATGTCTGTCCTGGCCTCTGGCACTGGCCTGACCTGCTCCTTCTTCCTGAGACAGCGTCACACTCTGTCCCCTGCCCAGCACCTGCCTCAGCTTTGCCCCAAGCTCTCCCAGCTGGTGCAGAGAAGTCTTCCAGCTCTGTCTCCACCCTGTGACCCTGGCCTTCCTCTGCTCCAAAGGCCGGGGGTGGGGGGGAAGGTCCCAGCCACCGACCCTCACACCCCATTCTGCTGACAAGCCAAGGACCTTGGCAGAGAAGAACATCCTCCCAAGAAGGGGCACAGCTCCCAGGGGAAGAAGGGAGCAGCGCACCCGTAGGAGGATTTCTAGAAACCGGATGAGGATTGATGCTGATCAGTGCCTATGGTCCCCAAAGGAAGGCAAGCCGAGGCCACTCAACAGGCAGCACAAGGGTGCTCCCCACACCTCAGAGAACTGCAGGGAGCTAGTGCTCAGCCAGCCCGTGGCCGTCAGCTCTCACCAAGAAGGGGCTGGAGGCCAGGGAGGCTTGGCTGGCTTCGTAGTCCTGGCTGGGCCAGTGCAGGGTATGGGGGCATTGTCTGCTGTGGAGCAGCTGATCAGGAGGAGAGGGCCCAGGGCAGCGTCTCAGATGGAGCCCCTGGCACAGAGCCGCTCCTGGCCATGCCTTCCTCCTGGGGTCGCCCCCTAGCCTGCCTTGGGCCTGGGCCCTGGGAGGATGGGCTCCAATTCCTGCAGGGCACGTTCCTCTTCTGGCAGTGGTGAGTAAGCTCCTTTGGGACCAACCCTCCTACAGACAACAACTACAGACTCTGGACAAATCCAAACCAAACCAAACTCATACCTGAAGTCCCTGGAGGGCCCCCCAAAGCTGGCAGCCTTGGAGGGAGCCCACACTTGGAAGAAGGGACCAGCTCTGGGTGACCTCCCTATTCACACCACTTTCAGCCTGGGGCTGCCCCACTCTGCACTTTTCAGGGTACAAGACTCTGAGGGAAACCCTGCAGTCTTTCTGGTCTGAACAACAAGAGGACTGAGGCCAGGGCACTCACAGCTTCTGCAAAGTGACGGGAACTCCCACACGGGAGAGCAGCAGGGGAGAGTCCCAGCGTCCATGTATAAACACTGCCCAGATCTCTGGCTGAGCCCGCAGCCAGGCCTGCACGGGGACGCCAGGCTGGGATTTCCAGGTCTTCTTTCTAGTGCACCTGACCTTCTCCTGATGTTTAGTGAGCACCTACCATGTGCCAGGCTCTGTGCCAGATGCCAGAGTGCCTCCGTCTGGGTTTCCTGGAAGCAGAGTGATCCCAGGGAGCGGGAGTGAAGGGATGGAGGGAAGGCCCATGCAAGATGCCCTACCGAGTTGGTTGCTGCTGTTTCTGACTGACTGCTCGACCCTGCATAAACTGTGTCTCAGGGGAGAAAGGGGAAGAATGTATCTACAGGCCCCCATCTCCCATTGGTCAAGGGCTCACCTCACAGAGCCTTTAATCTCCCTTCATTTCCCATATGAGCGGTCTCACAGCATCCCATGCCTCTGGGCCAATTGGGAAACCCTGGGTGAGAGGTGTGAGCCTCACAGTGTGGGCACGAGATGAGACCTCTTACTTGCTGTGTGACTCTTATGGGCTGAATGTTTGTATCTCCTCCAATTTTGTATTTTGAATGCTACCCCTCAATACCATCTATTGGAGGTGGGGCCTTCGGGAGGTGATTAGGTTGTGAGGGTGGAGCCCCCATGAATGGGATTAGTGCCCTTGTAAGAAGAGACATGAGAGCTTGCTCCCTTTCTGCTCTTCACGATATGAGGACACAAGAAAGTCATCTACAAGCCTGGAAGCGGGCTCTCACCAGAATCCAACCATGCTGGGTTCTCAGACTTCTAGCCTCCAGAACTGTGGGAAATAAACGTCTGCTGTTTAGGCCACCTGGTGAGGTGTGAAGGGTACAAACTGTCTTGAGGCACTCACTCTCAGGTGCTGACCTGGCACTGTGCAACCCTGAAGTGAGGTCTCCTTAGATGTCTCATTGGCCTCACCCTAGTCCCCATCCCAGACCCAAATTTCAGTGGCTTCCACATTGGTCCTGAACGTTCCTCCATCAAACCTGCGGCCTCCTGCTCCCACAGATGCCTCTGAGCACTTAAGCTGTCGTCTCCAGGGCAGAGCATTGAGAGTTGACAAGGCAGAGCATTGAGCATTGACATCCATGATCTTGTGGGGTCCTACAGCCTTCCTTTAAGGGAGGCAAGGCAGAGAATCTAAGCAACTTGTCCTGTATTGGTCAGCTGACGCTCAGAGAGGGTTAGCAGCTTGTCCGAGGCCACACAGTCTACAGGTGGCAGAGCTGCAAAGTGAACCCAACCCTTCACTCTGCTGTATTTCTTCCTTCTCCATCCCTCTCCTCCCCCAATCTGCTGTTTGCCCACATTGCCCACAGCCACCAGGCAAAGCCTCTTGAGCTCAGGTCTTCAGGTAGACTTAGGCCACTGTTCCTCTTGTCCTGTAGGACCCACACCGGTGCCAGATATTTTTAGGGAAACAAAAAAGGTTATAAGGCTGAAATAATTGCCCTCATTTTGAATCTCAGAGTCTTTTTAGATAATGTAATCTTGTGTGGCCCCGGAGAGGCTCTGCTGACTGAGATGGGAACAGGCCCAGGTAATTGCTTCTTCTGTGTAAAGACCGATTTGTCCAGGGAAATGAGCATGGTTGAGGTAATCAATTAAAACATTGAAAGCGGTGCAGAATATACAGGAAATGGAGAAGAAACTGGAGCCCTCTGCCCTCCTCACTTTCCCCAAGCTGGAGTCCTGCCTGACCAGCTGACAATTTCTTTCCTCTTCGGGTCTGACTCCTCTCAAAGAGGCTGAACTGACAGTATTCCTGAGGGCACGGAGCCCCGAGCGGTGGAGGACCATGGGGTTTCTTCTGGGCCCGGCCCTGGGCTGAGCACAAGCTCCCACTCGGACCCGGGCCACAGACCCGCTAGTGGTCTCTTCTCGGCTGGGCCTTCGGGTCAGGATTGGGTGCTTGTGAGGAGCTGGGGACCAGAACCCCACAGGCATTCTGCTGGGAAGCCTTCCTCCAACGAAGCCTCTAGGCTCTGGGCAGGCTCTTGGGCTCTATCGGGCCTTTGGAGCCCCATTTGCCAGCCCTGTGCTCTCTCCGGCAGCGTCCCTGGCTCCCAAGGCAAGGGGGTGCTTGGGTGGCCCTGCTGGCCAGCAATGCTTCTGCCCCGTGGCGTGGGACCGACTCACTGGCTCGCAATTTTGTGTTTCTGGCTTGGTGCCTGCAGCTGTGAAACAGGCCGGGCTGCCTGGCCCCCAGGGTCCCCGCCTGCTGGAGTCCAGTGTTGTGGAAGCGAGGCCCCAGACTGGCCAGCTGAGCAGGCTCTGCGTGCCTCTGTGTACCTGCCTTCAGGGCAGTCTGGGAAGTGGAGAAGGTAAGACGAGAAGCAGATACAGCGTTTCTTGCTCGTTTCAAGCCCTGAAGCCCCAGCTGGAGCCCTCTCTATCCTCGGCTGCCCTCGTTCCTCTATCAGAAGAGAAGCAATAAAAGTCCCAGCCAGGCGGGAATGCCACCTGGGGCTCAGGAGCAGAATTTTGTTGCAGAGGGAACCTACCACACCAGCCTGGGGAATTGCTGGTGACCCTCCTGGGACCACAAAGTGACATATTGACCATATTCTTGGCAAAGAATGGCATCCAGAGACTGACAAGCTTGGCCAGGGGACGAGTGATGGGGGCCTTGAAGCCATCTGGGAGTTGGGTCTTTTCATCCGGGAGGCCAAGGTTTCTGGACAGGGTGTGTATCCCCAGCTTACCTCTTAGCTTCTTGAGGGCACAGAGAGGGTCTGATTCCCAGCTTGGGTCTCAGAGAGTGTGCTCTGTTAGTCCACCCCACCCAGATTTGGGGGTTCATGGCCCATGATGCCCAGGAGGCCGAGATGGGAGAGAATTCCACTCCCATTGACCTTGGCAGTGATCAGGCTCTAATGTGGCTCACCCTTCAAGGAGCGTGGAACAGATGGACCACGTGGCAGACACCTGCAGGCCCCACACACCTCTCAATGGCTAAGACCTTCAGATTCCAGGACAAGGAGGGCACGTGGGTCTCTCCTTAGGCTCCAACATCGACAGACCGGAAGTGGCTGAGTCCAGGCTCAGCAGGATGAACACCATGATTGCTTAGTGATACCAGGCCTGCTGGGCCAGCAGGAAGGGGCTGATGGCAACTGTTTAGGGCTCTGGCCATACTTGGTCAGGGAGCTCACGGAGATGTGCAGAGAATGTCAAAGCTTTCTAAGGCCTGGCCACCTCGGCCCCCGGTGCCACTTCCTAAGTCATATTCATTCTGTGGTGCAGGAAAGAGGGAGACAGGTGTTTACCAGCAATCTCTTTGTTTCCAAAAATGCCAGATGGGTCTGTGTTTTCATTGCTATGGTAGCGGTGGCTCTGGTCCCCAAAGGTGCCGTGACGCCAGACAAGAGGGCTGGCATTTTTCTGCAGGGAAGAAAACTGAGTTACCACAATGTGATACCTCTTCCCGTATCCCCCTGTGGCCTCTGTCTTCCATAGCCACTGAGGTCAAAGTTATTTCTTAGAATTGAAAGAGAATCAATATCCCTTGAGGGAAACCATTGTTTTTCCTAATCGAAAGCCTCTCAGTGGCTGCCACTGCTGGTGATTCCCTGGTCTGGTGATTCTGCTGTGATCAGTCAGATTTGTGGTCTAGAAGGCCCCAAAGGCCCTGGACACCCTTCATTGACCAACCTTGCCCGGATGTGTTGCATTCAACCAAGAGAAGATGCCGGCCTGGAAGCAGTGCTCTGTGGGGACTGCCCCAGCTGTTGAGACCAAAGGTACATTTTTCCCCCTTTTAGGAAAACTCTTGGCCTCAAGAGACTCCTGAGGATTGCGGGGTAAACACAGTGATTTGAATGCCCAAGTGTCTCTCTGCTCCCGCCCCAAACCCCACTCAGATGATGGTAAAGAAATAAAGAAAAGCCTATACCCACAAAAAAAATGGGGCAAAAAAAGGGGAAAGGAGGCAACTACAAGAAAGAGATGCTTCTGGAAAGTGGATGGAAGAAACACAGCAAACTAGAAGACAGCAACTGGGCAGATGCAGGAAATGGAAGCAGTGGGGTCTGAAAAGTGGGGTGAGATGGGGCTGAGGACAAGAGCACTGGTTCAGGATGTGTGTCCAGAGTAGTCGTCCTCTGATCCCTTCCCTGAACAAGGGCACGACCGCCCTCACAGAAGACAGGAAGTTGACTGGCTGGAGAGGTAAGCAGGTGAGCGCATGGATGAAGCAGCTTCCTGAAAACAGAGGTTATTTGGAAGCCTCATAACTGATGGTGAGAAGACTCTTGGTCTTCTCCTCTGCTTGGCCTCCAGAATGCCAACAGCCAGCTTTATAGTCTTCCAGGCGAAAGATGGAAGGACACCTCTGTGGGGGACCTGGCCAGCCCAATAATGGAAACAGTGAATCCTGATTTAAGTAAAAATGGTGATATGGTTTTACTGGGAGTTTGGGGTAGAAGAGGGATGATCCAAGAGAGAGAGCCTTATTTTCCATGGTAGGAAGTACATTCTAGAATATTAAGAGCTACAAGAGCTGAAAGTGGCTACCTCTATGGAGTAGGCATTGGGGATGGGGCCGGTGCAACGGACGCCATTTTTTATATGTGTCTGGTAGTTTATTTGACTTTTTAAACTATTTACAAGTATTACTTTGATAAGTAATCTCAACAAGAGTTGCTTTAGCAAGATGAGCAATTCAAGTGCATAGACTTAGCTGACCCTTGAATGTCAGGGGCAAGATGGTAGAATAACAAAGTAACTTGTGTGGGTTCTGGACAGGCTTCAGCTCTGTGCAAAGCAGTTTCTTTTCCATGGTATTGGGTCACCTGGTCCCCTTGTGTTCCTGTTACAGGGAAAGAATCTGTGCCCTAGAGAAAGGAAATGGCTTATCCGTGGTCCCATTGAGAGCATGGCAGAGCCAGGATGGAATCTGCTCGGCTGCCTTTCTAGCCTTTGCTCTCAACCTCTTTGTGACCACAGCCCCGTCACAATCTCTTGGCACTCGTGGAAGAAGCCATATCCCACGGAGGCTCCACAGCCATCCCTCGGAGGTGGATCCTAGTAATACACCCATTTTGCAGATATGGCCACTGAGGCACAGAGGAGTTAAGTAAGGCTTAAAAAAGGGGTGAAGGTGGGGCAAACATTCATGGATAGGTTTGTGGAAGAGATAACATATGAGATGAATTTTTTTAATTAAGCCTTTTATTTTGAGATCATTATAGATTCACATGCAATTGTAAGAGAGATCCTGCCGTCTCTTTACCCAGTTTGCTATAATGGTAACATCTCACAAAACTAGAGTGCAATACCACCATCAGGATATCAACGCTGATACAGTCAAGACACACAACAGTCCCATCACCACAAGGATCGTCTTGTTGCCCTGCCAGAGCCCCACTTACTTCCCCTGCCCCCCTCACCCTATACTTAACCCCTGGAAGCCACTAGTCTGTTCTCCATTTCTATAATTTTGCCATCTCAAGATTATATAAATGGACTCATACAGCAGGTAACATGTAAGGATTGGCTTTTTTCATTCAGCATAATTTTCTGGAAATCCATACAGGTCGTGAGTATCAAAATTTGTGCTTTTTAAATTACTGAGTAGTATTCCATGGGATGGATGTACCACAATTGTATCCATTCACTTAGCCCCCCAGCGCTTCAGTTTTCTCCTCCAGATCTAGCTAATAATCGCACTTTCTTCCTAGGACTTTGTGAGGATCAAATGAGTTAATATTTGGAAAGGTCTGGGAGCAGTACTGTACATGCACTAAATGCTATATATGTGTTGGTTAAGTAAAATATAGATGCATGGGTTGAGGATTCTACCCTGGATTTGTAGAAGTAGCAAAAATATTTGCCTTCCTGATTAGCACACAGATCACCCGAGTTGGGTCTGAAAACCAGAAAGCTGTATAAACCCTTTCAGAGAGGTTGTGTTGTCCATTTAGGGCAAATGGAAAGACACTTGTAAACTGTCCCTGTTTTTCAGACTTCCTTTGGTTTAGAAGTGGGAATGTTGTTGCCAGCTCTTTTCCTCCCTCCTAAGCACGGGGTTCCTCTCCATCCCCTGGTGTCCAAAGCTACCCCTAACAGGGCAGCATTGAAAGTCCTCTGCTATGCTGCTGGCGTTTCCAGCCCTGGTCAAAACATCAGTCTTGTTTGTATCAGGAGTTATCAAATGCCCAAAGCAAATGCTTACCTCAAGGGAAGTGGTGAACTCATTGGTAAGCTATGCTGCCTCTCAGCCTTCATGGCCCAGGTTCCTCGATAAGCACTCCATCTCTTATCAAGATACTGGAGGTGAAGATCTTGGCTAACTTGACTCCATGGTGTGAGGTGAACTGCAAGACTTATTCAGTGCAACACCTGCTGATTCCAAACCCCACGTGACGATGAGCAAATCCCAGGGAAGTCCAAGAAGCCCGGGTGGTCTCGGGAGGGTGGCATTTAAACCCACTCCTGACAAGCAAGGGCCAAGTAAAGGGGGGCTGGTTTGTGGAGACCCTCTCCCCCTGCTCTTGCCCCAGCCCCTCCCTCAGATTGGAACTTAAACTGGGAATTGGCAAACCAAGTCGCACAGGACAAAAACTGGGACCAAATCTGGGCCGAAAGGGTTTGTAGTGCAAATTACATTTCTCTGCTAATTGTAATCTGTTAATTACATTTGGAAAAAGAGGTAGAAAAAGGAGACGCTCTCACCCCCATATTCCAAGGGAACCCGATGCTCTGTGTGTGCACATTGAACTGTGTCGCTGTATTCAGAGATAATGGAGTTTTTCTTTCTTAAGGCTTGATATAAGCTTTGATCACATAGCATTTCTTCAATTTGTTGCTATTCAAGAAAACCCTGGGAACACCATGGCGAGCAATGCCTAGCTTTTTTCATTTGCATTTGCATATTTTAATTTCCCTGACTACAGCTCCATACCTTGTGGGCAGTCCCTATGGGAGGAAAGAGAATACTTTTCAGGATAAATAATATCATTTTGGGGGGTGGGGGGATAGCAGTTGAATTTAGTAATTCAAGGCATTGGAGGTAGCGTGGGGATCTTGAGAAACTTAGAGATGGCTTAGCCCCGTGCCAGGCTGCCCAAGCCATGTCCAGCTAAAGACTCCCCGGAAACCACCGCATTCTCCCTCCATGGGGCATAGATGGAACCACTGAACCAGGGGCAGCCCCGAACCCCAGGGCTCCTGGCTGCTAATCCTTCATCTTCCCACGGGACGGGATGATGCTGCTTCTATCCTGGGAACAGAACCAGAACCTTGGCTCCATGCTCCAGCTCGGGGACATCTATTCATGGCTTCTTACTTGAGTATGTGAAACAAAATAAATCTAAAATCCACACAGCTGGAAAATCAAGACGGTCTTCGTTCCATATCCCAGTGTAATGCTGTGTATCAACATGGAAAATGTGTGGGACAAACTTCGGCAATCTCTAGAACATGTTCTCTATAGAAGCAACAACTTCTAGGTCTCTTGAGAGAAACACCAAGACCGACATTTGGGTTCCTGTTACACGGGCATTTAGAAGCATTGAGAACCTGGTTGGAGGTTGGGAGGATTAAGCAGAGCGGGCTGAAATGCTCCCTCAGTGAAGAGAGGGCTGAGGGCCATGTGCCTTTTCTGGGATATTGGCAAGGAGACCCGAGGCGGTGTCACTGAGATGATCTCTCTTCCAAATGCTGGGACATTCACTCCAAGGTTCTTCACTGAGCACCATTCCACACGCCAGGCTGTATGTCAGGTGGCAGGGTGCAAAAGCAGGCGAGAGACTGATGAGTGAGCAAGAAATTATAATAAACCCAAAGAATCAGACTTCACAATGGGGCTGTGGCCGTAGCCACAAAGAGGCCAAACTCCCAAAGACTGACTTCGGAGCCAGGTAAATCTCTTCCATTATTCGAAAACAACCAGCTATGTTGAAACCTACAAGATACTCATGATACCAACATTTTTTTAAAAGACATTGGTTTCCTTGGTCCTCATCTCTGGAAGATGCTAGGGAACCAACTCCTGCTTTGGAAAACTGGTAAATAAAGGGAGAGAGGGAAACATTTCTCCGGCCTTTCTTACATAAACTGTACTTCAGGATAAGCAAAGAGCTGGTGAGGGGAAGTTTTTTTTTATAAAAGTACTCCAGCTAATAAATGAAGAAGGAATGGAAGAAGTCGAGTATCCCCATTTAGCAACTCCAACGAAATGCTGGACACCGATAACAGCCCACAGGTCTTATTTCCATCTCTCCAGTGTTACCTGTACTCATTTGTGAGTATATGTATATTTCTTTCTATGGCATTCAAATGTATCCCATGTGTAGGTTGGTATATCCACCACCACAGTCATCATACTGAACTATTCTAGCACCACGAGGATTCCTCCCCTAAGCACCCCCTCTTTCCACACCTGCACCCGTCTTCAACCTCTGGCGACCACCAAGGTATCCTCCGTTTCCAAAATTTTGTCATTTCAAAAATGTTATATAAGTGGAATCGTATAGTATGTTACCTTTACAGATTAACCTTTCCATTCAACATAATTCTCTGAAGAGGCATCCAAATTGTTGTATCAAAGGTTTGTTTCTCATTGCCGAGTTGTATACTATGATGGCGTTGGATGGATGTACCACAGCGTGTTTAACCATTCCCATCAGATGATGCTCCAGTTTGGGACTATTACAGAGAACGTTGCTATGAGCCTTCATGAACGTACATTTTCATTCCTCTGCGATAAATGTCCCAGTGTGCAATTGTTGTACCGCACTTGCATATGTGAACTATGTACGCTTTCTCAAATGTCTTTATCAGTTAGAGTTGCATACTGAATCTAGATCTCTGGACTCCCTGTCTAATGCTCTTCCCCCATCTGCTGCCTCTCAGCCCACAGAAGCCCAATAGAATATCTGTGAGTCCGCCTGAAGCTTAAAGGGCTGGGGGTAGGGAGAGGTCTTTGGCTACAACAACTCACAGGAAACTGCCTGTGCCATGCAGCATATCAACTGGCTTTGCACGCACCCGGCCCAGATGTGTCAGACCTAGAGACACAGACGCCCTTTATGAGGCTTGCTCAATGGCCGTCTGTGAGCCCAGAGTTGCCCAGCCACCTCCTGGCCCGGGGCATGCTGGGTAACTGCCAAGCCAATGACAGAGTTCACACTCTCTGGCCTTCGCTCCCCCTTCACGTTGACTGGAAAGTCTCCATCTTCCACGGCGTCAGTGGGGACACTGCAAGCACAGTTGCCCGCTGGCAGGGCTCGGGACACTCTTTATTGTTTGCGAGCCGGGGGCATTGGGCTCTCGTTCCACAAACATTTATTGAGAAGCCACTAGGTGTCCAGGAGCTCACCAGCTCAGGGCGCAGGGCTGAGGGAAGGCTGGGGATCCGTCAGTACAACTTTGGGAGGGACAGAGCCCAGACAGATGCTGGGGGAGAGGAGGACAGCTGGCCAGGGAGGGCTTAGAAGGAGCAGCAGAGCATGATGGGAGTGGGGAAAGCCAACTGGGGCAAGGGAACAGCCCGGGCCAAGGCCAGGAGGGCTCCACTGTGGGAAAACGAGCGGTTGCTTCTGTCCAGAGTAGAGAGTAGGCATGTCAGAAGGGAAGTGGTGGCAGACAGAGGGAGGGAGGGAGGCTGGAGCCTCAGTGGAGAAGACCGACAGGCTTGGGGAACCGCTCTTGAAGGGAAAGTGGCATTTTGGCGCAAAAGCGGGGAGGAGAGCGGAACATCACCAGAGAAATCAAACAGTAGGATTACTTTCTACTCCCGACCATCCTTCATGACAACACTTCGATAACATCTGTTATCACTATGCACTTCCAGACAAGCAATTTGAAACCCTGCCATGATTAATGGGCCCAACCAAGTCGTGGGGCGCAGATTCTGAGGGAGCTCGAGACAGCACACCTTTCATGCTAGGTCGCAGATCTCACAGCACGCCAGGCCTCCCTGCTACAGGGCTCCTGGCGCATGGACGTGGGGACCAGGCCACGGGAACAGGGCCTACCTGCTGGGGGAGCTGTCCCGGGCAGTGTGCGCTCTAAGGTGTTTTTCGTCTAGTGGCAAGATGGCCCTGCCATCCAACCTCTTTCACACCAGGACGAACGACACAAGCGACAAGTCACAGTAAATCAGGCTCCCATTAGGTAGCTCGTCGCACTGAGAGTTCATTATGGGCCAGACCCTTAGCCAAGCACTTCTGTTTCGTATCCATTGGGATCTCCTCGCAAACCCTGTGGAGTAGGCCTTATCATTAGCCCCACTTTCCAAAGCAGGAAGCCAAGGCTCCGAGAAATGAAGTAACTTGCTCAAGTTCACACCCTACTAGGAAGAAATTGAGACAGGTTCCAAACTCAGGCCTGGTAAACTTCAAAGCCCATGCTTTCTCTTCCCAAGACAGCATAACTTAGAGCCTACTTTCTTCTTTTTAACTTTGAAATTATTATAAACTCACAGGAAGTTGCAAAGATACTACACAGAGATCCTGTGTACCCTTCACCCAGTTTCCCCCAATTGTTACGTTTCATGTAACTACAGTACAATAACAAAATCAGGAAATTGATATTGGTACAACTTGTGTATAGTTCTGTGTCAGTTTATCACATGTGTAGACTCCAGTAACCACCACTACAGTCCAGATGCAGAACTATTTCATCCTACAAAGATCTTCCTTGTGCTATACCTTCTCTCTCTCCCTCCCTCCCTCCCTCCCACCATCCCTAACCCCTGGCAACAACTAATCTCTTCTCCATCTCCATAATTTTTTAATTTTGAGAATACTATGTAAATAGTTTATTTTTTACTCAGAATAATGCCCTTGAGATCTATCCAAGTTGTTGCACATATCATTAGTTCATTTCTGATGATTGCTGAGCAGTATTCTATGATGTGAATGTGGCCCACAATTTGTTTATCTGTTCACCCAATGAAGGATAGCTGGGTTGTTTCCAGTTTGGAACTATTACAAATAAATCTGCTCTGAATATTTGTGTATAGGTTTTTTGTGTGTGTGCGAAAAATGTTTTCATTTCTCTGGGATAAATGCCCCAAAGAGCAATTGCTGGGTTCTGTCGTAGTTCCATGTTTAGTTTTATAAAGAACTGTCAAAACTGTTTTCCAGAGGGGCTATACAATGTTAAATTCTCACCAATAATGTCTGAGTGATCTAATTTCTCAAAATTCACTCCAGCATTTGGGGTTGCCACTGCTTTTATTTTAGCCATTTTAATAGGTTTGCAGTGATGTCTTATTTGGGTTTTAATTTGCCTTCCCTGATGACTAATGATATCGAGCATCTTTTCATTTACTGTCTGTGGATTATCTTCCATGAAATGTCTTTTCATATCTTTTGACTATTTTCTAATGGGAGTGTTTTTCCCCCATTGTTTGTATTTGAGAGCTCTTTACATATTCTTTTTATTTTATTTTTTATACAGCAGGTTCTTATTAGTCATCAATCTTTACATATTCTTGATACATGCCTTTTGTTAGGCATGTGGTTTGTAAATATTTTCTCCCAGTCTGTAACTTGTCTTTTCATCCTCTTAGCTGAGTCTTTCACAAACAAGATATTTAGGTTTGATGCAATTCAATTAATCTATTTTTTCTTTATTGATTGTGGTTTTGGTATCAAGACTAAGAATTCTTCACCAAGCCCTGGGTCCTGGAGATTTTCTCCTATGTTCTCTTCTGAAAGTTTTTTAGTTGTATGCTTTACATTGATGTCTATTGGAGTTCATTTTTGGATAAGGTATGGAGACTAGGTCTAGATTTCTTTCTTTTCTTTTTTCTTTCTTTTTCATTTTTCCTAGGGATGTTCCAGCACCATTTCTTGAAAAGACAGTCCTTCCTCCATTGAACTGCTTTTGCAACTTTGTCAAAAATCTGTTGGATGTATTTGTGTGGGTCTATTTCAGGGTTCCCTGTTCTTTTCCATTGATCTATGTGTCTATCCCTCTGCCCAAGCCACACTCTCCTGATTACTGCAGTTATACAACAGGCCTTAATACTGAATGGAGTAATTACTCCTATGTTATTTTTTCTTTTCCAAAATTGTTTTAATTATTCTAGTTCCTTTGTTTTTCCATATAAATGTAAGGATAATATGGTCTATATTTATCAAAAAATTACTGCTGGGATTTTGATAGGAATTACATTTAACCTGTGAATGAATTTGGGAAGAATTGACATCTTTACTATGTAAGGTCTTTTAATCTCTGAACATGGTATGTTTCTCCATTTATTTAGATCCCCTTTGATTTCTGTCATCAGCATAATGTAGTTTTCAGCATAAAAGTACTGTACTTGTGTTGTTATATTTATAGCTAAGTATCTTTTTTTAGGAGTGATTGTAAAGGTTATTGTGTTTTTATTTTGTGTGTGTGTTTAGTCATGGTTTCCACATGCTTGTTGCTAGTATATAAAAATAGGATTGATTTTTATTTGTTGGTCTTGTATTCTGCAACATTGCTGAACTCACTCATTACTCATTTTGTAGATGCCTTCGAATTTTTTCACATGGACAATCTTGCCACCTGCAAATAGAGACAGTTTTATTTCTTCCTTTGCAATCTATATTCCCGGTACCTCCTTTTCTTGCCTTATTGAGCTGGCTAGAACTTCAGGCCTATGGTGAATAAGAGCCTTTTTCTGATCTTAGAGGGAAAATGTTCATTTTTTTACCATTAAGTATAATATTAGCTATAAGTTTTTTTGTAGATGCTCTTTATCAAGTTGAGGAAGTTCCCCTTTGTCGTAATCTGCTTGGGCTGCCCTAACAGAATACCACAGACTTGGTGAGTTTAACAACAGAAATTTATTTCTCACAGTTCTGGAGACTAGAAGTCCAAGACCAAAGTGCCAGCAGGACTGGTGTCTGGTGAGAGCTCTCTCTTCTTGGGTTGTAGATGCCACCTTCTTGCTGTGTCCTCACATACACTTTCTTCTGTGCATATGCAGAGGAGACAGAGAGGAAGAGAGAGAGACAGAGAGAGACACAGAGAGAGACAGAGAGAGGGAGAGAGATGAATTTCTGGTGTCTCTCTTTTTATAAGGACACCAGTCCTATTGGAGTGGGGTCCCATCCTTATGACTTCATTAAAACCTCATTATCTCCTTAAAGGCCCTCTCTCCAAATACAGTCACATTGAGGGTTAGGGCTTCAATATATAAATTTTAGGGAGACGTAATTCAGTCCATAACACCCTCTATTCTTTTTTTTTTTTTTTTTTTTTTTGGTACGCGGGCCTCTCACTGCTGTGGCCTCTCCTGCTGCGGAGCACAGACTCTGGACGTGCAGGCCCAGCGGCCATGGCCCATGGGCCCAGCTGCTCCGTGGCATGCGGGACCCCCCAGACCGGGGCACGAACCCACGTCCCCTGCATCGGCAGGCAGACTCCCAACCACTGCGCCACCAGGGAAGCCCAACACCCTCTATTCTTAAATGAAAGAGACTTTTTTTTTAATTAGGAAGGCTGTTGGATTTTGCCACATGCTTTTCTGCATTGATCAATGTGATTTTTCTTCTTTAGCCTGTTGATATAATGGATTACCTCGATTTCAAATACTGAACCAGCTTTGTATACCTGGAATCAACCCCACTTGGTGCATAAATATGTTCACATATTGCTGAATTCTATTGCTAACATATTTTTAAAGTGTTTATTTCTATATGTATGAGGGATATTGTTATAAAGTTTCCTTTTTTTTTGTACTGTATTTGTCTAGCTTTAGTATTGAGGTTAAGACTGGCCTCATAAAATAAGTTTACAGTTTCTTTCCTCTTCTATTTTCTAGAAGAAACTGTGAAATTGGTGCTAATTCTTCTTTAAATCTTTGGTAGAATATGCCAATTAAGCCATCTGGGTCTGGAGATTTCTTTCTCAGGAGTCTTTTTTTAAACTATGGATTCAATTTCTTCAATGGTCTTATGGCTATTCATATTATTTTTTCATACTGGGTAACTTTTGGTAATTTCTGCTTTTCAAAGACTTGGTCCTTTATATCTAAGTTGTCAAATTTATGTATGTAGGTTGTTCATAGTATTCCCTTGTTATTCTTTTGACAACCACAGGGTCTGTAGTGATAGCCCCTGTTTCATTCATGATACCGGTAAATTGTGTCTTGTCTTTTTCTTTGTCAGTATTGCTAGACGTTTGTTAACCTTAATGATCTTTTCAGAAAACTAGCTTTTTGTTTCATTGATTTTGTTTTGTTTTCTGTTTCCAATTTCATTAATTTCTGTTATTTGGGTTTATTTTGCTCTTCTTTTTTAGGTTCTTAAAGTAGGAACCTAGACTATTTATTTGAGACTCTCCCTTTTCTCTAATATATGCATTTAGTGCTATAAATTTCCTTCTGTGCACTGATTTAGCTGTGTGTCACAAAGTTTGATATGTTGTATTTTGATTTCTACTTTGATATATATTATGCATATTTTCCATTCTTTTAAATTTGTTTAGATTTGTTTTATAGCCCAGAATATGGTCTATCTTGGTGAATATTCTGTAGGCACTAGAAAAGAATTCTGCTGTTGTTGGGTGAAGTGTTCTATAACCATCAATTAGATCTCGTTGGGTGATGGTGCTGTTGAGTTCTTCTACATCCTTGCTGATGCTCTGTCTAGTTGTTCTGTCAACTACTGAGAAAGGGCTGTTGACATCTCCAACTATAATGGTGGATGTATCTATTTCTCTTCTCAGTTTTATCAGTTTTTACTTCACATATTTTGCAATGCTGTTGTTTGGTGTGTACACATTTAGGATCGAAATGTCTTTTTGGTGGATTGACCCTTTTATTATTATATAATCTTCCTCTCTGTCTTTGGTAATTTTCTTTGCTCTGAAGTCTACTTTATCTGATATTAACATAGTCAGTCCTGCTTTCCTTTGATAAATGTTTGTACGAGATTGTTTCTCCATCCTTTTGTTTTCAACCTGCCTATATTGCTATATTGAAATGAGTTTCTTATAGACATCATAGAGTTTGGTCATAAGTTTCAATCCACTCTGTCAATATCTGCCTTTTTAGAATTCTATTCTGAGTTTTCTGTAGTGTTTTTGAGAGTATCTATTTATATAGTTTTCTTAGTGGTTGTCAACAAAGGGTGTCAACACTTTACCTGTCTGAGTAAAATGTAGAAACCCTACCTCTGTTTATGTCCCTTTGCCTTCCCTCACTTTATAGCATAATTATCTTAGATATTTTCTCTATATGTGTTTAGAATCCCATCAGACAGTGTCATAACTTTTGATTCAATCATCTAACATGATTTTGAAAACTTAAGAGAGGAATAGATTATTATTATTACCTGTATTGTTATTCTTTCTGTTGTTCTTCATTCCTGATGTTCCAGGCTTTCTTATTTTATCATCTACTTCCTGTTTTGAGAACTTCCTTTAGCCATTTTTTTATAGGGTAAGTGTGCTGGTGATATATTCTCTTAGTTTTCCTTTATCTGAGAATTTGTTCATTTCACCTTTATTCCTTAAGGTTATTTTCTCAGAGTATGGAATTCTAGGTTGATAGTTCTTTTCTTTTAGCATTTGAAAAATGTTATGCCACCTCCTTCCCACCTCTATGATATCTGAAGAGAAATACACTGTCATTCAGATTATTGAATCTTGCTACAGGCTGAATGTTTGTGTGCTCCACCCCCCAGATTCATATGTTGAAATCCTAATCCCCAATGTGATGTTACTTGGAGGCAGGGCCTTTGGGATGTAATTATGTCATGAGGTTGGAACCTTCATGAATGGGATCAGTGCCCTTATAAGAAAAGACACGAGAGACATCCTCTCTCTCTTCACCACGTGAGAAGACAGAAGACAGCCATTTGCAAACTAGGAAGAGGGCTCTTACCAGAACCCAACAGTGCTGGCACACTGATCTCGGACTTCCCATCCTCCAGAACTATGAGAAACAATAAATTTGTGTCCTTTAAGCCACCCAATCTATGGTATTCTGTTATAGCAGCCCGAGCAGAGAGAATCTGGGAGGAATGGGGCTATTCTATCCTGGCCAGACCCAGAAGTCCCTATATTTTATTAAAGTAATAAGAACAACCAGAAGAACAACAAACCCATATTAAATGCTTACTATAGACCAGGCACTCTGTCTTCTAAAAGACTTCCATCTGTCATCTCGTTCTATCCATCCAACAAGGCTGTGAAGCAGGTATTGGCACTCCTATTTGACAGATGAGAAAACTGAGTCTCAGGGTTGAGATGACTTGCCTGAGGTCACACAGCTAGAAGTTATCCCGGAGCTATCTGAGTCCTGAGCCCTGTCATAAACTTCAATGATGAAAGGTTTCTTAGATCTAAGAACAAGCAAACTGCAGTGGGAAGAGAGAGGAAGGTGAGATGAATAGTTCCTGGGGAAAGAGCAGCATTCAGCAAGGGGAATGGGCACAAACATTTCTTGAGCATCCACTCTCGCTCAAGCACCATGTCAATCGTTTACATGTCATGCCATCAAGGAAGGCTTTCCAGAGGAGTTGGCTCTTACACTAGGCCTTAAGAGATAAGTGGGATTCCCATAGGCTGAGAACAATGTGTCCTGGTCAGATGCAAGGTCAAGATGGTCCAGTGTGCAGCCGCATGCCTCTCTTCTTGCCTGTGGCTTCAGAAGAGTACAATTTTGTTTAAGCTGAAGAATGTAGTTCCTGAATACATACTATTAAACCTCTGACCAGATCTGATAATTTCAGATGAATGAAAGAGCAGGTCCAAACATGGGGAAAGGTATGGTTCCCGAGGGAGGAATGGTGAAAGGGACTGCAAAGCCGGCTGGTGGGCTGGACGTCCGGGTTACTCGACTCAGAGCCCACCCATGAGCAGGCCCGGCCTCAGCACCACCTCGGCTCCAATCCATCACATGCTGTCACTCCAAGGGAGAGGAAGAAAGAGCCTCCAAAGACCCCAAAGTCCCTGTCCCACACAAAGGCTTTTTTTCAATTCAGAAAGAGTGAATGAGCTGCTCTCACCTCTGCCTAGAACCTTCTCCCTCTCTGGCCAAGGGGTATATCTTCTTTTGCAGAGAGAATGAAGGGCAGCGAGGTTGGGTGTGTCCAGTCTCCCCAAAGCCCAGCCTAGTGTGCGTAGCAGGGGCTCAAAATAGATTTGTTGAGTGACTGGTTGGCTAATGGCCCGTCAAAGTGGCAGCGTGCATCCCCACGGATGGCATATTTCTCCAGAATTGGAATCCTCCCCGCAGCCTGCCAGGCAGGGTTTCTAGCCCCACTCCACAGATGAGGAAGCCAAACTGCTCGGCGGGAAGGAAGGAGCTGGACTGGGTGCAGCTGAGCCCCTGACTCGTAGCTTATGTGCTCGCCCAATGGGACTTCCCGGCCATCTCTGACGCGCTCTCCATGGGGCACCTCGCTTCGCTGGCCCACAAGATTCCCAGCTTCTGCTGTTCTCTCCTCCAACCCTCCTTGGAAGAGAGTTTCCTTGGTGAACTTACCACCTCTGGGTGCCCAGCCACCCCACTGCCCCCTGAACTGTTTGGTGCTGTACTTGCTGGTCTCCCAGGTGATTCCTGCCTGTGGTCCTTGAGGGAAACTCACCTGCAGCTCCTTCCTGTTCCTCAGCATTAGGGTGAGCCTTACCTTGAGTCAATCACTATGCCCTCTGCGTGTGGTTCTCAGAGAGGGCCGCAAACTGGAAGGCATTGACATCCCTCCGCTACGAACTCCATACCTCAGTGGAGGCACTTGGTAGGGGAGTGGCTGGTGGGAGAAGCAGCTGTGGCCGGTGAGGCCTTGTTCCACTGCCATCCCCAGAAATCAGCCGAGCGGGGACACGCCAGTGTGTGCTGGGGCATCATGAATTGAGTTTGCTCAAAGGCATCGACAGCAGCCTGCATCCCGCTCATCCTTTCCGCTTCAGGCACCATGGGTGATGATCCCGGGAGAGGTCCAGATTGCCTCCCAGGTTTCCCAGGGGAAAGGCACGGGTAGAGAGGATGGGAGGAGACAGGGACAGCCTTGCTGGGAAACAGAGCAAACTGAGAAGGGCGGTGGAGGGTGGGAGGGACCGTGGCCCATCAGAGATGCAACCTGCGGGGCCCCAGGCCTGGAGGGCAAGGTGAGTCCTGCCAGCACCCCTCAGCGCCCCCCAGCACAGAGCCCACCAGGTGCCTCTGTAAGAAGAACCACCTTCTCCCAGAGTTGAAAAGGAAGAAAATCCATCATTCTAAAAGAACAGCTCCTCCTTTCCTGAGGAGCAAAAATGAAATCTGGAAGGGAAGAGATTTTAGTAGATCTGATGTGGGCTTTTCGGTCTGCTAGCTGATATCTCTAATTTCCAAACAGAGAGAGCAAAGAGCCAGCTGGGTCTCCGTGGACACTCATATTTTCTAACTGAAAAGCGCATCAGGTTGGATGAGAGTAAACAGAACCCCGCCGCAGCATTGCCGTCCATGAGCGAGGTGCGAGGCGGGGGACCGGCGGGGCGGGGAAGCCATTGTCAGTAATATGTGTGCCTTTAAGAACTGTGTATGTTCTAAATATCTTCTAAAGAATTCCTTCCCAGCTTTTCTAGGTTCACTGGCACAGGCAGCTAGTGTCAGGGCAAAGTGGCCCAGAGACCCAGCTGGGGCATAAGGACCTGGAGGTGAGCCCTGGCCCCTCCATCCCTTCCCTTGTCCTGACTAGCCAGGTGACTTTGGTCGGGTCCTTGACCTCTGCTTTGAACTCCACCTAGCCCTTCTCTGCTCCAAACCTTTCCTTGGGTTCCCATTGTCCTCAAGGTAAATTCCAAGTCCCTTAGAATGGCCTGAAAGGCGCTGCACCAACTTGGCCCTCATGGGCCACCAAGCTCCCCTCGTCAACTGGTTCACACTCTTTCTTTAGGATTCTTCTCTGTTGCCCACCGCCCTGTTGGAATGATCTGCTCCTGTAGCTGTCCCCCCCATTAGGCTGTGCACTCATGGCGATGACTGGCTTCATTTCTAGCCGGGCCCCTCTTTGCCTGGCACAGAAATGGAGTAAGGACTCAGAATAGCTTTGTGGAATGGATCTCAGGGACCATGTTTCTGTGTGGACACAGGTTGAGTGACACAGGCAAAATACCCATTACAGGCCCGTGTCACCAAGAGCCTGCCATTCCCACCACCCCCTGACCCAATGGGCTCAGGACCTCATTGAGACACGTGAAATTCAGACCCCTGGAGCCTGGACTCCCCGGGGCCTGTGAGTATCCCGTGGAAGAGGCCGACTCCCATGGCCTGCAGAATGGCGCCAGCCCTGAAGGCATGAGTGAAGCTGTGTCCACACTGAGATGGGAGCCTCTGCCGAGTCCTTACTCACCAGCGCACTGGGTGGAGCGCTGAGCGCTGTTGATGCCTCCGCCAGCCTTTCCTTTCCCCTCTGACTTTGGTCAGCGTTGGGTAGTGAGAGCAGGACCTTCTTCCAAGAGGTCTGGTGCATCTGGGACACCATGTGGCAGCCCCGTGGAAGAAGTCCTCTCTCTCTCTACTTGAGTACAGTCCCTTGCGACCTGACCCCGTGTCTCCTACCCGTCTCGACCCATAGGACCTAGCTGAGGGCCGAGGTCTCTGAATGCAGACTAACTCCAGTCACTGAAACAAATTGCTTCCAATTACCAACCCAAAGTGAAGGGGATATATTTGTCAAGGGGAAGTAATTACTTTGCTTGGGGCGCACCATGAAAAGACAATCATATCTCAACACCTTTGACCCTGAGCCAAAAAGGCAGGGGACCCCACCAACTCAGCCCCCGCTGCAACTGCACCCGTGAAGGTCTGCTTGAATACGGAGCCCTAGGCTGGACAAAAAGTCGGTCTCCAAAGCCGCCTCATGAACGTCTCCTGTATTTGTTATGAAACTCTTGACTAGTGTTCCATACTCTAAGTCCTGGGTCTTTAAAAAATGCTTTTCTTTCTGAGCTTGGGGCTATTGGGGAAAAAGATGTCCCTTTGAAGGGAAAAAGGTGCTTTCTTTTTTTCTGATAATGAAAATTCTGGAATTCCCCATGTTTTCTCTCTTTTTACTCTGGTTGCCAGTAAGCTCCTGGCTAAATTTTATGTTTAGTCCCCAAATTATGTTACTTCTTGGAATGATCAGGTTTGCTTCTCCCTTTCCCTCTAATTCTTTACTTTTTCTCAGTATTCCTATTTTATTAATATAGGACAATGCCTGCCCCACCCCCAATCCTTTATAGAGTCAAGGGTAGGGATATACAAAGGAAAGTCTTTCTAGAACAATAATCATAACTCATCTGTGTGTTCAGAATGTAAGAGATTCCAGGGACTCCCTTAGCAAAGGTGGCTGACTGACCGAGCCACCCGACAGGCCTGAATCATTGGTCAAAGGGCTGAGAGTCTCCCTCTTCCTTTCTCCAACCTCGTTGGGGACACTGAGCCCAAGAGAAAGGAGAACACTTGCCCAAGGTCATGGCCCAAGGTGATGTCAGAATTGGAACGAAACTCTCCCGTCTCAGTTACTGCTCTGTCTTACCACGGCCCTCCTGCCCTCCAGTGTTACAAATGGGGAAACTGAGACTCAGAAAACAAGTAGCTTATAACTCTCTTTGGTCACAGAATCCCTGAGACCCCTCCAAAGACGCCCAACTTCTTTTCTTGGGGCGGGGGCGCACCGCACGGCTTATGGGATCTTAGTTCCCCGACCAGGGATCGAACCTGGGCCATGGCAGTGAAAGCGTGGAGTCTTAACCACTGGACCACCAGGGAATTCCCAATCCAACTTCTTGATCTAACCGCGTGATGGGACTGATGTGTGTATTGCAAGGGGAGAAGGAGAGAATCGTGCTTTTCTCCAGTGAGCCATGCACCGTTCTTTGCTGTGTAAGTGGGGACATGGGTGAAGCTATGAAATAGCCAAGTCTGTGGCCTAGTGAGGTGTTTATAGCAGGGGATTCTGGGAAAGCATCAGCGACACACTGAGGACCCTCAGTTTCAATGGCCTGGCTTGGCGCTGAATAGAAGGCATTCCAGATGGCCCTTCCATCCACTTCTGAGTCCGCAGCATCCCATGCTTATCTAATCAGCTGTCCACGCACCCCTAACAATGGCACCCTGAGCAGGGCGGTCAGCCGTGCCAACACCGTCTATCCCAGTGTTGGGCGACAGGCCTCAGTGGCGTAGTCTAAACACTTCCCAGCGTTCTGGGTTGAGGCTCTGATTCCCCTCCCCCCACCGTCCTCTTCCTAATACTCACTGGAGAACATTTACATCTCACGGAGGAGCCCGAGCAGAGGGAAAGGTACTGCCAAGACTGGGAGTGCACTCTGCCACTGGAAAATGGAGACTGTTATTGACTCCATTATAATTCAAAAAATCAAATGTATTTCCGGTGATTAACTGGGTCTATTTATAGACTATGAGGGCTGAACTGTGATATTTATAGAATGTCATCACATTTAGCAGTAATAGCACAATTACATGTTTATGAAGTAATGGTTTTGCAATTTTTCCTAGAATTCTCTGACATTTAGATCTGGAAATTTTACATTTTAACAAGCAAGAACAGCAGCTATTTATTTAAGGGTGAACAGCAGAAACTGTCTTCTCTGTAACTCCTTTCACTCCAAGAGGCTGCAAACCTCCCAATTCATTTGGCTTTCACATACAAAATAAGATGATGTACGGCAAATAATCTACCATTTTTTTGTGGAGCTCTCTCTCTCTCTTTTTTGTTTTTTTGTTTTTTTTTCCTCCTGCCGCTCCACGAGGCATGTGGGATCTTAGTTCCCCAACCAGGGATCGACCCCGCGCCCCCTGCCGTGGAAGCGCGGACTCCTAACCACTGGACCGCCAGGGAATTCCCCCTGCTCTCCTTCTTAAATGGTGTCTTTCACTGCTTGGAATTCTCACATCCCTGAATCTTCCTCCTTGGGATTTGTGTTGCAATGTTTCTCCTTTTCCATGATGATCTAAGCCAGGTTAAAAGGCCAAGACAGATGTCTTCCATATCCAAAGTAATACAGTGGAGGTGAAATGAGACCCCATGTCACAGAGGCCCCCTTTGCCCTAACTCATAATCTAAGACTTGGTGTGGCAAGTGGGGGAAGTGGAAATTCTCTTTGGGTTATTGATCTCAGCAGTAAATCAACATAACCAGTTGGGTATCCCTGGGGCAGGTGCTATAAACAATTTTTTAAGGCTCAGGCCTGAGTGCTGACCCCGAAATCCCTTTAACGTCTAATTCTAAAGCGGACGTTCTTCACACGCAGCTACCAAACCATAAGTCGCAGCCCCCGGCGGTGGGCACAGCCTTAGGTCCTGGAAGATGTGTCTGCAGTGACCTGGGGCTTGTGGTTGCTCATAACATTTAATGTCCGTGGTGTAAATACTCCCATCATGGCTGATTCAAACTACCAACGTGATGTCATCTGTCAGCTGGCTCCGAACTTTCCGAAAATGGATTGATCATCTTTGAGAACCAGTACAAACCATTTCCAGCACACCACTGCCTGTGGCCAAACGATAAAGTGGAACCTGAATCAGACCGGGAGGCAGGAGTTCCGGCTCTGGGACCAGTCCTACTGGCAGTAAACTCTGGAGTGGTCCCCTGCCTCTGGTCTCTCTCCCTCCAATTCACCCTCCACATCTCATGACACGACCTTTCTAAATTGCACATACAGTCACGTTACTCCCTGGCCTGCAACTCATCTCCCTGAGCAAGTTCACCCAGTTCCATGATTTCACATCTTTATCTCCAGCTCTAAGCCTCAGAGGCTGTAGAACCAGTGGTCCCCTAGACGTCATCCCTGAACGTGCTACAGATTCTTCAAATCAACTTGCCCCAAACGGAACGCATCATCTCCTCTCCCTTTCCTCAAACCTGCCTCTTCCCCAGTGCTGCCCATCTTAGCACGGGATACCATCACACTACCAGCCCCCAGTGGCTCAAGTCAGAAAACCAAGTCGTTGTTGACTTCTATCCCTCCTTCATCTGGTCTTTTCCATTCTCTAACCTAAAAATGTCCAGAGTACACCCAGTTCCCTCCATCTCCACTGCTACTCTCCTGGTCCAATCCATCATCATTTTTGCCTGGATTATTCTAAACTCCGCCCCCCCCCCCAATTCTATCCTCTTCACAGAAGTTCACGTGCTCTCAAAACACAGATCTCATGCTATTGAATATTTTTGCTTAAAAAAAGTGCCAGAGTATTCCATTACCTACGTGATAAAATAATTTGCATGTATTATCTCCAGTCTTTATAACAACCCATGAAAATAGCTGTTAGCCCAGGAAACTGATTCCCAGGGAGGAAACAATAAAGTGAGTGCCCAGCGAAGCCAGGGTTTAAATTCAACTTTGCTTGACTCTAAAGCCCACGCTCTTGGGAGTTCCCTGGCGGTCCGGGTTCAATCACTGGTCGGGGAACTAAGATCCCGCAAGCTGCGAGGCGCGGCCAAATAAATAAATGAATGAATGAAAATAAAACCCACGCTCTTTCCCCCTTCCACATGGATTGGGGGGCAGGTAAACAAGGAAGAGAACCCGGGGCTTAGATGGGACTCCAAGGGTGCTCCCAGCTTGGACAGTCACAAACTCCAAGACTTGGGGGCCATTTGTCCGGCACTTTGTCCTCCTTGAGGCCCATTTTCAGCTCTGCTAACACTGAGGCATCAGCTCTTCAAAATGAAACCTGAGCGCACGTACGGAAAGTCCACAGCCTAGGAGGTAACTTCTCTCGCCCTCAGCCCCCTCAGGAATGAAATGGAAAGATGATTCCCTGCTCCATTCCCTGCCCTGGTTGTTGCATCAGTCAAGGATAAAGGTGGACATGAACATGCTTTGCAAACCCTGAAGGGCTTCATGGGCGTGCGGGTTTCCTAGTTTTTTGGGCAGAATCCTCTTGTTTTCCTGTTGCTGCTGAGTAGACAGCAGTGGTCCCGTAGAGCCAGAGAGCTGGCTGTGCGGCACGGTCCCTCGTCATCTGACGTTTATCGGCTCAGGTGGGCTGTGAGCCTCGTGGGCTCCTTTTCTGGTTGCTCTCTGCCCCGGGCCTCAAGCCACCAGATCAGGGAGGGGCCACTTCTCTGATCCACGACAGGGGAGCAGTGGGTACCTCTGACCCTGCCAACTGTCTGCTCCCGGGCAGACACCGCTCCAGAGCCCAAGATGGGGATCAGCCTATCCTGAGTTCTGCTCCCAGCTCTGTCACTTACCCGCTGTGCCACCCGGACTCCTTAGGCACTCAGAGCTTCAGCCACATCCATCGAATAGACAAGAATTATTTTGGTCCAGACTGAGCTTTGGCTTCAGTGTAAGTAATTAAAATGATCTCAACATACAATGACAGGCACGCGCTCTGCTAGCCACGGAGCCGGGTAATAATCATCACTAGCATTGGTTGGGTACCAGGCACTTTCTGTGTCCACACTAGTGCTAGGAGGGAGGCGAGGACACTTGCCCAAAGTCACACCATGAATGGAGTGGCAGAGCGGGACCAGAACCTCCACACCACAGAGCCTCAGTCTCTGCTTTCCTGCTGTACCGTGGGGATGACGGAGGGGCAAACTGGCCACCGGTCACCACCAGCATGGCTGCCGTGCCAGCTTAGGGCGGAAGTGGGCGTGGGTGGCATCTCCACGACAAGCCCATCTGTAGCCCAATGGACCAAACTATGTGATCTTTGTCAAACCCCTTGAGGACCGTGGGCAAAGGGACAGACAGATCCCAGGATGGTTGCTGGCCACCCTCTTCCCGGTGGCACCATATTTAGGGCCCCCAGAGGTGACCACCTCAATCGTAGCTAAAAAGACTGTCCAGCCCTTCCCCAGCCTCCTCCTGGCTGCTGTCTGGCAGAGCCGATGTCCAACTTGGTGTTAATGATTAACGCGCAGCGGTGGGATCACAGAGTTGCCGAGAGTCCTGTGTCCAAGAATGAACCGCATTGCTAAATCAGCGAAGACAGTTGCCAAGGTAACCCCCATGTAATCTATTTAACCGGCTCCCCAAACACCAATCAAGGTCAGATAACACACTCTAGCACCATATGAACACACTCAGACAGCATCACGCTCTGTAGCAAGGCAGCGGGGAAGGAAGAAACCTCATTAGGAAGAAGGGGAAAAAAGCAGCCTAAATTTCATTTTGAAAAGTGTTAATTGGGAATGCAGTAAGCTCAGGGAGGGGCTGAGTCCACCACTTGGGCACGTCCTGGCCTCCGACGAAGTCACCGGGGGCCGTTTGTTAAGAGTTGCCACCGTCTTCTCACTTAGGATCAAAACAAAAGACGCGGCTAGACTAAATTATTCATTTCATTGAGTGCTTTATTCATGCAAAAGTTTGTATTTACATTTCAACCTAACAGGGTGTTTTTTACTCCTTTTAGGGGTCCCCTTATCTGCCTGGCCCATTGAACCGCTAGCCCCCTCCCAGCACTTCTCAATAGTTTTTTAAATGTCTTAAAAGACTCTGTGCAGCCATAGAAATTGTGTTTCCTGTTCCCTCACCCCATCAGCCTCCCCGGAGAGTGGCCAGCTGAAAAAGCCACGTTGTAGACTTGCCTCTCAGGCGCCTATAGAAAGGGTCCTAGGCAAGAGGCGGGGAGGGAAAAGGTGAGGGCACAGTCATGTCACCCATCCTTGTCCCTGGGCTGGCCCTGGGCCAGGAAAAATAAAAGTGGCTGACCTCAAAGGAAAGCTGGAATCAAATCTCCAGGCGTCCCGGTCCCACCTTTGGGCCGGCTGGGGCCGTCTTCAGAGTCCCTGGCCTGTTTCCCAATCTTCACCCAACTCGTCTTGGTGACCTTGCCCCCCACAAGGCCTGCAGGAGGATCTCAGGAAATGTTACTGAATCCCAGGGCCCACTCCTTATGGAACACATCCGGAGACCTGGCTCCCTGCTCTCTGACCCTCAGTGCATCGCCCACCTTCTAGCCCTTCTAGACTAGAGGAGCCCGAGCCATCTGGACCGCTAGCCATGGGAGAAGTGTATGGGCACAGCCGTCAAACATTTTCTCTGAAAAAGAGCAGCATTTTGCTTTCTATACCCAGAGGCCCAGCCCAGCCTCAATTGGTCACATTTGTGTCTTGAACCCTCTTTTTCAAATGTGATTAACTTGAAGAAGCCCAGGTGGGGACTCTGAGAGCTGAGAGAGCTCTCCACGTGGTCAGTTTCATCAGAAGATTAGCAGTTTGTGTCTGGATTTGGGCGCATCAGGCAGAATGCTCGTGCCACTCACAGTCTGTGATGGAAAGGCTTCCCAGACCAACTGAAATACCCAAGGGGGAATAATCATGCTTTGTGAATCACGGGCTGTCACTCTGGGACATTCGGGCCATCTCTTCCCCATCTGTCTTGAATATGGGGATGGGGGCCATAGGACAGCGGACAGACCCGCTGAGGGCATACTCCTTTAGTTCGGGAATCGTCAGCCAAGGCTTCAGAAAACCCATCAATTGTCGATGTGGATGTGGGGGTCAGGGTCTTATGCTGGAGATGGACAGGGATACAAGAAAGGAGAGGACGTTTCGTGACTCCACAAATACGTGTACAGTCAAGATCCTGGATATAAGCAGAAATTTCAGATTTGGTCAATGGGCTCTCAAAGTCCGTTGCAAATTGTGTCGTGGCTGTGACATATTTAACATGCACCAACCCGGGTACCATTGTTCTTATCTTTTTAGCCTCAGCATCAGCCTGGCAGACGCTAAGCATTAAAGACTTTTGTAGACAGACGCAAGCCTTCCTGTCCTACAAAGTTGCTCTCTGATTGGCTGGCAGGCAGGCCACTCCCCTGCAAGCTTCTAGATCAAGGGTTGAAGGCTGGGTGTTGGTGGAATCGCTTCCAGAACAGGGAGGATCACAGCAGCCCTCTTTCAGTAAGGATCCTAGAAGGTTGCTCATGTCAGTCACTGCTGCCTGGCTGAGGAGAGATGGGACAGGGCCCCTCGCCTCTTAGCACAGCATCTTTCTCTCACAAGGGCTCCTTTGCCTTCTTTCCTCCTCAGCCAGAGCCAGCTTTTGCCAGGTGACCAAGAGGCACGGAAGAGAGATGAGGCCTGGGATAGGCTGACACCCTATTTCCTACCCTTTCCCTTGCCCTCTCTCCTCACACCATTGGACTCCTTATATAAAAGAGCCCCACTTGGGAAACAACCCAAATGTCCATTGATGGACGAATGGATAAACCAAATGTGCTCCGTGCCTATAGCGGAATATTATTCAGCCTTAAAAAAGGAAGGAAATTCTGACACCTGCTACAACATGGATGAACCTTGAAGACTTTCTATTAAGTGATAGAAGTCAGTCACAAAAAGACAAATACTGTATAATTCCACTTCTGCGAGGTCCCTAAAGTAGTCAAATTCATAGAGACAGAAAGTAGAAGGGTGGTTGCCGGGGGCTGGGGGAGGGGGAAGGGGAGTTAATGTTTCATGGGGACAGAGTTTTGTTGCGCAAGATGAAAAGAATTCTGCAGATGGATGGGGGTGATGGCTGGACAATGGTTAAAATGCTAAACGTGATGTTATGTAATTTTACCACAATAAACAATTTTAAAGCAAGAGCCCCACTCGGATCGGCTTGTAGGCAACAAGGAGGGACTCGCAGATCCAGTCACATTTAGGTCAACGCCCCCATTCACACTCGCTTCAGCCGGGGACCACTGTTTTCTGAAAGCACTTTGAGCCAGGGCAAAAAGCACTCTTTGACGGCGGTGTAGAGGTTTCAGCACCTGGGGAGCCGGGTGAAATGGTGAGTGCTCGGATGAGAGCTGCACGAGTGGGCTCGTCAGCACGGACTGGGGATCAAAGCAAGCAACAAGGCCAGGGATGGGGAGCCGCAAGGGCCCGAGACAGCGGCCAGCCCAGGCTCCTGTCTGGCCAGAAAGGAGAGTCGAGACCATGCCCCGCCCCACAGGGTCCGTGGCAGAGTCAGGACCGGGACCCTGGTCTACACCCCAGGACGGCAGCCTTGCTTGGGTAGAGAGCCCTTCCTTGGGCATGTGGGCCATGCCAGACTCCAGTGGACCAGAGCTGAGCTAGAACAGAGGGCAGATGCTGGCCCAGGAGGTGCCGTTTTGAGACATATGGAACCGAGATCTCTGAAACAGAAATCCCGGACTAGACAGTCTAGACAGACACTTTTTCCTCATTAAAAAGGCCCCAGAAGCAGGCTGATTATAGGTGGGAAAGCAGGATGAGTTGATCTATTTTTACAAATGAAGAAACTGAGGATCAGTGAGGGGAGGTGATTGCCCAAGGTCGTAGCTAGTAAGTGACATAGAAAGGACCGGAACCCCCCCAAATCAAGGGCTCCGGTTTACTGCCCACTCTGGTATCCTCCCCAGAACCCGGTCATCTGGAGGTGACCATTTATTAAGTATTAATCGTACAGCAGGCACTGTGTGAAGGTTTTTTATATGTATTTAATCCTCACAACAATACTGGCGAGGTGGGTGCTAGGATTACCCTGATTTTACACAAGAGGATATGGTGGCTCAGAGAGGTTAACTGACATGCCCAAGTCACACAGCCATAAAGTGGGACGCTGAAATTCCAACCACAGACTGTTTAGCTCCAGAACATATATTCTTAACCATGAAGTTAGGCAGTTTTAGAAGCTGGAAAAGAACAGATGCCAAAAGGTACCGATTCCAGACCTCACTGAAGTTAACACCAAACACGCATTTCTTTGATAGGCAGTGAAGACCGCTAACTGATTTATTTTTTTACTTTGTTTATTGCATTTAAAAAATTTGTGAAATAATTCACATACCATAAAATTCACCCTTTGAAATTGTACAGTGGTTAGTGAATTCTCAAGGTTGTGCAATCATCACCGCTATCTAATTTCAGAATATCTCTGTCACCCTAAGAAGAAATTCGCAGATATGGTCGGCCCCCCTTGGTTCCGCGGGTTTTCAGTTATTTGGGGTATGCACCTAGGAGTGGAATTGCCGGGTCATATGGTAGCTCTGTGTTTAACTTTTTTTTTTTTTTTTTTTTTTGCGGTACGCGGGCCTCTCACTGCTGTGGCCCCTCCCGTTGCGGAGCACAGGCTCCGGATGCGCAGGCTCAGCGGCCATGGCTCACGGGCCCAGCCGCTCCGCGGCATGTGGGATCTTCCCGGACTGGGGCACGAACCCGCGTCCCCTGCATCGGCAGGCGGACTCTCAACCACTGCGCCACCAGGGAAGCCCTGTGTTTAACTTCTTGACGAGCTGCCAAACTGTTTTCCAAAGTGGCTGCAGCAGTTTACATTCCCACCAACGGTGTGTGAAGGTTCCATTTCTCCACATCCTCATGCCACTTATTTTCCTTTTTAAAAAATGACAGCCTTCCTAGTGGCTGTGAAGTATCCTCTCATTGTGATTTTGATTTGCACTTGCTTTTTCCTCATGACTAATGGTGTGGAACATGTTTGCACGTGCTCATTGGCTACACGCGTATCATCTTTGGAGAGACGTCTATTTAGGTCTTTTGCCCGTTTTTAATTGGGTCATTTGCCTTTTCATTGTTGAGTTCTTTATATATTCTAGATATAAGACCCTATCAAATATATGATTTGCAAACATTTTCTCCACTAACTGACCTTTGGTTCATACAGTTCAGAAACATCAGAGCTGGGAGGATTCTTTGGGGTCACTTGGTCTCTGGATCCCCCTGTACCTGAATGGCCCTTCAAGAATCCCAGCTGCTGTCATGGCAACCAGGTGGAAGCAGGGCGCAGACTGATGGCCAAAGTAATTTGTTCTTTAAAAAAAAATGTAAAACTAAAAAAGTAACCTCTCCCCAATCTGCTAAGTAAAATAGATTAAAACAAGACAAATGAACCGTCCAGAGACAGCCACCTTCAACAAACAAACCAACAACCTACCCAGGTCAGCAACGCTCAAAGCAGCAATTCCATTCCTCCCAAGGGGTAAGAACTGCCTTCTTTTTCTCCTTAGTTGGGAAAGCCTTACCCCTGAGGCATTACAAATGAGATTTAAATTTAAATCAAATCTCATGCAAAATACACGTGTCCAATCACAGCAAAGCCCCAACAAAGTAGCTTAGTCCCTTTAAACAGAGTGTCGGCTCCAGCTGGGTGGGTGTCCGCCCAGAGTTCATTCCAATAGGCCCCGTGGTAGGGAGCGGCTCTGGACAGGGTGACTTTGTTGCTTGGTAGGAAAACGGCCAGGCTGCGATGGAGCCTGCTGGAAAACAGGCACCACACCAGCCCCTGGGTTGAGAACCCACAGTGGTACACTGAGGAGAACAAGACCCCACCCGGCTGTGCCCCAAGCCCAGACTTTGGTCAGTGTCAAGGTTAGCTAGCAAATGGTTCTAGATACTGGGAGAATGAGCACACCTCTCTCAGGCTCGTGCTGCAGTCTGTACCTGGGACATCCCTGTCTACCTCGGGCGCTGCGGCTTCTTGCCCACACTTGCCTTTAGCCAGAGCTCCCTGCCTAAGGATAAGATTTTGAAGCCAGCATTCACATCGGTCAGGGACTTGGGCCTTTGGCCACCACAGACCCTGCTGTGACCTGGCTCTGCCTCTGGAGTGTGCCCAAGTAGGGGTTTGTGGTCTGAAGATGTTGTCGGGCCGCCCCATCTCAGCCAGATGTGAAGACACAACACAGCTGGGGTGGCGCCCAAGATGTGCCGTTGATCCGCCTTCCGGAGCCATCCCTTTGCCACCTTGAGGCTGCACTCGCTGGTCTGGCTTGGACACGTGATGGAGGGGCCTTGCGCACCCCGTGCCATGCCGAATGGCCATGAGACAAGGAGCTCTTCCTCGCGCGCCTCCCCCCCAGTAGGAGAAGCACCAAAAACACGAGACACAGGAACGTGAGAGCTAAGCTGTTACCGAGGCTGGCTGTCTTCTGAATTTAGATCAAATCCTCGCCAGCGAGGAGATCTCAGCACTGTTATTGGTGAAGGGAAAAAACAAAGCTCTGTCACCTCGACCACTGCGGAATGGTTCGGAAAAAGCATTTTCAATTTATTTCCAAATTTGTTTGCAGTACATAAAAAACCCATTTCACTGTTGCTACCTCTGGGGGTTGGGTCCTATCATATGGGCAGAAGGATCTAGCAACACTATAAACTTAACTCAGAAGAGCTCAAGTCCCAGAAAGAAGCCATTTTCTCCAAGGAAGTAGGGCTAACTGTGCCGGGGCCCGTCGCGGAGAGCATGTGTTTCCTCGTTCCTCTGGCCCACTCGGAGGCCAACTACTTCTCCTCAAGCAGGCTGGAGACCAAGTGTGCTAACAGGGGGAGCAGCCCTGCCAACAGGCAGACACTGCACTAGCGGCTCTCTCAGCCCGGCTATTTCTCACGCAGGCCAAATCCATCCACCACGGCCTCAGAGCACAGACGCCCCACAAGCTGTTCAGAGCTTTCCTTCCCATGTGTGCAAAGCATTTCGATCTGAAGGGATCACATGGAAACTCGCTTTGTAGCCTCACCTTGGGAAAGTCAGTGCCATGAAAAACAGTGGAGTCCCCAGTTTTGATTTTCCACAATTCCCACGTTTGAACCACTATCCCCCATCTTTCTCCTGGTCCCAGGCCCCCTCTTGCGCCGCCCACAGACTGAGTCCCTGCCCCGTGTCCTCGCTCAGAGCTGCTCCCGGGTCCGCGAGGAGAGACAGAGGCCCCTGCCGTCTGAGGCATCAGCCCCTTGTTGAACCTCTGCGCTTTCCTCAGGGCTACCTCCCAAGCCTCCCCTTGGGCCTAGAGGGCAGTAATGTCCTTCTCTTTCCTGGAGTGACCGCTCAATCGGCAGCACAGCAGCTCCGGGGACGGAGCGAGCCTCTCGCTCCTGAGCCCAGGAAGACTCCGCCCCCGCAAAGGGTGCCCAGGCTCTGAGTGCCACTGTTAGGGGCTCAGTTGTGTCCCCTCTTCCCCCCAAACGGATTTGTTGGAGTCCTACCCCTCAGTACCTCAGAATGTGACCTTACTTGGAGATAGTGTCTTTACAGAGGAAATCCAAAGTAAAATCATTAGGGTGGGCCTGACCCAATACGACTGGTGTCCTTATGGGAAGAGGAGATTGGGACACACACAGAGGAGCAACCGTGTGAAGACACAGGGAGAAGACGGCCGTCTGCATGCCATGGAGAGAGGCCTGAAATTGGTCCTATCCTCACAGTTCATAGAAGGAGCCAACCCTGCTGACACCTCGATCCTGGACTTCTGGCCTCCAGAACTGTAAGACGATACGTTTCTGTTGTTCTAAGCCTCCCAGCTTGTGGGACTTTGTTACAACAGCCCCGGCAAAACCAGTACAGCCACCTTGCTATGATAGCCAGATGATGGGTACTAAACATCCAAAGATTCTTCTGGAATAAATGTCAAAATGCCTCTCAAATACACAATATAGCAAAACCCAATTCTCCTCCTGTATTCTCTTTTAAAAGACATCTGAAACCATTTGCCACTTTTTTCAAAAAAGAAATAAGGAAAAACGAGAGCTGTGTATCCATCGCGGTACACGGCAAGCCGGACTGAAGGCCGAGGCAAGCAAGGAACGGGTACCGCCCCTCTGTGGGTGACGAGCCTGACACGAGCGCTCCCGGCCAGGGCCCTGCTGGCTCTGAGCGTTTGGGGCTGAGGATTCGGGGAAACTAGCACAGGAGCCTGAGAATAAAACAAAACTCATGATAGGGGCCCAGCCCCTAGAGCCAGAGCCACTCTGGGCAAAGCCAGTCTTCTCAGATGGCTGCTGGGTTGGCCTGGGGCTTCAGGGTGGGTGTCCCAGATCCCCCTGAAAGCCCTATGGGGATCACGGTATGTGGGTGGGAACCAGTTAAGCACCAACTGGTACGGCAGACTCACCATCTCACTGCACCCTGCAAAAATGGCCTCAAGTTTGGGATGTCAGGATGTTCATCTGAGCCAAGTCAGGGTGCCTGGGCAGTAGCCCAGGATGAGTTGCCCCCCAACCCTGTCTGCACGTGGCAGAGTCAGGACTCAAACTCAGTCCTTCTCATGGCGCTCAGGGCCCCGGTGACATTGCCCCCAAAGCTGCAGAAAAGTGGAGGATGTTGCTGTGAGATTGGAAAACAAGCTAGAACAAAGTAATCAAAACAAAACCCCAAAACCGAACGCCACATATGCTTCGCAAAGAGGGCTGGGGGAGAAATGTTTGGCTTGGAAACGGAAATGTTTTTCCAAGCTACGAAAAGGAAAAGCCCAAGCATGGAGGGTTCAAATGGGCATGTTGACTACGTTTCCAAGAGTGACACAATGCTTTCGGAATGGCTGAATTGTTTTCCTCTTTTTGGCTTCCCTGGGTGGCCAGCAGTGAGGGGGAAGCAGCCGCCATGTCCAGCCATTTGCCTGGACAACAGGCGACAAGGCTGGGGGTGCGGCCTGAGGCTTCCCTGTAGCAACCACCAGGGCCCAGGCTCCACGGGGGCCCTAAATGATGAACTGACAGGGTCAGGTGGCCAGTGAGGCTGTGGGATGATGTCAGCCCATCCAAGCAGCCCCTCATCTTGCCCAGTGGGGCCCCACTTGATGGCAGAAGGAGAACAACACAAATTATCAAAGGGAAAGCAGGGAGGAGTCAATCCCAAGGTCAGGGTCTTGTGCAGTGGACGTGCCAAGAGGCAGAGGAGGCCACCACAGCAGTCTTGCCTACAGATTGCAGGGCTGTAGCGGGGGATGGTGGACTGGAGGCGGGGAGGGCGGCCGCCGCCAGCCCGCGGGGACCAGAGATGCAAAGACAAGGCTGGCTGTGTGTGTGAGCACGTGTGTGCATGTACGTGCACGTGTGTGTGTGTGTGTCATCATATATATTCCACCAGTGAAGGCTTCCCTGGGTTCCCTGGGTTCCTCTTTCCAATGCTGCAGTTTCCACCTGACCTGGCTTCCCACCACTGGACCAAGGGAGATACTAGAAGGTAGTGGGGGGGCCCTGAGGAGGGCGGAGGAAGTGGGCAGCAAGGAGGCAGGATGCAAGACAGGAACGGGAATGGCCCAGAGTCCACGGTCCCAGCAGCAATTGACCATGAGCCTGGCTTGGGAAGGTTCCACCAAGCAGGTTGGGTCTGTCTCACCAGTTCAGTTCAGTGTCTTCTAGACAATTCCCTGCTAGTGGTGCCAGAGGGCTTGGAAAAGGAAGGGAGCAAGCCGTATTCACACATGTGCCTGCATTGTCCCAGGAGACCTCACACCCCCCAGCCACCCCCCCCCACATGGAGCAGGCCATCAGTTACGTCCTGAAGAAAGGACCTTCCTTAGTGGCCCAGAGGTTGCTGGGTCATGAGAGAGAGCCAGCTCTCCTGCTCGTGATGCTGTAGGGTCCAGTGAAGAGTGTGATGAATTAAAAGGATTTGCAATGAAACAAGAAGGTCTGACTATGTGCACAGGCAGAAGCTGAATTAAAAATTGAGTAAAGGTGAATGAAAAAGAAAAGCCCTGAGTCTCAGTGCTTATTCGCCCAGTTGGTCCGGGAAGAGGAGAGGTCAACTACCCCTGTAGGTTAAGTACTGTTACTGTATTCCGATTTCACAGATGATGAAACAGAGGCACAGGGAAGGGAATTAACCTGACCAGTGTCGCCCCCTACCCTGACTCCCCGGGAGTTACTTGCTGAGAGGGGATTAGAACCCAGGACTTCTGACTTCTACACCACAGTTCTCTTCTCTATCCCCATTGCTTCGGGACCGTCACACACTTGTAAACGATATTGCAGTGGCAAGTAGAGGGGTTATCCTGAAAGAGCTGAGAGGGACCATGCAGCTTTGCTCCTGGCCTCAGGCCTCCCTGGGGGGCGAGATGAAGGAATGGTCCTGGTCCCGATGCCCCTGTGGGGTGCATGGTGACACGTGATGCTCAGTGGGCCAGCTCTGAGAGTGGCCAAGGCACCTATAAGACCCACCTCCATTGCCATTAACTTGGGGAAGCAGCGAGGTGTGGCCAGACCGGGGCACGGAGGACCCTTTGTGGCAGGTTTGGCCTTTATCCCAAACAGTGGGACGCAATGGAAGGGCTACAGGCAGGGGAGCATCACAGGCAGATGTGGGCTCAAGGAACCTTGCTCGCTGAGTGCCAGTCTGGACCCACGGAGACCAGCGAGGAGGCTGGAGGGCTGGAGAGGCAAGAGCTAGTGGGGGGCTGGCGGCAGAAGGTGTAGGGAGAATCCAGTCTCCAGCCCCCACGGGAAACCCTCTGCCCACAAGATCAAATGCCACCTGAAAGACAGCAATGATCATATTGTTTCATTAACTGGCTTCCCCAGCAATTTACATACGACAGTGCCCCTACCGAACAGGTGTCAAAAATACAGCAAACTCTATTGTGCTGAAAAAGTCACTTTGACAGGTGGAATTCACGGAGACTGAGTCTTGTGAAAGCATGAACAAATCTTTCCGTCAAAGTTTATATTGAAAGTGGGGAAAATAGATTTCAGAGCCAGGCACACTCATAATGTGAAAGGCATTCTTATTTCCTTCAGAAAATTCTAGCACTACTCACACGCATGTGGCCCCTCATCCCCCAGACCTGTCTCCCCAACAGAACACACCATCTGGATGCCCAGAAATATGGGTGGCTCTAGAAGTGGCATCACTCTGGCTCCCAGCCGTGAGGTCCCCACACAGATCGGCTCCACAACTTCCACCAAAGTAACATGAGAAATCTTGGGGGGCCTTGGGGTCAACCATCCAAAGGAGGGCATGGATCCCTCAGACAGAATAAAGCACTCTAGTTCTTGACTACACTTTACTTCTTCACCTTAGATCCCTTCTGCAGCAGCCATTTCTCTCCTTCTTCCAATGCTCCCTATGCCCCTGGCACCTGAGGTCGCCAGGCTGCACCTCTTGGCTTTCCTCATTGTGTTGAAAGCCCATCTTTGGTTTCTCCTGGTTGGCCCTGGCATCTGGGCATGTGTACTGGGCACTAGCAGTCCGCTGCCTGCTCCAATTTGGGCTGGTTTTGGTTCCACCCTGTCTCTGCCTCTACCTTCCTGGGAATCCCACAGCAAAGAGCAGCCCTACGCCTCCTTACCTTGCGTGGACACCCCAAGGGAAGGTTTGGTCGAGGTCCGATTTGCGGTTAACAGTCGGGAAGGTCCATGAGCCACCACCCTACTTTGCCTCCGCACCCAGCCCACAATGAGAGGGGATCCGCAAGACACCTGTTGTTACCATTTATCCCAGGCCAATAAAGAGTACTAACTTGCTATATGAAGCGACTCGGGGACAAGCAACAATTGTGTGTGTGTGTGTTTTAATATTTATTTATTTGGTTGCACTAGGTCTTAATCGTGGCAGGCGGACTCCTTAGTTGTGGCATGCAAACTCTTAGTTGCAGCATGCATGTGGGATCTAAGTCCCTGACCAGGAATCGAACCCGGGCTCCCTGCATTGAGAGTGCAGAGTCTTATCCACTGTGCCACCAGGGAAGTCCCCAACAATTGTGTTCTGTATAAGTTATTTCACTGACCTTTAAAAAAGTGAAAAGTGTTTGGCATCTCATCAGCTCATCTCCTGAACTGATGAGATGAACTTCAGCCTTGTGGCTTCTGGGCCGGTCAGCTGCGTGTCCAAACTGTAGAGACAGCAAAGGCGATGTGTGCAGATGAGAGACGGGTGAAGCACACTCTGAATTATCACCAGGCACCAACCCATCTGACCTGTAGAGTTAACCCCTTACTTGCGGAAGCAGAAGATTATGATCATGAAATCAATGCACATCGGTAAATTAACTTGCATCGCTTTACAATAGTTTTCCCTTTACTGATTAAAGTCAAGGGTAGCAAAGAGGTGCACTGCCCTGCTTGGAGAAATTCCCATTGGTCCAAGCTGTAGACCTTCTGTAATGAGACACAAGGCAGTGGAAGTGGTCCCCAGCTTGCCAAATTCCTGCACAAACACACTCATCATCCCACAGTCAGAAGGAAGAAGCGTCGTGAAAGTGCAATACGTTAGACACTTTTTAAAAAACTTCCCCTTAAGGTCCGTCGACAGATGAATGGATAAAGATGTGGTGCATATATACAATGGAGTATCACTCAGCCATAAAAAGAACGAAATAATGCCATTTGCAGCAACATGGATGGACCTAGAGATCATTTTACTAAGTGAAGTAAGCCAGACAGGGAAAGACAAATACCAAATGTTATCACTTATATGTGGAATCTAAAACATGATACAAATGAACTTATTTACAAAGCAGAAACAGACTCACAGACATAGAAGACAAATTTATGGTTACCAAAGGGGAAGGTGGGGGGAGGGAGATAAATTAGGAGTTTGGGATTAACAGATACACACTACTGTATATAAAATAATCAACAAGGACTTACTGTATAGCACAGGGAACTGCATTCGATATCTTGTGATAACCTATAATGGAAAAGAATCTGAAAAGGGATATATACATAATCACTTTGCTGTACACCTGAAACTAACATAACATTGTAAATCAACTATACTTCATTAAAAACAAACAAACAAACAAAAACCGTTGCTTAGAGACGTTGGGCTACAAGCAACCCACTCTGACCGCTGTCCCCCTACAGCTAGCCCAGGACCCTAAGCCAGCGGTTCCCTGTAACTTCAGTTAGTTATTTAGCCAGTGTGTTCTGTTCCCTGTCTATACATCAAATGTCAGCTTGCACCCTCATCAATCCCAACTCCACATATCAGGTCCCATAAAAGAAACATTTGCAATACAAATAAAATGAGTGGCTGGAAAGCCAGATTGCCCCAACACCAGACAGGAGAACTTGATTTTAGTCAAGGTTTTGCGCTGGGCGCAGGGGAAGCACCAGGGAAGCCGGGGATGAGAGAGGAGGGGAGATGGGCCTCTTGGGGAAGGCCTTGGTCCTCACACCGAAGCTCTCAGTGCTTCTCGTGCCCGCCATGGGAGAGGAAAAATAATTTTCCCTCTACCCTTCTAGGTTCTTGACTGAGACGCCCCCGTAACAGAAGGAAAACAAGCAGAAGTGTAATATCTTCTTTTCCTCCTGTATACATGGGAGAGACCCAGGAAAACTGAGTAACTCCCACAAAGGGCCCGAGCTGCCTACTGAAATATCATCTCCAGCTAAAGACAAAAGAAGATGTCGGTGGGAGGAGGGAGCCAGTTATGCGAGGTTATCAGGCAAAGCTCAGTAAACAAGGGTATGGTTGTTATGCAGATTTCAGTCTTAAATCCACTGATAAGAGTTTTTAGAGTTTGAGAGTTTTCCTTCTCTTCCCAGTATGGAGAGGGAGACGCCCTTACAAATGGAAATTTCTCTTATAAATGTAAATGTGTCTTACAAAGGGGTAACCTCTACTTCATTTTCAGAGTTTCTCCTAGGTCCGCCGTTTCTTAAAAATAACCTGGTCAAGATAATCCTTATGCCAAGGACGCATATTTTGGGGCGCCAATTCTGCTCCTCTTGAAAGCCCTGCGCACTGGGCACCCCGGGGGAGGGGGAGAGACTCCGCCCACAGGAAGTTCTGCCAGCCGGAAGCATCCTTGTCCTGGACACGGCAGTCACCTGGACCTGCCCCTGCCAGAGGGCCGGTACCTCAGACACCCAAAGCTGCCTGGCCTTCACTACAGAGCCGGTGGGTGACAGTGACTTCGGGTGCGGTGAGTGGGCTAGTTTGTCTGTGGATGTGGGCATTCAAGTCACAGCAGCCCTCAGGTGAGCTGGCAGAGGGCACCCAGAGCTGCTTGGCCCTCTCCGTGGCATAGTGGGAAGCAGGATCTAGTTTCTGTTCTTCAAGAACCCAAGAACTCATCCCTAAACTCCCGCATCTCCAACGGAGCAGGGCCGCGGACAAAGTTCGGGCCAGGAATATCAAGTTCAGACCACCTTGCTCAAGGTCACGGCGCGAGGAGGAGACACACTTACACCCCAGCTTTCTGTCCCCAAACGATTCCATCTTCCCTGTTTTGCCCAGTATGTGACCCCGTGATGCTTGGCTCCAAACTGGACCTCACCCTGGACTTCATGAATAAAATGCGGTCCAGGGGGTCACATGGCCTCATGATTCACCAGGAGAGGAGAGGCTTGTGGGTACTTTGCTTCTTAACTGAGGAAGCAGCTAGAAAGCTAGCTCTAATGATGAGCAGTAAGAAGGAGTGGGTGCTATAGGCCCCCTCAAACGTCTCCACCCATCTCACTGCACACCCCCTCCCTAGGCATTGCCAAGCTCTGTGCCTATTTGTCTGGCACTTGCTGGGTCCTCCCAGGGCTCTGACTGCCCTGGGGAATTGGAGGGAAGTGGTACCTACTCCCGTGTAGAGAGGCAGGACACACCGGATGCCCTTGAAGGCAGCCACTGAGCACTTGTTCTTGGCAGACTCGGGGCTGGCCACCAGATGTGGGCTCCAGATGTTTTCCAGAGACGAAAAACACAGCGAGCACCCATGCCTTGTCCGCACCCGGGTGGCAAGCTAGCGGGGCAGGGGGGAAGCAGACAGAAGTACAGGCCCAGCAGAGGGCCTGCCAGCAGCGGCACCAACGCAGGGCCATCGAGGCAGTGGCGGGGGCGGGCACTGGGGGCCGGGGTGGGTGGGTGATCCAGATGTTCTGAGTCTCACAGGGAGGAGGGGGACCCAGAGGTAGGAGGAGGTCACGGTCACAGGCCCACACAAAATGCAAGCTATTCTTCTCGTTCTTGGGACTCACAGATTTTGAAGCCAGCTCTCCTGTTTTCTTTGCTGGGTATTTCTACCAGCGCCTGTCTGATCCCCTTCCCAGCATGCTTAGCAGCTGCTCTCCCTCCAGCAGCTGGGGAAGGCTGGCTCACTGCCTTCCTCTGGGCCTGGCCTGACTATCACAGGGAATCCTTTGGGATAGCAAGTCCCCAGTCCAAGGAAGGCCTCAGGAAGGAGCAGGGGCAGCTGCCCCAGCCTGCGGGACTAATGTGGAGCTGCACCCCCAGACCACAGGCAAGTTCCTGGGCCCAAAGTTGCACCCACAAGAAGGGCTGACACTTTTCTTTCCCTGGAAATCCTACTTTGTAGACATGAGGAAAGGAGTGTCCACCACAAGGTCTGGCCGGCCCACGTACCCTCCACACCGACGACGCAGAGAGGAGCTGGCCTCTCCCCCGGCTGCCTCCTGGCTTGCTCTGGGGTCTCCACACTGCTTTGGGCGACGGGGCCAGGGGGCCAATGCCCAGGGCAAGAGTTCAGGCCAGAGAAAAGACACATTCTTTTTTTAAAATTATTTTGTATTTATTTACTTATCTTTGCTTTGGGTCTTCATTGCCGCGCGTGGGCTTTCTCTCTAGTTGCGGTGAGCAGGGGGCTACTCTTCGTTGCGGAGCACGGGCTCTAGGCACGTGGGCTTCAGTAGTTGTGGCGCACGGGCTCAGTAATTGTGGCTCGTGGGCTCTAGAGCGCAGGCTCAGTAGTTGTGGCGCGCCAGCTTAGCTGCTCCACGGCATGTGGGATCTTCCTGGACCAGGGATCGAACCCGTGTCCCCTGCATTAGCAGGTGGATTCTTAACCACTGCGCCACCAGGGAAGTCCCCACACTCCTCTCATTGTCATTTGCACCCTTTGTCCCGGAGTGGCCCCATCTCCTCCCTGACTTGTCCCTGTGCCTTTGAAGCAGCTAATGTGGGTTTCCCTGGGGGTGTTAATGACCTGCAGATTTAAGGCCTTGGAGGATCAGCGGCCTGGGCAGTCCAGGGGCCACAGGTAACAGAACGGGCTTGGGGGAGGGGAAGGTCTATGGACATTCGAACCACTTTTGAGTGCCCAGCACTGCATTCAGTTCTCACACCCACTCCGAGAGGTGGGCATCGTTAACGCCTCTTCCCAAATGGAATTTCTGAAGCTCACTGAGGTTGAGCCACTTGCCCAAAGTCACAGAGCTAGTAAGTGGCCATTGGCTGGATTCTAACACAGACCATTAACTTCAAAAGCGTGTGCTCTTCCCACTGCTCTACCCAATGCTCCTGGGTGGATAATTCAGATCCTCCCCATCAAAGTTCCTCTGGGAGTCTGCACCCATTTAACACCTTCAAGTCAAGCTGCATTTCCTGAGCCGCTGCTGTTCAGGCAGATGTCCGGGGGCACAGCCTCAGACGAGGACTTCTTCGTGGTAGGACTTCTTCCTCCACTAGAATATAAGCCCCAGGACCACAGGCATTTCTGCCAGTTTTGCTCATTTTCACTCTCTAGTATCTAAAACTGTGCTGCTCAGTCCAGTAGCTACTGGATCTAAATTCATTGAAATTAAACAAAATTAAGAATTGAGTTCCTCAGTTGTACTGGTCTCATTACAGAAGTTTCTAGAACAATGCCTGGAGCACAGTAGGCACTGAATAGATCTCTTCTGAATGTGGAATGAATAAAAGGACTTGGAAGGCTCTGACTTTGCTACAGAGTCAATGGAGTAAACATCATTCCAGGTGGAAGGCACGATATACCTAAAGTTTTATTTGGTTTCTGTTTCTGATAAGGGTGGAGTAGGGAATCTGGATCATTCTTCTCAATGAGAACAACTAGAAAAGGTGGGTAAAAGGGTGAATTGATGGGCAAGTGTAAATGAACACAGGCTGTATAAAACAATAAGAATGAAATCTTAATATTATGGGGGATTTAAAGTATATATGGAATTAAAGTACGCTAGTACACTAGCATAGGAAATGGAAGAGGACGAGTAGAATTAAAGCATTTTAAGGTCCTTGCATTGTCTGGGAAGAGAGTAAAGGTACAAATGAACATCAAACTTTCGTAAGTCAAGGATGAGTGTTATAATCTCTAGGGCAATGGTTTTCAAAATGTGGTCTGGGGACTCCTGGAGTCTCCAAGAACATTTCAGTGGGTCTGAAAGATTGAAACTATTCTCACAATGATACTAAGATGCTAGTTGCCTTTTCCACTCTCCTCTCACACCCGTACAGTGGAGTTTTCCAGAGGCTACGTGATGAGTGAGATCACAACAGGTTGAATGCAGGAGCAGATAGGAGAATCCAGCTTTCTACTATCAAGCCAGTGTTTCATTTTGGGGACAGCAAATTATGCCCAGGGACTGAGATTGTCTTTGCCCACACAGATTCACTGCGGGAACTGTAATTTCACAAGCCAATAACATACAGGATAATGTCTCCTAATAAGCCAGAAAAGAAATAACATACTCCAATCCAATGATAGATTAATCACACCATTGTTCCAGGCAAGGGGAGGTGAAAGGAAGAAAGTCAAAAGCCAGTCGAGGTGTACCTTTTCTACGAGTTTTGGTTTCTTGGGAGGGGTGGCTTTGCCAACAGAGTTTACATCCAGCTTCCAGCACAAAAATAAAAGTCGCTCGTTGCTAGAGCATGTTGCTAGGGAACAACGTGGTGGTGTTGACCAGCGGGCTGATCTCTTTCCAGGGGCACTGCTTGGTTTGTAACCACTTCAGGAAAGTAGTTGCCTTTACCAGGGCAGGAGCTAATGTCCCAAGGTCTTCGGAGAGGTAGATTAGCAAAGGGTAGCATTGCCCAGACTGAAACTCTGGCTTGTCCTCACAAACTCTTGTGTTTATAGTCTACATGCCCCCTAGCCATAGCTGCCAGTTCATCTGTTCTTAGGGAGGAGCCCCCAGCGGGGCCCCTCAGCAGCTGAGCTCCTGAGCGCTTATCAACGGCAACAGATGACATGATGACATCCTGACTCGGCTTACTTCCTTCTGATATCAAAACAACTCTACTTCTAAAAACAACTTTTTTTTAGGGGGGGGGGTCTTTGTTATAAACAAGTGAATTAAAACAACTTCACTTAGCTTGCTTCCATGTCTTGACTATTGTAAACAGTGCCGCTGTGAACATTGGGGTGCGTGTAACTTTTCAAATTAGAGTTTTTGTGTTTTTCGGGTGTATACTCAGGAGTGGAATTGCTGGATCACAGGGTAGCTCTATTTTTAGTTTTTTGAGGACCCTCCATATGCTTTTCCATAGTGGCTGTGCCAATTTACACTCCAACAAACAGTGTACCAGGGTTCCCTATTCTCCATATCCACTAACATTGGTTATTTGTAGACTTTTTAGTGATGGCCATTCTGACAGGTGTGAGGTGATATCTCGTAGTTTTGATTTGCATTTCTCTGGTAATTAGCGATGTTGAGCATTTTCTTCATGTGTCTCGTTGGCCATACAATAGCCAAGACACAGAAGCAACTCAAGTTCCCATCAACAGATGATTGGATTAAGATGGGGTACATATATACAATGGAATATTAACCATAAAACAAACAATGAAATTTTGCCATTTGCAGCAACATGGATGGACTTGGAGGGTATTGTACTAAGTGAAATAAGTCAGACAGAGAAAGACAAATACTGCATAATATCACTTATATGTGGAATCTAAAAAATAATGCACATGGATATACGTGCAAAACAGAAACAGACTCACAGACATAGAAAACAAACTTGTTACCAAAGGGGAGAGGGAAAGGGGAGGGAAAATTTGGGATATGGGATTAACAGATACAAACTACCTTATATAAACCAGATAAGCAACAAGGATGTACTGTATGGCACAGGAAATTATACCTATTACCTTGTAATAACCCATAATGAAGTATAATCTGCAAAAATGCTGAATCACTATGCTGTACACCTGAAATGAACATAATATTGTAAATCAGCTATACTTCAATAAAAAAAACTTCACTTAGGTCATAAACAAGTGGATTTGAAATCACATCAAACCAATACACAACAGCCAGACAGTAAAGAGTTTTGCAAAAATGTAAAGCAATACCACTCTTCTCATTACATTTTTTTGTTTAGAAAAATACAGTTATTTTTCATAAGACAAATATTGTGTTGACATGTAATCGTGTATTAGTCAGGGTTCTCCAGAGAAACAGAACCAATAGGATATATATATATATATATAGAGAGAGAGAGAGAGAGAGAGAGACAGAGAGAGACAGAGAGAGACAGAGAGAGACAGAGAGAGAGGACAGAGACAGAGAGACAGAGACAGAGAGATTTATGGTAAGGAATTGGCTCACACGATCTTACGATTATGGAGGCCAACAAGTCCCAAAGTCTACAGGGGGACGAGGCAAGCTGGAGACCCAGGTGTAGTTCCGGTCTGAGTCTGAAGGCTGGAGAAATAGGACGAATGATGGTGTGGTTCTACTGTGAAGGCCAGCAGGCTCAAAATTAAGAGTTCTATTTTTCAGAAGACACTGCTAAGAGAAGCAAAGACAAGTCCCAAACTGGGAGAAAATATTTGCAAATCCTTTGTCTGATAAGGGATTCATATCTAAAATATATAAAGAAGTCGCACAAGTCCTCTCTGTCTTTCTTGCCTTCTTTTAGACGAATTGTTTTTACTATTCCTTTCTCTCTCCTCCATCCTTGCCAGTTGGTGGTTATATCTCTCTAGATTGTTAGTCGTGGTTACCAATGTTTCAGTTCAAGTTTGAAGGCAGGGAAAAGCCTCTATCCTAGTGGGAAGACATCGGGCAGGAGGAATCCTCTTACTTGGGAAAGGGTCAACTTTTTGTTCTCTTCAGGCCTTCAACTGAGTGGATGAGGTCCACCCACATCGGAGCAAGCAATCTGCTTTACTCAGTCTGTCAATTTAAATGTTAATCTCATCCAAAACTACCCTCACAGAAACACTCAGAATAACGTTTGACCAAATGTGCGGGCACTCAACGAGTTAACAAGTAGATTTTTAAAAAATTTGTTCATGAATTGATAAATATTTTTAAATGGTCTCAGTTTTAATTGTGACATATTAAATATGACCTTTGCTTCTTCCCCATCAATCTCACCTGTAGAGACATAGCCTGATTCTCTGTGAGCTGATAGCTCTGTCTTAACACTTTTGATGGCAAGATGGGAGGAGGAATGAGAAGAGTGGGGGGAAAATCATGGGCACCTAAAAGACACTCCCAAGGCACTCCAGCCCAAGGGAGCTCTACTTGCTAATGGATCATGATTGTTTCTACCAAACAATCTCAACTCTCTCACTCTCTCTTTCAATATATATATTGTATATTGTATATATGTATCCGTATATATATACAGATACATACTTACACATACACAGGCAGAACCCAGAACCACATGAAGCATTTCAACGAAGCATGTACACAGTTTGAAGGAGGATAATCTGTTCCAAGCAGAGATAGCGATGTGATCATTTGCAGTGGTGCAGCGGGGGTCACAAGTTTGTTAGCAAACTGGTAAATGATTGCGCCAAATGCAACGTGGACAAAAAAGCAAGTGCCTCAAGGGGCTTTCCAGTGGCACTGGACAAAGGGAGATGTCACTGAAGGGTAAAGACAATGGAGCCCACTCTTTAGGAGGTTAAGACAGGCAGGTGGTACCTGGGCATTCATTTGCTTGAAAGACGGAATCGGTATAAGGGGCCCCGTGCCTGGGCATATATAAGCGGTGCTGTAGACGTAGGAATATTTGCTTCTTTGGGCTTCATGCTTACTTTTCCAACATGGCCGTTCCCTTTACAAATGATACAAACCCGTCACAGCTGCACGGAGCTCAGCGGTTGGCTCCAGAAATGCTCTCCAGCCTCCGTGGCGTCTGGCCCTCCCGTCAACTGTGGGGCTTTGATGGCTCGGCTCTTACATCCCCATCTGTGGATGGGGAAAGAGACACAGCCAGGTCCCAGGACTGGAGGGAGGCCCCTGGGAAAGGATTTACCCCCAGGCTGCCCCCTCTTAGCCCCTGTGACACTCGTGCCCTCACCATTAACACAGGATGTTTACTAAGGGGTGGACCCCATCGTCCCTCCTATTCCAGGGACCGGGTGAGCAGAGGAGAGAGGCCTGGGGTCTGTCTCACAGACTCCTGCTGTCTGTCTGCACCCAGGTCTGGATCTTCTTCACTTCACTGAGACAGCCAGCCCCCCACTGCTAGAGGACTGGGGGTGCCCTGCAGCCCGCTCCGGCAGTCCTCCATCGCTGGCCATTTCTCACCTGGACCCCAGGCGTGCTGGACCCAGCTAACCTCTTTTCCCAATGAGAATGCACAGTTGAACAGCCAGACTCTTTCTGGATTGTGAGAAAACAACAAATAAGCTTCTAGGATGTGCCCGACTGAAATGTGGCCTATGAAGGCTTAGCAACCGCGCCCACGGGCAGTCAGGGGACCCTGCAGGGCAGATGCATCTGGGGGATGAGAGCCGGGGCCTGGGACAGGTGCAGAGGGATTAAGGTGGCTGAGGGGCAGCACAGGAGGCTACCTGATATTTTCTGAGGGTTTAAAGCCAAGCTTAGCTGCAGATCGGGTAGCGGCTACACAGTAGACTTTCCTGACCACCTGCGCCCCTACCACCACCCTCTGCACACATGCGCGCACAGACACGCTCGCAGGCATGCGCGGTTCTGTACGTGGTGATGCAAGTGCAGACCCAGGAGCCCAGAGACGCCCCTTTCACACACACACGTACAGGGACACACAGACCAACGCGCACACTCCCACAGGCCAGCAGTGCCAGGCGCCTCTCCTCTGTTCCCTTACAACTCCGGCCTCCCTCTGCTGCAGCCCTTAGCCCACTGGCCTAGAAATGCTCATTCCTAGCACAAGTGCCCTGATCCCCTTGTGGAAAGACCCAGGGAGGGGGTTTCAGTGCATCACCCAGGCCCCAGAGCTGGGAGTCCGAAAGGCTTCCTCTCTCCTGCCTCTCACAACCCCCCTGCCGCCACTCATTCAGCCCTCCCTGCTGCTGGGTCCCCCTCCCCAGGAAGCCAGCCCGGGCGGCTTCCACCCAGGCCGCCTGCTGCCTCTACTCCCTGCTCAGTCTCTCCCATGGGAGGCCTGCCGTGCGCCGGGGCCCCAGGCCTCGGGATGAGGTCTGTCCCAGGCAGCATGGTGCTCCCTGAACCCGGGCTCCTCTCTTTCCCAGGCCCAGTCCGGATCCAGCAGCTAGCTTCCCTTCCTCTCCTGCTGCCCCGACCCAGGAGGGGCCCCATGCGCTCCTGTTCACATCTGAGCCTAGATGAGTGTTATGGTTTGTCCCCGCAAAAATGCTGAAGTCCTAGTCTCCAGAGCCTGGGAACGTGACCTCATTTGGACAGAAGGTCTTTACAGAGGTAACAAGTTAAGATGAGCTGTTTAGCGTGGGCCCTACGGACACTTCGATTTCGGGCTTCTGGCCTCCAGGTGGAGCCTTGCAAGGCCATCACGCCTGTGCCCTCCTGGTGAGCTACCTTGAGGTGCCGGGTAGGGACCCGCTCTGCTGGCTCTGCTCTGACAGCGCGATCCCGCCCTGAAGCTGGCGCACGTTGTTCCTGAGGGCCCTGCCTGCCTTTCTGTTTCATTCAAAGCCCCAGCCCCAGCCCTCCCCCACGCCAGCGGAGCCTGCCTGGCTGGGGCCCTGCCCCCCTCGACAGCCGCACGGCCCCAGGAATCTGGGTGTCATCCTCCCTCCCTCCCTCCCTCTCCCCCACGCCCCAGGCGACCCATGACCAAGTGCGGCCAGACTCTCTTCCAGCCGGCTCACCACCCGCGGCCGCCCACTCCAGCCTCAGCTCCCCCGTCCCTGCCCGGATGGCTGTGCTGGCCGCACCGCTGCCAGACTGCACGCCTCTCGCCATTCTCTATGGGGCACCGGAGGGATCCTCCGCGTCCGCCGCCTACTTCTAACATGTGGGCGGCACCGAGCACGAAGGCCCGGCTCCCTGGCAAGGCCGCAGGGCGCTATCTGACTGCAGTCCTGTCATCCTCTCTGGCGTCGTTTTCTAGCCTCCTGCCACTTGCTGTCGTTGATCTAGGAGAGCTCCCAGGGTCCCCTGCAACGGTGGCCTGGGTCCTTCCGAGGTAGCACAGGTGTGCTGGTGTGGCGGGGGCCTGGGTAGCCAAGGGGCCTCTGACGCCGCTGCTTTCTCGAGGAGCAGGGGAGGCCCCGCCAGGCCGGCACCAGCGTCTCCAGGGCTGAGGTCAGGGTGGGGAGCACGGATCACGCTACTTAGACCCGGCTTCTCAGCGCTGTCCTCCAGCCCCAGATGCCAGAAAGTGCTTCCTGTGCTTGGCGTTAACAGACGGCCTGTGGGAGCCAATGGGTGTGAGTGTGTACATGCTCACGAGTACGTAGTGTTCACTAGTCGTGTGTGTCCAGGTGTGTGAGTGTGACTATGTGTATTCAACGCTTGGATGTGTACATACACCCTCCACATGCACATATATTTGTTGTGTGTTCACGTACATGTGTAGGTGTGTGTATATGTTTATCTTTGAGTGCATTGGCATGTATGGGTGTATGTGCGTGTACATGTGTCTTTGTTTATGTATGTGTGTGTGTTCATGTCTGGGAGTGGATGTAAGTGTATGCATGGTGTATATCCATAGGTGTGTATGTGTGTAGAAATGTGTGTGCATATTCATGTGTGTATGGGCATGTGCCTATGTACATATATGGATGTGTGGGGGGGTGTGTATATTGTGGATGTCTGTGAGTGTGTATCTATAAAAACAGTGTATGAGCACAGGTGTGTATGTATGTGTGTGTATGTGTTTAGGTGTGTGTAGCTACCTATGAGTGTGTGGGGGTGCAGATGGCTTCGGTTCTACGGGTATGTGTCTGCACAGGTGTGAGTGAGTGTGTGTGTGTGTGTAGGTCCATGTATGTGAGTGTGGGGCGTGTGGACGTGTATGGCCATGCATGTGTATGAGCCTCTATCTGGGTGTACCTGCACTGGTGTGGATGTGGAGGAGACGCATCTCTGTGTCCAGGTATGGATGTGATGTGGTTATGTACGGGTATATGAAGGTGTGTCTATATCAAGCATGTCTTCCTGGATGTGGTGTGGAGCACACATCATGTGTGTGTGGGATGCAGATGCGTATGTATATTCATGTATCTGAGTGTATCCACACAAGTGTTGATGTTTGTGTCCCTCTGTGTGTGGGGGGTGTGAGTGTGGATGGGTGTGTAGATGTACGCCTGTGACTGGGTGCGTCTGCACGTGTGGCTGTAGGGCATATGTTTGGGTGCGTGGGTGTGTGCCTGTATCTAGTTCTATAGGTACAGGTATGTGTATGTATTTCTGACTAGGTGTATGTTTTTCTGTTCGTGTGTGTGTGCATGCGTGTTGGGAGTGTAGTTCAGTGTACAGGTGTGTCTCCAAATCCAGGTGTATCTGCACAAGTATGTTTGTCATAGGTGTGTGTACGCATATTTGTGTGTAGGTGTATGTGTATCAATATGTGTGCGTGCACCCATGTGTGTTGGGAGTACAGTTGAGTGTGCAGATGTGTGTCCATACCTGGGTGTATCTGCACAGGGGTGTGTGTGTGTTTGTGTGTATGTAAGCGTACATTGAGAGTGCAAATGGGCGTGTGGATGTGTATCTGTATCTAGCTCTATCTGCACAGGTGTAGATGTGAAGGCAGTTTGTGTGTGTGTGTGTGTGTGTGGAGGAGGTGTGTTTGTTTGGAAGGGCTGTATGGATGGTACCTGCCCGGGCACTTATGTTCCACAGCCATCTGGGCAAGTCATCACCCCTCTTTCTTCTGAGGTTTCCACGTGTAGAAAATGGGAACAGCTACAGTTCCAATCTCACAAGTTGGCTTTGAGCATTAAATCGGCTTCCCCAACATCAGATCTCTCCTGAGGGACCCCAGTCAGTGGGTTCAAAGAGATCCCTGCCTCCGACTCAGAATCATGAAGACTCTGACTTCTTATAGACTGCCTGGAAAACACTGCAGGCAAAGGCAGTGAGAGGCTGCAGGCCTGGGCCCCCCTTTATGGGTACCGTGGCCCTCATCTCCCTTCACCCTGGTCTGCCCGGAGCCCCAAACTGGGTTCATCCCATCAGGACAGTGACAGCTCCTCGGGCACCGACTTCCACACTTGAGCCTGTCAGATCAGGCTGAGCAAAGAAACACAAAATTTAATAAAGTCCAGAAACCAGAAATCAATCCTCCATGTGGTTTTAATTGAGTTATAGCCCTTGTGATTGAAGAGTGTAAATTTCATTACTGTGACCATTTATCAAAGGGCGTACCCGCTGAACCTTTGCAACAGACGGGGAAGAAAGCTTTTTATTTTCATCAGCACCAAGTGCCCTGCTTGTACAGTATCTCCATTGACTCATCAGGGAGAATTGTCGCCCCTCCCAAGCTGCCACCCACATAGTAATGACAAAACCACGCCCGTCCCCATATTGCCCATCAATAGGCCAAGGCAGGTGAGTATGAAATCTGATTTGGTTCCAGTATCTCTCCCAACCCTCAACCGGTGAGGCTGCCCCTCTACCAAATCCCAGTCCAAGCCTCAGGAGTCAGGGTACATAGAGCAGGGAGCCTGAACGTTCGCTAGTTTCTGGATGTATGTGTGTGTACGTGTGTCCTTTCAGTTTTTCAAGACTGTTTTATTGAAGTAGTATATACAGAAAAGCACCCAGGTCATGTGTGTACAACTAGATACGTGTCACAATGTGAACGCACTTGTGTAACCAGAACCCAAGTCAAGAAACAGAACATTAGGGGTCCCAAACCACCATATTACCCTGATGGTCACTAATCTCCCAGCCAGTGGTAATCAGTGTCCTGAGTTCTACCAGTGTTTGCTTATTTATGTACTTTACTTAAATGGAATCATACAGAACTTGCTCTTTTTGTGTCCGGTTTTTCTCTTTTACTCAACATTGTTTGTAAGATTTGTATGTGAATATGCCACAATTTATTTACCCACTCTACACTTGGTGAATATTTGGGTTGTTTCCAGTTGGGACAGTATGAACAATGCCATTATGACCATTTATGTTCATATCTGCTGGTGAACATATATGTGCATTTCTGTCGGTTAGCATACTTACTAGTGGAATAGTTGGGTCATGTGTGTATGTTTTGCTGTAGTAGATACTGCCAGATTGCCATTCTCCAAGGTGGCTGCACAATTTACCCTCCCACCAGCAGTATATGAGCAATTTGATTGGCCTACATCTGTCTACGAGAGTTTTGGTTGGTCCACAGTCTCATCAACACACCGTATTATCTGTCTTTTCCATTTTAGCCATTCTGGTGGGTGTGTAGTTGTCCCAGGTTGGCTTCCTCGGGAAGCAGACTCTAAGATACATGTTACTGTGCAGGAAGTATATTGAGGTGTGCTCTCAGGAACAATATCTTTGAGGGAGTGGAGGAAACAGGATTAGGCAGAGGAGAGGTTGGGTTGAGATGCAGTCACACCAAAGACCTCAGGCAATCCCGTGGAGAACTCTGGAGCTGGAATGACCCTTAAGAATTGTTCCAAATTAAGGCTGGGGACTGAGCTTTTGCACCTCCTTTCAACCAGTCATTGGATGCAGGCTTCCCCTGGGGAGAGGAGGTGACTTCAGGCTAGGTGGCTCTTTCTAGCTAAGGGCAATCACCAGGAGGGGGAACTCAGCTGTGGGCTGTCAGCTAGCACTCTCAGCAAGTGGGGAGATGGGTGCTTCAGTCCTGAAGGGGGAATCTGGGAAACACACGACAGAGTCCACTACAGTAGTGGTACCGCATGGTAGTTGTCATGTGCATTTTTCTGATGACACCCTGAAGTTGCACATCCTTTGGCCACTTGGATAGCCTCTTTGATGAAATGTTTATTCAGGTCCTCCGTCAAGTTTTCTATTGTCTTTTTCTTGTTGATTGGTAAGAATTCTTCATATATTCAAGATAGTTCTTTGGATTTATATTCTGGACATAAATCTCAAAGAACCATCCAGAATATACAACATATAAAGAATTCCTACAAATCAATAGGAAAAAGACAGATATATCCATAGAAAATGTGACAATGGACCTGAATAGATTATATATTGCAAATATCTTCTCCATTCTCTGAGGTTGGCCTTTTTACACTCTTCCTGTTTGTTTATTTATTTATTTATTTAATTTTTATTGGAGTATAGTTGCTTTACAATGTTGTGTTAGCCTTACTGTTGTTTTTGATAAACAAAGGTTGTTAATTTTAATGTAGTCTAATTATATTTTTAATATGGTTAGTGCATTTAGTGTCTCATCTAAGCTATCTTTGCTTACTCTAAAGTCATGAAGATATTCTTCTATGTTCCCCTAAAATATATATATTTCATATATATATTCAACCTTTTAAACTTGACCTATGACATGAGGTGGGAGTCTCAGTGTATCTTTTTCCATATTATATTCAATTGACCCATAGTAATTTATTTACTTATTTAAATTTATTTTATTCATTTATTTATTTATGTTTTGGCTGTGTTGGGTCTTCACTGCTGCTCGCGGGCTTTCTCTAGTTGCGGCGAGCAGGGGCTACTCTTCGTGGCAGTGCACGGGCTTCTCATTGTGGTGGCTTCTCTTGTTGTGGAGCACAGGATCTAGGCGCGTGGGCTTCAGTAGTTGTGGCTCACAGACTCTAGAGTGCAGGCTCAGTAGTTGTGGTGCACGGGCTTAGTTGCTCTGCGGCATGTGGGATCTTCCCGGACCAGGGATCGAACCCGTGTCCCCTGCATTGGCAGGCGGAATCCTAACCACCGCACCACCAGGGAAGTTCCACAGTAATTTACTGAAGAGGTAATGTTTTTCATAAATTAGGTAATGATGTACGTGTGGCTTTGTTTCTGGACCTTTTATGCTGTTACATTGTCAAATTGACTTTTACTGTCCTTGCACCAATATCACATTGTCTTATTTATTATAGCATTCTTGATATCTAGCTAGCTATCAGTGTAAAAAAAAGTTTTTTAAAGCCTGCTTGGATTTTTATTGGGATTGTGGCGAATCTATGGATCAGTATGAGGAAGATGGATATATTTACGGTATTTGGCCTTCCAATCGGGCCTTACATCTTTCGTTTATTTCTAGTTATTTCATGTTTTCTGATACCGTAAATGGTATATTTTCTAACTTTATTTTCTATTTATTTGTTGCTGATATATAAAAATATAACTGGCTCTTATATCTCGACTTTGTGTCTTGCTGCTTTACGAGTCCTTAAGGTTTGTAGATTCTTTTGGATTTATCATGTACCCAATCATGTGGTTTCTGAATAAAGGATTTATTTATTTTCTATTGAACTAGGTTGGACCTCTGGTACAATGTGGAACAGAAGTGGTGATAGTGGGCAGCTTGTTCTCATCCCCAATCTATGGGGAAAGATTCTAATATTTTACTGTTGATTATGATGGCAACTATAGTTTTTTGTAGCTTTCCTTTATTGGAGCACAAACTTACCTTCTTGTTTGTTTGTTGTATCATGGGTAGCTGTTGAATGTTGTCAAATGCTTTTCTGCAACTATTTAAATAACTGTATAATTTTCTCCTTTATCTCTGTTGATATGATTAATCACATTAATTGATTTTCTAATATTAAATCACCCTTGCATGCCTGGAATAAACCTCAGTTAGTGGTTGAATCAGTTTGTGTTTCTCCCTAAAGCAGATACTGGGTCAAGAATTGAAGTACAAGGAGGTGATTCCTGAAAACACCAGAGGAAATATGAAGTGCTTCTTTTCCCTCTCTTTCTAAACACACACACACATATATATGAATGGGCATATATATGAATGGAATTTGAACAGGGATATGTCTATATGTGTATATTTATATATGATGCCCATATAAATAAATATATCAATAAATATTATATGTATATATATATATATATATATATATACAGGATTTGATTGGTTACATTTTGCTAAGGATTTGTGAACCTACGTTCATGAGAGAAATTGGCCTATAATGTTCCTTTCGTGTAATATCCTTGTTAGGTTTGGGAAGCAAGGCTATAGTGGGCTCATCACAAAGAGAAGTGTGCCCACTTTCTCTACTCTCTGCAAGAACTTATGTAAGGTCAATGTTATCTCTTGCTTAAATGTTTGGAAGCATTCACAAATGAATCAATCTGGGCCTGGGGGTTCTTTGTGGGATGATTTTTAATTAATATTCAATTTCTTTGATAGATATTGGACTGCTCAAAATTTCTGTTTCTTCTTCTGTCAGCTTTGGAAGCTGTATCTATTTTGTTTTTTAGATATAAGAAAAAGAAACCTCTAAGCACAAGAGAGCACCTAACTTGAGCTATCATGTGAGATAAATGACCCTTGCAGAGATGCAGCCAGCTTCCCTGCCGGGTCCAGGGCTGCAAAAGGTTAACTTTATTTATGATAGGAATGGACTTGTCAAATCAGAGCAGAAAATGATCCGGAGGCAAATGTTGATGCATTGACTCTCAAGCATTTGCATGTTATCAACAGCCCTCCGTGATTATGTAAATTGGAAATAAATGAAGAAGCCAGTTGTAGAAAGCAATTGTGACAAATCCACAGAAAGAATGATTTTCGATTAATAGTTAATGATACATGTCAGGGGACGTAGAGATATTGGGGTTCTCCTCCTCCAGAGTGTGCTCTCCCTTTTCCCTTCTGTGCAACCCTCCCAGCAATGCTGAGCTCTACCTGACCCACCGCCAAGACTGGGAAATTGAAAACTCCAGGCCGGGGAGGCCACAGAAGTCTATCACAAAGCAAGATTCAACAGCTCCTTTCGCAACTTGCAAATGGGCTGGAAGAGAGCCAGCAAGGATGCTGCAGTGTCAAGCTTGTTTAAAAGCCACGGTGTTAAATGAGTACGCGGCTGGGTTTACTAACACGAGGTTTACTAACACGAACCGTCAGGTCAGTGGTACCCAAGTCACAATCCCTCCCCTCTCATCTTTTGGTAACAATTCATAGAGAAAGTGCATGTCAATTCTGCAGCTCAGACAGTCTGAGGTCTGGAATAACAAATACAAGGGCACCGGTGCTATTAAAATCAAATGGGGTTTGATGGAAGGGCCCACAGAGCCAGAGACAGCACTTATGAACAATCTGTACACACAGGTACCTGGTGATGGTGTGGAAATTGATGAAAGAACAAAGGCGTTTAAGGGAACTGCCTGGTGTCTACAGATGTCAGACACTCTCAGCGCCATGAGGTAATCTGTATAGGTGCAGACCTTTGAAAAACTCCCACTCCTAGGATGCAGGAGGGTGTCAGAGCAGTGAGGTAAGAATGCATGGGAATGTCCTGTGGACAGAGTTGGGGAGAGGGCTGCTGGAGGGACACTCAACCTTTTCAAGAGTTGACAAGCCCTGGCCAGTTTTAATACTTTTTTTTTTTTTTTTTTGCGGTACACAGGCCTCTCACTCTTGTGGCCTCTCCCGTTGCGGAGCACAGCCTCCAGACGTGCAGGCTCAGCGGCCATGGCTCATGGGCCCAGCCGCTCCGCAGCACGTGGGATCTTCCTGGACCGGGGCACGAACCCGCGTCCCCTGCATCGGCAGGCGGACTCTCAACCACTGCGCCACCAGGGAAGCCCTAATACTTTTGATTGGCCCAGGGAGGGCTTTTCTCCTGGCCAGGGTCCCCAGTACAACAGCAACTGACAGGGGGCTTGGAAGCCCAGATCCTGGTTCTACTGGGCCACTGGCTTGTTGCCTGGTCCGGAGGAGTTTCTCTCCTTTACCATAATTCTTCAAGGTGGTAGGAGGGTAAACTCCCTGGTGGGTAAAGAGCTGAGACTCACTAGAGGTGCCAGGATTTGGTAGCTGGCGAAAGTCTGACCCTGTGGGTTCATTTTGGCCTTTGCCCCAGAGCCCAGTCACTGAAGCTTTTAACAAAAATACTCTGGAAATCAAGGCTTCGACACTCAGAAGACCCGGGTTGAAGCCCTGTTTCTGCCAATAAATCACTGGGTGACCTTGGGCTATTTCCTGCCCCACACAGTGTTCCCAAATGTCCAATGGGAGGGTCCCCCAGTTGGATGGGACCAAACAAGTTATCAAAGACCCCAAAAGAGTTTTTAGTTCTATAGGCATTCTCTATCTACTGATATTTACAGTTTCAGGAATTTAAACTAAGAAAACTTTAAACCATTTATTTATTAATTCATTTCAAAGTAACACGAATAAACCCATTGCGTGTTAACATAAATAACTATATTTTCCGGAACAAAAGTGATCAGTGAGAAGAGTGACATTGTTTTACAGTTTTGCAAATCTCTTTAACGTCAGGCTTAAAAGAAGACAGCTGGATTCTGGTATCTGCTTCTGAGTTCAATCCGTTGTGATATCACGTGTCATGCTGTCTCTAGAAAAATTCACTGTGCAGCTGCGAGAGAAGGAGAGCAGAAAAGGCAAACACATCTTGATATTATTGTGGAAAAGGTTTTGATCTTGTGGGCCCCAGAAAGGGTGTCTGGGACCCTCGGGGGCCCCTGGACCACACTGTGTGAAGCACGCCCCCTACGTGCTCCGGATCCAATCCAGGACCAGGTGTCCCGTTCTCCAGAAGGTGTCTACGCATTGGTGCTAAGCTTTTATCAGGAGGGGGCAACATCTCCATCCCGAAATCCTGAGAGAAGTGAGTCCTTTTGTTTCCAGAATCCTTACCTGCATTGCGGTCTGGCCGCAGAGATGACTGTGTCCACCGATCAACCTGGGGTCAGTAACAGGTGCCAAGTTGCCTTATACAGTCCACACAACCAAGAAAACCCAAAGCCAAAAGAAACAAGCAAACGAGTGTGCAAAAGTGTATTTCGTTTCCTCTAATTCGTACATCAGGGCCGCTTGGCACACTGTGTGGAGTGGGCGTGCATTCCAGTGGAAATGAGTACGCTGTGGACTTGCACTCAGAAGGCACTTATAAGTGCTGGAGTACAACACAAAGACTTGGGTTTGGGCAGCAGGGAGTCTGCTGCCAGGTCCACGGGTGTATGGTTTGGGAGAGTTAATTTCCCCCGGCTCCTTCCCTCAGTCTGTAAAATGGAAAGAGTGTCAGTGCCCTGTACCTTTTCGGGGCTGTAGGGCATCCCAGCAAGTGGAAATGTCTGGAGAATGCCCCGGGAAAAGGTGATGTGCTCTGAAGTTGTCAGAGCCCTTGGGAAGAGGCCGCAGGCCCGGACTGGGGAGGGCAGCACCCAGAGTAAAAGCTGCCAGCCTGGCTGTCTTTGGGAATAATGGCCAAGGTACCCCCAGCAGTTTCCTACCCCACCAACCACCGCTCCCCGTGGATCCCGTCTCCACACCGGCACGATGTGGGGGGAAGGGAAGGCCATGTTCAGAAAGGGTCTTTCTGGTCTCAGTTTCTCACTGACTTAGCTGAAACCCCACTCCCTGCTCCCCCTCAAGGTGGTACCAGATGTGACTTTCCTGGGTTTAGGGTAGAGAGACAACTGTTCCCCTTTGAAAGGTTGCTGGTAATCTCCATGCTCTCTGCCCCGCCCGGGAGCCAGCTGTGGCCGTGCACCCAGGAGGTTTTGCCAGTCTCTGCATTCGGAGCCTTTGCTGTCCCTTGCCGACCTCCTATCAGCTGCTGGACAAACTGTGACCTGTCCTCAGGCAGCCTGGCCAGCTGAGCCTGACAACAGGACCTGATGCCCCACAGTGACTGTGGACAGCCACTGGCAGAGGACGGGGACGGCTCCGGTGCCGCGGGGTGTGCGCTCCTGCTGCTGCAGCTGCTGGCCATGACCTGATGGTATCCTGCAGGGGAAGCAGTAAAGGATGGTTCCTGAGGCAGCAAAGAGCCGACAGGCACAGACTGCCTTAGCTGCTACTTGGAGAACGATGACCATGTGCCCCTTCCTGTGTGCCAAGCAGTGTGCGTAGGGCTGCACACTCAGCATCCTATTGCTGCACCCGTGGGTCTCATTGGCACCGGCACGAAGCAGAGTGGGAAGGGAAATTTTGGCCAATTGAAATGATCACTTGCCAGTGCCTGGGATCAAAGCCGGCTTGGGAACAAGTGCAACTTCAAGATCATTTATCGAGACATGCCTGGAGAGGGTTGTGAAGGCAGAGTTCCTGGGCTGTGGGTGACTAAACTGAGGGGACCTCAGCTTTTTAAGAAGGGAAACAAGAACTGGCCTAAGCACTCAGGCTGGGTTTCACTCGACAGTTTACAAAATGCCACGACATCTATTGTCTCCCTGGAAACGCCCATTAAGCCCAAGTGGTGAAGAGGGGGAGCCTCATAGCTTCTGTACAAATAAGGAAATTAAGGTTCAGAGAAGTGAGGCGACTTAGTCGTCCAAAGACAGATACCTGGTGCGGGAGACTGAATCCTGGCCCCAAAGATGTTCATGCCCTATAGTGCCTAGAACCTGCGCAAAGGGACCTCACAGATGTGATTAAATTAGGGATCTCAAGAAGGAGAGATTAGCCTGCATTTTCTGGATGGGCCCTAAATGCCATCACAAGTGTCATTATAAGAGAGAGGCAGAGGGAGACTTGACACAGACAAAAGAGGACCAGGCAACGTGATGCCAGAAGCAGAGATTGGAGGGATGCCCTTTGAAGATGGAGGAAGGGGTCACAAGCCAAGGAACGCAGGCGTCCAGTGGAAGCTGGAAAGGGCCAGGAAAGAGATCCTCCCCTCAGAGCTTCCAAAGGCAACCAGCTCTGCTGACGCCTTGACTTTAGCCAAGTGAAAGTGACTTTGGGCTTCCACCTTCCAAAAGTATAAGTGAGTCAGCTGAGAGATTTAACTATAAGAGAGTTGTTTTAAGCCACTAACTTGGGGGTGATTTGTTTCAGCAGTCATAGGAAACTAATAGAATTGACTACTGGTCAAACTGGGACAGAAGTCAGTCTTCTCATCACCTAGACAGAGGCAGAAGCTCCCCAGGGCCTGCATGGGTGGGGGCTGCAGGATGGGAAGACTTCAGGAAAAGAAGATGATGCTTCAGGAGCAGGAAGTTGCTGGGAGCCATCGGCTCGAAGTCCCTTACTTGAGGCTCGTCGACTAGGAGCATGGAGGCTGCGGCCTGTCCTTGGCTGGAGAGGCAAGGACAGTCAGTCCATCGCTGACCGGATGAGGATCCTGCTGACTGAGCCTGGATCGGTGATGTCCGGATTCTGTCACTGCCTCCTTCCCTGACTCCTCGGTGCCCCTGTGGACCCGAGGCAGGCTCTGTCTGACTCCAGGCTCCTGGCACTGAGGTGCGTACTGTCCGGGAGGGGAGTGTGGGGCAGCGCTCATCTCCGTTGGAGAGAGGAGACCCTTGGTAACTTTCACAGGCTCTTCCGTCCTCCTTTGCATCCAAACAGCAGCAGGCAGATCTGGCTGGGGCAGGAAGGAATGAGTTCCACATCCTCCCTGCCCAGAGGTCCCTCCCTGTGGCCCCAGTAGGCGGTATCATGGTTGCCTGCCTCCGGGTGCTTCGTGATGTGAAAATTAAACGCACCAGGAAACACTGGCATTCGTTCTCTTCTCTCCCCTCCCATCTCCCTCCCTCTCAGCCTCTCTCTCTCTCCCTCCCTCCCTCCCTCTCTCTCTTTCTTTCTCTCTCCTACCTCTGCTGCCTTTTGTCCTGGTTCATTTTAAGTCCCTCAAACTTCCTAGCTCTTAGAACAATTCTCTGGTTGGAGCTTGGAGTTCAGAACGTTTAGAAACCACTTTGGATCCTTACGAAGTCTACAAACTTCTCCTCAATTTGAGCAATGGCTAGGGTGGAAGGTGGGATGGGGGCAAAGATCTAGGCTTCCACCACCAAGTTACGCAGGGACTGCTCCCAGCCCGCGCCCCCTTCCCTTCACGGACCCTGGGCAAGTTCGAAAAATTAGTTTTAATTTCAAACCTCTATATCTAATGGGCACTTCCTAGTCATTTACATAAGCTCCTACTGTATTCCAAGCTTCGGGCCAGTTAAATTCTGTGAAGCACGAACTTTGCATTTTGGGAACCTACTTTTCTCGAAATGTCATAATGTAGGGGAAAGAGTTTACTTGCATCGAGCGTTCATCGGAAGCCGATCCCTGGAATAACTGCCCACCTGGAGCACAGGCACCCTCTGAACAGGTTTCAGACCACCTGAGCCCTCAGATGAGAAAGAGGTGACTTTTAAGATGCTCTTTTTACAGGGACGTGGGCCACCGCCGCTCTGTAAAAGGCACAATTTCTAAAGTACTTTCACAAACATATACCGTCGTCATCATTCTGGGCATGATTCAGGACAATATCCCTATCCCACTTCATAGGTAGGTCAAGGGCATCTCCAGGGTCACTCCGCCAGCCCATGGGTGGAGCTCCTGGAATGGTGAAACCGGAAGTGCGTCAAGACTCCCTTGTTCTCTGCACGTGGACACTAAGGCCCCAAAGAGGGAACAGGCCCCGGCAACTTGCTGGGGGCCCCGCAGGACAGAAACCCGGGTCTTGCCCACACCACTGCCCCCAGCGTCCCTCCGTTCCTGGGCCCCGGCACTTGGCCACTGCGTTCACCTCCGAAGCCAGGTGCCAGCCTGGGAAGGAGCCACATCTGTTTCTGAGAAATTGCCAGGGCTCCGTGTGTGAGCTAGTACAAGGACAGCTGGGGTCTTTGGCAATACCGCACATCTCGGGGCTGGGAGGCTGGTCCAAAGTCAGTCCAGAAGTGCTGGTTTTACAAGGCAGAGTGTGCTGTGCAAGCGTTGGGGGCGAATCACTTAACACCCCTGGGGCACCATCGATAGCAGCTGCAGGAGAACTCCTCTTACGAAGGCAAGGGTCTTTTTTTTTTTTTTTTTTTTGCGGTACGCGGGCCTCTCACTATTGTGGCCTCTCCCGTTGCGGAGCACAGGCTCCGGACATGCAGACCCAGCGGCCATGGCTCACGGTCCCAGCCGCTCCGCGGCATGTGGGATCTTCCCGGACCGCGGCACGAACCCGTGTCCCCTGCATCGGCAGGCGGACTCTCAACCACTGCGCCACCAGGGAAGCCCCAAGGGTCTTCTTGTGATACAGATCACCACCCCCACCCCAGTTGGCTGCTTTGTAACTTCTGTGCTTTCAATTGCCTGAGGGAGCCAAGTCCCCTCGTCACCGACAGTAAGGTTTTATTATGTTTCGCACCAAGCAGGGACGGCGCCGAGGTCCACTCGGACCTCGCCGCTCCCGCCTCTCACCGACCAGAGGAGACCAGCCTGGGCCCCGTTGCGACACGGCCCCGCTGCTGCCCGCCCGCCCGCCCCTGGCAGGTTGTATGACGCAGTTAATCGGGAAGCCGGCAGAGCAGGTGGCACCCCGCGACACCTGGAGCCTTCTCGGAGCGAGTGCCCGCATCTGCCGAGGCTGGCCAGGAATACCAATTGCACGGTTACCGGGCCCCCTCAGGAGCCCACAAGAGGAAATTAAAAGGCATACACACGCCCGGAATAAAGGGCCCTCTTCTTGAAGCTAATCACCGAAATTGGTCACTGGGTTGTCCCCTCCCCCCTTTGGTGAAAGGCATGGTCTTTCTCTGGCTCTGTTCCATCACTGCGTTCTTAGAAATGTGCGAGGGGACTGAGTTCTGCCCGAGCAGCCCCTCCACCTCCACCCTCCCCGCCCTCTTTTCCTCGCTAGTCCTTGTTTTTCCCAACGTGGAGACCTCAGTGCTTCCCATCTAAGGCGGGACTCAGGTCAGCCCCAGGTCAGCCCCACCGGCCCCCAGGCCCCCCAGGCCCCCCAGGCCCCGCAGCGGTAGGGCAGTTGGCATCTCCATCAGGGCCTCCTGCGGGGCCCTTTGCAGGTTGCTAAAAGCTTCCACTGCCTTCGGCTGTGTTGGCTTCACATCAGGCTCACTGCTGCCAGTTTACCTCTTTCAAGTGGCCTAAAGTGACAGACGGGGTAGTTAAGGCTGGAACCCAGCTGGCGTGTGTCTGCAGTCCTCGGGCGATGGGAGAGCCCATTTGCATCCCTGAGCAAAGTCTGGGCCCCAGGGCTTTACTTAACACTGTCCCAGCGGCAAGCGCAGGCCGGTCACACAAAGTAAGTAGGAGGGCGTCCTCTGGGGGCCTCCCTTTCCTCTGCCAGGCTGGTGACGGCTTGGGTGATCTGATCTCCAGGGCCCCTTTCCCCTTGAGCTCTGGAGAGCTGATACAAACTGCGGCCTTGCCTCCATGGCTGTGGGCACTTAGCTCTGTGAGCGTCCTCCAGGGGCCCAGCCCAGGGAAAATGCGAGTGGTGTGGCCTGTGCTTGGGAATGATGAGAAATCTTAACATTTAGCCTGTAGTGTGTTAAACGGTGCTTCCTCACCAAAGGATGGGTCCACTGGGAACCTATGAATGTGACCTTCTTTGAAAAAGGGTCTCTGCAGGTGCATGAAGTTAAGAATCTCGAGATGGGATATTCTGGATAATCCGGGTGGGCGCTACAGCCAGTAACAGGGGTTCGTATACGACAGAGGCAGAGGAAGTTTCGAGCCACACAGGGAAGGAGGTCGTGTGAACACAGAGGCAGAGAGGAGTGTGATGTAACCACAAGCCAAGGAACACCTGGGTCCCCAGAAGCTGGGAGAGGCAGCTGCTGGAGCTTTCAGAGGTGGCGTGGCCCTGCTGACACCGTGATTCCAGACTCTGGCCTCCAGAACTATGAGAGAAGAAACACGTACGTCTGTACATACATTTCTATATAAATGAATACATTTCTGTTGTTTAAAGCTACCAAGTTTGTGGTGATTTTGTCAGAGCAGCCGCAGGAAACCAGCAGACGGACCATAGCAACAGTATCAGGGCGAGGAATGAGCGAGAAGGAGGGAGACGGCCCCCCAGCAGCAGCGAAGCTAACACGTGCGTAGCATCTATCAGGGCCCCAGCAGACGCGGCTCAGATGCCAGAGCACGATCTCATTTTATCGCTACCTCAACCTTACAAAGCAGGCACTCCCCTCGGCCCCAGTGCACAGGGAGGGGGGGACCAGGGTGGGCACCCCAGCAGTGGGACTGCAGACCTGCCCACGTGAAGGGCGAGGCTGGGGGGCCGTTTGCAAGGCTGCTGACGGCCCAGCCTGCAGCCTGCGTGAACTGCCCGCTACGATCATGAACCGTGCGTTCAGGAGAGGAAAGATGCATTTCTGACCTGGGAAAGCGACCCTGAGTCTCCCTGGTCCCTCCCCAAGCAGTACAGAGATGGCCTCACGAGAAATCGGAGAGCGGGACCCTCTGGTGGATCCAGCCCTGGAGTCCAGCCCTGGGGTCCACCTGACACCTGTTTTTCTCTCCTGGGGCCCACATCTCAGTCATTGGCCAGAAACCTGGGCCCTCCCCTGACTCCCCCGGCCCCTTTTCTCTCCATAGCCTCGCAACCGCCAATCCCGTCTATCCACTGCTCTTACCATCACTTTATCTCTCTTATCATCACTTTCCCGCCGCCACGTGTCAGGTACCGCTGTGGTCCAGGCCTAGGACTCCTCCTGCCGGGACTCCTGTGGGACAGAAAAGCATCACTAGAATCTGCAGCTGGCTCTTGATAATGACAGGACCAGAGTTGGGAGCTAGGGCTATGGGGGGAGGGGGAGGGGGAGGAAGCGTCACCTGTGACTGATGGGTGAAGCGGGCTGTGCTGGCAGCGTGGCTGGCTGTGCCGCAGGCCTCGGGCGGCTGGGAGTAGGCTGCCGAGTGAGTTTCTGGAAGCTCGAACTTTCTGCTTTCTCACATGTCAATGTTGCCATGCTGTCATTATCCATGGGCAACTCAATGCAGTGTTGCTTCTTCCTGCAAAACTGTTATTCAATTATTTGCATCTTATCACTCACACCATCTTAAAATTGAGGAGGCATCGTTTTGGGGTCTTTGAGAAGCCTGACTTTGCCTTTCTGTGCTGTTCAGAAAGGGCTCCGTGGTGTTCACGTCTGTTCCGTCCATTTGAAGCAGCTGATTACCTTAGCTTGCGAGAGCCAGATACACCCACAGCAATGTAAAAAACATCTCTCTGATCGAAATTCTTGCAGGAAAAATGGATTTTTATCACAAGTCCAGAATTCTTTAGCCCCTAGCCCTTTGCTGTGTTTTATAATATAATGCTTCAGAGGGGGACATTGCTAGGAGCTCAGTAGTCACAGAACGGGACCCCAACATTATAACCTTGGTCTCCTTCTATTATGATTATTCACGTGGCTAGTGCCTCACGAGATCAGGATGGTGAGCTCCTCGAGGGCAGGGATTCTGTCCTTTTCACCACTGTACCCCAATGGTTACTAGCACATAGTAGGCCTGGCACCCAGTAGGTGCTCCGCAAAGTGCTTCAAGGACAAAGGACAACCCTGCCTGAAAAAGTTGCAGCGTTACACCCCCTACCAGACTCTTAATCGCCCTCCCTGCCATGTTGCGATGGTTACGAAATTCCTGAGCCCACCTGGGCCACGGGACCTGCCCCAGTTAAGGAAAGGCATCTGCCCTGTCCCACTCCCACCCTATAGAAGGAAGGTATATGTGCCTCGACCAAGCAGTAAATGAAATTTTCACCTCGGACCATTCCTTTGTTTCCTGGCTATAAAAACTGATCAATAGCACATGTTCGGGCTTGACTCTCCTAGACTACTAGGAAGTCGGCCCACTCTTCTGGCAGCGACCCTTTCCTCTAATAATTTCTATCTTCTTTACATTCTGTGTTGTGTCTGGAAATTATTTTCCAACTCGCGTTAGGACCACGACAGTTTGTTGTTGTTTTACTGAGTAGGTGAATGAATGAATTCATGGGAACTTAGGCTCAGAGCAGGTCACAGACTAGGAAAGTGCATATCTGGGATGCAAGCCCAGGGCTGACGTCAGAGTTCATGGTCCATCTTCCCCCCACACCATAGTGATGGCAGGATGGAGTCCTTGAGCTGATGTCCCCAAGGGAGCAGGTGTGCAGAGCCCGAGGCACCGAGAAGAAGCTGTGGACACAGACGGCAGGTCCCTGAGCCGGCGGGTGTGCACGGGAGCAGCTCGCGATGGCTGCCCTGGGGGTAGTGCATCCTGAGAAGCGGAGGTCCTAGGCACAGACTCCAGGAGTGCTGTTTAGTTGGGGTTTGGGTAGGACATCTAGCCATGGGCCTGGGGGCCTTACTTTCCCAAAAGCCAGAAAAGCTGGAAGGAAGAGGTTTGACCTTGGCTCGAAGCAAGGAGGGCACAGGAAGAGGACTTTGGGGACACTGGCAAAGACTGAGGCAATCTCAACAACCTCCGCATTCATCTGAGGTGTCAACAGAATGAGCCCCAAGTCCCTGGGCCAAGACACCTGCGGGCCTTCAAAGAGCAGGCAACGGGGGCGCCTGAGGGACTTTGGACTCGGGGCGACAGGAGAGGCCCGGGCAGGACTCAGGCTCTGTGGACGCCATCTGCTATCCTGGACATCTCTGGATCCCATCTCTCTCTCAGCTGGTTTTCCTACCCTTTTTTCCCCTCTTGGAATTGGTTAATTTCCTTACCAGCTAAGCACTGGAGGAAGCAATTAGATGCATACATCACCCTCAATTCCATTCAACAAGAATCCATTGCATAGCTTACCGTGTGCGAGGTGTCAGGGACCCAAGGGCAAGTTCAACTCCATCCCCTAGAGGGAGAAAGAGATTCCTGGTTAGGTGAGTGAACCACAAGGCCGATCATGATCTTGATATGGACCCTCCGGAAGGGACTAGAGCAGAGAGAGAGAGAGAGAGAGAGTCATCGTCAGCTCTTCGAGGCCAGGAAGACTTCTAGGAAGTGGTCGGGTTGGAACTGAGCCTGGCAAGATGGAAAGAAGGTGGGCAGGTGTGGAAAAGTATCCTAGGCGAAGAAGCAGGATACTTCCTGGGAGCAGAAGAGGGCAGGGGATTCTGGGGGAAAGGGGCCAGGCTGGGTTAGGGATGTGTGTGAGGATGGGAGGTAGTGGGGAGAGACTGGCTGCAGACGTAGGCTGGGGTCCACGTGGGGAACATTGAGGGCCGGACTGAGCAGCTCAAATAGCATCTCACAGGCACCAGGGAGCCGTCAAAGGCTTTTGAGCAAAAGGCTGGAGCCGAGCTGGCCTTGGAGAAAGCAACTCTAATGGCCAAATGGAAGAATATATATATATTCCCTTTGCATGGGACGTTTTTCTTTTCCTTCTCTCTCTTCTCCTTTTTTTTTTTTTTTTCCCCAGAGAAGTTTTCTGGCTGGGAGAGAAAAATAACCAACTCAGAGGAAAGGCAGTTTCCAGAATCTAACACACTAGAATTCCGGTGACATACAGATTGCCGGCTACACACCAGTCTGGAAGCAGGAGGGCCTGGTCGAGCGCCACAGCAGTGGCAGCAAACTCTGGGGAGACTTAGCACTGGAAAAGGTCTTGAAGACCATGCGTGCTTCCCAATATGGCCAATGTTCATACTGTAAGGTGTTGCATGGTGGCCCCCAAAGATGTGTCCCTCTGGAACCTGCGAATGTGACCTTATTAGGAACCAGGGTCTTTGCAGATGTCATCAACTTAAGGATTTCAAGATCAGATCATCCTGATTCATCTGGGTGGGCCCTAAATCCAACGACAAGTGTCCTAAGAAGGGGAGAAATGCAGAGAAGGCCACATGAAGACAGAAGCAGAGATTGGAGTGACACGGCCAAGAACCAAGAAACACCTGGAGCCCCCAGGAGCTGGAGGAGGCAAGGGAGGCTCCTCCCCTAGAGCCTTAAGCAGGAGCGAGACCCTGCTGGCACCTTGATTTCAGGCCAGTGATACTGACTTTCTCAAAGACCATGCCTGAGTCCTCGGTCATCGTTGGCTGAGTGAGTGAGTGGAGGCGTGACTGCTGGGAGTTCACAGATCCGTGTGTACACCAGGCGCCGTCTACAGACAGATGTGCCTTCCGTATCTGTGAGACTGTCCTTTTATGTTCCTTGATAGATGATAAAAGTATTGCTAGCTGCTGTCACGTGGACTCTGCAAAACGTTTTGATACTGGAGAAGAGGTGAGAACGGCAGATGAGCAATTGAAGCCCAGCCCTGGGAACCTTCCTTTCCACCACAGCCTTTTTCTAAGCCAGACTGGAATTCAAGTCCAGTGCAGCTTCTAATCAACCCGGACCCTGACCAGCTACTCTTAGCTAAAGGTGGAGCATGGGGCCGGCAGTGGTAGCCATGGTGGTGACAGGGCTTTGCACGCGGCCCTTCTGCGGACACCCGCCAGCAGAGAACAGGCAGTCAGGAGATGTCCAAGGAGCCTCCAGTTCCATTCCGCCACTTTCTCACCCTCAGTCCCCTGGTGACAAGGCCGATTTATAATCTGTCTGTTGAGCAGAGTCTAGTCAAATAAGCCCGTTCCCCGGACCTTTCCCCATATCCTGTCTGGAGGCGTCTTTGCGCTCTGCCCAGGGTAATAATTTGTAATTTGCTCGTCAGTTCTTCCTTACAGATACCGGTTCCAGGAGGCATTCCAAAGGCAGGCTTTTGAGCACATGCATCCCTTGCAGGCCCCTGGGCTGCTGTGCTGGCGGCGGAGAAATGGCTTAGACCAGTGACTCTCCTTTCTTCATTCATTAGGGATATCTGCACCTAAATAGCCTCTTTGTCTCTTGGGATTTGAGTCCCAGGCCAAGGCTGGGAGTGGGGACTGACAGAGCTGGGGCTCAGGAGGAAGGGAAGGGCGGCAAAGCTTGCCAAATTGAGATGCGTCTATAAAGATGAAGATGCGCCCTCCGAGGCAGCTCAAGACTGAAAAAAACCCAAAAGACTGAGGTCTGAGGGGGTTTTCCTTGGGCCACAGAAGCCAAAAGCCAAGGATCTGGAGTCAGGCACCTCTCAGATTATCTCCTGGCTTCTTCACGGGGCCAACCAAGGGGCACAGACAAGCCCTGTCCTGGCTCAGTGGTCTGGTCTGTCAAGGCAGGGATGCTAAGGAGAAAGGTTGGCAGGAGGCTCCGGCAAGGAGAAGGGATGCCTGGTGCAGGAAGCACTTGTTCTGCGGCGCCTGGGACCTGGGACTGGGGCCGCCTGGCTGCAGGGCTCTCACCCAACCATGCTGGGCCGAAGGGGCCTCTCAGAGAAACACTTTCTGAAATTAAGGCTGCAGGAAGAAAGGTGGCCCTCCTCAACTTCTTTCTTGGAATATGAACCTTTTCCTAGGGCAGTAAAGCTCCTTGAATACACTGCGGATTGGAGTTTCATTCATTTTCTTGTCTCGCAGTCTTCCTGTTCTCACCACGTGTTTGCTGATGTATCTGAGGAGACAAGAAAAAAGAAGCTTCTATACAAATTAGCTACATTTTCATTCAGTTTGTTTTCTGAGCATGAAAGGTTTAAACATAAAGTTTCCAGACTGCATGGATTAATTAGATGTTTTATGTAAACACACACACACACACACACAAGAAAATAAGTTGTCGAGTGTGATTAAAAAAAACCCAATAACTCAGCAGGCTTTGATTTTCTGCCGCGAAGCAATTCGAAAAAATAATAATTTAGACGCCAACAGTAAACAAATTGTGTGCATAAATTAGAGCTATCAAAGGCAAATGTTTGCTTTTAGATTATGTAGTATGTAGATTTCGCCCTAAACTATGGGTTTGAGATGTTAATTGAGCTAAACTGAGCGCTCTCAGACGGGCGCCAGGGCCTGACGGGCCAGGGTAACCCAGGGCTGGGGCGGCTTTTCGGAGCCTCTGTCACCTGTCTGTCAGGAACTGAAATTCGCTGTTGCCGGGTCTCATTAGCAAGGCAAAGAGATCTCCTGGGAGGAGCACCAGATCTGGGGACTTTTCTCCAGCGAAGTTGTGAGGTGTCTACACCTGTCCTGAAACTGTCTCCCATTAGGAAGTGGCCCAGATGGCAGTCCTTGCTCCAAAAACCACAAGGAGGTGTGGAAAATTGCTAAGATGCTTATTGATAAGCGTCCCCAAACCTCGCCACTATAGCAGACTAAATACAAGGGCACCTGAGATGCAAACAGCTCACAGTGGAAACAGCTTTAATATTATATTAGGAAGTTTCTCCGTTTGCTTCAGAAGACTAGGTTCAGACATTTGATGACAGCCCCGAGCCTACCACCCGTCCCCAGCCGGCCCTCGGGAGGCTCACTCCCACCTGTCAGCCCCTCTGCCAGGTAGTGGCAGAATCAGGGTGGATCTGAGCTGCAATGGTCCTCCCTCAAAGAGAGGCCCTTTCAATCCCCCTTCCCACACCTGCACCACAGGGGCCTCTAAGGCCCAGAGACCCAGCCGGCCTTGGCTTCGCAGCTGCGCGCAGAGGCAGCTGGGCCGGGGCGGTCTGCACCTGCTCAGAGGCGGGGTGCAGGGCTCCCCTCGGATGCTTACAGGGCCTGGGCAAAGGGGGAGGGGGCTTGCAAACCTCGAATGCCACCTTCCTGAATAGCTGGAAGGAACCCTGGGCCCCAGCTCTGGCCCCAACCTGGCCACTGCGCTCCTTGTGGGGTCTCCAGCAACTTCTGTGGCTGCGGGGTAGAGGTGGGAGAGGAGTCTCCCTCTTCCCAGGTGTGAAACCCTTTCTCGATTGCCTGCCACATTTTCCGCAGGCTTTTTCTGTCCTTTGCTTGTATTGATCCTTACCACCTACAGCCCCAATTCACATCTGAGAAAGCGGACCCTGCACGCGGAGGGGTGTGGGTGTGGTGATGGTGACGTCCTTGTCCCCGGCAGCCACTCCCAGGGCATCTCAGGGCTGCAACCTCACAGCCTCTGACCCCTGGCAGTCTTGGTGAGGTCTGTGACTACTGAGTATTTCTTACTTTCAGGGCTGGACATACACCAACTTTTTTTTTTTTATCCAGAGAACCAGAGTTGTCCCCGGAGGGTTAAAATATAAATATTTTATAAAATGAACAAGAGGCAGAAAGCAAGCAGCCACCACCCAAGCCAAGGACGCCACCTGCCCGAGGCCCAACGCTCAGCCCCAGGAGCCCACGTGGGGTGCTCTGGAAGGGCCTTGGCGTCCCTGGGCGCTCTGACACCAGACACCCAGACTGGTGTCACCTGGTGGGAGGAGAAACTGGGGGTAGTACTCTTCATCACCGCCACGGTGGGAGCGAGCACCCCGCCCCTAGAGCTGTGATGGGACCGGGGCAGGGGGACACAGAGGGGCGCGAGGCTGGCGTGGCCTCCCGTCCCAGGGCAGCAGGCAGCCGGAGCCGACCCAGGGTGGCCCAGGGGACAGGCCCTGGCGCACCTGGAGCCCTGAGCAGGCTGGTCTCAGTCCCCGGGGGCCTATGGGAGGGACAGGCAGGGCCCTTCCGGTCGGCCAGCTGCCCCGACCCCGCAAGCTGCCGACAGGTGGGAAGACCAGGCCCACAGGGGCCAGGGCTGTGGCCAAAGTCACCTGCAAGTCAGGGCCACCACGCGGCCCCCGTGTCCCGGCCAGGGCCTGGGCAGGGCCTCCCCAGGTGCCCGTGGGCTCCGGAAGCTTCGGCAGGCAGCCCCGTCGCCAGCAGTAGCTGGTCTAACACTGGGGCCCGGTGGGGTTTCTCTCCTCGGGGACTCTGTCGGCCGGGTCTGGGCAACTCTGGTCACCTGCTGCAGGTGGCATCGGCCGAGCACACAGTCCCTAAAGGGGCAGGATGCGTCTCAGAAGCCGCGCCCTGGCCCCGCTTTGGTCCTGGTGCTGGCTGATGGGCTTTCCCAGGGGTGCCCGCCCCGCGGCACAGAGACGGCTGGGTTCCTGTCCCCGCAAGGCGGAGCAGGACACGGTGACACAGCCTGCAGAGGCGGCCTCTCCTCCCCTCGGGCTCCCACCTGGCCATCCACAGAGGGCCAGCGGGAGTGGCAGCCGCGGGGCAGAGGACAGGCTTGCGGGCGTGAGACGCCCCCAGGGCAAGCATGAGGATGGAGGCGTGAGAGCGGAGAGAGGCCAGCCCGGCAGGAGCCCTGGGCCCCCCGGGGCCGGCAGCTGAGGCCCCCAGAGGAGCCCCACCCCGGGCAGCGAGGGACCCGAAGGACCAGGCACGGGGCTCCAGGGATGCAGAGAGGTTGGACTGAACCAGAAACCCCGCTGTGGGAACCTGGTGGCCATGGTGACAAGGGAGAAGGTGAGGGTGGGCGAGGGGACCATCACTCCCAGCACGGGCTCCCCCGCCCTCCCTCTCCCTTCCGCACCAGGGTTGTGTATCCAAAAGATTGCTGGACTTGTCCGCCTGCAGATTCCTTAAGCTCCTCTAACCGACTGTGTCCAAACTTGACGTTCAGCGCACCCCACCCCCCGGCTTCAGACCACTGAGGAGATGCCTGAAGGGAGTTCCCCAGTCTCCATCTGGATTCCCACCTCCTTCCCTGCCTCTGCTCCAGGATGACCCGTGGCTCCTGGATCTTATTGGGCTCCAGCTGGACCTTTCATCTTTCACCCCAGGCCCCGCCACTGCTCCCCATCTAGCGACGATGCCACCGGAGCCAGGTCCCAAGGCCAAACCCCTCTTGGGCCTTGGCCTCCTGACCCACTCACATCCTATCCCTCTGCACTGATGGGAAACCTTTGCTTTTCAACCTTAAATACATTGAGTGGCTTTGCTGGGCTTCGTGGGGTTGGGGTCCAGCTCAGATCACGCTACACTCACACTTTCCAGACAGTGGAATTCAGTCAAACCAGAGAAATAACCAGTTAGAGCTCATTTGAGGTGTGTATTTATTTTGTTTTTCATGACTGGTTCTGGTGATTGTGTAGTAACCAGTTGTTTGATGGGTCATAGCTCTTTTCCCTAAGCTGGTTTCCTTGCAGAGGCCCAGCTTCTGTGTCAGGAAGGGCGCCCAATGCTGCTGGCCTCCCACGGGCCCCACTTGCACAGACCTAAGCAGGGCAGCCCAGCTGAGCATTTTGGAATGGGCGCTTCCCTCCCAGCTGCCTGTGGGAAGAACTTCTGTGAAAACTGAGACTTGTTTATGGCAAGAATGTCCCTGTGGTCCTTTAGACCACAGCTCTACCTCTCTTACTGCCTTTTTTTGGAAGCAAAGTTTGGAAGGAACCTGGTCTTTGATTTCTTCTTGGCCTAGAGGAGCCATCCTCTTCACGAAGCAGAAAGAAAAGACCAGAAACCACCCCCCAGACCCTGGCCTGTGCAGAGCCTGCTGTCTTGCATTCCTGAAAGAGCTGCTGACATCTAGAAGCAAAAAGTCTGCTGAGCGACCATTGGGTTGATGCAGGCTCTCTGGATTTCCATTCCGTTCCTTTTTAACTGCCTCAATGCCAGCTGTACTGCCAGCCCTGGGAGGTGACATGGAACCCAAGGATTTCCCCAGCTAACTGAAATGAAGCTTTCACTTCTATAATTAGAGTGCCAGAATGTCAGGGCTGCAGGGGCCCTTGGGATCAGCTGGCCTGTCCCCATCACGGGACTGACAGCCAGGCCGGGAGGCCCAGCTTGAGCCCTACCCCTCATCTCTCTCCCTGTCAGGGCCCTCCCTGCTCAACCTTCTGCTGCTAACTCCTTCCACAGTGTTACTCTTTTCTTGCAGACACAGGGCGTGCTCACAAGGTCCTGGGTATAGGGAATCGGAGCTCTTCTGTTGTTTCTTAGGGTGCAAGCCACGCTGTCAGCCATTTCAGTAAATGCCTGTCCTATTTCTTTCTCTAGAGACCTCAGCACTTGCAGGAGAACACACAGCACTTCCACCTGGCTTTCAATGCTCTCGGAGACCTGGTCCCAAGCTTATCTGGCATCCTTCTCACCTGGTGTCCTATATTCGTCTCTGCTGGACAAGTCTGTTCCTTGAACACACCAGGCAGCTTCCCACCCCCAGGCTCGTACTCCAGCTGCTCCCTCCAACCAAGATGCTATTTATTTCTGGCTGTTCTCCGAGAGCCTTCTCTTTTGGCAAAGCCCGTCTCCAGGATTCTCTCCTCTGTGAAGCTTTTCCAAAGAGAGCTCCATCAAGTTGCTCCCTCCTTCTCCCATGATTCACTCATTTATTCAACAGATATTTTAATGGGCACCCCCTGAGTACCAGGCACTGTTCTAGGCACCGGGGGATCCAGGAGTGAACAAGACAGATAAAAACCTCTGCCCTCACGGAGCTGACCTCCTAGTGGGGAAGAGAGACAAAAAATAAGACAAGTAAATGACGCAGAATTTAGCAGTAGGACCTCTTCTACACTGCCTGGATCCTCTTTTCTCCATGTTGCCCTTATTTTCCTTTGCCCTGTGCTGTGGTGACTTTGTCTGTACTTCTGTCGCTCACTAGAAGGTGAGCTCCTTGAGAGTAGAGACCAAGGTCTGGCCTGTTCTGCAGGCCCCTCAGCACCAGGCATTACAGCAAACACTGAAGAAATGCTTGTAGGGACTTCCCTGGTGGAGCAGTGGTTAAGATTCCGCCTGCCAATGCAGGGGACACGGGTTCGAGCCCTGGTCCAGGAAGATCCCACATACCGCAGAGTAACTAAGCCAGTGCGCCACAGCTACTGAGCCTGAGCTGTAGAGCCCGCAAGCCACAACTACTGAGCCCGCGCGCCTAGAGCCCGTGCTCCACAACAAGAGAAGCCACCGCAGTGAGAAGCCCGCGCACTGTAACAAAGAGCAGCCCCTGCTCGCTGCAACTAGAGAAAGCCCGTGCGCAGCAACGAAAACCCAACGCAGCCAAAAATACATAAATAAAATAAATAAATTAATTTAAAAAACAAAGAAATGCTTGTGAAGTGAGTAAATGAATGACTGACTGAGTGGGTGGATGAATGAGAGAGTGACAGGGATGAGTATCCAGGCTCAGAACACTCGTGCGCTTTGGCTTCTCTGAAACAAGTCTACGTTTGAAGGTTGAGTGGCTGGACCATAAGGTTTCAGAGACCCAGGAGAAGAGTCAGCACTGGCTCCCACACCACGTTTCAGCCTCATCTGACTGCGGGCTCTGGCTGTCTTTCAGGGGAAGTCACCTCCAGAGGCCTCGCCTTCCTGATTCGGCCCCTCGCGCCCAGGGCATGCTTTCCCAGCACCTTTGATTTCATCTGCAAACATTAGTAGTAACTACAAAGGAGAGGCTTTTCTATTTCCTGATAGCCAGAGAAAGCTGTCAACACCAACTCCTCCCGTAATCCATTCTTTATTAAATACGTGCTAGAATTAGCTGTTATTATGTTACCAAATCCCTTTTAATTATTTGCTGAAGATTTTCATATCATTTCTAATCAAGTGAATTTATCTTCAATCTTAATTTTATTTGATGTTTAAGGGATTAAGGGAATGATTTTATGACCTAAAATGTGAATGGCTTCTTTTTAAAAACCCAACTGATGGCGTTATGGAGTTGCGAACACTCTTTTCGTCTTTTCACAGCATAATCTGCTCCGGGACTTTATTTTCTCAAGAGATTTGACTTATCTTCTCTTTAGACACATTCAGTCTCTGTAAATATACTTTTGGCTTTTCGGTAATAATATTAGACCTGAATGCTTCGGCAGGGGAAGGAGATCGAGAGGGCTGTTGCTACACGCATTTGAACATACAAGGCCAACAGAAAAGAGCACATGTACAAGGACTGACAAGGATTCAATGTACCTTTTACACATGTTTCGTAGTCGCCCATGAAATAGCCTAGAGCTACCTGTTGTTTTTTTAGGTGAGTTTTCCCTTGAGTTTTGGTCTCTATTTTCGCTGCTGCTGTGGTTTTAGCCTGGGTGACTTTTACCATTGGAATTATCAAACAGCGTGCACGAAGATGTTCATATGATTCAACTGGGTTTAGACTGCAAAGCAGATTCAATGAACAAGGCGCAAGGGGGACTGAATAGGGCTCAAAGTCCTGCTTCAACTCCCCAAAGTCCAAAGCCATGGGTGACCTCTCAACAGCCCAGCTCAGCGAATCTGTGTACAGTCAGGACCCCTCTGCCTGATTCTCTGGAACATGAATTGCACTTTCAGGACTGCGTGGTGGAAAACACACTCCCCTGACTACCTTATGAGCCTCTTTCATCAAACCAGAAGCATCGCTCAGTTTCTGGGCTGGAAGGCTTGGCATCATTTTTCAGTCTCCAGCTCCCTCTTCCACTGACTCATAACAAAGTACCATCATTTCAGCTTTCTCTTCTAAACGTATCTTGGATGCATCCCTTCCTTTCTCTTTCCACTGCCACCTCCTTCATCTGGGCCCCTGTGACCTCAACCTTCAGCCACTCCAATAACCTCCACATTCTTTTCTTAGCTCTGTGCGCTCGTGCTGAGACTCGACTCCCAGAGTTATCTTCCTAAGATGCTTATTCATAATCTCTCTCTTATGCTCCCTGACATGCTGGGGAACTCCTCTGCTCCGTGGGTCAGGTCCAAGCCTTTCCAGTTGATTTTCAAGATCCTTACTAATCTGACTATACCTAACTTTTAGCCTTCTAATCGCTAACGAGCACAGCCTGGGTCAGTAATTGTTGAGAGACATCTGCCTGCTGTAGTTTTGGTATAAGGCTGGATAAACAGACCGATGAACAGAGTGAAGAAACAAACCTCAAATTGGGAAAAAGTATCTGGAACATATAAAACTGACACGGGGCTTGTAGCCAGAATATTTTTTTTACAAGTCCTACAAGTTATTAACAAAAAGACAGATGACCCAATAGAAAAACTGGCAAACGACTTGAGTCATTTACAAATCAGGAAATCCAAATGGCCAATACATGTGCGAAATGCTGCTTGATTTCCTAGTAACGAGGGAAATGCAAATGAAACCCACAATGAGACCCACTGCTTACCCACCCAAATGGCTAAAATGAACAAGCGTCAGTGGGGTTGTGGAGCCCTGGAACATGCGTGCATCGCTGGGGGGAGTGTACAATGGGACAGGCACTTTGGAAAAGTTTGTATTATCTAGTAAAATTGAAGATAGCCACAGCCAATGCCCCAGTAATTCCATTCCTAGTTATATACACAAGGGAAATGAGTACACATGTGCATCAGGAGACACGACGACAATGCTCACAGTATCCAAACCCTGGAGCCCCCCAACAGTCCACTGCAATAGAATGAGTAAATATTCTGGAGATTTTTTTTTTTTTTTTTGCGGTACGCAGGGCTCTCACTGTTGTGGCCTCTCCCGTTGCGGAGCACAGGCTCCGGACGCGCAGGTGCAGCGGCCATGGCTCACGGGCCCAGCCGCTCCGTGGCATGTGGGATCTTCCCGGACCGGGGCACGAACCCGTGTCCCCTACATCGGCAGGCGGACTCTCAACCACTGCGCCACCAGGGAAGCCCAAATGAGTAAATAGAGTGTGGTCCATTCATAGGAAAAATAGGCTATGAAAATAAATATTGAGGAAACTCAAGAGTACAATGTTACGTGAAAGAGGTCAGATGAAAAAGAATGTGGATGGGGCATAAAAGTATACACACATATATACACACAAATGAGTGCTGAACCCTGAATAAGGTCAGTGGACTGTACCAGTCTCAATGTCCTGTGTGATACTGTGCTCTAGTGTTGCAGGACAGTACCACTGGGAGAAATTAGGTGAAGGGTGCAGAGGACCTCCATGTACTGCTTTTGCAACTTACTGTAAATTTTTAACGATTTCAAAACAAAAAGTTTAACAATATGAGTTAAAAATTATGTGTGGCATTATTCCATTTCTATAAACTTCAAAATAGGCAAAAGTAATCCATGGGGTTCCACAATGCACCTTTAGAGGATAATGTATAAAGAAGAGCAAAGACGTAATCACCATAGGAGTCAGGGATATGACTGGGGGTTGTGATTGTGAGTGGAAGGGCATGTGGGGCTTCTGGGGAGCTGGCAAAGTTATATGTTTTGATCTGGGTGATGGTTACACAAGAGTTGACAACAATTTGTTAAGCTGTACGTTTATGTGTTAAGCACTTTTCTTTGTGTGCTATATTACACAGGAAAAAAGGTTCAATTACAGCCATCTGTGTGAGGGCTCCTTAGGGATCATTTTGAACCGTTAAATGTACCCCCATTAAGGGAAAGGATAGTCTCTTCAATAAATGGTGTTGGGAAAACTGGATATCCACATGAAAAACAATGAGACTGACCCCACCTTACACCATACACAAAGATCAACTCAAAATGGATTAAAGACTTGAATGTAAGACCTGAAACCATAAAAATTCTGGGAGAAAACGTAGGGGATAAGCGCCTTGACATCGGTCTTGGTAAGGAGTTTTTGGATTTAACGCCAAAAGCAAAGGCAACAAGAGCAAAAATAAAGAAGTGGAATGGCATAAAGCTAAAAAGCTTCTGCACAGCTGAGCAAACCGTTAACAAAATGAAAAGGCAACCTATGGAATGGGAAAGAATATTTGCCCAAGAGGCATGTGAATAGATGCTCAACGTCAGTAATCATCAGGGAAATGCTAATCAAAACCACAGTGAGACATCACCTCACACCTGTTAGGATATGGCTATCATCAAAAAGACAAGAGATAACAAGTGCTGGCGAGGGTGTGGAGAAGAGGGAGCCCTCCTACACTGTTGGTGGGAATGTAAATTGGTGTAGTCACTATGGAAAACAGTATGGAGTTTCCTCAAGAAATTAAAAATAGAACTACCGTATGATCCAACAATCTCACTTCTGTGTCTATATATATCCAAAATAAATGTAATCAGGATCTTGAAGAGATATCTGTACTCCCATGTTCACTGCAGCATTATTCACAATAGTCAACATGGAAACAACCTAAGTTTCAGCTGATGGATGAAGAAAATGTGATAACACACACACACACACACACACACACACACACACACACACACACACATTATAAAGCCTTAAAAAGGAAGGAAATCGTGCCATTTGAGACAACTCAGACGGACTTGGGGGGCATTATGCTAAGTGAAAGAAGCCAGATCTCACGTACATGTGGAATCTGAAAAAAAAAAATCAGACTCATTGAAACAGAGAGAAAGATGGTTGCCAGGGGCTGAGGGGGAGGGGAAATAGGAAGAGGTTGGTAAAAAGGTACAAACTTTCAGTTATAAGATGAATGCGGTCTGAGGATCTAATGTATAACATGGTGACTATAGTTGGTAACACTGTATGGTAGAATTGAAAATTGCTAGGGGAGTAGAAATTGTGTTCTCATAGAAAAAAAGTAAATATGTGAGGTGACGGATGTGTTAATTAACTCCATTGTGGGAATCCTTTCACAATGCGTATGTATATCAAAACATCAAATTGTACACTTTAAATATATTACAATTTTATTTGTCAATTATGCTTCAATAAAACTGGGGAAAAAACCCTAGCATAAGGCCCACCTCAGAGCAGGCACTCAGGGGAGGTCTGGTTGCTGGAATTAGAGGGACTCTCTCAAGAAGCGTTGCCCTTAATCCGCTTTCGAGGGCAAAGCAAACAGGGCACGAAAACCGGGACTGTTGGTTCCGGAGCCATTTCGTCATCTGACCCCAAGTGTCGTGTTTTAGGGGGTACCATTTGCAGCTTGTGGTGCCTATGTAGCCCCCAAGCCTCAGACAGTACCTCTGGGGACCCTGCTGGGAGTACAGCTTGGCCCTGGTTGGTCGCAGCTTAATCGCTGCCCACAGCTAGGCCTAGAGTACAATGTGGGTGTCGCCGGCTAGAGTTGTGTGACAGAGCAGCCCTGGAGAAGTTTATATGTATGTGGTAGTGCCACTCCTTCCACCACTGAGTCCTCCAGGAGAGGACAAGCTGTGGCTGCAGGCCGGGGCCACAGCCTACCCTGGCATCATCTACGGATTACCCACGTGGCCCCTGGCCACACCCATATATGTAAGCAACTTGGGCTACTGTTACGATGACCACCATTTCTGTTCTCAGGCCTCAGCCTGCTGGGCCAGAAGGGGCCCAAGAGAGCAACTGGCAATGAAGGGAGGGACCTTGCTGAAATTTCTAGTGGGGACCTGAAACCAGGTCCCTTCTCTCTTCTGAACTGAGGTCAAGTTTAAAAGGGATGACCATGACAGCCAATGGCAATGTGCAATGGGGTGCAGAGGGCACGAGAGATGGGCTGCATTGATAAGTATGTGTCTCGGTAACATTTACTTGTGATGGAAAGAGGCATCCTCATTTCCCTAAACTCTAAGGAAACGCTCTTCCAAGAAGGGCTGCTGTTTTGTGAACTGCTCCGCTCTCCTATCAATGATCTCTCGTGAGGCCCTGATACCAGGCCCCCAAAGTAAGCTGTACGACCCTCATCTTGCTATACGTGGGATGCTCAAATTGGGCCAAATTGTGTTCACCACGCAACACAGTTTGCATTATCCTGGCAGATTTTTCTTCTTCTAAATGGAAGTTTCCGGAAGGTTATAAGGACAGCCAGGCCCATGGTTGGGACATAAAGACCAGCTGGAACGTCTATGTTCCCTAATCTGGTAAAGAATGAACAGTGTTAGGAGGGGTGTGGTCCTCTTGAGAGCCTGCCCTGAGCTTCCATCTTAACTGAGAAGATGCTGGGAGGGAATCAGGACCACTTTCCTTTCGAGGATGGAGCACAGAGACATTTTATCCAGTGGGGGTTGAGACCAGGAAAGGGGGATAAGTGGGTAGGTTAACACTCAAACTCCCAGTTAATTGCTGAGGGGCTCAGCCTGGGGACTTGCAAACAGCCCACAGAGCTTTCCAGACATGCTTGGAGGCATCCTGGAGGCCTGAGTCGCAGGTGGTGGAAGAAGGTAGAGGAGTTAGGTGGCTTGGACTGGGGATCCCAGAACAACCACTTCATCCAAAGCAGCCTGAGTTACAGCTCTGTGGAGAGACCTGCAGCCTCTGGGGCCAAAGTGTCTTGCTTCTCAGAGCTCAGAGCACAAAATATGCCCAAGATAGAGAGTCAAGGCTGTTTTTCCTTTCACCGCTAGAACCTCCCTCTGCTGTGTTACGAGGAGGCTTGGGCAGTTGGGGCAGTATCAGGGCCAGACCCCTTGGCAAGGCCTTTGGTCAACGAGCATTGTGGTTTCTGTAAGGGGCTTCCTGGGCAGCAGGTGTCAGCAAATGGGAATGGATTCTGGAAAGAAAGAAGGTAAGAAGTGGACAGAAATATTTGAGGGGTGTATTAGTCAATGGGGGTGTTATAACAAAATATCACAGACTGGGTGGCTTAAACAATAAACATTTCTTTGGCAGATTCAGTTCCTGGGGAGAACCCCTTCCTGGTTGACAGACAGCCGCCATCTTGCTGTGTCCTCAATGGTAGAGAGAAAGCTCTGGTCCCTTCCTCTTCTTATAAGGGCACTAATCCCATCACAGGTGCTCCACTCTCATGACCTCATCTAAACCCAATTACCTCCCAAAGGCCTTACCTCCAAATACCATCACGTTGGGAGTTAGTGTGATTTTGGGGGGACACAAACAGTTCATAACCAGGGGTGAGGCAGGAGCCTAAGTGAACAGGCAGGGGCAAGAACTGGGCTTGTTAGTGTTCTGGGGATCCTGAACAAGCAGGTGAGGCCCTGAACCTGCAGATGACATGCCCCCCTCCCATCAGGCCCTGTACAGAAGGACACTCAACCAGTCTCAGGATGTCGGGGTTTTCTAGATTTCCAGCCCCTGCTGTTTCTTCACTTAGGCACTATATTTATTCAGAGAGCTAAAAATGGCTAAAAACCATGGCTTTGGAGTAAAACTGGAGCTTCAGTGCCTGGAATTCCCTTCCCTGTTCAGTTTTGGGTTAGTGGCAGCCACGTGAGAATAGGATGACTTTGGAAGACAGAAGCGAAGCAAGAAGCCAGTGCTGTGGCAGCTAGGGCAGTGTCCCTCATCCGCTGACTTCTCTTGTCGTCATGGGGCAGTCCTGGCCCCCCATGTCCCGCTACCTTAGCTCCCGCCAGATCTCCTCCTCCAGCCGGGTCAAGTGTGTGTGCAGCTCTTGGTGAGGGGGCCAGCTTCCCTTGCAGGTCGCCCACTGTATCGAGGTTGGAGGTGGTCAGAGACAGATGGGGTGCTGGTTTGTTCTTGCTCTTGCCCGCGGCCCATTTTCCCTCCTGACTGTTGGTCTGGGCGACTTCACGCCCAATACCTGATGCACAGGCCCTTCCACCAGCTCCCACGGCCAGCGGGTCGCATCCCCATGGTAACCCTCTCATTCTACATCACCTTGACCACTCTGCTTTCTAAGTGAACCCTGACTGGTGCAGAGATATCTCAAAAGAAAGAAAAGTTAGAAACCGGGGGAGTGGGTGGTGAGCAGGAAGAAACACAAAAAGCCAGCATCTTCTAAGGAGTAAAATCACTTTGCATATGCCGCTGCAACCCAAAGGTGAACGCACATTTTTCTTTTGTGATGCTTTTTTCTGCAGCTTTATTGAGGTTGAATTGACAAATAAAAATTGTATATACTTAAGGTGCACAACTTGATGTTTTGATACATGTATACATTGTAAAATGATCACCAGTACTGTGCTGTATATTTGAATGCACTTTAGAAAGCCTTTTCTGTTTGCTTTTCCAAGATGTTCTTAGGATTGTTTGGGGATCCTGAGCTTCCCTGGTAGTGTCAAGTCCTGGAGCCCCGGGTGGCTGTTGCCACTGCCCGGCAGCCTGCGTGGAGCACACGGGCTCAGGTCAGGAGACCACTTGAATTCCCATCCTTCTCTGTTTTTCCTCATTACAACACCTTAAACATGTCCCATCCCTAATTTAGACCCCAGTCTCTTCATCTGCCCAATGGCTTGTTTGGATACATTGGTGACTTTCAAACATATTTATAGTACGACATATATTTTGTATCAAGACTCAATACAAATACACATACACCATAACAAAAGTTTTAAGAACGAATACTTAACCATTACTACATAAGATGCTCCTATGCACTGAATGTCTGTATCCTTCTAAAATTTGTGTGTTAAAACCTAATCCTCAGTGTGAGGGTATTTGGACTTTGCGAGGGGATTAGGTCATGAGGGTGGTGCCCTTACGAATGAGATTAGTGCCCTTATAAAAGACACCCCCACAGAGCTCTTTGTCCCTTCTGCCATGATGTGTGAGGTCACAGCGAAAAGATGGCCATCTGTGGACCAAGAAGACGGCCGTCACCAGACACTGAATCTGTTGGTGCCCTGATCTTGCACTTCCCAGCCTCCAGAACTGTGAGAAATAAATGTTTGCTGTTTAAGCCACCCAGTCTATGGTATTGTATTACAGCAGCCTGAAGAGACTAAGAAATTGGTACTGTGAAGTCGGGGTGCAGCTATAACAAATATCTACAAACAGAGAGCCTCAGTCTTCTTAGAGAAGACCTGGTATGCATGATCAGAATGCTGGCAGAAATATGGATGGTAAAGGCCATTCTGATGAGGTCTCAGATGGAAACGAGGAACATGTCATTAGAGACTAGAGGAAAGGTGATCGCTGATATTATGTGGCAAAGAAGCTGACTGAATTGTGTTCACGTCCTAGTGTTTTGTAGAAGGAAGAACTTGCAAGTGATGAAACTGGATGAAGCGATTTCTAAGCAAAGTGTTGAAGGTATGGCTTGACTCTTCCTGACTGCTTATAGTAAAATGTGAGAAGACAGAAATGACTTAAAGATGGAATTGTTAAGCAAAAAGGGAGCAGAAAAAGATTTGGAAAATTCTCAGCCTCTTCATATTGCAAAAAATGAGAATACTAAGGGTGTGGCCAGATGACTCTTTCATAAGGAAATTAGTGTGGATGGAAACTCCAGATGTAATCGACCTTCTCCACAAAAGCTAGGAATAGAGATGGGATTATGCCAGCTGAAACACTGCCAGCTGGTACTAAAGGAAACAGAGAAAATGGGACAAAATGAAGGGAGAATATTAACTTCTTAGACCCTACAGGACGGGACCATAGAGCTATTCAGCCGTGAATATGGACTATTCTTCAAACCAAGGAAAGAAGGACCCCAGAGGTGATGGAGAGATCATCAGGGCTGCTACTCTAACCATAGGCTCAGAGTGTACTGGCCTGGGGGGAATGGCTGCTTCCACCTAGGTTCCAAAGGACAGGGTGGCCAAGCAGAGCCATGAGCTTGGGACTCCAGCCCATGAGAGCTTCAGGGCACCAGCAAAGAGCTGTCATGGGGCAAGGCCCGGAAGAGCACTACTGCAGGCCATCCCGCTGAGCTGTGGCGGTGCCCTGGCCATCCCAGTGAGTCTGAAAGGCAAAGCATGGTGCCAAAGAGGATTATGCTTGAGCCTTAAGGTTTAATGTTGCTTGCCCTGTTAGATTTTGGACTTACTTAGGACCTATTTAACCCTTTCTTCTTTCCTATTTCTCCTTTTTGGAATAGGAATGTCTATCCCATGCCTGCCCCACTGCTGGATTTTGGAAGCCTATAACTTGTTCGGTTTCACAATTCACGGCTGGGGAATTTTGTCTCCAGATGAATTGTACCTTGAGTCTCACCCATATCTGACTTAGATTTAGATGATATTTAGATGAGACTTTGGACTAAGAACTAAGACTTTAGAGTTAATGTCGGAAAGAGTTAAGACTTTTGGGGCTCTTGGGTGGAATGTATTTTGTATGTGAGAGGGACATGAATTTTGAGGGTCCAGGGACAGAATTCTATAGACTAAATGTGTCTCCCCCCAAGTTCGTATGTTGAAATTTAATACCCAATGTGATGGTGTTAGGAGTGAGGCCTTTGAGAGTTGATTAGGTCATGAGAGTGGAGCCCTCATGAATAGGAGTAATGCCCTCATAGTGAGACCCCACAGAGCTCCCTCAACGTTTCTGCCACATGAGGACACAGCTAGAACATGGCCATCTATCAACCAGGAGGCTATCTGTGAACCTCGCCAGACACCAAATCTGTTGGTGCCTTGATCTTGGATTTCTTAGCTTCGAGACCTGAGACTTTGTTGTTTAAGCCACCCAATCTATGTTATTTCTGTTACAAGAAAGGCAGTGCACTTGGATGTTTTGTTATTATCTTCTTTTTATTCTGTTTCATGTTTCCAAATATATGCTGGTTGAGACTTGCTAACTTGATTTTAGGACGACCACATATGGGTTACAAATTGCAGTTTGAACAGTTCTAGATGCTTCCAGGGTATCCAGCCAGCCCCTCAGCTCCAGGACACCATGGGGGTTTTAAGGGGCTTGTGCTGGTAGCCTGCCTCAAAGTGGCTTCCTCTGACTATGGACCCCTGAAGGGGCTGTGTTTTCCCCCTGTTTTTCACTCTGACCCAGCTAAAGAGCCAGATACTGAGCTCTGGGTGTTCAAGGTCCTTCCTGGCTGAGAACCTGACTTAGGCCTTCCTGGTCAGGGGGGCAAGAGGGTAATTATAGAAGATTCAAGTGGCCAAATAATCTACCAAGGCCTAACCTTGGCCAGTTTTTCAATCAAACACTCATCTGAATGTTGCTGTGAAGGTATTTCGTAGTTGTCAGTTGACTCTAAATAAAGACTTGATAATGTGGGTGGGTCTCATCTGATCAGTTGAAGGCCTTAAGAGCAAAGATTGAGGCTTCCCAGAGAAGAAGAGAATCCGCCTCCACACTGCATTATAACCCCCTGCCAGAGTGTATAGTTTGCTGGCCTGCCTATAGATTTTGGACTTGCCAGGGCCCACAGTTGAGGGAGTCCGTTCCTTGAAAATCAATCAATCTATCTATCTATCTATCTATATCTATCCATCCATGTACTATCTATCCACCTATCTATCTATCCATCTATCATCTATCTATCTGTCATTATCTATCTATCATCTATGTATTGATGACTCTGTCATCTATCTATCTATCTATCCAGCCAGCCAGCCAGCCATCTATCTCACCTCCTATTGGTCCGTTTCTCTGGAGAACCCTGACTGAGCCAGGAGATTACTCTGTGAGCATTCCTAAAGCACTGATTATAACCCCTTGACCACATTTTCACAGCTTTATGGAGGTTTTGGCCACCATGGTCCTGACCAGAATTAGTGGTTAACACTTACCCGTGCTTCTCTGACCCTGCAGCTCTCTTGCCAGGGGCCTGGAGGTAGCTGGGGAAGCCACCAGGTGAGGCCTGGGGGCAGGTGGAGGGGGCTTTCCTCTTAGGAGTAGGGGCTCCTCTGCCTGAGGTTCCCATGGCAGAAAAGGACCCCGGAAGGGCAATGAGAGGCAGCAGAAAGTTCAGGACTGGCTGACATCAGCCAAGTCACTTCTTATTTCCAAACCTTGGCCCTTTGGTGTGGAAAATGGGACAAAATTCACCATCCTGGCTACATTTGCGATCAGAATTGGAAAAGAGGCATGGACATATACACACTACCAAATGTAAAATCAATAGCTAGTGGGAAGCAGCCGAATAGCCCAGGGAGACCAGCTCGGTTCTTTGTGTCCACCTAGAGGGGTGGGGTAGGGAGGGTGGGAGGGAGATGCAAGAGGGAGGGGATACGGGGATGTACGTATATGTATAGCTGATTCACTTTGTTATACAGCAGAAACTAACACACCATTGTAAAGCAATTATACTCCAATAAAGATGTTAAAAAAAAAAACAGAATTGGAAAAGAGAGGACAAGTGGGAAAGAGCCTTGGGAGAGGGCAGCACATCCGTCCATAGGAGGCATCGTACCGCTGGGGCCCCCAAGGCTGCACTGTGACTCCCGTGGACGCTGCACACAGCCCCTCCCTCGTCGCACCTTAGCCAGGTGATGGGATTCTTCCTCCTTGCACTTTCCTGTTCACCATTGTGTGTTCACCACCGCAGCTCTAGCTCCCAGCTGAGTGCTGGACAAGCAGTACATCTGGGTCTGAAGCAGCGCACGGAAGGCTGGACTGAAGGACTGAAGGATGTGCAGGCTTCTTGCCAACAGACGGGCACTCCCACCCCAGGGGCGCAGACAGTACATCCCACCCACAGACTGAGGCCTGCATCCGTGAGTCACTGGCAGGCAAAGGCCATCCTGCCTGAGGGCATGAGTCATAACAGACCACAGCTGACGATGGGCAGCTCTGAAGATGTCACGGATGCAGCGCCTCAGCCTTGGCAGCGGCGGGCCTGATGACACAGGGGAGAGAGGCCCGCCGTGCGAAGCGTGAGCCACAGTTCCGGGCCCAGTCTATGATGACTCGCTGTGTGAGCTGGCCCTGGCCTCCCCGGTCTGTAGAATTCGTCAGAAGCACCTGAAGAGCCCTTTGAATGTGCAGCTGGCTGTCCCCCTCTCCCGCCCACACAGGGATTCTGGCGCAGGGCCTGGGAAATCTGCATTCTTATCAGCAGCCCCCGAGCCCAGGATGCCCAACCTGGCTTGGAGGCTGCACTAGAGCCGCTTTGGGGGCCCTGTCCGCTGCCCCAGTCTTTTGGTTCTAGTATTCTAGAATATCTTTCCATCACATGTTCCAAGAAGTTCCTTGAAGGAAGGGCCAGCTCACTTTCTTTTCCTTGAGCACTTATTCCAGGCCCCGGGGGTAAGCAGCAGTGGGGACACAATGACCCAGGCCTACTTCGTCGCTGCCTGAGACACTCCGCCACTAGCGACACTTCCCTTCTAAGCCACACACATTCTGCGACAAGGGCTGGAATCCCGAAGCGCAAACCCAGGGTGTCCGGCAGTCAGGGGGACGCGGCAAAACCCCTCCAGACGGGCACATGGGGGAGGCCTGGGTGGCGGCACTGCTGGGCTTTGAGCAATGCCCTGGGAAAGTTACTGGGGAGAAGGTGGCACCTTATGGCCCTGCTCTGGGGAAGGTAGGGGCAGGAGGCACAGGGAAGCATGAAAAGCCTGGTAGGAGTTACACGGTGGAGGGAAAAGGAAGGTTCTAGAATATGAGGTGGGGGGAGGTGGGCACGGCAATATCCTGGAGTAGCTAAGGAGCCGGCCCTAGACCCTGTTGTCCCTGAGGAGCCATGGGCCCAGGAGCATGGGCTACTGGGAGCCGAGCTCTGGGAGCTCGAGGCTGCGGCACTGGGACAGTCTGGGGTCCCTCTGAGACCCTCTTCTTTGCGTTGCCCCCAGTCAGCAGTCTGCACCCAAAGACAGGGCCTCCCCATCGGGGATGGTCTCAGTGGCTTGAGGCCTGAGCTGGGGCTTCCAGGAGGCCGCTTCCCCCTTCTCTGGCTTTCTGTTCAGGGCAGGGAACAGCCCATCTCTACCCTCTCACCACCTCCGGCAAGCCGCTCACCCTCTCTAAGGCTCAGTCTGCTCCTCTGTGAAATGGGGATATGATTGGCACCTGCCTTAGGATTTCCATGACCTTAAACGGGAGGCTGCACAGAGATCCTGGGTGCCAGGCCTCTCCCAAGGAGACTCTGTAGCCCTCCTCCCATCCTTCGCGGTGGAAGAGAAACCCTACTAGACCTGCCGGCCTGCGGCCGGGCCCCGGGAAAGAGAATTCCACCTAGAGGAGCCCAGAGAAAGGCTGGAGAGAACGCGCGTTCCCAGGCGCAGGCACGAGGCGGCCAGAGCAGCTGGCGCTGAGAGGACACGCGGAAGGGCAGGGAACACCAAAGAGAGCGTCATTGCTTGGGGCGGAAAACCAGGGGACAACTAGAAGGGGGCAGATGCGGGGGGGAAGGGCTGACCGGGCTGCCAGCAGGTGGGGGAGGGGGGCGTTTGCACAAATCTGGGCTCCTCGTGCCTGGCCTTGGCCTGCTCTGTCCTCTTCATGCAAGGTCGGGTTGGGAGCTGGAATGCAAGGGTGTGGCCACTATGGGCTGGGTGGGGGAGGGGAGATGCAAGGATGGGTGTCCCCAGGGGGGCAGAGTTAGGCCAAGCCCCGAGTCAGGCCCGGACTCCAACGGAGAATTTGCCGACACCTAGCATGGCTCATGGGGGGCTGAGCCCTGGACGGAGGCCAGCCTCTTAGGCCAAGGGCAGCTGTGGGAGGTGGGGAAGCAGCCGCCACAGGGCCTCAAGCTGCCCAGGCCCTGGTCAAGGCCATCTCCCCTCCCCTCCCCGGCAGGCCACCACCCAGCGGCACCTTGTACTTTTCTGGGTCTCTGATTTATGACCTACACCCAGAGCCTTCGGCGGCTCCAGGCCCTTGTCTATACGCCTCCTGGACGTCCTCCAGCGCATCCCTCCAAACTAAGTGTGGACCAAGTCATCTGCTGTCAGGATCCGCCATGCCCCGTCTCCCCCCCGCCTCCCCCGGCCCCAGGAAGAGTCTTGGTTCCTTGGGCAGCCCTAAATTTCAGGCTTCAGGACTCCTGCCCCATGTCACCCTGCTGAGAACTGGCTAGCTCCACTGCCAAAGGGCCCTGTCCCCTGAACACGGGGCACCTGCTTCTTCTTGCCACCCCAGGGGTCCCATCCTCTTGCTGAGCCTTCCAGTGCCCATCAGCTGACCTTCTGCTCCCCAGCCCTCCCGGCACTGCCACCCTCTCCCCACTCCCGGCCCTGACTCACAATCTGCTGGGCCAAAGCCAACCCGAGCTGGTGCAGAGGGGATGGTGGACGTGATGGTGAATTCTATGTTGTCAATTTGGTCAGGCCACGGTTGCCCAATTGTTTGGTCAGACACCAGTCTAGATGTTGCCGTGAAAGTATTTTTTAGATGTGATTAACGTTTATGGTCAGTAGACTCTAAGGAAAGCAGATTATCCTCCATAACGTGGGTGGGCCTCATCCAATCAGTTGAAGGTCTTAACAGCAAAGACCGAGGTTCCCCTAAGGAGGAATTCTGCCCCCAGACTGCAGCGTACAAGCCCCACTTGAATTTCCAGCTGTCAGACTCAAGACTGCAGCCCACTGGCCTGCCCTGCGGAGTTCAGACTGGCCAGTCCCCAGAATAGCACAAGCTGCTTCCTTAAAATCAATCTCCCTCTGCCCCTCTCTGGGTCCGTTTCTGCCTCTTCTTGCTGGATACGGTGGACAAGAGAGGGAAGTGAGTCGGCTGGACTGGCATGTGGCAGCCACTGCCATGCATGGGGAATGTGAACACCCTTGGGGACCCCACGCCTGTGGACCACGTTCCCAGCCTGCACCCAGTCCCTCCCCCAACCCCATGGACTCAAGCCTCTTCCGCACCCAGCTGGTGCAGGCCGCGCAGGCATGGTCTGCAGAGGCCACTGGCCTCTGGTGAGGAGGGCTGTGTTCCGACCCGGGGCAAGGTCCTTCCTCTCCCTGGGCCTCAGTATCCCCGTTGCTCAACAGCAGAGCCGGATGAAAGTAGTTGCTTGTAAATGTGCCGAAGGGAATCGTATACAGTAGGTCAACTTGTCAAGCTGTCCAAATAGGGCTTCCCCGGCTTCTGTGGAGTGAGGGAGCTGCGGAGAGCTCGCCTGCACCCGTGCCTCACTCCTGCCTTAACTTTGGACTTTGATCCCCAAAGTCTGGCCGCCCCTGCCTGCTGGACATCTGCGGGCTGTACTCACCACGCTTTCGGGGTGAACCATCTCCCCCGGAGCCTTGCCTGGTTTGATGTGCGTCTGGGCTGGTGGAGGGAAGCTCATTACTGCTTGTGACTCATAAAAGTCTAAAACTGACGGACAAAAGCTCCTTTCAGAGCTCCCTTTGAACCCCAGGGTCTCGTTATGTGACAAAGATATTTAGAGGATGGAGGCAAGAGCGGTCACATATGAGGCAGGAAAATGCAGCCCTGTCTCCTGGGGCAAGTGGCAGCTGGAGTCCCCCTCCCTCACACTCGGGCCCTTGCTCTTTGGTGAGCGGGCCGGAAAAGGTGTCCCTGGTCTAAGGTTGCACTCCACCGCCTGACGGGCCCACTCGAAGGCTAGGAGCCCAGGCGCCCAGCAGCTTTACAAGATGACTTCCTGTCCCTGGGGATCCTTGCGGTCCGGGAGCTCAATGCTGCTCATGTTCTAGACAGCCTATCAGCTCTCCTGGGGACCCGCACACGAGCCCCCCAAAGGCCAGAGGCCTCCTTCTCCCTCCACCCTCGAGTAAGTGAAGGCGCTTCCCAGAATGTGTCTAGACAGCACGAAAGGAGCTGGTGAACGCAGTCAAAATGGGATTCTTACCTGGGCCTCACTCAAGGTGACCCTGTGCAGGACGTTATTCCTCTAACACAAAGAATAACCTCCCCGCATGAGCCTTTCTGCCACCTCTGCCTCTGCAGGAGCCTCTGAAGGCTCGGGAATGAAGAGCGGATGAAGAGCTGTAAATAATGTAATCAGAATCCCAAAAGGATGTGAGAGGAGGTAAGAGCTCACTCTGAAGGTCAAGGGAAGCCTCTGTGGTTTTTCATTCTCTGACCACCTGGGTACACCACCAAATGCCAGTGGTTTTGTTATGGGTAGGCTGTCAAATGGAATCCCAGGAACCAGTGTGTCTGGGCCCACGTGGATCAGAGCTGTCATTTTCAGAGCCCAGCCGGTAGAGCGGCGTCCCAGGAGTCCCTGGCTCTTTGGAAGCTCTGGCTTGCCACCTGCTGCCTGTGGTCTGGCCCTCCCTGGCTTTCTTGCCCCCTACAACGGACACCCAGGACATCAGTGGCCCATGGACACCATGGTGGTGGGTGTGGCTATCTCAGCCAAGGCCTGGTCTCACCTGCTGGGTACTCCCTGCTGCACGCTGGGTAGCTGGTCTCAAGCAGAGGACATCACTATGCCTCGGGCTGGCACTTTGGCAAAGCAGAAGCCAGGACGCTGAGCTGCAAAGCCGGAGGTGTGAACACGGGCTGCTGCCAGCCGTTGCCAATGAGCTGGTGTGGCCCCTGAGCTATCCTTTGTCTTGCTGGGACGTGCCACTGCTGTCAACGGCTTCTTGGGAGGTGGCCTGGGATCCAGGGGTTCTTCACCCAAATCAAAATTCCCTGGACTCTGCTGGAATTTCCCCTCTCAGGAGAGAATCCCTTTGCTCCCAAAGGCTCAGGAGGGCAATCATCCTTCTTCTGACTCCTCCTCAGCACCCCTCCCTCCAGGCCAAGAGCCCTGCCCCGTCCAGAGTACTCGGGCTTATAGAATGCGTGCGCATGCTTGAACTCCAACCACCCTGGAGAAGGGTCATCATCCCATTTGAAAGGGAGGAAGCTGAGGCCCAGATAGGAGAAGGGCCACTCAGACAACCCAAGACCATGGAGCACAACCTTGTCAATCCCACCCCCACCCCCAGCCCAAGCCTGCTGGAGACTCAAGGACTAGCAGCAGCTAGTCCCAGGCCAGCTTGCTTTCTGCTCCTGGGGTCCCTGAATGGCTACCCCGTGATTGCAACGCCTCGTTTTCAGATTCAGTTGGCTGTCTCGCAGCAGCCACTGGGCCAGTGTCTTGGTCCACTGGGCTTGCCCTGCTGGCTTAAACAATAGACCTTTATTTCTCACAGTTCTGGAGGCTAGAAGTCCAAGATCAAGGTGTCAGCAGATCTGGTCCCAGGTCATGGCTGCTTCCTGGCTTGTAACAGCTACCTCCCTGCTGTGTCCTCACATGGTTTTTCCTTGGTATGTGTGCACGGAGAGAGAAGCAGCTCTGGTGTCTCTTCTTATAAGGACACTAATCCCATCATGGGGAGCCCACCCTCATGACCTCTTCTAACCCTAAGCACTTCCCAAAGGCCCCACCTCCAAATACCATCACATTGGGGGGGGAGGGCTTCAATATATGAATTTGTGGGGGGGGACGCAAACATTCAACCCGTATCAGCCAGGGAGAGTGGAGACGAAGGTAAATTACTAATCCTAACCCTGGTGAATTTCCTCTCCTCAAACACAAATGACCCCAAGGCCCTGGTCCAACAGCAGGGAATGGAGCAGCTCAGGCAGTGGCCGAGAGCTCCAAACCCCGTGTGCCTTTCTCTGCGGGCTCCAGTGCTGGACAGGTTTGTTTTTATTAATCAAATTATTGTCTATTCACAGGTTTCATATGCTTACCTCACCTTCCAAAGCAATTAAGTAGAAAGTCCCCTTTGCAATTCCAACAGGGATGCCTTTGGCTGGCCTGGGGCTTGGGGGTCCCTAGGAACAGCCGCTCCCCTCGCTGTGCGCCAAGCCAGAGCAGAAAGCCTTTGGAGTGGCAGCCCGGGGTGGGGACAGGACAAAGCTGAGCTTCAGACGGCCCAGAGGCCTGGCCTGACTGCCACTCCCTGCCCCCCGTCCTGTAACTCGTCTGACTTGTGGCCGCCTCGTCCCCCTGGTATGCCTCCACCAGAAGGAACCTGAAGAAGTCATTCCCTCTGTTGCACCGGAAGCTGCATCTCAGTCACTTCCACCACCCACATCCCAACCCTCAAGGAAGCTACCGGCCACATCAGGAGATGCCCTCTCTCCCAATGGGCAAATGGTCATTCTTCTCCCTGCCCCCAGCCTTCCCTCCTCCAGATATGCTCCAGTTTGCCAGGGTCCTTCTGAGTGTGAGTCCCAGAACTAGCCAGGATATCTGGTTGGTGTGTGGGCAGAGCAGAGCCGAGGCAAGCCATGTACAAACAATTTGACACCTAGTATCTCATTGAATCCTCCTAAGAGCACTTTTAAGTAGTTTCTACCCTTTGAAAAGATGAAAAAGACCATCTGCATCTCAGAGGGGTTAAGTCATTTGCCCAAAGTCACAGAGACAGGAAGTGGTAGAGTCAGAAGTCTAATCAGACAACCTGGTTCCAGAGCCCATGCCTTACACACTAAACTGAACAAGGGAGCAGCACACTCACCTCCCTTGCTCTGAACGCTTTGCCTCTGTTGATACAGCCCGGGGCCCTGATTGCTTATCTGGCCCCTCCATTGTGGCACCAACTCATGCTGAGTGTTGAGTCTTCTCGCCCATCTCCATGCCTTGCCCTGTATTCTCTGGGCCCTGGTTCAGAGTTCCCCGGTCTCCACTGCCCATGTCCCCTCCTCCACCTGAGCCCTGCTGCAGCCTGTGCAGGTCCCTCCATCTCCCCGCTCCACGCCCCTGCCAGCTAACGTGATCACTGAGTAAAGTTGGAGCACAGCAGGCGGGCCGGGGCCTGTGCACAGAGCTGTGAGCTGGCAACCACTAAATTGAGAACAATTCCTGGAAATCAGAAAACAGCTATTGAGGCCAAAGGCACCAAAATTAAATCGGCCTTTGAAACAAGTGCATCTCCGCAGGCATCAGCTATGATTCTGCAAGTTTCCAAAATGAGTCCTTAAATGAGATAAAGTCTTCCAGCTCAGGTTGGACTGGGCACGTGGGCGCAGGTGGCTGGGTGATCTATGGAAGCATCAGGGCCTCGGGTCTTCCCTGTGGCACAGCGCCCAACCTTCCTGCAGGGGCGTGGACCGTGTCATCTGAAAAACGGACAGCAAGAGACATAGCACCTTCAGTGGAGCCTGGTGCCAGGGGGTTTCCTCCCTCTCGAGAATGCTTCCAGCCCTACGAGCTGAGATTCCTGGGGTCCGAGTGGTTCACAAGTGTTACCCCTTTTCCTTATCCCTGAAATAAGATCATTTGCAAAAGCACGGACAAGTATCGATACCAATGGAAACGTTTCTTGGGGACTCACAAAAGTCAGAAGACGCTCCTTGAGCTCAGCGCGGGCGCAGCTGCATCCACCTGGCATTTTCCAGTTTGACATTGCGAGCGCTGGCCTCGCGGTCCAGTGCAATTCAACAAATGCCCCCCAACCCCGGGGATGAACAAGGTTGCACTGCAGGGAAATGGAGAGGAAAGACTCGATGCCTACCTTTGGGGAGCTCACAGACATGGAAACACCTCCTTCTAATAGAACACCCAGCCTGCTAAGTGCTAAAGAAGGTGTGCCACGGGCGGGCTCAGGAAGCTCAGAGGAAAACTGGGTGGTTTCCACTTCAAAACCTGGGAAGTCTTCCTAGAAGAGGCAGTAGTTGATCTGGACCTTGGAGAATCAAGAGTGTCTCAGTGGTCTGAGCTGACGAGGACGGCATTGTCGATGAGGAGAGAGCATGGGCGAGGGCATGGAAGGACATCCTTGGAAAATGGAGAGTGACCCACTTGGCTGGAACCCCGTGTCCTGGGCCATCAGCCTGGGCCGAGGTCAGGCCCGATTCTTCAGACAACCGGAAGCCATCAAAAGTCCTGATTAAGGGGGGCTTCCCTGGTGGCGCAGTGGTTGAGAGTCCGCCTGCCGATGCAGGGGACATGGGTTCGTGCCCCAGTCTGGGAAGATCCCACGTGCCACGGAGCGGCTGGGCCCGTGAGCCGTGGCCGCTGAGCCTGCGCATCCGGAGCCTGTGCTCCGCAACGGGAGAGGCCACAACAGTGAGAGGCTCGCGTACTGCAAAAAAAAAAAAAAAAGTCCTGATTAAGGGGGGTGGCACGAGAAGATGTATGCAGAACCTCTTACAGCTGTTCTCAGAGTGAGATCTGAGGAATCCTGGAGGTCCCTAACACTCTCTTAGGGGATCCATGACGTCAAAACGATTCTCACAGCAACGCTAAAATGTTCTTTGACTTTCCCACCAGCTTGGCCTTGGCACCGATGGTGCAAAAGCAGTGGTGGGTGAAACAGCAGGGGCTTGAGTACGAATCACAGCGCTGGCATCAAGTCGTCCTAGTCATCATTGGATTCTTCGTCATCATGAGCTTGCAGTTCAAAAACAAAAAGTCGTCTTCTCCTTAGAATGTTGTTAGCGAAGCAGTAATAATTAACTTGATTAAATATTGACCCTTGAGTACCCATATTTTAAAAATTCTGTGTGACAAAATGAGAAATATGCTTAGAGCCCTCCTGCTATCATCCCAAGTACAAGTTCGATTCAAGGTAGAACACTCATGTGATGGTTCTGAGCTGTGAGTTGAGCTGGCTGCTTTTTCGCAGAACATCATATTTACTTGAAAGAATGACTAACTAATGTTATTCTGCTTTGGAGATCTGGCAGACATTTTCTTGTAAATGAACAAAGTGGGCCCATCAATTCAAGGAAAACAACTGACAGTATTTTTGCCAATGATAAAATTTAAGATTTCGAGCACCATTAACAATTTTGAAAAACCACCACTGTGAACATGACAGCTTCCCAACAGATAAAGACTTTGCCCAGTGGGATGGATGGTGGTAGTCACACAGGTGATGTTCTGAAGTAGAATGGAATGCGTCAGCACCGGGAAGGTCTGCATAAGGCAGGGCGCTGACATCTTCCCAGGGACCAGTGCACGATGATGCTCCCAAACCACGACCAGTACAAGATCCACTCAAAGGATAAGAGACGGGGGTTCACTGGGGTCAAGGACGGAAGATTCATTCATGCGGTTTCATACTCCACACTGCACTTAACCTGTAAGAAACAACCAATGGCTGAATTTTTGTCTTGTATCAAAGAAGAATGTCCATAATTACATGAAAAGTCGATTGAAATATTCCTCTTTTTTCTTCTCTTTTTTTTTTTTCTTGGCCACCCCACACGGCCTGCGGGATCTTAGTTGCCTGACCAGGGATGGAACCCGTGCCCCGTGCAATGGAAGCACACAGTCTTAACCACTGGACCACCAGGGAAGTCCCTAGTCCTCCTTTCTCTAGTTGCATGTCTACATGAAGCCAGATTTCCTTCATACACTTCAACCATAACAATGCAGCATAAGTGAACAGAGAAGTACATGTGAGACCCTGGCTGTCTTTTCTCAAGCTAGATATCGGAGAAATTCGAAAAAATGTAAAATAATGCAACTCTTTTCAACACAACTTTTTGTTTTGAAAAATACACTTATTTTCCTTCCATTATTTATATTTACATGAAATCAGTTAATCAGTTTATTATGTTAATTTCATATTAATAAATAAATATTTTAACAGTCTTATTTCTAATATGGTTATCATGAAGAGAAGAAATCCACAGAAACAAAAAAGCTCTTGGGGGTCCTCAACAAATGTTGTTGTTGATTAACCTCACTGTACCCCGCTTTTTAAAAAAATTGCGGTGGGGCTTCCCTGGTGGCGCAGTGGTTGAGGGTCCGCCTGCCGATGCAGGAGACACGGGTTCGTGGCCCAGTCCGGGAGGATCCCACGTGCCGCGGAGCGGCTGGGTCCGCGAGCCATGGCCGCTGAGCCTGCGCGTCCGGAGCCTGTGCTCCACAACGGGAGAGGCCACAACAGTGAGAGGCCCACGTACCGCAAAAAAAAAAAAAAAAAAAAAAATTGCGGTGAAATTCACGTGACATAAAATTCATTATTTTAAAGCATACAATTCATTGGCGTTTTGCACATTCACAGTGTTGTGTAACCATCACCTCTGTCTAGTTCCAGGACATTTTCTTCTCCCCGAAAGGAAACTCCATACACATTAAGCACTCGCTTACCTTTTCAGCCTCCCACTGGCCCCTGGCAACCATTAACCTGCTTTCTGTCTCTGCGGATTTACTCTCAGTAAGTTCTAAGAGTAGAGCTTACTGTTGCAAATCCCAGCTCTGCTGTTTTTTAGCTGTGATACCTTGGTCAAGTTGGGTAATTTCTAGAAGACTCGTTTTCCTGACCCCTAAAGTGGAGATAATAATAGTACCATCTTCATGGGGCTATTGTGAGCATTCAGTGGGAAAAGGTCCTTAATGTTCCTGGAACATAGTAGATGCTCAATAAGCGGGAGTTCACATCAACCCCTGGGAGGGAGCATTGATTCCATTTCCGTACACTCTGTCTCTAGATGTGACGGGCAATATCTCAAGAATGAGAGCCAGGTATCATTTTTGCTTACCAGCCGTGAGACTTTGATGAGTAACTTCACCTCTCTGAGCATTGCTTTCCTCATCTATAAAGTGGAACTAATATAATCCCCATCTTGCAGGGTAGTTGTGAGAATCAGTGTAGGAGTGAATGCTTATAACATTCTTAGCACGTAGGAGGCACTCGATGGCCAGCAGTCATGGGGGGCTTTGGTTTGCAGTGATGACAACGACATTGATGGAAATGGGAAAGTGCTGACACCATCCTCTAGGCTCTCACACCCTGTGTGCAGCTCAGTGGCCACCACTCTGGCTGGGTTCTTCCTCAGAACCGTTGGAGTGATGGGCACCTAATCCCAGCACAGGGCAAGATGATGACTCGGCTGCTCTCTGTGCACAGGCTGCTCGGGCTTTGGAAGAGCAAATAAGTTTACACGAAGCTTTCCTGCTAGGGCCGTATTTTAGCTCCAGCCCCAGAAGACACTCCAGTCCCCCAGTTCTGGAAAGGCCTCAGGGGCTCAAACGTGAGAGGTGCTCTTAAACATGCCTGGTAGCTCCCCATGGCCACTTCTGCAACACCCCTTCTCTTCTCAAAAGAAAGAAACATGCTCTCCTACTGGAGTCCATGCCAACGGTGCAGGGCTCCCTGGGGTAAACCTGTCTCTGCTGCCGTTGGCTCTGAGCCTCACAGTTATGGGCTGACGCCTGTCAAGCTAGAGATGCCCCCCGTCAGCCCCCCTTCACTGCCACGTTCACGCCACTAACGGGGCTGTTACTTGAAACCTGAGTTCTTTTTTCTTTTTTTTTTTTTTGCGGTATGTGGGCCTCTCACTGTTGTGGCCTCTCCCGTTGCGGAGCACAGGCTCCGGACGCGCAGGCCCAGCGGCCACGGCTCACGGGCCCAGCCGCTCCGCGGCATGTGGGATCTTCCCGGACCAGGGCACGAACCCGCGTCCCCTGCATCGGCAGGCGGCCTCTCAACCACTGCGCCACCAGGGAAGCCCCCTGAGTTCTTTTTTTGATGTGGATCATTTTTAAGGTATTTATTGAATTTGTTACAGTATTGCTTCTGTTTTATGTTCTGGTTTTTTTGGCCCGGAGGTATGTGGGATCTTAGTTCCCCGACCAGGGATAGAACCCAAGTTCCCTGCGTTGGAAGGAGGATTCTTAACCACTGGAACACCAGGGAAGTTCCGAAACCTGAGTTCTTGTCGAAATGAATTTGAGAGTGGGAAGCTGAGGAAGGCCGGTGGGGTGGAGAGTGCACGGAATCAGATGTGGATTCAACCCTGCTGATGACTGGAGACCTCCCTGGGCCTTGGGTTCCCCACCTGAAGAATGACAAGGTCGGACCAGCTCCGGCTTCTTGGGTTTTAGGGAGCAACAACCACTGAGTATTCACTGTCCTGAGCCTTTTAGGACCTTCTACCTGATTCACTTTGCCCTGCAGAGGCTTGTTCTGGTCCCGAGGACCTGAATAAGACAGGAAAGGGACAGCTCTACGCTGGATGGGTAACAGAAGTCATCACATGTCACAGAGCAAGCTGGCCAGCCCCAAGCTTCACCCAAATGGGAAGGGGGTGTCTTCCTGCTCTGTGCACAGACAGAGAACCCACGGGGGCAGTGAGCCAAAGGCAGATCGGTATATCTATTGATGACAGATGGCAGCAGGTGAGCGTAGGGTGGGCAACTGGGAATGTACCTCAGTCAAGGGCCTGGAGCGGTTTATTGGGTAGTCTTAGGGAACTCTGAAAACTTAGCCTGGGGATAATATAGACTGGGTCCTCGACATACTGCATATGCCCCATGGCCTGTGGGTTCTGAATGCCTGTGGGTATCAGCCCCAGGCACTCGGTCCAATGATCCTCACTGAGGTACTCCAAAGATGCTGAACCCATAGTGGTGGCTGGGCCATGAGTGCAATGGCCAGCGTGGGAGGGAGGAAGGATGAAGCCAGCAGCCAGCTGGAGAAAGACGGGATGGAGGTCCTGGATGACCTATCCAGATGAGGAAAGCCTTTTAGATCTGCTTTCGATTGGGCAGAGGAGGGAACCACAGGTATGCCTTGGAGTAGGAGAGCCAGTAGACAAGAGGCCTCGGCACTCAGCCTGGCTTTCTCTTCCCTGGGATGCAAGATAATGCTGAGTATGTGTTTCTCTTTCTACTCTCTCCTAGACGCTGCAGTGACAAAATGTTCATCCAGGACTCAGATTTATTCCCCCCAAACCAAACTCACTAATCTTCCCAAGGGACTGAGGCTTTTCTTAATTTCCATCTACCACCGTCAGCTCTCTGGGGAGGTAGAGGTGGGAAAGAAGATAGAAATTGTATGTAGCCCTGAAGCTGGCATCAAGGAAACCTCAGGCTACAACGCAAACACGTGCAAAACCTCTCCCGTAGCTGTCACATCAACATTAAATTTCCTGCTTTATTCACTTACAAAGCAGCAAACGTAAGCAGCAAACCTCTTAGGCCCCAGGTCCCAGGTCTGGGCGGTTGAGAGGCAGGGGTGGTACCTGATGGCTCCCAGGGGCCTGATTCGTCCTATAGGGACAGCCCAGGCTTCAGGCCATGGTACCACTTGCTGCCCAGGAGTACATGCCTGGCTGGCCATCGGTGTTCACCTCTACAGGTGCATGCACGCGTGGCCTCTGCCCTGTGAGGTAGGCAACAGCGATACCCATAGTCCCATTTCAAAGACAAAGAAACTGAGGCCCAGAGAGGTAAGTGATTGGTCACACCCAAAACTCAGCTTTCTTGACTCCAAGCTCAGCCACCTGGCGGTTCTGCCTGCTGCCACCCAAACTGGCAGTTAACACTGTTTTCTGAGGTCATCTTAGGGCAAGGGCACAGGTTGGGGAATCTGTTTCCGCAATTCCCTATTCACTCTTCATATGCAAACATGAATGTATGTTCAAGGCATATCAGTTAACATATCACTTTCATAGGCAATTAAGAAATTGGCCCTCAAAATTACAGCAGAGGATGAAACTTCTGGGTTTACGAATTCAGGAATCAAAGGGTCAGACCTTTATGGCGAGTCCTGGTGTGGTTTTAACTTTCCTCTGCTCCACAGTACCCCTCCAGGACTCTTTTCTTTCACCTGTCTGTAGTCCAAGAAGCCCCGCCACACTTTAATAAAAGTGAGCTTATGGGGTATTTAAAGGAGAGTTACAGCTATGGGAATACACAGTTGCAAGTCTTAAGTGGTGCCCGAAACTACTGCTGTAGGCTGAATAATGGCTCTCAATGTGGAACCTGTAGATGTGACCTTATATGGAACGAGTAGCTTTGCAGGTATGATTAAGTTAAGGATCTTGAGACGGGGAGATTATCCTGTACAATCTGCATGATCTGCATGTATCCTTTTAAGAGAGTGGCAGGAGACTTGTCACAGACACGCAGAGGAGAAGGCAGTGTGACCATGGAAGCAGAGATTGGAGTGAGGCGGCCACAAGCCAAGGAATGCTGGAAGCTTAGGTACTGGGAGAGGCAAAGAGCAGATTCTCCGCTGGAGGGAGTGCAGCCCTGATGACACTTTGATTTTGGCCTAGTGATAGAAATTTTGGACTTCTGCCTTCCAGAACTATGATAGAGTAAAATTTCTGTTGTTTTAAAGCACCCAGTTTGTGATAATTTGTTACAGTAACCAACCACAGGAAATACAGAGGTGTATTAGGGGGCATAACGGGAGACCTGGTAAATGGAGAAACACGCCTTGTTGTTAGATATGAAGATTCAATATTAAAAATACATCAATTGTCTGTAAATTGACCTATAAATTCAATAAAATCTCAAAGCTTCTAAAAGGATTCCTGGAACGGGATAAAACTATTCAAAAGATCATCTAGAAGAATAAGCACATGGCAAGAATATTCAGAAAGAAAAGCAAAGAGGACAAACTCTCCCTACTGGATAGAGGAGCATATTGTAAAGTCCTTGCACAGGGAAAAAAACCCAACAGATCAACTGATTAAAGCACAAAGCCCCCCAGTATACCCAAGTATATAAGCAAATTTAGTATATGATAAAGTTGATATTTCAAATCAGTGTTGAAAGGCTGCATTATTCCATAAGTGGTGATGGCTGTTTCAAAATGGCTACTTAGAAAACAATAGAGTCAGATCTCTACCTCACTCCCTACACTAAAATAAATACCAGCTGTGTCAAAGATTTAAATGTTAAATATGAAACCATAAAAGTACAAGAAGAATAAACACATGAAGTTTTTTCTCATTATATAAGTTATAATTTGGGGTTTGGGAAGGTTTTTCCAAACAGGACATAAAAACTTGAAGTCATACAGGAAAAGGTTATCAATTTGACTGCATATAAATGAAAAACTTTTATATTATATAAAATATAAATATTATATACAATATGTAATATATTACATATAAAGCATATTATATTTTAAGTATGTATTATATCTCAATGCTATATATTATATAGAATATTACATATATTAAATACATATGTTATATCTCAATGTGAGAAAAATATTTCTAACAGATATGACACAGGCTTTATAACCCTCTCTACAGTGAGCTCTTACGAATCCATAAGGAAGAGAACAAACATCCCAATAGAAAAATAGGCAGTAGGCCCTGAAGAGATCATTCCCCAAGAGAATAAGTACAGATGGCCAATAAATATGTGGAAAGATACTATCACCAATAATCAAAGCAATGCCAAGAAAAAAATCTTATTTTTCACGTATCAAATTGCCAAAGGTTTAAAAGCTTGACTAAACTGGTGATTTTCTTGCACTTTTGGTAGTGTAAATTAGTATATTTTTGAGGGCTGTTTGGCAATGCGTATCAACATGTATAATGTGCACAGCCTTTGACCCAGCAAGCCCATTTTGAGGAATCTACAAGTATTGATATAGGAAGATACTCATGGTGTAGAGTGGAGATAAAGTGCTTTATAGAACAATATTTATGATTCAAAGACAGCTGTCTGGAGTATGTACGCCAAATGTTAAGAATAGTTATCCTTGGAAAATGAGATTTGGGTGTGATTTTCATTTTCTTTGTACTTTCAGTATTGTTTGCTGGTTTTAAATAGCAGGTATCTTTTTTTCTGCAAAAACAATAAAGCTATTTTCAAAAAAAGAAATGTAGAAGATGAAACTTTAACATAGAGCTTTGTAACAAAAGTGGTTGGCTGTTTAGGAACAGATATGGAGGCGGAAGTTATAGCCCCAAGAATAGGTGCTCCCTCAAAGCCTGCCATGTGGCAACTGAAAAGGTAGGGATGGAACATGCCCTCTTAGAGTCCCTGCAAGACTTAAATGTGAAAGTATATGGCAGGGAGTAAGCACCCAAAAGGAGCGTGCTTATTCGTGAAAACATAAGAACCCTTCTCATATGTGGTTGCTAAGTAATGGCTCCCCAGTGATGTCCACGTCCTAATCCTCAGAACCTGTGGATACGTTACCTGGCATGTGGCAAAAGGGACTTTGCAAATGTGATTGACCTAAGGATCTTGAGATGGGGAGATCATCCTGGGTTTTCTGGATTGGCCCTAAATCACCCAGGGGTCCTTATAAGAGGGATGCAGGAGGGTCAGAGTCAGAGAAAGAGATATGATGAAAGAAGCAGAGGTAGCATTGATGTGGGGCCATGACCCAAGAATGTGGGCAGCCTCTAGAAGCTGGAAAAGACAAATAACTGGATTCTCCCCTAGAGCCTCCATAAGGAACACAGCCCTGACAATCCATGTCAGTCTTCGACCCTCCGGAACTGTAATATAATACATTTGTGTTGTTATAAGCCACTAGGTTGGTGGTAATTTGTTACAGCAGCCACAGGAAACTCATACATGATACAAGGAGAAGGAAGTCAATTTCCCTTGCATTATGTCCTTGTCTTAGGCTTCCTTCCACATGCTAAGCTCTTGAGGGAAGGGGCTGTATTTGGTTCATCTTATGTGCCCCACAGCCCCGTACAGAACCTGGTCCTGACAGGAGCTCTCCAATCCGTTCTCTTCATTCTATGCTGGGGCCAATGATCCTGCTCAGGTGCATATCAGCTTTCTCCAGGACTATTCACACAGCCTCCTCATGGGCTTCACGGCCTCACTGCCTCCAATTTCAGGGCCATTGTCTCCACAGCCCTCAACATGATCTCTCTAACACATCAAGTCTGCCATGTCACCCCTCTGCTCCTTAATATTTAGTGACTCTCCGTCACCTATAGGATGAAACCCAGTGCCACAACCCATTCCAACCCCATCTATCTTTTCTGCCTTTTCTGTTGCTATTCACTGACACCTACATTCACACATCAGCCATCCCAAACCTCTTGCTCTTCCCTTTCACCCTCCACATCATCACACAAGCTGTCCTCTCTGCTTGGCAAGCTCTTGCATCCTCTCCACCTGGCCATTCTCAGCCATCCTTCAAACCTCATCTTCCCGCAAAAGCCTTCCCCTGGGGCCCCCACGACTCCCTCTTGGAGTGGGTCTGGATTGTACCACAGGCACTGGTTCTGTGTCTGCCCCCAAGTGACCGTGAGCTATTGGTGGGAAGGGATTGTGGCTGTTTCATTTCTACTTCCCTATAGCAGGAGCTCAGCAAATGCCTTCTGCATTGGCCCACTGCTGAACTAGTGTTTATCAAGACGAATTACTTAGCATGGATTGAGTCCTGATACAATTCAACTTCACTTGGCATCAGCAAATGTATCACACCCTTTCTGTCTCTTCTATTGTCTCTCCAGCACCAGGCTTCAGGGGCTGATGGATTTATCTGAGAAGATTCCCAGCCCCTGTGTGACCCTGTTTATTGATCTTAGTCAGGCTGCAATCATTACATCTGTTACCCAGCTCTGGACAAGTACCATTAATAGTCCTTCTCTTTCCTCTCTTGTATCCTTTGCTTCAGCCCTGTCAACCACATATATGTTGCTCTTTCTTTTTCTTTCCTTAGTCCATGCTGTACTGATTATTTTTTCACCAGTCTGGGAGCCCCTGAATCTCTTATGTGGCCCCATGGAGCCTTTTAGAAAACCAGCTATAACACCAAGAGAGAGTATGCCCAGCACTGAATGCAGCACCTGGTGCGTTGTAAGAACTTATCACACAAATGTCTATGCGGGCAGTTCTCAAATGTGAGCACGCATCAGAATCATCCTAGGGCTTGTTAAAACACAAACTGCTGGGTGCCACCCCCAGAGATTCTGATTCAGTAAGTCTAGGGTGGGGCCCAAGAATTTGCATTTCTAACAAGTCCCTAGGTGATGGAGATGCTGTTGGTCCAGGGACCACGTATTGAGAAATACTGGTCTTTGGAAAGAGTGTGAATGAGTGTACAAAAGGGAACTTGTAAAATTAATCACTGTACCATGGGAACTGTAGAACTCTTATTAGTCAGTAGGGAATACACATGGATGCGGGAAGTGGGAGGTGCTCATGTGGTAGAGAATGGGATTTTGAGGAATGCACACAGGACAGGGAGGTTGAGAGAGAATGCATAGAGAAGGAAGGGCAGGCTAGTGGACAAGACACTGGGGGTCTGGTTGTGTGTGAATCAATTGACATCCTATATCCAATGTATCCAGTGATGTTTGGCCAACTCATAGATTAGCTGCTTGCTTACCTGCTCCTTAATCCATCTCTAGCCACAAATTAAGGAGTCTGCAGAGCAGAAGTGGGTCTAGGCAAGAAAAAGATAAATGCTAGTAAGAATGTGACATATAGGGTTGTTGGATTAGGTGAGCTAGACCTAGCATCCTAGAGACCTGAGAATGTGGGGAGGAGCAAATATAAGCAGAAATATCCATAGTGTCTAAATGGTTCTTTTTCATGTCTACTTGTTCTTGTTTCATTTATGCCTGGTTTGGTACAGGATTTCTTAGTTGTTGTTTTTTTTTAAATTGATGTTATTTCTTTGAGGATGCTAAACATATCTTTTATTAAGTCATTTTCAGATTGCAGTATTATTTTCATTTTATCGGATTAAATTCATCTCCTGAGTGTTGATTTTTTAAGCTGACATTCCTAGTATTAGTGTTCGTGATGTGTTTTGAAATTTTGGCTCATCTCAGGTAGTAGTGCACTTTCATCTTTTCTCTGCCCATATCCCTTCCTGTTGAGCAGTCTTGCTAATGTCTCCATTTAGCACCCTAGAGCCCCCAGTCAAGAATCAGGTCGTAAGCTCGTGGCTCAAGGCCTCCATTCTTCTGTGATTTGGGGAATGTCACTAAATTTACAGGCAGCTTGAGCCAGGTCCTGGCTGCCAGATTGTGTTTGGTTCATCCTACATCACTAGGTTTGCAGCTTGATGTAAACCATTGCCCCTGTCAGGGGGGGGTTGGTTGTAGTATTTATAAATGCTTTTATGAAAGGGGAAGCGCCACCCTAGGATCTGATTTCAAGCAGTAAAATCCAGTCCCTTTTCATTACCCCATAGGAGCAGAATGCCTGGTTGTCTCAGTATGCTTCTAGATCCAGACCTCAGCTGGCCTGTGGCTTTATCCCTGCTTAGCATGTGTGTCCAGCCCCCATTTTTGGTCCACTGAGATATACATTTTATTTTTTTAGTGCTGCTACGCCTTTTAAATTGTCTCTTTATAGTATATACTCGCCGTGTTTTGGTGGCAGTGTCTCAAACTGTAAACCTATAAACCCATCTTAACTAGTGGTCCAGATTGGTTTAGCTCTCAGGAGTCCCTCACTGGTGTGTTTTTGGGCCTTGCACTGATTTTAAAAAACGCAAACTGCAGTAGTTGCCTATGGCTGCCATTGCATAATGCCACAAGTGAGGTGGTTTAAAACAACAGAAATTTCTTCTTTCATATTTCTGGAGACTAGAAGTCTGAGATCAAGGTGTTCACTGGGCCATGCTCTCTTTGACGGCTCTAGAGGAAGATTTTTCCTTTCCTCTTCCTGGCTTCTGGTGTTTTCTGGCAATCCTTGATGTTCCAATCTCTGCCTCCATCTTCACATGGCATTCTCCCTGTGTCTGTATCTCTGTTTTTTCTTCTTAGATGGACACCAGTTATTGGAGTACAGCCTACCCTAGTCCAGTATGACCTCATCTTAATTTAAGTAATTACATTGGCAAAGACCCTATTCCAAATAAGGAAACATTCACTAGTTTAGGGCAGGCATGTATTTGGGATGGGGGGGACTATTCAACTGAGTACACTAGGCTATGGGCCCAGTGGCAAGCCAGGCTCCTGACTGAGGCAAGGAGGTACTTGGCTCACCTCCTGATTCCCAGCTTTAGCTGAGGCCATTTGGCTCCCCCATTAAATGCTATATTCAAAAGTGGGACTGGATTAAAGAATATGAAGCATTCACCCAACGTTGCTTCAGTCAAAACACTGGAGTTCATTGTCTTTCTAACAGTAGATCAGTAGCATAATCTCTATGTATAAAGGATCCAATGATTTCTGCTCCTTGAACCCTAATACTCTTGAGTCTTGAGCAAGGTGCTCAGGTCCAGAAGGACAAGCTTAGTTCTTCAAGAGGTAACCTGGGAATTCACAGTTGGCAAAGGAAGTCCAGTAACACCTCATTTATCTACCATCACCGGACAATTTTTTCCTATGATAAATGATCCCAGTGGCCAAACCTTTTCTTTGGAATCTGCTTTGTACAATATTGCTGCCTCCTTCCTCACTGTCAGAGGCCATTTCTGATGTCTGTCAGCCTCATTTCTAGTAGCTCTGGTCCTCTCTTTCTAATTTGCTGCTTCTATGTGCTACAGGCTGAGAGACTTGGCAGCAGAACTTGATAGACATGTGGGTATAAGAGCCACAGACTGTGTGCAAATCCTGCAGAGCTCTCTGGTAAAGGAAGGGCAGGAGACTTAGGACAATGTCAGCTCTTCAGAGGTCTTTCTGAGGTTGATGACTTTCTGATTCTGTTAGGTCACCAGCTAAGCGACCTTGGAATAACTAAAGTGTCAGTATACTCTGTAGACCCTGATCTTTGAAATCTGTAGGATTCGGACTTTAAGTTTGGACCCATGCACCCATTTGTGCCACTGGAGGACTGGAAATGTCAGAGCCATGTGGCTGAGGCCAGCCCACAGCTTGGGCTTTTCCTGCTGCTCCATCTTCCTTCTTCCTGCCTTACTCAGTGGTTTCCTCCCAGATACCTGGGGGGGGGGGGTCTCTTTCTGACCACATGGCACTGCACTGGGGGCAGGGACTCTGGAAAAGGGTGTCCCAAATCTCCCTACTGGCCTTGATGAGTCTTTTTTTTTTAATTGAAATATAGTTGATTTACAATGTTGTGTTAGTTTCCTAGTCTGTAGGTTGTCTTTTCATTTTGTTTAGGGTTTCCTTTGCTGTGCAAAAGCTTATAAGTTTGATTAGGGTCCATTTGTTTATTTTTGCTTTTATTTCTATTGCCTTGGGAGACTGACCTAAGAAAACATTGGTACAATTTATGTCAAGAATGTTTTGTGTATGTTCTCTTCTAGGAGTTTTATGGTGTCATGTCTTATATTTAAGTCTTCAAGCCATCTTGAGTTTATTTTTGTGTATGGTGTGAGGGTGTGTTCTAAGTTCATTGATTTGCATGTGGCTGTCCAGCTTTCCCAACACCACTTGCTGAAGACACTGTCTTTTCTCCATTGTATATTCTTGCCTCCTTTGTCAAAGATGAATTGTTCATGGGTGTGTGGGTTTATTTCTGGGCTCTCTATTCTGTTCCATTGATCTATGTGTCTGTTTTTGTGCCAATACCATGCTGTTTTGATTAGTGTAGCTTTGTAGTATTGTCTGAAGTCTGGGAGGGTTATGCCTCCAGCTTTGTTCTTTTTCCTTAGGATAGCTTTGGCAATTTTGGGTCTTTTTTTGTTCCATATACATTTTAGGAATTTTTGTTCCAGTTTTGTGAAAAATGTCATGGGTAATTTGATAGGGATTGCATTAAAGCTATAGATTGCTTTGGGTAGTATGGCTATTTTAACAATATTAATTCTTCCAATCCAAAAGCATGGGATATCTTTCCATTTCTTTGAATCATCTTCAGTTTCCTTTATTAATGTTTTATAGTTCTCAGCATATGCCTTTCTTGGTGAGTCTTGTATTATGTTCACCTGGACTGCAAAAGTATTTAAATTGGTTTCTCACAAAGGGAATTTGCCCATGAATTGTTGCTGAATTGGTGTGTTTGTGAGGGGAAGGAGGGTGCAGAGCTTCTTACTCCATTATCTTACTGATGTTAGGTTGGCTATTAGCCTTCTGCTCACCCAAATGGTGAGCATCAAAAAATGCTTGTAGTTTCCTGTCTTTTCCCCCACTTTCCAGACACAGTAGCATAAGAAACAAACATGTCTTCTGTTCCTGCTGAGAGATTGCTAATAAGCACTAGTTCTTAGCTTCATGTGATGCAAAATGAGTCAGTAATACAGCTGCAGTGTTTATGACAGTAGAGATATATGACTAGCCCTTCCTGAGTCTGCCCCTGGCCCCCTTTATCCAACTTTTAAGTCTCTCAAGGCTGTAGGCGGCAAGCCCAAATTGGTAGCTCACTCCTCTGTAGGCCCAGGCAGCAAGAAGTCCCCAAGCTCAGCATCTCACAAGTACTGGGAAGAGCTGGGAATAACTGTCTTCTCTGCCCTTTGAAGAGCTTCTTAAAGATCTTAAGAAAAAGAAGAGAAGTCTTATTCCCTTCCCTCCTGCCTCTCCACATCTTCCCCTTGCCCACTCACAACCGCAGTCAGGGTCTGAGCAAACAGACGGATAAGCAGCTACTGCTACAAAAGGGCAAACATGAGGGTTCTGATATTGGAACTATATTGCTGTTCAGATTTCGGCAGCCATTTCCACAGCACTTTTGACGTTTTCAAAGTCATTTCCTGACTTTTAAAAATATGATCCCCATTTTAGAGGTGAAGAAACTAAGGCAGTGACTGAGGCAGAGAAGGAAGAGGATCCCTGTGTGAGTCAGCAGTTGAAGTAGGGCCAGAGCCCCGGTTTCTCGCTTCTTTGAGTTCTTTCCATACCATGTGGGCCACATTAATCGGGAGTGAAATATTCTGAGGATGGTGACAAGCGTGTCCACTACCCCTTAAGTAGCCAGCCTGAGCTTCCTTGGAGACTCCAGGAACATGGGGATCCCCTCTAAGCAAAGGGCTTGCCGGGATTATGGGGGACTAATGTTCTCATCATGGTTTTGCCACTTAAGCTCTAGACCTTCAGAGAGTACATTTCCTGGGCCCAGCTCACTGGCCACGTGTGGAGAGTGAGCCTGGAGAGGTTACCAGGGGAAGAGCTGGGGTGAGAAGCCAAACCCTCTCCTTCTCTGGGTCACTCAAAGAGCACTTACATATTCTGCCAAGCTGTAGTTGCCTTTTTGAGCTTCACTTTCCTCATCTGTAAAGTGGACATAACATCTTCATCAACCACACTATAGAGAATGTTAGGAGGCTCAGAGGTGGTCGGGTATAAGTGTGTGATCTGTAATCTGTGAAGTAGCATCTGCATCTGACTTTGCTACTCAATCCTATTCATGGAGAAGCTACTGGAGGACAGGTGCCGAGTTAGGCATAGTATGTGAATCACCCCAAGTCACTTGTCTTATCCATTAATACACAGCTGTTCAGTGACAGAAGTGAGATGAGAGCCTTTTCTGATCAGTTCCAGAGAGCTGGAGATCATATTGCTGTGTGCATAAGGTTGTTAGCATTAACACGTTTAAAAAAGACTCAAGTTAAACTTGAATTTTAGATAAATAATGAAAAAATAAATATAAATATATATACACTTATACACAGTTATATGAAAATATTATTATTATTTTTTTTAATCTAAAATTCAAATTTAACCAGGCATCCTGTATTTTATTTGGCAGCCATACGTGTATATGGAGTTGGCACTGAAGGGGCAGCAGGCGGGCAGGTTGTTTGTTTGTATATTCATTTTGAAGTGAGGGAGTCAGCAGGCCATATGCCAGGGAAAGAAGTGATCTTCCCACCCAAGCAAGTCACCACTGCTGTTCTCAACCTGGGGGCCACCAAGAACATATACAGACCTAATACTTTGTCCTGATGACAAACACTCACGTAGAATTAGGCCTCTTCCCTTCCCCTTCCTGAATGTTCCCAAGACGCTATTTTCCCCCATTCATCTGGGCTCCATTGGAGGTATTTAAAAGATAGTTTATCAAGGATAAAAAGGGTATTTTAAAAATAGGTAAAGGTTTAAATTTCATAAGGACCTACTCTATAGCACAGGGAACTCTACTCAGTATTCTGTAATGGCCTATATGGGAAAAGAATCTAAAAGGAGTGGATATATGTATTTGTATAACAGATTCACTTTGCTGTACACCTGAAACTAACATAATATTGTAAATCAATTATATCCTAGTAAATTTTTTTTAAAAAAGGTTTAAATTTCAAGTTTATCTATAGATAAGGCCTAGGATTTGTTTTTTTAATTTAATTAATTAATTAATTTATTTATTTATGGCTGCGTTGAGTCTTTGTTGCAGTGCGTGGGCTTCTCATTGCGGTGGCTTCTCTTGTTGCGGAGCACAGGCTCTAGGCATGTGGGCTTCAGTAATTGTGGCTCACCGGCTCCAGAGCACAGGTTCAGTAGTTGTGGCTTTGTAGCTCTACGGCACGTGGGATCTTCCCGGACCAGGGCTCGAACTTGTGTCCCCTGCACTGGCAGGCAGATTCTTAACCACTGTGCCACCAAGGAAGCCCCAGGCTTAGAGTTTTTAAAAAGGGTGGTAGACTTCTGCTTCTGGTCAAGATGGAATAACAGGGAATGAATTTACCTTCCTTCCTGGAACAATCAATAGACAAAATATTTTTTTAAAAAGCCAGTACTTTGCAAGATGCTGGACATCAAGGAATGAAAGACAGGGATGGGAAACAAATGAGGTGAGCGCTACAGTGCCCCAATTTGTTGCCTAGAGAGAGATTCCAGGCTGTAGAACAGGGAGGGAAAACCCAGGCAAGGAACTCAGTGTTTTCCCTGAGTTGAGGAAACAGAGTGGGGAATCCAGGAAGTCCAAGGAAACTTAATTTCACAGGACAGAGTGCTAGAGAGCTGAACATAGAAAGTGCTCCAGAAATCTGCTGTATTGAAAGTATTCAGTAAAGTATTGATTGGTGCATGCATGTGAGGGAACTACCTGAGGCCTAGAAAAGGAACATCCAGAGCAATTACAAGAAAACAGTGCCTGGCACTTACGCAACTATGGGGATTATGCCTGCTCCCACCTGGCAGTCTGAAAAATCTCAGATTTACAGGGCATTGGGTAGAGCATACAAGTGGTTCGTATTTCAGTATTGGGGGATAATTAGCCCTAGGCTGATAACTGCTCCAGTCCTGCCTAACAAGTCATAAAAGCAAACCTGAACAGTTCAAACTATTTTCAACTGAACTGTATCCCATAAGAAAGTTCAAGAATATTTATAGGAATACAAAAATATCTGGCACCTAATAAGGTAAAATGTACAGTGTTTGGCATCCAATAGAAAATTACCAAGCACACAAAAAAGCAGGAAAGTATGACCCATAATGAGGAAATAAATCAATTGGAACCAATCCAGAATTGAAACAGGTGTTAGAATTAGTAGAAGACTAAAGCAGTCATTATAACAGTATTCCATTATGTTCAAAAGTTAAGTAGAAACATGTGTGATATACAAAGACCCAAATTAATTGCTTCTAGAGATGAAAACAATAATATCTGAGATGAAAAACACACTAGATGGGAATAATGGAAGATTGAACATTGTAGGATAAGAGATTAGTGAATTTGAAGACACAGTAATAGAAACCATCCAAATGAAACAAAGAAAAGAGTACATAAAAAAGAACAAAGCATTACTGAGCTGTGGGACAATTTGGAAGGCTTAATATATGTGTAATTGGAGTCCCTGAAGAACAGTAAGGGGCAGAAAATACATTTGAAGACATAATGGATAAAATTTTCCCATATTTGATGAATATTATAAACACATAGATTCAAGAATTTCAATGAACCCCAAGCACAAGAAACATGAAGGAACTATACCAAGGCATGTTAAAATCAAATTGCTCAAAAGTAGTGGTAATTACAAAAAGCTTAAAAGCAACCAGAGGAAAAAGATATATTATGTACAGAGAAACAAAGATACAGATCAAAGCAGATTTCTTGTCAGAAACAATACAGACAAGAAGATGGTGGATCAACATCTTCAAAGTACTGGATCAAAAAACAAACAAAAAAACTCGTTGATCTCACAGTTTATACTCAGTGAAAATATCTTTCAAAAATGAAGGTGAAATAAAGATTTTTCAGGCAAACTGAAGCTGAAAGAATTCATCAGCAGAAATTTTAATGGAAGTCATTCAGACAGAAGAAAAGTACACCAGATGGAAATATGGATTTATACAAAGGAAAGGAGAGCACTGGAAATGGTAACTAGTTGGATATATATAAGATTTTTCCTATTATTTATATTTTTTAAAAGATAATTGCGGGCTTCCCTGGTGGCGCAGTGGTTGAGAGTCTGCCTGCCGATGCAGGGGATGCAGGTTCATGCCCCGGTCCGGGAAGATCCCACATGCCGCGGAGCGGCTGGGCCCGTGAGCCATTGCCGCTGAGCCTGTGCATCTGAAGTCTGTGCTCCGCAACGAGAGAGGCCACAACAGTGAGAGGCCCGCATACAGAAAAAAAAAAAAAGATAATTGCCTATTTAAACAAAAATAATAACAACTGAGTGTAGGGTTTACAACATAAGTAAATTATATAATAGTACAAAAGACAGGAGGGGATAAATGGAAGTATACTGTAAAGACATTTTTATATTATACATGAAATGGTATACTATTACCTAATATTACTTAAAGGTAGATTGTGATAAGTTAATGATGTTTACTGTAAATCCTAAATCGACCACTAAAATAACAAAACAAAGAGTAATAGCTAAAAAATCAACAAAGGAGGTAACACGGAATCTAGGAAATATTCAATTAATCCCAAAGAAGATTTAAAAATAGAGGAAAGGGTATACACATAATATATGGGACAAATAAGAGGCAAATAGCACGATAGTAGGCTTAAATCTAATAATACCAATCATCATATTATATGATTTATGGTCTAAACACCATATTAAATTAAAAAGACAGAGATCATGAGATAGGATTAAAAAACAAAACCTGACTATATACTCCCTGCAAGAAATGCATTTCAAATATAATGACACAAGTAGATCAAAAATAAAAGGATGAAAAACATGATGCCAACACTAATCAAAAGAAATCTGGAGCAGGAATATTAATATCAAAGTAGATTTCAGAATAAAGAATGTTATCAGGAATAAAGAAGGTCACTCCATAATGATAAAGGGGTCGATTCACCAAGAATATGAGTTTATAAATGTAATGAGAGAGCTTCACATTACACGAGTCAAAAACTGACACAACATAAGGATTAATAGACAGATACATAATTAAAATTGGAGATTTCAATGCCCTTCTCTCAATAATTGATAGAACAAGTATACAAAAAAATCATTAAAGATATAGAAGATCTGAAAAACACTATAAACAAAATTGATCTATTTGACATTTATAGAGTATCTCACCCAATCAGAGAAGAATACACATTCTTTTTAAATCTACATAGAACATTTACCAAGATAGACAACATTTGGGGCTATAAAACAAGTTCCAATAGAATTAAAAGGATTCAAACCATATCAAGTATGTTCTCTGACCACAACGGAGTTAAATTAAAAATCCATAGCAGAAAGATCTCTGGAAAATTCCCAATTATTTGGAAATTAAATAATATAGTTCTAAATAATCCACACATGAAACAGGAAATAAAGGAAATTAGAAAGTATTTTGAATTGAATAAAAATGAAAAGACAACATATAAAAATTTGGTGGATATGCTGCTAAAGTAGTACTTAGGGGAAATTTTATAAATTTTATAGGACTAAATGCCTATACTAGAAAAGAAGAAACATCTCAAATCAATGACCTCAACTTCTATCTTAAGGAATGAGAAAAAGGAAGCAGGTTAAACTCAAAGTAAGTGGAATAAAGGAAATAATAAAGACCAGAGCAGAAATCAATAGAATAGAAAATTAAAACAATAAAGAGTCATTGCAACCAATATTATAAATAAGATTGATAAACATTTAGCCACACTGATCAGGGGAAAACCAGATAAGACACAAATTACTAATATCAGAAATTGAGAGGTGACATCACTACAGATTCTACAGATATTAAAAGGATACGATAATATCATAAACAACTTTATGACAATATATTTGGTGACTTAGATGAAATGGACCCATTTATTAAAAGACATAAACTACTAAAGCTGACTCCTGGAGAAATAGATAAACTGAATAGCTCTATATCTATTAAAGAAACTGAATTTTTAGTTAAAAACTTTCCCACACAGAAAACTCCAGGACCAGATGGCCTCACTGGTGAATTCCATCAAACATTTAAGGATTGAATAAAAGTAACCCTACAAAAAAACACTCCTAGAAAATGAAAGCAGAAGGAATGCTTTCCAAGGCATTCTCTGAGGCCAACATTATCCTGATACCAAAGCCAGAATATAACATTCTATAAGAAAAGAAAATTACAGACCAATATGCCTCATAAATGTAAATGCAAAAATTCTGAACAAAAGTTTACCAAATCAAATCCAACAATACATAAAATGGATAATACATCATGACCAAGCAGGATTTATCTCAAGAATTCAAGGTTGGTCTAAAGTTTTAAAATCAATCAATTTATTTTACCATATTAACAAATTTAAAAAAAGGAAAATTGCATTATCATTGCAATGGATGTCAAAAAAGCGTTTGACAAAATCTAACATGTATTGATAAAAATTCTCAACAAACTTTGAATAGAATGGAACTTCAACCTGATGATGGGCAGCTACAAAAAGCCTACAGCTAACTTAAAACTTAATGGTAAAGAAACAAAAACAGAAACAAAAAAAATGAAAGCTTTCTCCCTAAAATTGGGAACTTTGCAAGAATGTCCACTCTTACCACTTCCACCCAATATTGTACTGAAGGTTCTAGCTAGGGCAATCAAAAATGAAAGAAAAAAAAGAAAGCAAGACAGGAAGTGGGGGGGGGAGGGCAATAGAGATTGGACAGGAAGAATTAAAACTGGCTACATTCACAACCAATATGACTGTCTATTCACAACCAATGAATTGTCTATGTAGAAAATCTGATGGAATCTACAAAAAAGCTAGTAAAACTAATAAGTGAGTTTAGCAAGGTTATAGGATACAAGATCAATATACAAAATTCAGTTTTATTCCTATTTATTACCAATGAACAATCAGAAATTGAAATTAAAAATTACTCTAAAAAATAGCATAAGAGATATGAAATACTTGGGGATAAACCTGTGAAAACATGTGAGAGACCTCCACAGTAAAAACTAAGAAATACTACTAAGAGAAAATAAAAAGACCAAATAAACAAAGACATATACCGTGTTTATGGGGCAGAAGGTTTACTATGTTAAAATGTCAATTCCCCCCAAATTGATTTATAGATTTAATTCAATACCAATCAAAATTCTAGGAGGTGTTTGCATAGAATTAACAAACTGATTCTAAAATTCATATGGAAATGCAAAGGACGTAGCATAGCTAAGTCAACTCTGAAAAAAGAAAGGCAGAGTTGGAAAACTTACACTACTTGATTATAAACACTTATTATAAAGCTATAATAATCAAGACAGAGTAGTGTTGGGTCAAGAAAGACAAATAGATCGATGGAACAGAATAGAGTTTAGAAAGACTCACACCTATGTGGAAAACTGATTTTTGACAAAGGAGTAAAAGCAATTCAGTGGAGAAATGATATTTTCAATAAATTATGCTGGAATGATTAGATATACATGTGCAAAAAATGAATTTTGATCCATACTACATGACATATAAAAAATCAACTCAAAATGTGTCATAAACCTAAATATAAAACCTAAAATTGTAAAACTTCTAGAAGGAAACATTGGAGAAAACCTTTGCAACCTTGGTTAGGTAAAGATTTCTTAGCCACCAAAAGCACAATCTATAATGGAAAAAAGTTGATAAATTGGACTTCATCCAAAATTTTAAATATCTACTCTTCAAAAGCTAGTGTTAAGAGAATGAAGACAGAAGACCATGAGAAGAAATTTGTAAATCATACATCCTGTAAGAGACTTATAACTAGTGTATGTAAAGAACTCTTACAACTCACCAATAAAAAGACAACACAATTTTTAAAAGGATGAAAGATTTGAATAGTCCTTTCCCCAAAGAGGATATGCAAATGACCAATAAGCACAGGAAAGATGCTCAACATCATTAGCCATCAGGGAAATGCAAATCAAAACCACAATGAGATACCACTTTATAGCCACTACAATGTTTACAATCAAAATGATGGACAACAACAAGCATTGGCAAGAATGTGGAGAAATTGGAACCCTCGTACATTACTGGTGGGAATGTAAAGTGGTGCAGCCACTTTGGAAATCAGTCTGACAGTTCCTCGAAAGGTTAAATGTCACCATATGACCTAGCAATTCCACTCCTAGGCATATGCCCAAGAGAAATGAAAACATATGTTCACACAAAAACTTGTACGTGAATGTCCACAGCAGCATTATTCATAATAACCAAAAGACGGAAACAACCCAGATGTTCATCAACTGATATATGGATAAACAAAATGTGGTATAGCCATACACTGCAATATTATCCAGCCATAAAAAGGAATGAAGTACTAGTACATACTACAACATAGATGAACCCTGAAAACATCAAGCTAAGTGAAAGAAGCCAGTCACAAAAGCCCACACATCGGGACTTCCCTGGTGGCGCGGTGGTTAGGAGTCCGCCTGCCAATGCCAGGGACACAGGTTCGAGCCCTGGTCCGGGATGATCCCACATGCCGCGGAGCAACTAAGCCCGAGCGTCACAACTACTGAGCCTGAGCGCTAGAGCCCTCGAGCCACAACTACTGAACCCCACGCGCCTAGAGCCCGTGCTCCGCAACAAGAGAAGCCACCGCAATGAGAAGCCCGCGCACCACAACGAAGAGTAGCCCCGGCTCACCGCAATTAGATAAAACCCCCACGCAGCAATGAAGACCCAACGCAGCCAAAAATAAATAATAATTTAAAAAAGCCCACACATTGTATGATTCCACTTACATTAAATGTCCAGAATAACGCATATCCATAGAGACGGTAAGTGGATTAGTGGTTACCAGGGACAGGGTGGTAGTGGAAATAGAAATAGGGAGCGACTGCTTAATTGGTATGGAGTTTCTTTTTGGAGTGATGAAAATATGTGGAATTAGACAGTGGTGATGGTTGCACAACTTCGTGAATATACTAAAGTCACTGAACCGTATACTTTTAAAGGGTGAGTTTTATGGTATGTGAATTATGTCTCATTAAAGCCATTATTTAAAAAAAGAAGAAAAGATTCTGAGTTATTTCCATTTTTGTTTGGCCCTTTGTATCATTTAATTTTTATTACATAGAATCTCTGGACAATGGGAAGTGGGAGGGAAGAAGGACAGTACAAACCCACACTTACTGTGCAGAGTGACCTTATGGAGTTAAGATGTACTGTTTCACTTATTTGTTTTTAATCTCTAAAAGAGACCTTTTATTAAAACAAGGAAGCTGAGGCAGGCCTTATTGGAATGGGTTCAGAAAAGTCATAGTAATATGTCTGGAAGGTGCAAATGCATTGGCGATACATGGGTTCAGCTCCCACTACACTCACACTGGTTGGATAGTGTGAACTGTGTGCCCAGGTGAAAGCAGCTTTGGCGCTTGGCTGGGGAAGGAACAAGGGGAACAGGATGGGGTTTGGAGCCATATTTCCCCTGCTTTTGCTCAGCTTGTCCATCATCCAATGAAAACATCCAAGTCTATCAGAAAGCCTGAGAGGTTGTTCAGGACAGGTGGTGGTGGCCAACCTGCAGTTCCAGCTCCACCACTTCCCAGCTGGGTGACCTTGGGAAATTCACACAGCCTCTCCAACCTCATTTTTCTCATCTGCAAAATAGGAATAATAACGTTTGCAAGGTTGTCTGTATATTGCCCCAGAAGATGTATGTGAAAGTGCTTGACAATGCTTGTTGATTGTATTTGCATCTGAAACTCCTGGTAGAGTCATTACTGTAATGTCCCAAAATAGCCAGTTTAAATGTGTATAAACCATCCATATTCCTCCACATACCACACATGCAAGAATAGGATGTAAATACTGTCATGTACACTATTTACAACAGTAAGAATGTATGGGGCATGCACGGTGTAACGGGCTCTTCTCTAACGGGCTCTTCTCACAAATTTAATCCCTGCAACAACTAGGAGGTAGGTCCTGTTGGTTTCCCATCATGTAGATAAATAAATTGAGATTCAGAGGTTAGACAATGTAACTTGTCAAGCTACAAAGGAATGGGGAGAATAGAAATTGCCAAGTACTGTTGACCTTTGAACAACATAGGTTTGAACTGCGCAGGTCCACTGATTTGCAGACATGTTTCAATAGTAAATACGACAGTACACACGATCTGTGGTTGAATCAGCAAATGTGCAACCACAGATACAGAGGAACCATGGATACGGAGGGCTGACTATAAGTTATATGCAAATTTTCAACTGCAGGGAGGGCCCCCCTAACCCCCACGTTGTTCAAGGGTCAACTGTATTTGAATAGGAGGTAGAAGAGAACAGTGGTTAAATGTGTGGCCTGTCTGAAACTAGCCCCACCACTCACTAGCTGTGTGACCCTGAGCACACCTGTCATTTGTAAAAGGGGATAACAATAGTATCCACTTCATTAACCTCAGTGGGTGTTATAAGGATGAAATGGGTTAATATACTTACGATACAGAGAATAGTATCTGGCACAGAGAGTTAGCTATGATCAATAATCCATGATAAAAGATTTTCATCATTAATGAAACATCAGTCTAAAAATGTTAGGATGCTGATAATGGGACTTCTGTGTTTGTTCACAATATTAGCAGTTGCTTAATATTGGGAGTTCTTTTCGCTGTTGACACGTTTTATGACAACTTCCCAGGCCACCAAAAATGGCTTCATCCTCAGAGCACAGGTTAGTCATCCCCATCTAGGGGAGAATGCCACCTCTGTGGAACCTGGAGCCCAGAGAGTGAGAAGAGCCTGTATAATGTGACGTAACAAATGCATGAAAAACTCAGGCCGGAAACCGGATCTTCATTGATTCAAGCCCATTTGAAAGCCAGGTCTCGGATTCAGAAGGACTTGAAGACTGTGGGACTCTACAGTGAGCAGCTTCTAGGAATTGGTGAAAACTGTCAAGACATTTTTCCAAGAAAGGTACATGATGTTTGCCTTGGTTCTTTGGTGACCTGCTGACAGGAAAACCTCTACGTGGTACTTCTGACAATGTTTTCAGATAAAGACAGAGATACTAAATACCTAGCTGTCAGAGAAAGAGGGGGCAGCAAATCCCTCATGGCACATGTTCATGGAAGGGATAGGTGGTTTATCAATACTGTAAAGGTACAGATGCCCCATGGCCTGCTGGGGTCTGGGTAGTGTGGATAGAGTGGTGCTTATGTCTGGGTAGTGGGAGGGCTCTGTCTTAGGACCCACTTTCCAAAGGGGCTGAGGGCTATGGGGGTGGCATCCCCCCTCTGGTGTGGCCACTGCCCATCAAGTGGTCTGGGCCAAGGAGATGAGAAGCTGCTGCTTGCCTTCCCTCACCCAGGAATTCTCCGTCAACACACAACTCCGTCAGTCCTTTTCCTTTCCTGTCTTTAGCTCCTCAGCTTTGACCTGGGCCCAATTTCCTGGGCCCTGTCTCCTCCTCAAGTTGGCTGGCTGGGTACCAGGTAGTCAGCGGGCGATGTTCCTGGATCCTCAGCATGGGATGGGGATGGTCCCTGCGCTAAGGCTGCTCTGAGCTCACCTCCCACTCAATCTGCCAGAAGGCCAGCGTCTTCTTGGTGTGATGGGGGAGCATGTTCAGCAGTAAAAGGATTCTAAGTCCACGGAGGTTAGCACTTCCTAGGCCTCTTTCCTAGAGACTGGGCTCCATCTTCTAGCACGGCGCCCCTGCCTGCTCTAGGAAAGGACCAGGAGAAGAAAAGGGCCCAGTCTTAGAATCAGAGCATTGGGTTCCTGCCCTGGTACCACCAACTCATGTGGGCCCTGGGTGAGTCTGAGCCTGCCCCTCCCCGGGGCTCAGCTGCCCATCTGCAGAGCAAGAGGGAGAAGGAAAGAGCCTCACCAATCCTAGAAGGTGATGTTAGTCATGGAACCTGTCATTGACAGGCACGGGTGGTTGAATGAGACCTGGGCTCTGGGTGTGTCTTGACTCCCCGCCTGGCCGTGCCAGGCTCCACTTCCTCTAGGGACTCTTCCAGCTGGAAACCCTGAAGCCCCGGGCAGTTACTGCCTGCTTGCTGTCTGCGGGGTCCTGCCTCCAGCTTCCCCGGACAGGGCCGCTGCTTAGATGGGGTCTATTCCTCAGACACAACCGCCCAGGGCTGCCTTAAAGCTGCCCTGGAAGTAGGCAGTCTGGGGAATCGGGGTGGCTTACATGGAACTCTCCAGGCTTCATTCTGACTGGGGTTGGAGCTGATCAGGGCGTTGCAGAGGACGCCCCCTCCTTTCTCCCTGGAGACTCACACTCTCTTCAGACTGGCTGCCATGGTCCTCCTCTCACCGGCTCGTGCTACTCCCAGCCCTCCCCCGACCCTCTGTCTTCTCCTCCTCGCCCACCCCCGCGCCTCACTCAGCTGCCCACTCCCCCCGGCACGCTTGGCAAACCTTCGAGGCTCTGCACATCCCAGGGGGCAGAGGCCCTGAGCAGGGCCTTGGGTCCTGGCGCTGAGCTGAGCCCACAGCTGCCTGAGCAGATGTTGCCACAGACGGCGGCCTGGCCGGGTGGAGCCCGAGCTGTCGGGACCGGGCCTCCTGAGCGAGCCGGGACCGCAGGCAGGGCAGTCGGCCGGAAGCAGCCTGGGTCCGCAGGGAGCCCCACTCCACAAGACCGCGTCTATGTCAACCAAACCTCCATGTGGCCATGAGGGTTGCGTCTACCTGATACGAGGTTCTGCCAGGGGACACAGCCTGCGTCTGCATGGAGCTGGGCCCTCTAAGGAGGTGCAGATGGTGTCCACGCAGGAGGAGACTCCCCGAGAAAAGGAGGGCTGTATCCCCAGAGCACAAGACTCTATAAGATGCGGTCTGGATCTGCACAGGGCCCAGATTGGCCAGAGTACACAGATGGAACCAATGGAGGACGAACGGCGCTCACCCTGGAGACACAGGCGGAGCCAACACCAGGGACTGCGGCTCTTCCGGGCGATGCAGACCGCCACCGCATGGACCACAGTCCTGCAGAGAACTGACGGCTGGTCCATCTGAGGACAAGGCAGCGCACGGCGTCAGAGGTTGTGTCACCTGTGGACGTGGCTGCCCTGGGCGCACAGCTCTGCCTGTTGGTGCCGGCGGCTGGGGCAGTGCTGTGCGAAGCCTCAGTGGAGAGACATGTGCGCAAGGTGAGCCTCGGCGGCTGGGGCAGCACAGCCACGAAGGCGGTGGCTCTGTCCTCGGGCACAAACTGTGTCTCCAGCTCAAGCTACATCTGTACAGGACAAGACTCCACAAGAAGATGTGGGCTGTGCGGCCAGAAGCTATGTCTATATGAGCCCAGAGCTCCGGGTGGAGACACAGGCTGGGTCTGCGCACAGCCTGACCTCGGCTGCCCAGGACAAGGTGGGGCAGCCCCAGAGGAGGCTGCATCTGCCCAAGACGAGACTCTCTGTCCCGGATGAAGTTGCATCCGTCCTGAATACCGTTACGTCTGCAGAGAACGAGGCTCTGTCTACTCACAATGAGGTTGCGACGGCACACCAGCCGGTGTCTACGCAGAACCGTGCAGATTCCACAGAAAGCAAGGCTTCTCAAGGAACTGCAACCTGCACCGGCACAGCCAAGCCCCTGCCTGCATAAACGCACTGGGCTGTCTCGTGGAGACGTGGCCCACGTTGAGAGGGTGCACGGCCCTGATGAGCACTGCCACCTGGTCTGCACCCAATTACAGCCAGTACGTGGCTGATCCAGGGCTGCTGGAGGATCTGCAGCCTGTGTCTACATGGAGTGTGTGTGGCTCCAAGCTGGATCAGCAGGGAGCAAGGCTCTGCAACTTGTCATTGATGAACCCGGGCTCTATCTGCCAGTGTGAGCTGTCTCTACAGCCAGCACAGGGACGAACTCAGAACTAGCCAGTGCAAGGGAAAATCGGTTGCACTGAACTCAACTGTAGATCTTTGTGGACACTTGTCCTGCGTCCACACCACGTGCAGCTCCTTGAGGAACTGCAGCTCAAGTGAGAGAAGCAGAGACAACTGCTGCAGAGGGCCGCCGGCTGTGTCCACCTGACCCAAGGGTGCTGCTCTCCCGGAGGCGCAGCCTGGGTTGGCAGAGCAGAGAGGGTGCTGCCAGGGGGCGCTGGCTAATTCTCACTGAACCAGGGCACCAGCTGGAGGCTCAGCCCAGGTCTACACTGAGCCTGGCTCGGCAAGGAGCTGAATGTCAGCTCAGGGTGGCCTCTCCCACGGAGTGCAGGCTGCCTCTTAATGGAGCAGAGGGCCACATGCAGGACCAGCCCGCCTCCGTGCCCAGCACAGTGCTGCTAAGAAACATCACCTGGATCAGGGCTGCTGAACGAGCCTCTGTGTGGGGCCACTGGCAGAGCCTCACCAGAGCTGAGCTCCAAGCCCAGGCCGGGATTCACCGACACACAGCGCAGCCGGCATCCTCCATCCCGGTCCCTCCCACCCCCAGCACCAGGCAGCTGGAAGCAGCCTTCCCAGGGCTGGATCCAGCCCTCCCAGTCAGCGTTTGCTTCTCTACCACTGCCTGCAGGATTCTCCCCACCCCGCACCATTTCATCGCATCCCCCACTCTCCCTGAGCGTCCCTGAGGCCACTGTGCAGGTCCTCTCTCCTGGGTTCCAGAAGCCTGGTGTCCCCGGATTTGGACAGACTCCCATACCACGTACCAAGGTACAGACTGATTCCCTCATGCAAATCCTTCTGCAGGTCTTAATCTGTAAAAAGGCTCCTAATAAATGAAAAACCACCAGAGCCTGATTCTGTTTCTGGTTGGGAGATCCGGGATTCATACACCCTGGGCAGCGTTTGGACAGGGCTTGGCGGGGTTGGCAATGAGCGTTCCCAGCAGAAGAGATTTCATGAAGAAAGGCCCGGGGGTAGGAAAGCATGGACTATGTGAGGAAACAGCAAGTCAGGCGTATTTCCTGGAATGTGGTCGGCTGCTCTCTCTTGGGCTCCCTCAGCCCTCCGTAGAGCTCTCCATCTGCACTTGTCGCCCGGGACCCCATCGAAATCTCCTCCTCTGCTGCCCCGCCCTCAGAGGTCGAGCCCCTCACGGGGCTGCCCCGCCCTCTTCCCTCTTCCTCTCCCCCACGCTCCCCAGCAATCCCAGGAAGCCCCAGGCTTCTGGTCTCTCGCCACAGTAGTGCTGCCCAACAGAGCTTTCTGTCCAACACACGAGCCCCGAGTCACACGTGGCTGTTGGGCCACTGGATCTATGGCGCATGTGAGCGAGGACCTGGGTTTTAAATCATAATGAATCCTTTTTCTTTTCTATTTTAAAGTTGTGGTAAATATATATATATAATTTGCCAATTTAGCCACTGTTTGTGTACATTTCAATGATATTAATTACATTCACAGCGTTGTGCAACCGTCAGCACTTCCTATTCCCAAAGCTTTTTCATCATCCCACAAAGAAACTCTGTTTTCAGTTTTTTACAATTAAAATTAGTTTCAATTTAAATAGTCCCATGTGGCTAGTAGCCACCATATTGGACAGGACAAGTCTAGAAGCCAACGAGCTCCAAATCGACATCTCCTGCCTAGACGTCCCCTCTGCCCGGAGCCCCAGTCCTGGATACCCAACTGCGTAACGGGCACCTCCAACTCAGCAAACTTTCCAAAATTGAATTCATCACCTCCACCCTCACCTGCCAATACTGCTCCTTCTGGGTTCCCTGTTCTACAAAATGGCACCACCAGCCACCCCAAGGCCTGCGTCAGAAACCCACGAGTCACCTCAGGGTCATCCCGTATCTCCCATTTACTTCGCTTCCAGGGCCAATTATTTCCAAGCTCCACAGATTCTGCTTCCTTAAAGTGTCTCATCTGAGCCCCATCTCTTCCTTCCCTATCGCCACTCTTCAGGGCTGGCTCCCCCCTCCCATCCCATCACCACCATCCCCCCGGCCGCCCCCTTCCCCGAGCCCCGGATGCCGGAGGCTGGCCGAGCTCCCAGCCCCTGCCCCTCAGCACTTCCCAAGTGTGGGGAGACCAGAGGGATGCTCTCCGTGAAGACCAAGACCTCGGCAAGCTTGGGAAAATCAGAACAAGGGCTAGGAGGAGGCTAGCCAGGCTTCTGGGACAGCCCCCCAGGCTAGCCAAGAAACGTGGGAGCAGACTTCCTATGTGGGACCCCGCAGATTGGAACTTGAAACCTGGCTCTGCCTCTGAACGTCTGCCTCCGTTTCTCACCTGCAGGACGAGGACGATTTTCATCCATCCTCACTGTGCTGTGAGGCTGGCCAAAAGCAACGCTGGGGAAGGGGTCTGCCACATCCTAGGGAACAGGTCAGCCTCCCTAGGGGGCGGAGGTTACTGATCCCAGCTCACAGGGCTGGGGAGTGCCGTGGCAGCACCTTGGAGATTATTCCAAGAGGTGACAGACTTGTCAACTGGAGCTCAGGGAGGGGTAAATGCCCTCCAGAAAAAGTGGCCAAATGAGGTCACAAACAACTCCATTTCCAGAAGTGCCTCACCAAGTCCCTGGGGGTGTCCTGTCAGCCTGGTTAATGGGCAAGCCCTCCCAGCGGGAGGTTTCTGTCTCTGGGCCTTTGTCAGTCTTAATCCTGGCGAGTTTAACGGGGGAGACGTGCGCCTCCTGACTGCGCTGCCTGCTCGTCCCTGGGTGAGCCCCACACACTGGGGCCTGAGGGCCGCTTCCTTCTCCCAGAGCCTAGAGGTCATGAAGTCATTGAAAAGGAGGGAAGCTTTTACCTGCAAAGGAATAAAGAATTTGAGAAAGTGAGCGATCAGCACCAAATGTCTCGCTTAACCTTCTGGCAGCAAAGACAGGCTTTTTTGGTGTTTCTTTTTCCTGTAGCTTCATTCTGCAGAAGGCAGCGCCAAGAGCATCACCCCTGCTCCTCAGTGAGAATGCAGCTATTCCCGAGACCGAGACTGGCGCCCCCTCCCCTCCGGTGATCTCTGGACACGATACACAAGAGGCCCCCTGAGCGTGGTAGCAGGCCCTCTTCACTGTAGCCAGGCTACGAGGACCTCTGTTTCAAAGACCTTCCTGGGCTGCAGGGCTTAGAAGCCACGCCTTTGGCCCAGGCTCCTGTTTGGCTCTTAGCCCCTGAGGCCACAGTCTAGGACTCTCACCTAGAGAAGGCCTGGGGCCGGGCCAGGTACTTCTGGAAATGGAGTTGTGTGTGGCCTCACTCGGTCACTTCCCTGGGCAGTGTGCAGCCAGTGGGCAGGGTACAGATAGCTGATGAACAAGCCCTAAAGATGGGCTCCCAGCTTGGCCTGGCTGTGGGACCTTAGGCGTTACTTTGCCTCCCTTATTTTATGGCTGGAGAAACTGAAGCTTTGAGGACAGAGGCGACTTGCCGAGGGTCTGCACCCCACAGCACGTGCCGCATTTACCACCCTGAACGGGGGTCCCTTCCTCAACGGCCAAAGAGGGCTGTCCTCCAAGCCAGTATCTAATTCCCACAGGAAAACCCAATCTCAACATAACTCCACACACGCCATACAGCTTGAGCCTCTGTCCCCTACGGGTGAGGCCGTCCTGCGCCCTGGCTGGGGATGGGGACATGCGCGCGCGCGCGCGCGCACACACACACACACACACACACACACACACACACACACACACGCTCCTAAGCTGAATACCTAATACTGCACAGAATGCTGCATCTTTCCAACCACCCGCCCGTTCCTCCTTTGGCCCACAGAGCTCCCCTGTGACTCTTCCCCAGAAATCTTTGCTGCCATAAAAATAGACTGCTCAGGCATTTGGATGCGTAGCTCTCACTCTCCTTCTAAATTGAGGAACTCATTCTAATATAGCGTTAGCTGCACAGTCGTGAAAAGAGAACGCAAGGGAGGGGGTGGAGCAGGGGACAGGAGGCCTGGCTCCTTTGCCAGCCATGACTTCTAGGCCTGGGCCTTGGGGCCCCGGGCCTGGCAGCTGGGATGCTACTCACCTGACCAGTCAAAAGATACTCGCGGTACAACCTTCCTACACTGTTCGTGGGAATGTAAATTGATGCAGCCACTATGGAGAACAGTATGGAGGTTCCTTAAAAAGCTAAAAATAGGGGCTTCCCTGGTGGCGCAGTGGTTGAGAAACCACCTGCCATTGCGGGGGACACAGGTTCGAGCTCTGGTCTGGGAGGATCCCACATGCCACGGAGCAACTGGGCCCGTGCGCCACGGCTGCTGAGCCTGCGCTCTGGAGCCCGTGAGCTGCAGTGCTGGGCCCGCGTGTCACAACTGCTGGGGCCCATGCGCCTGGAGCCCATGCTCCGCAACAGGAGAGGCCACCGCGGTGAGAGGCCAGCGCGGCCCCAGCAAAGACCCAACGCAGCCAAAAATAAATAAATAAATTTATAAAAAACCCCCAAAGCTAAAAAACTAAAAATAGAGTTGCCATATGAGCCAGCAATACCACTCCTGGGCGTATATCCAGAGAAAAGCATAATTCGAAAAGATACACGCACCCCAATGTTCACAGCAGCACTGTTCACAATAGCCAGGACATGGACACAACCTAAATTTGTTGTCAACCTTTGGCAGATGAAGGGATAAAGAAGATGTGGTACATATACACAATGGAGTACTACTCAGCCATGAAAAAGAACCAAATGATGCCACTTGCAGCAACATGGATGGACCTAGAGGTTATCATACTGAGTGAAGTAAGTCAGACAGAGAAAGACAAATACCACATGACATCACTTATATGTGGAGTCTAAAATATGACATAAATGAACTTAACCATGCAACAGAGAGACTCATAGACATAGAGAACAGATTTGTGGTTGTTGAGAGGGAGAGGGGTGGGGGAGGGACGGATTGGGAGTTTGGGATTAGCAGATGCAAACTGTCAGATATAGAATGGATAAACAACAAGGCCCTACTGTAGAGCACAGGGAACTCTATTCAATATCCTGTGATAGACCACAATGGAAAAGCATATAAAAAAGGAATGTATATATGTCTAACTGAATCACTTTGCTGCATAGCAGAAATTAGCACAACTTTGTAAATCTACTATACTTCAATTTAAAAGAAAAGATACTCCCAGATGAGGACATGCCCTTTGGAAACGTGGCTCTAGTCATAGACCATCAAAAGTTTGGAAACCATCAAACCTAATCATCCCCTCGACTTTTATATTACAAACGTGCCTCCTGAGGCTGAGAGAGTCAGGTCAGGTCAACACACATCTTTCTGACTCTCTCCAGAGACTGACAGCCCCACCTGAGGGCTCCTTCCCCAACAGAAACAGGAAGGCATCACCGTACCAGCCCCTTACGCTTTCCTGACGAGTCAAGCAGTGACCTCTACCTGGAGCTCTCTGCAGGCAGACCTGGGAGCAACCCAAGCCTATGGGACTCGTTCCAGGGTCAAGTTGCTCTATTTGACACCCCCCTGCTTCCTGGTAATCATATCCACGAAGCTGATGGGAGTTAGTTCTCCCAGACCATGTGCTCGTTTCAAAGACCATCCAGGGCTCTGGGGCACGCTTGGGCAAAGCAGAACCTTGGTGAAGTTAGGGCTGGGAGTGCCACAGGCAAAGGTCCCAGCTAACATCAGGTTTGGGGCAAATCAGGCAGATTGTACCCAGCAGGTAGAGACCAGACGGCACCCCTCGGGCCCACCAGCCTGGCAGGAATAGGAAAGCATTGGCGACTCTGCTTGCCCTCCCCCTAAGGCATCTCAAGCCACGTTGTGGGGACTGATACCTCTCTTGTCTCAAAGTGTTGGAGAAGATGAGCTAGGTTAGCAGTTTCTTCTTCTTTCAGTGTCAGTTCCCTGCAATTGCTGGATTCCAATCATCGATGCCCATCTGGAAAGGGAGGGGATTCGGGGGAGACAGGAAGCAGGAGGAAGAAGCGCATCATTCCGCTGGATGCCAGTTAGGGCGGCGCCTGTGATCTGCCTGCAAGGTACGGCTGCAGAGGCCCCCAGAGCTGCCCATCCTCCCGCCTGCCCGGGGCCCTGCAGGCCTTCTGTGGATGGGCCCTCTCCCTGTTTGCCCCAGTGCTTTAGCTCAGAAAATGTGTGTGTATTTGGCGGGGTGGGGAGGGGTGGGGACAGGCACAGAAACTGGCTTGGAGCAGCCAGAGGCCTTTCACGTGAAGACACAGGGAGCTGATTGCATCTGAGTGATTTTCGGGGCCCCTCGCCGGCTGATGGAAGCTGCGGCCAGGGAGGCCTGTTTCTCATCACACACCTCAGAGAGGAGAGAATGTCTCATCCTAGAGGAGGGTTCAAGCAAGGACTAAACCACCGTGTGCCAGGGAATGCCTCCCGGGGTAGGAGGCCGAAGGCCAGGTGCTTGGGGGCCCCTCCCTGCGATGCTGAGAGCACTCAGCCCCCTGGCCAGTCGCCATTTTGGAGCTCTGCAGCCCCCAGCGTGCGTCTGGGTTGCCATGGATTTCTGCAAGTCGTCTTCCCCAGGGCTCCCTGTGGGCGTGGTGGCTCGACCTGATGCAGTCCAGAGAGGGGGTGGCGGGTTCCATCCCGGGCCCCCGGGGAAGGTGGTCTCGGCCTGCCTTACGACGTGCGATAAAAACTGGAACAGGCTCCAAAGGGCTCCACCAGCCTTGGGCGGTCCTGATGCTCCTATAGCCACAGTGGAGGCTTGGGACACCAAGGCCTTGCAGGTGTCCGATTGGAATGGAATCTATGCCTCACTGGGGACATGCTGACGACAACATGACAACATGGATGGACCTAGAGATCATCGTACTAAGTAAAGCGAGTCTGCCACCGTGGAAAGGCAGTCTCCTGCTTGCTTCCTCACTTTCTTTTCAGTTCACACATTTTGGCTTCAGTATTCTCTCCACAAAGAACTTCTGTCCTTAGCAGCCATAAGATAAGCTTCTTCTTTCTTCCTCTCTTGCCAGCCTGTACCATCAAGCGTTCCAACATGCCCCAGTGGCCAGCCTGAACCTGGCATGAGATGCCTTGTACTCTGACCCCCTCCTCCTTGACTTTGAGCTCATGTACGGCTCAGGGAGGCTGAATAATGACACCCCAGATGTCCCCATCCTAATCCCCAGAATCTGTGAATACGTTACCTCACGTGCCAAAGGTAATGGGCAGATGTGATAAGTTAAGGATCCTGAAAGACGGAGAGTGATCCTGGATGATCTGGGTGGGCTCAGTGGAATCACAGGGGTCCTTAAAAGAGGAAAGAGAGAGGCAGAAGAGTCAGAGAAGGAGATGTGATAACGGAAGCAGAGGTCAGAATGATGCCTCGCTGGCTCTGAAAGTGGAGGACGGGGCCACAAGCCAATGAATGCAGTGGCCTCTGGAAGCTGGAAAGGGCCAGGAAATGCTATTCCCCTAGGGCCGCTAGCAGGGGCGCCATCCTGCCCACACCTTGATTTTGGCCCAGGGCAACTCATTTTGGACTTCTGACCTCTGAGACTATAAGATAACAAATGCGTGTTGTTTCTAAGCCACTAAACGTCTGGTAATTTGCCACAGCAGCGGTAGGAAACGGATACAGTGGCTAACGGTGTTTAAACACCAACCAGACACACAGCCAGCAGCTGTCACTGGTTGAAACTAATGTGCTATAGTGAACAGGGTGGGCAGGCAACCCCGAGTTCAAATCCCAACTCCTCTGCTTCCTGGGAGTGGGGCCTTGGGTAAAGTCACTTCACTTCTCTGAGCCTCAGTTTCCTCATCTGTAAAATGGCAAAGATAAAATCACAATTCTCAGGTGTGTAGTTGAGTTAATAGCATTGTACCAACACTGATTACCTGCTTTTGATAACTGTAGCAAGGTAACGTAAGATGTTACCACTGGGGCAGCTGGGCAAAGGGTATGTGTGAGCTCTCTGTACTGCCTTTGCAACTTCTCTAAAATAATGTCCAATTTGAATATATTTACCAATTTGAATTAAAATTATTTTAAAAACTTTAAAATCGCAATCCTTAGGGATATTGTCAGGGCTGTAGTTAAGTTCTTAGTAGAATGAACAGACAGTACCAGCTGTGACTAATGCCTGCCATTGCTGTTAGATGACAGGCTGCCTTCAGAAACATTACAGAAAAAGCACTTTCTTCATGGGTGAACCCATCAAAAATACCACATAAGCAGGGAAGAAAGGATAGAGTGCTGTATGAGATCCTTGCCAGGTCTGGGCTGGAATTGAACTAGCTGGTGTCGAGACGCAGCTCAGGTGAAGAGAGATGGGTGCTCATGGGGCATTTCGTTCTGGGGGAGCCTTTCTGCCACCGGTCTGGCCTGCTATCCAATTGGGCTGGCCTGAGATGATCCTGCAGGTTTCTCTGAACATTCTTCGTCCACAGACTCTTGTCGGCCTTTTCTTTCTTAACATAAGCAGTTTATCATGCGAGGGCCAAGTGGTTGGCAGCAAGGGTTACCAGGGTTCAGAAAGCACAGGCCTAAGGCAGGCTTCCCTGTCCCCTTCATTCAGACTGAGAGAGGAATGCCCAGAGGAAGGCCGGGGCCCACGTCCCCAGTGGGGCTGACAAGGTGCTGCCCGAGCTGGCCCTGCCCGGTCACCCCACCAGGCCTCGCTTCCAGGCCCCCTAGCCTTACTGTTGCCCACCCTCCCGGGCACATTTGGCCGTCACCAATCCCCTGTCCCATCCTTCCAAACACAGGCACACGTGGCCTTTCCATCTGGCAACATGCCACTCCTCCAAAGTCACCTGCCTTGGGCCGAGTGAGCTGGCCCTGCTCGGGGGACCCCTGTCCCATCCCGGCACTCAGCACACTGGAGTAAGATTATTTGAAGACCTGCCTCCCCACAGGTGGTGGGTTCCTGGAGAATACAGCCCAAGCCTCCGCCCCCAGCTCCTGGCACAGGAAATGGTGGTGAAGTGGATGAGGGAGCGAGCGAGCGCATGTGCGGGGTTCGGGGGGGCTGAGGGAGCGTGGAGCCGCGGCCACTGCAGAAGCCCGATTCAGGCAAGGATTCAGGAGTGAAATGAGACAGACTTCTATCCACGGCATGACTAATGCAGGGGCTTTTTTACTGTGGATTACGAAAATAGCCCAAATGTGTGGAGGCCCCCTAGGGATGGATGACATCATGCTAGCCTCTGTGAAGTCGGCTGCTTTTGCGGGGGGAGTTACATTGTTATTAGCTATTTTGACTATGTGGAGGAAGGGGTCCTTGGTGAAAGGCCAGCCTGCATCTTCCCACCGGCCCAGGTCCCAGCGGCTGCAGGTCCCACTGGCAAGGAGCAAGCGTCAGATCCTCTGCCATCCGTCCCAGTCCTGGGGCCTCTAGGGCAGTAGGGGGGCCTCTGGCTCCCAGGCCCTATGCCGTGGCCCTCCGGGTACCAGTGGGGCTCCCCCTCCATCTACTCTCGGGGCAGAAGGGAAGAAGCTCTCCTCGGGGGCCTTCTGAGCAGCCTGACGCTCCAGCATCTTCACAAATGCATCTCCGAGCCCGTCTGCAAGCTGCTGCAGAGACAGGCAGGGAAGGACCGGCTCGAGCCTCGCCAGGGGCCGGCTCCAGCTCCGCTGCACGGCCAGTAGGCACAGGGCGAGGCCTCTGCTTTAAAGGAAACTTGCTTGTGATAGGGGACGTGAGGCTGCTCTATTTTCCTCCCTCAACAAAGGGCTTAAAATGCACCTGCTCTGCCACTTCCAATAGACCTGGCTGGCTTGAACTTCTTTTCCCAGATAAATCAATTCCCGGCAGTCATCCCCCGCGAGGTGAACGGGAGGCAGCAGACTAAACAATCTTTGCGGGGGAGACAGGAAAGCGAGCCTGCTGCCCTGGGACGGCCAGCGGCAGGCACACAGTGGGACCAGGGAGCCTGGTCCTGAGCTGAAGCCCCGGTCCCCAGTGTGGTGGTTTCTGGTGCCCAAAGGACAGCCCTGGTGCTGTATCCTGCTATCTCACATTTCAGTGTGTCTGCCCTGCTCACCTCCCAACTTTCTGGGTTTCCTTGTGTCTCCAAGGATGAGGCAGGAGAGAAGCCCCAGGAGAAAACGCCTGCGGCATGACGTCTCCCCCACCCCCGGCCAGTAGGATGGGACGTCACGTGGGAGCCGGGAGGTTGGATCCAGAGCAGGGGGACGTGACTTCCGGAATCATCCCCTGCGCCTACAGGCAGAGTGACCCCGGGCAAACCTGATGAAGCCTCTTCCCCCCTGCTGTCAGATGGAGATGCAGCCCCTGGTCAGACCACCCCGTGGCTGCCCCCAGAAGAGCTGTTGCCCAGGGCCCTCCTAGGTTCTTGTTGGCTGGCGTTCTGGCTCCGGCAGAGACTGGTTGCTCCATCAGTCCCATTTTACAGAGAAGGAAACTGAGGCCCAGAGTAGGATGGGATTGGCCTGAGGTGCCCCCAGCCGGGAACCGACTTCCTCTTTTTTTAAATGAAGCTTTTAATTTTGATTTAATAGTAGGTTCACATGCTGTTGTAAGAAATAATACAGAGAGACGGCGCGCACCCTTTACCCCCAGTGAGACAGATCTCATTTTTGAAAGTGAGTCTGAGCTGGGGGTGGGGTGCATATGTGCGCTAGTACAAGGGACAAGGGAACAAGAAAGATAGAAGAGGCTATTGTTCACTCAAAGCCAGGTCTGATACGCTGGATCCCAAGCTGAAACTGCAAAAAGAACCCTCTTTTTGCAACATCCAAAGCAATGGAGAAAGTGAGTTCTGAGTAGCCCGTGTTGCCCATTTGCCCCTTTGGTTCCTCCCAGGCCTTCTCCTGTGCCACCCCTGCTCCTGTGCCCACTGCCCTGCATTTGAAGAATGGGGGGTCGCTGGACAACCCAGCATCCCCCTGCATCGGAGACCTCCCCGCAGCCCACAAGCAGGCAGCCGGAGATGCCCACACGGCTGCAACGCGGGCCTCGGGAATCGCCAGCTTTCTGCGGAAACCTCGCTTCTGTCCTGCACCCCTGCCCTCTCCCAAGTGCCTGCAGACACCCGCGATTTCCACCACTTGTCCTTTATCAGGAAGACGGGCTCTCGACTGCCAGACCTCAATGGTCAAGTCTCATCTTTATTTCCTCTCAGATTCCTAAATACCAGCAAGGGATTCGAGTTCATCTTGCCAGACAACAGCACTTAAGAAACATTTTTAGCTATAAAAAAAAAAAAAAAAAAAAGAAGCTGTGACCCTCTTCCTTGGGGTGGACAAACGGAGTCCCTTTGATAGCCTCTTGAGTACTGATGATACTTTGATTTGCTTTTCAGAGTCCTGGGCAGTTGCCTCCACCCAACTTTTGTATAAACCGCTGTCGGGAGCGTCTAACGAGCTCACCTACTTGGTGTAAATGGTCCTCTAGTAAAGCTCTTTACTCGCCAGCTCCAGGGAAAGCTGCACGTGAGCTCCAGGGCGAAGCGAGATGGGCAAGAAAACCCGAGCACTGGAGAGGGCGGAGGTGAGGTGCTGTCACTCACACACTCCCTGGTGGTGCCAGAGAGAGCGCCCAGTAACTGGGGCAGGACAGATGGGGAGCCCGTGGACGGGCATCTAGAGCGGGAGCCCAGCTCCGCTCACTCCGCCGGCCTCCACAGGCCAGGACGGTGCTGTCCGGTGGAACGTTCTGCGATCATGGAAGTGTTCTAGATCTGTGCTGATCATATGTGGGCACGAGCCACACGCGCCTCTGGAGCCCTCAGAATGAGGCCGGTGCAACGGAGGAACTGGATTTTTAATTATATTTAATTTGAATTTAAGTCAAAAACAGGCACCCTACCTATAGTGTGGCTACCATCTACACGAGCCCAGAACAGACCCCTCGGAATTTTCCCATCCCTGCTCTCACCCCGTGTCTCCCCAGCCCCCCGCAGTGGGTGCTTCTTTTCTGTAAACGTTGCTTTTTCTTGCCAAAGATTTGGTCAGGCCCTAAACACAGCTCCCTTCTCATAGGCTGGGCAAAAGGCACAGCCCAGCCTTGCCGAGCTGCTCTTTCTGGGCACCGGGAGCCCCACTGGGCATGGGGCACACCCATGACTGACTGGGGGGTCCAGCCCTGGGGTCCGAGGGCGTGGCTTTCCTCTGAGATTCGGTCTTTGGTGATCTTAAGTTACAATCCATACGGCCTCTCCCGGCGTGGCCTGGGGAGCTTTGCTCATCACCCCCAAACCAGCCAAGGTGGACTTCTAGCTCCCACCAGGGCACCCGACGTTGGCCTGGACCGTGCCAAGCCTGGGCTGGGCGCTGGAGGAATGAGTGAGGGAAAGAGAGACCAGGAGCGCTGGCACCCAAGGACTCCCATCCAGTGCAGTGGGGGTGAAGGGAAAAAACGAGGGGGAACAGTGGTCCCAGAGGGAGGCTTGGGGGTGGCTTGGAGGTCCCAGAGTGGAAGGGAGAGGGAGCAGAGTCACACGGGTCTGAGTGCGAATCTCAGCTCGGCCCTGCGTTAGCCGGGGGTGTGCAGCCTCCCTTTCTGTGCCTCGGCTTCCTCATCTGCAAAACAAGTATAATAACCGTCCCCATGTTTTAGGGCTGACACGGGGAATTGGCCAAATAAAAAGTTACATGGAAAGCACTTAATCCATACCTGGATATACGAGGCCCTCACTATGAAGTAGAGTTTCTTCTAAGCATAAGAGAAGGGTAGGCTGCGTCAGACCTGGGAAGAGAAGGGCAGTTTGGTCCAGGGCCGTTCAGAGAGAAGTTGAGGCCGCCACTAGGGGGTCTCAAGCAGGCCAGGGGAGCAGGTTATGTCACGAGAGGAGAGGCTGGGCCCGCAGGCTGGACCCAGATCGCAGAGGGTTTCGGAAGCTGCACCTGGCTTTGGACTACAGCCTCCGGGGCGCGGGGCTCACGGAACCCTCTGAGCGTGGAACTAACAAGGGGCGAGTCGGGCTGGAACAATACAGACAGTGGAAAATCACGAAGAGGGTTGAATGGCTCATTTTGCGGGGCCGCTGGGGGAGAAGCCCTGGGAGTTCAGAGCGCTGCAGAACTCCCAGGGAAGAGGAACCAAGTGGAGCCCGCCTTGGTGGCTGTGTGGTCCGCTGAGGAGGACGCTGGCACAGCTGAGCCACTGTTGGCAGAAAGGGGGCACCAGGGAACTGCTGGGTCAGCAGCCGCCTGCCCCTTCCGAGCACCGAAGGAAAGGACCTGAGCTCTCACTCCGACTTCAGGCTTTTCTCTTGCACCTGAGCTGGGCTGCTGCCCGGGGGCAAACTGAATGAACACTCTCTGTAGCCCTAGCTCCTCTGGACACTCCAGAGAACTCGCCTCAGGAGGAGATAACTCTACAGGGCCGCGTTCCTCGGAGGCACAGGGACGGGTAGAGGCGGAGGCGGGATCCCAGCAGAAGGGGCCCTGGCACTGGAGGGAGACTCTGGGGAGCGGCGGCCGGAACCCAGTGTCGGGCAGTCAGGGAAGCAGGGAGCAAGTTGAAGAACTGGGTCCCAGGCCAGGCGTCTGCCCCCCTTCCTGCCGCATCTGCCATCAGAGGCTCTCTGCCATTGCTTAGCACCCAAACCTCTGCCTCCTGGGTACCGACTTCCTGAGTGACAGGCTGCTGGTCTGCCCCACGGCCTCACGACTGGGAGCCCCGTCGGGCACCGTGCTCAGTGCCCCGTGCCAGTGATGGAGGAGGGTTTAAGAGCCTGGGCCCCTGCACAGGGAGCAGCCTGTCGGTGGAGCTGAAGAGGCCTCAGCGTAAGTGGGAGGCTCTAGAAAATACTGAGGATGAATCCGAAGGGCCTTTCACCTCATTCCCTTCCCTGAAAAGGCCAATTTCAAAAAAATGAGCGCCCCTCCCAGGCACTCCCATTGAGAAGCTAAGACAGGCCCTTGTGGGGGATTGCCCCCCTTGCACACTCCCGCGTGACGGGAGGGCATTCGCCGGCCAGCACCGGCCCCCTGGAGCAAAAAGCCCACAGAGGCCGACATGGCATAAGCTGTTATTCTCTGGTAGCAACACATGCTTTTATAGGCTGAGAGAGCCAAGACTTTCGATAGGTCGCTGGGGAATGGGCCTCACACACATCTAGAATGTTCTGGTTGGTGCCAAGCTATTTTTTGATTTTTGTCTCATGATCAAATCATACAGCCAAAAATACAAACAGCGTTCCAACTTCTAACACGAGTATCACTTTACCCTGGTAACAAATATGATCATTTAAGAAGTAGGATAAAGAACACATTCGTGTATCTGGTTTTTGCATATTCCACGAGACACACGAAGATGAGAGCTTGTCAGAGAGGGCGGAGACCTAAGGGGCCATGAGGCCGACCTCTGCACTTTCGTGATGGGGAAGCTGAGTCCCAGAACAAATGAAAATACAGGCAGCATCCTCTGAACTGCGGGTGTACCTTAACATTTACAAAACTTTTCACCATCTCTTGAACTTTCACTCGCACCGTGAGAGGCAGGCTATGCAGTGGATAAGAGTCGGTAATGAGGAGCCAGGCCCTTGCAGTTGGAAACTTCCTCATTGTGTGGGCTGGGGCAGGTCTCTGAATCTCTGAGCCTCGTGGGGATGAAAATACAACCTAATTCTTAGGGTTGTTGTCAGGGTTCAATGAAATAATACATACAACTTGTTTAGAACGGTGCCCGCCTCACACTATGGACTATGAAGGCGCCAGCTACTGCTTTTTTTTTTTTTTTTTTTTTGCGGTACGCGGGCCTCTCACTGCTGTGGCCTCTCCCGTTGCGGAGCACAGGCTCCGGACGCGCAGGCTCAGCGGCCATGGCTCACGGGCCCAGCCGCTCCGCGGCACGTGGGATCTTCCCGGACCGGGGCACGAACCCGTGTCCCCTGCATCGGCAGGCGGGCTCTCAAGCACTGCGCCACCAGGGAAGCCCCCAGCTACTGCTTTTTAAAAAAAAATCTTATCAGGATCCACAAAAGCCTCCTGAAGTGGGAAGAGCTAGGTTACTATTCCATTTGACAGATCGTGAAATTGAGGCTCAGGGAGATACACTGATTGGCTTGATTTTATATAGCTAGTCAGTGGTCAAGCCAGGAATCGATCCCAGATCTTTAGACTCGACACACTGGGGCCCTTTCCACCAGACCAGCCAAATCCTACCCACTTAACTTATAAATGTCAAGAAAACACCTTTTTTTTTTAATACTTCTCTAAAGGTCTGAGGTGGCCCACAACGAAGACACAGATTAAAGAGGGCAGTGGGACTAAACCTGTGAGAGAGAAGTCAGAAACGTTCAGAGAAAAGAGAGAAGTCATTTCACTGAGACCCGGGGCTGAGATCACTGGGACCAAAATCCGCTTGGCTCCGAGCTTCTTGGCCTCCCGAGAACAGGAATGATGGGGCCAGATTCTGACCAGTATTGTCAATAGGAAAGTTTCTGGGTTAAGAAGTGACCAGCGATGGCAGGGGGTGGGAAGGCCGTGCTGCATCATTGCTAAGCCTGCCCCACGGCTGGGCTGTACAGACACAAGGAAAAGGGAAGCAGGGATGCCACGGGCATGCAGGTCCAGGCTGCAGACCTCAGAGGCAACTTGGTCACACCAGCTGTCCCCGGCAGGAACACTTTTTAGGGGAGGCATGTGACAGGCCAGGTCCAGGAGGGCTGCAGAGGTCTAGGAGCTGAAAAGTGCTCCTTCAGGAGATGGTCAGGCCGCAGCAGTGCAGAGAAGGAGGCTATCGGCCCCAGCAGGGAAGAGAATGGAGTTAGTTCAAAGAGTGTCGGGAGGGGCTTCCCTGGTGGCACACTGGTTGAGAGTCCACCTGCTGATGCGGGGGACGCGGGTTCGTGCCCCGGTCCGGGAGGATCCCACATGCCATGGAGCGGCTGGGCCCGTGAGCCATGGCCACTGAGCCTGCGCGTCTGGAGCCTGTGCTCCGCAACGGGAGAGGCCGCAACAGTGAGAGGCCCGCATACCGCAAAAAAAAAACGAAAAACAAAAAGAGTGTCAGGAGCTCCGTCCTGGTCCAGGCGGGCGGGCACGCAGGGCTACAGGGCTCGGCAGTTCTCTGGCCCTCCACACACCCCTTCTGTCAGCCACCTGGTCCCTGGATGGAGCCCAGGCTTCTTTCCACCTGTGTCAGGGCTGGGGTACCAGGAATGAGGAAACGCTGAAGAGCTGGGAGAGTGGACAGGCCCCAGTGGCTTGGAACTCAGGTACCCTTTAAAGACACTGCTTCATCAAAACATACATATATACTGTTTGGTGTTGAATTGTATCCCCCTAAAATTCATATGGTAAAGTCCTGACACCCAGGACCTCAGAATGCAACCTTATCTGGAAATAGAGTCATTGCAGATGTAATTAGTTAAGACGAGGTCGTACTGGGGTAGGCAGGCCCTCATCCACTATGACTGTGTCCTTATACAAAGAGGAAATTAGAGCACAGACATACAGAGAGAGAACATGTGAAGATGAAGACAGAGACCAGGGTGTTGCTTCTACAAGCCCAGGAACACTCAAGATGGCCGGTAAACAATTAGAAGCTGGGAGAGAGGCCTGGAACACGTTCTCCCTCATGGCCCTTAGAAGGAACCAACCCTGCCCACACCTTCATCTTGGACTCCAGCTCCCAGAACTGGGAGACAATACATTTCTGTTGTTTAACCCTCCCAGCTTGTGGTACTTTATTACAGCAGCCCCAGCAAACTAATACACATGTGTGTGTGCGCACATACGCACACCACCCCCTCCCTGTAGGTACAAATGCGCTTTTCCAGGCCTGTGCCACAGAGAGGCACATTTCCCGGAGAAGCAGGGCCCAAACAGGGCCATGTGTGTGCAAAGCATTAGCAGGTTTAAATCAACTTCCCATTTCTAGTAGACACTGACGCAGATGCAGGGTGAAAACAAACCCGTCCTTTCCGTGCTGCTCTCTAGATGCAAGGGCACTTCTATATTCACAACATCACTTAAGCCCCATCAACACAGAGCGGGTGCAGATGAAGAAAGCCTGAGCCTGAAAGGTGGGCGCCGCCTGTGTGGGGAGGGTGGGGCAGCCTAGCGTGTGAATATTCCTGCCCCGGTGCATGTGGGTGCAGAGGTAGTGGCAGTGACTGGGAGAGCACAGGGCCGTTGTTTAAGAAAAGACCACTTGAGGCTTCCCTGGTGGCTCAGTGGTTAAGAATCCGCCTGCCAATGCAGGGGACACGAGTCTGAGCCCAGATCTGGGAAGATCCCACATGCCGTGGAGCAATTAAGCCCGTGCGCCACAACTACTGAGCCTGTGCCCTAGAGCCCGTGAGCCGCAACTACTGAGCCCGCGTGCCACAACTACTGAAGCCTGCAAGCCTAGAGCCCGTGCTTCGCAACAAGAGAAGCCACCGCAATGAGAAGCCTGCGCACCGCAACGAAGAGTAGCCACTGCTCGCTGCACCTAGAGAAAGCCCACGCACAGCAATGAAGACCCAACGCAGCCAAAAATAAATAATAAATAAATAAATAAATAATTTGAAAAAGAAAAGACCACTTGACTTCTTTGCACGTTTCCCCGAGTGTCCGCCCGGCCAGCATGGCGCACGGTGCGCTCTGCTCATTATGACGCGGCTTCCTTTCCACTGGGACAATCCCCTCTCCCTCTGGGGCAGCAGTTGACAGGAATCAAAGCCCTTTCAGGTTGTTTACCTCACTGTCAACTCAGTTCTAAAGAGGGAGGCAGAGAAAGGAGGAGCGATTTGTCATTCATTCCTGAGGTAGCCGGGGCTCAGACTCCAGTCTTCAAGTTCAGTGTTATTTTTATAACGACGAGTATGGATTATTGAGCACCTACTATGAACCAGGCCCTGCCCCAGGGGCTTTGTGGATGCTCTCCTGGGGAAGCCGGGAGGCATCTGCAGGTCTCGTTGACTCTGTGGCCTGGCTGGACACAATCCCCCAACGCTGTCCCCTCTGGGCGACCTCCAGAGAGGAACACTTGAACAAGTGGCCAGGCTGACAACTTGTTCCCAGGCCCCAGGAGATGCTTGTGAGGAATGGCCCCAAATGCCCAGCACCCAGCTGGTAGACCAGTAATCCACGCAGGAAGTCCTCTGGCTAGGGGCCCAGCTCCCAAGGGCTGCTTAGAGACAGTCTCATTCCCTCCTTGTAACTCTTGAAACCCGAGGGCCAGCTCTCTTTGGTGCTAGTGAGCGGCAACCACCCAGGACTGCTCCGGTGACACGTTCCCTCTCGCCCAGAGCTGGCCTGGAGCCCAGCTGGCAGAAACCATGGCCCAGTGCAGGTGACAGGAACCCTGGCAAGTGAGTTATCCTCGGAACGTCTCTGGGCTAGAGGGTCCCTGGAAGCAGCAGTCCCTCTGGCCTGGGACATTCCCTCTGCCGAGGGGAGGGGTGCTCAGTGGCCCCACCTGCTGGAGCTGTTGGCACAGCTCACCCGCCTGTGATGTAAGAAATTAGCCCCAGAGGATAGTTAAGGGGACAAAGGGAAATCTTCCTAGAGAGAGAGAAATCATTTCCTCTAAGAATTGTAAGCTCTGGAGATTTGCAAGGGAACAGCGCGGATGTTAAACTAACATGCTGGGGAGGAAGGCAGGTGCCAGGCTAAATAAAGACATGTTCAGGCCATACACAGAGAACACGTTTCTTTATTTCCACAGGGAGACACAAATGTATATTAATAAGGATTCTGAACGCCAAGAAATCAAATAATGACATAAACATCACGTAAACACCAAAGCCCCAGAGTTGGCTGCAATCATTTGCTATGGAAGGAATAGAGGATTTTGACTGTCTGCCCTGCTCAGCAGTCTTCCAAACCTTCACAAAAGACAACTGCCCTGGGACTTGACGCTCTATATGAGAAGCTCCTGGCCTCAGCCCTTGACACTGGGGAGAAGCCCTAGGAAGGCGCTGCAAGCACTAAATGCACAACAGCAAGGATGTGAGCTGGGATTCATATTATGGGCAAGGAGCTCTGTATTTAAGTCTTGAGGCAAGTGGGCTTCCTAACCCCAAGGGGCACACAGACCTTCAGATGTGGTAGGACATTGGTGGGGAGAGGGGACCTGAAGAGGACAGCCTCTCCACATGGGCTGCACACACAAGAGGACAGGTCCTTGTGTACAGCACGGGAGGACATAGGCGTGAGTGGCTGCTCCCATCCACGCCTGTGCCCAGCTTTGGCCGCTGGACAGATAGCCATAGATGTGCCAGTTGCACCGAGGCCACACAATCCTGATGTGGGCCTGAGGTAGATATCTATCTCTTTTTGCCTGCCAAGCATCTTAACTCCATTTGCAGGTTTGAGGAAGCTGAAAGCACCTGTTACTCTCCTAGCTTCCTGTTGAAGCTAGAGTGGGGTGTATGACTGAGGCTTAGGCCATTAGATTTGGGGTCAGTGCTAATACTGAAGACAAGCAGGGCCAGCAGAGAATCTGCCACAGCATCCAATTTCCTGGAGCAGCTGTACCAGGGATGCCAGAGGCCATCCATGGTGATACTAGTGGACAAGCTACAAGGTCTACTGCTCAGTGGTGCCAACACAGGTGTCCTTATCAGACAAATTCTGTGCCATGATTTTGTCTGTGGATCTAGCCACATGGCCAACAAGCCTGATTCTCTAATTCTCCCAGCAATTCTGTGAGCTACCCAATATCCTTCCTATAAATTCCTTTATCTAAACGCTCCACATGTTCATTAAGTTTTCTGATTCTCTGTTCTTTCAGATCTTACCTCCCTAATTCCTAGTATTTTATTAGATCTTTAATATTTTGGAGAGACTCTTTTTAATGTTTTAACTAGAATTTTTATTTCTCTTCAGTGGGAGGGCTAATCCTCCACTATCAAAACCGGAAGCCTCAACGTTTCAAATCTGATTTCCCCATCAGGGTCAGGCAGCCATGAGCCAGGGATTCACTAAGCCTCTAGTACCACCCTTATCACATTTGTTTTGATCATCCATTTATCATCATAACGGGGACTCTTTGAGTAAATGAACAAGGTCCAATTTATTTATACATCCTCGGCACTTAGCACAGAGCCTGGCTCAAAAGAAATATGCAGGAAATGCTGTTAGGATGAATGGAGTACTTAGGCTGTGGTTCTTAGAAGAGAGATTTGTGTTGGACCTCAAAGGATGGCTAGGTTGTGGAGAGAATAGAGAAGGATATATTCCAAGTTCTCAACAAGGATTTATGGGTCCTCTATCAATCAGGGTTCTTCGCTGTAAGCAACAGAAACTGACTCTGGATGATTTTCTGAAGAAAGAATTAATGAACTGGAAAAAAAAATAGAAGATGCACAGAGAAACAACTGAACAGAAAGGGACAGAGAGGATAGCATGAGAAGATCTAACCTATGTGTAATTGGTATCCAAGGAAGAGAAAGGAAAGGAAAGAGAAAATGGGAGCAGAAGAAGTATTTGAAGAGTTAGTGGTTAAAGACTTTCCAAAAGTGATAAAAGGCATCAAACCACAGACTCAAGAGGCCCACAGACCTAAACAAGAATCATATACTGAGGCATATCACAGTAAAACTGCTGAAATAAAAGACAAAAAGAAAATATCAAACACAGCCATAATTAAATTAAATGATGTTTGGGATTTACTTTGAAATGATGCAACAGTACTGGAAGAAGTGGGCAGGGTTATAGATAAAAATATATGGGGAACTTTCACTTCCAGAAGTATTACCAATTATGTAGCAGAGGAATCCTCCCACAGTAAACAATGGTAAAACTGGACAAAATATATGAAGCAATTGCTTTCAGGCATATAAATTTGACATTTGACCTTAGGCAAAAGATAGCACAAGACTTCAATCCCTGAAAGCAAAGGACGAGCTCCACAATTGCTCCAGTTCTCTGCGTGGGGAAAATTTCCTAACTGCAGGGAGGCAATCTGGAATCCCAGCAGAGAATGGTGGTCCTACTGAGGTGAGAAAGCAGTGATCAGAGTTAGGGGAAGCTAAAATGGTTGTGATCTTTGGGATAGGGTACTGTAGAGGAGAGAGCTACAAGTGGGAATAAGCACAAAAAGTCCATGTGTCAGTTTGCTAGAGATGTCATAATAAACTACCACAAACTGGGTGGCTTAAACAAATATATTGTTTCACAGTTCTGGAGGCGAGAAGTCCAAAATGAAGGTGTGGGCAGAGTTGGTTCCTTCTGAGGGCTATGAGGGAAGGATACGTTCCAGGCCTCTCTCCTGGGCTTGTAGACGGCCATCTCATCCTTATATCTCTTCACATCACCTTCCACCTATAGGTATCTCTGTGTCCAAATTTCCTCTTCTTATAAGGACACCAGTCATATCGGATGAGGGCCCACCTTCATGACCTCACTTTAATTTGATTACTTCCATAAAGACCTTCTCTCCAAATATGGTCACACTCTGAGGTACTGGTTGTTAGGACTTCAACATATGAATTTGGAAGGAACATAATTCAACATATAAGAGTCCATGTGGGGGCTTCCCTGGTGGTGCAGTGGTTGAGAGTCTGCCTGCCGATGCAGGGGACACGGGTTCGTGCCCCGGTCCAGGAGGATCCCACGTGCCGTGGAGCGGCTGGGCCCATGAGCCATGGCCGCTGAGCCTGCACGTCCGGAGCCTGTGCTCCGCAACGGGAGAGGCCACAATGGTGAGAGGCCTGCGTACTGCAAAAAAAAAAAAAAAAAAAAAAAAAAAAGAGTCCATGTGGGATCCCCTGAAAGTCTTTGGCTGAGTCTGGGCTATAAATAGGCAGAACAAGATATCATCCCTGATGTTAAGTATACAATAAAAACTTACTAAACCTACAAGGAACCATGAAATTGTGAAAAGAGCAGTCAATTGAAATCAACCTTGAGACGGTCCAGATGTTGGATTTAGCAAAGACTTTAAAGCAACCATTAAAAAAAATATGTTCTAAGAATAAAAGGCAAATATAGTATTGATGAATGAACTACCCAAAATAACCAAATGAAAGTCTAGAATTGAAAAAGGACAATAACTGAAATGAATAATTCACTGGGTGGGATTAGTATTAGTTTGAAAAAGACAGAAGACAGACTCAGTAAATTTGAAGACAAATGAACAGAATTTATCCAATGTGAAGGACAGAGAAAAAAATTGAAAAAAATGAACAGAACCTCAGGGACCTTGAGAAATCAAATAGTATAATATGCATGCAAATTGTAGTCTCAGAAGGAGAAGAGAGTGAGAATGAGGCAGAAGAAATATGTTAAGAAATAATGGACAAGGTTGTCCTAAAGTTTGAGGAAAATTATGACTTTTATAGAACCAAGGAGTGAAGTGAACCTCAAGCAGCATAGATACAAAGAAAACCATGCCTAGCCATATCATAGTCAAACCATTGAGAAAGTCACAAAAGAAGTCAGGAGAAAAACATATACATCACAAACAAGGGAACAATGATACACACTGTGCTGGAGCGATTGGATAGCCACCAGCAAAAAAATAAATAAAAAAGAAAAAATCACCACATGGATCTCTCATGTTGCCCTTTTATAGCCTTTCCTTCCCCTACCCGTCCTTCATCCTATTACCCAGAAATCTGTTCTCTATTTCCATAATTTTGTCATTTCAAGAATGTTATATAAATGAAATCATACATATAAAAAAGCCAATCATAAATGGGGTTGGCAATTTTCATTTAGCAGAATACTCTGGAGATTTGTTCAGGTTGTTGCATACATTGATGGTACTTTTCTTTTATTGCTGAATAGTATTTCATGGTATAGATGTATCACAGTTTGTTTAACCACTCGCTTGTTGAAGGACATCTGGATCATTTCCAATGTTAGGCTATTATGAATAAAGCTGCTGTAACATTTGTGTACAGGTTTTGTGTGGACATAAGTTTTTATTTCTCTGGGATAAATGCCAAGAGTGCATTTGCTAGATTGCATGGTAGTTGCATGTTTAGCTCTTTAGGAAACTTCCAAACTACTTTCCAGAATGTCTGTACCATTTTATGTTCTCAGCAACAACATATGAGTGATCCAGTTTCTCTGCATCTTCCTCTAGGCTGCCCCTAGATTGAGTTGTTCTGTATTTTTATTGTCGTGGTAGTTATCAATACATCAATCTATCTTTGTGTAAAATTCACAGAAATATATATGAAGATGTCAATTTACAAATAAAAATTTAAGAATGAACAGCAAAATTGTAGGAGTTATATTGACAGACTTTTAAAGACTCATTATAAAGACTGAATAATCAGAAAAGTGTGGTATTGGTGTAAGAATAGACAAATAAATCAATGGAAAAGAATAGAAGGTCCAGAAATAGCTTCACGCACATTTGGCCAATTGATTTTCAACAAAGGTGCCATGGTAGTTCAATGGACGACAACACAAACTTCAAAAAAAATGGTGCAATTACAACTGAATATTCATATGGGGAAAAATGAACCTGAACCCTTATCATATACCATATATAAAAATTAACTTGTAATGTAAATCTAAATGCTAAATCTATTTAAAAATTCAGAAGAAAAATAGAAAAATATTTGCAAATATGGGATAGGCAAACATTTTCTTGATAGGACACAAAAAGGATTTACCATATTAAAAAAATGATACGTTGGGTCTCATCAAAGTTTGCTCTGTGAAAGAACCACTAAGAAAATTAAATGATAAATCTGCCAACTATATATCTGAAAAAAGACTTGTATAGAGAATATACAAATTACACTTACAATTTAATAACGAGACAAGGAACCCAGTTTAAAAATGGGCGAACAATTTAAATAGGACACTTCACAAAAGAAGACATACGAATGTCCAAAAACTACAGGAGAATATACTCACTATCATTTGTTATCAAGGAAATACAAATTAAAACACAAAGAGAGATCACTTCACACTCACTTGAATGGCAAAACTTTAAAAGCTGGACAACAACAAGTGTTGGCAAGGACGTGGAGCAACTGGATCTCTTAAGCTTTGGCAGTTTCTTGTAAAGTTTAACATATAGTAACCAAACAGCTCAGAAATTCCATTACTAAATATTAGCCAAGAGAAACGAAAACATATGTTCACACATATTTGTATACAAATGTTCACAACAGCTTCATTTTTAGTAGACAAAAACTGGAAACAACCCAAATGCCATTGACAGATGAATAGATAAACAAGTTGGAGTATATGCACAATATGGAATATTACACAGCTTTGGAGAAAACCAAACTTCCTATACACGCAACAGCATGAGTGTGCTCAAAAAAATTGTGGTGAGCAAAAGAAACATAGGGCAAAAAGAATATGTACTACATTGTTCCATTTATATGAAATTCTACAAAAGGCAAGACTAATCTATAGTGACAGGAAGCAGATGAGTTCTTGCCTGGGGCTGGGGCAGGAGGGATTCAACTGCAAGAGGGCACCAGGGAGCTTTTTGAGGTAATAGAAATGTTCTATACCAACAACATGGATCAATCTTGCAAACAACAGAAGGAAGAATACATATTGCATGATTTCATGTATATTAAGTTCAAAAAAATAGGCAATGCTAAAGTAGAGTGCTTAGGGATCAGTTACCACTTAACCAAACTAAGAAGGTAAGTGAGGAAGTGACTGTGGGAAAAGTCAGGCTAATGGTTTCCTACAGTAGGGATCGGAGGTGTCACGCTTGGGAAGACATGTGCACAGCGTCCGGGATGCTAGCAATGTTATCTTTCTGATCTGGATGGCAGTTCATGAGTGTTTACTCTAGAGCAATTTGTTAATCTGTATTGTTTTGACTATGTACCTTTTTGCTTGTCCATTATATTTTACAAATAAAGACATTAAAATAAAAAGAAGAGCACAAATGGTAACTGAGAGGTGAGCCGAGGCTGGTACAGGGGATGAGGTCACGAGAGTTGAAAGCCGCACAGAACAAGCAGCAAGGGCTGTGGGACTAAGCCTGTGAGGTATTTCTAGGGCTACCCTTGAACTTGCTGGGGGCAGATGGACAAGGCATCTTTTTAACTGCTGTTCCATCGCATACTCAGCACAGGGATGGGCATACAGTACACGCACCCGAGGCTTGTGCATACCTTGGTGGTATTAGGGTGTGCCATTAAGACACGCCTAAGTCAGAGCATATTCCCCAGGGGCCACCTACCATAAAGCACCGGACTTGAAGGCAAGGGACCTGGGCTAAGGCACCAGCAATGTCACTTCTAGCTACATGACCTTGGACAGGTCATTTCACCTTAGTATTAGTTTCCTTATTACTAGTCCTGGCTATGAGGGTCAGTATATATCTATATATCTGTATCCTTCTTCACCCAAATCCAGCCTTTAGGGATGGCCAATGCAGTGTCTTGAAGCAGGAACACCAAAAGCCTCAACCCAAGGCAGCCAACTGGTCCCCCACATCTCGTCACCCCTGGGTTTAAATGCCGCTGGGTGTGAGTTAGCATGGCGACGTGAGGGACTGCGCGCCAGCTATTCCGAGCTGAATATCTCAAAAGGCGCCAATTCTGAAAGGGGTAGCAGGAATGGGGAAGTGGGAATGTAGGAAAGCCAAATGCTCTGAACCTCGGCCGAGTTCACTGCACCCAAGGTGGGTGCATGAGGTGGGGATCACCACTGTTGCCTCCAAAGACCGCTCTGGTCCCGACAAGACATTCAAGCTGGGAACTTGGGACACGCTTCCTTATCCTGTTGGGGAAGGAATGCCCACTTCCTTTGGTTCATCTGCGAGAGAAGCTCTGGGTTCACCCCTGTTCACTGATAGGCAGGAACGTTTTGCAAATTAAAGACTTAAGATGAGGGCTGGCTGGCGATGTAGGAATGGCAACAATGGACCAGATGCTACAGCCTTATCCATTTCAAAGGTTCATGAATAGCCAGCCGTACCATGGAAGGATCCAGGCTTCTAACATGACATGGTCCTGGTCAGGCATCAAGTGGTGGCCAGCACCTGTTTTCTTCTTGTTCCTGTTCCTCATATATATACTTTTATTCTCAAGTAGATGTAGAAATCCACTGCAAATAGATTTAACTTTGGGGAGAAATTATTTGCTGATTCCCCCTGCCCCCCGACACACACTATTCCATTTGGAAATGTGAAAACAATATAACTATGATTAAGACATTTTTTAAAAAAGAAATCACTCAAATCCCATCACCCTAACAGAGCTCTGTATATTTAAGGGTTTACTGTGCAGACAGTGTTTGTAAGTTGCAAGATCGCAATGTAAATACAATGGCACCTTCTTTACAAAACCTTCTTCTGTTTCACGTATCCCTCAGCCTGCTGCAAGTTTCAGAATGAGCATATTAAATGGCCTCATAATATGCAATGGAATGGACATGCCGTAATTTAATTAGCCACCCGTTATTGTTGGGCGATTCATTTGTTCCCAGTGTTATAGGGCTACAGCCACTCTCGGCATGAACATCTTCATGCGCATATCTTCTCAATTCTGTTGAAATGCTTCCTGAGGAATCAAATCTCGGGAGGGAGAGTTATTGGGTTAAAGGGTAGGAACAGCCCCAGGGCCCCTGCTTCAGTTGCCTGGGCTGCCTTCCACTGGGCTGGGCCCCTTTCTGAAATGCACATACCCTCCATACTAGCCGGCCTTACCCCTTCAGACCCCCAAAGCTGTCCCACGCACTCTCGGTGCCTTGGTTACTGCCTGTTGTGTGGGGATAAACTTCTATTTGCTCTCTGGGTGCCCTGCACCATGGTTTCAAAACAATGCAAACTTGTTTGGGGAAACAGAGTGAGCCGATGCGGAATACGCTCTGAGCTTCGACAGCTGAGACTCCACATTAATTATCTTTGGGGGATGCCAGCCTTGGGAAGTAAGGAGCAGATGCGTTTGCTTCTCTGAGCCTACATGGCAGAGAACTTTCCCCCGCACCCTGACGAGTGAACCACAGTGCTCTGACACAGGCAGCCTCGTGCTGACTACCAGGCTCCCCTCAGCACCCACTGTGTGCCAGGTCCTGCCATGAACCAGAAATGGCCCTTGCCCTCAAAGAGCCCGCCACCTCTGGTGGAGCCAAACGAGTGAACAACTGACAGGGATGCAATGTGGTGTCACGGTCAAGAGCAGGTGCTTTGCAAACCAGGCCGACTTGCGTCGGGAGCCCACCTTGGCCACCCCCTTGTTGCATGGCCTCGAGCAAATTAATTTACATACTCTTTTTGGCCTTGGTTTCTCCGTCTACAAATGTCAGTACTGAGCCCTGTGGGGTTGTTATGAGGAGTTAGTGAGTCAGGGCATGGAAAGCCTGCAGCACTGCGCCTGCCACGTAGTCCAGTAAGTGAAATATTTCCTGAGAGGGACTGATGGAGTAGACGAAACCCCATTCTTCCTGCCTGGGGGATGAGGAAATGCTTTTTGCCCTCGTCCCAGCCCCAGAAGTGAGAGGTGCTGCGAGACCCCAACAGGCCAGAGGGTCCGGTCACTGCCACCAGCCCCAGGACACAGGAAGGCATGCAGGTGAACCCCAGCGAGCATCCCTGCAGTGGCTGGAGAGGAGAGGACCTCAGTGACTTGGGGCTGCCTGAAAAGCCATTCACGGAAGCTTCCCCTGTCTCTGCCTATGTGATTTCTACCAGGAGGGGACAGCAACTTGGCCCAGCTGACTGGTCTTTCCCAAGCGCTAAATTGGCCTACTTGATTAGAAAAACACAGCCCTGGGCGGACCGCCTGGCCAGCCATCTGTGTTAATGCAAGGCCCAGCTGAGGAATACAGCCGGCCAGGCCCACGCCCAGTGCCACGAAGCCTTTTGCCTTGTCCAGGACATGGTCCAGAGATATAAAAGAGCTGATTTAATAGCAGAGCTACTTAGAATCGACATTTACAAGTACCAGCAATGCCTTATATGCAATGAAAGGAACATGAGTGGGGCAGCTTCTCTCCCCACCACCCCTGAGTCCCAGGGTAAAGTTTCCCAGAGGAGCTGTCAATTGGGAATGGCCTTGAACAGACACAGCTGGCCGCGCAGGCACGTAGACCACAGAAGTCCCCATCGTCACCGTGGTTAGCGTCCTCTTCCCATCAAGCCTCGTACTCACTTCTTTCTGGGAACAATCTGCTCTCCTCTTGTGGCTGGGAATCTATTGTCTGCATCCAAAGTAGCCTCTCTTTCAATCCAATCCATCCATTTCTTATTATACCCCGTCTTTAACGCCCATTATCTGAGCACCTGCCGTGGCAGATGCAGACCTGAGACAGACGTCATCCTCTTCCCTCAGACAGTTAACTTCAGCGGAATCACCACCTAGCAAAGCAGCGCAGGCCCCGGGTAATCATCCCCTCCAGCGTTTCCCAAAGCATGTGCCGCACTTAGGGGCTTTACTATATTCTAATAGACGCTCAGCTCCAAAAAAGGTGGCGTGGTGACAAAAGTTTGAGTAAAGCTGAGTGGAGGAACGTCAGCGAGCTTTTTTTTTTTTTTTTGCGGTACGCGGGCCTCTCACTGTTGTGGCCTCTCCCGTTGCGGAGCACAGGCTCCGGACGCGCAGGCTCAGCGGCCATGGCTCACGGGCCCAGCTGCTCCGCGGCATGTGGGATCTTCCCGGACGGGGGCACGAACCCGTGTCCCCTGCATCGGCAGGCGGACTCTCAACCACTGCGCCACCAGGGAAGCCCCAGCGAGCTTTCTTGATTGCCCAACTTCCCAGGGCCTGTGATAGGCCAAGGTGCACTGTGACTCTCCCATGGAGAACGCAGCTTCACCCAAGCATATTGGACTCCAGGCCCATGTGGGAAAAGCACTGCAGGAGATTCGCAGCAAGCCAACACCCGCTGGGACACACGGAACTATTCCCAGCGCTTTATTTGTTCGGTGAAGAGACTAAGGCCCAGAGAAGAAACGGGGCTTGCCTGAGCCCAGCCGGGGGTCTGAACTAGTTCAGCTTGTAGCACCTTCAAGAGGTCTGGCTGTCTCTACCCTCCACCCCGCCGTTTTTCAGAGGGCGGAGCCATTAGAGAGTTTTAAGCGTGGGGTTGGTATGGTTGAATGAGCATTTTAGGCAAATCGCTCTGACTGATGCGTAGAGGAGGATATGCACAGGGTGCCAGTGAGAGGACGATTATAGTAATACAGGTGAGACGTGCTGAAGACCTAAAGTAGAGCAGTGGTGGGAGTGCTTTCCAGGAGGAGATACATTCTAGAAACAATTAGAAAGTAAATTGGCAGGACTTGGTGGCTGACTAGTTGGGGGAGAGGGAGGAGTTAAGGGTGATGCTGAGAAGTCTTGCCTGGGTGACCGGGTAGATGTTGGTGCGACGTGCTGGAGAAAGAGCTGACTGCCTGGCATTAGAGGGTGTTAGAGATTTCATCCCAGTGGCTGTGGAATGCTCAGTGTGGACATCCAACAAGCATTTGGCTTTGTGGGGAGAGGTTCAGGCTAGAGACCTCCATCAGGGAGATAACTGCAGAGAGATGGAAGTTAAAGCACAAGAATGGAAGAAATGGCCCAGGGAGAACCTGTAGAGGGAGGAAAGGCAATGGGCCGGGGCCTCAGGGAGTCTCCGAAGAGCTCACCATCTCGACCTTACCCTTCTCTGATGTTCCTCTCACATTGCACCTCCTCCAGGCAAGGAATGCTCCCAGAACAGAAATACAAGGTGCTGAGGGGATTTAAAGGATAGACAATTCACCAAAAACGTGATTAAAAGAGTAAAGAAAAAAAGCCACAGATTCTACTTCCACCGATGGACAAGTAAATTCTTGTTGAACCAGTCCTACTGCAGATAAAACCAAAAACGTGGAGAATAAACAAAAAAATAAAAACACATTACCTGAAGACAGTAGGGAGAGATTGAAAGCAGGCAGATACTAGAGGGGAGCAAACACTTGGAAGAAGAAGAAGATGACATTAGGTCACTTCCCCATTTTTTATGATGTTTAGCTTTGAGGACAGGACCTACTCGGCACCAGGCAGGGCAACTAAAACTCTGCTGGAGAACTTGCAGCCTTTTGAGATTGAAGAACTTCAGCATGGAGTTCAGAGCAACCACAGCAGCTGAATAGTAGGGAGAAAGTCCCCCCAAATGAGAGGCAGAAAGAAAGAGCCTCAAATCCTATGTGTAAACTACACCCAACTCTCTGCTGACCTCAAATCATGCGTGTACGGGATAGACTTCAAGAAGTCTAGCGTGTGTTTTTTCTGACACCAAATATGGTGTCTTTCCTAAACAATGAATTCAATTCTCTAACACCACTTGGCACAAAAACAGAAATATAGATCAATGGAACAGGATAGAAAGCCCAGAGAGAAACGTCCACACCTATGGTCACCTTATCTTTGACAAAGGAGGCAAGACTATACAATGGAGAAAAGACAGCCTCTTCAATAAGTGGTGCTGGGAAAACTGGACAGCTACAGGTAAAGAATGAAAGTAGAACACTCCCTAACACCATACACAAAAATAAATGCAAAATGGATTAAAGACCTAAATGTAAGGCCAGACTATAAAAATCTTAGAGGAAAACATAGGCAGAACACTCTTTGACATAAATTGCAGCAATATGTTTTCAGATCCGTTTCTCAGTGTAATGGAAATAAAAACAAACGGAGCCTAATTAAACTTCAAAGCTTTTGCACAGCAAAGGAAAACATAAACAAAACAAAAAGACAACCTACAGAATGGGAGAAAATATTTGCAAATGATGCGACCAACAAGGGATTAATCTCCAAAACTTACAAACAGCTCATGCGGCTCAATATCAGAAGAACAAACAACCCAGTCGCAAAATGGGCAGAAGATCTAAATAGACATTTCTCCAAAGAAGACACAGATGGCCAACAGGCGCATGGAAAAACGCTCAACATCACTAATCATTAGAGAAATGCAAATCCAAACTACAATGAGGTATCACCTCACACTGGTCAGAATGGCCATCATTAAAAAGTCTACAAACAATAAATGCTGGAGAGGGTGTGGAGAAAAGGGGACCCTCCTGCACTGTTGGTGGGAATGTAAATTGGTGCAGCCACTATGGAGAACAGTGTGGAGGTTCCTTAAAAAACTAAAGACAGAATTACTGTATGATCCAGGAATCCCACTCCTGGGTATATATCTGGAGAAAACCATAATTTGAAAAGATACATGCACCCTCACGTTCATTGCAGCACTATTTACGATAGCCAAGACATGGAAGCCACCTAAATGTCCATCGACAGATGAATGGATAAAGAAGATGTGGTGCATATATACAGCGGAGTATTACTCAGCCATAATGAAAAAGGAAATCTAGCCATTTGTGACAACATGGATGGACCCAGAGGGCATTATGCTAAGTGACGTAAGTCAGACAGAGAAAGACAAATACCACATGATCTCACTTACCTGTGGAATCTACAAGTCAAAACAACCAGAAAAACAAAATAAAATGAAACCAGACTCATAGATACAGAGGACAAACAGGTGGTTGCCAGAGGGGAGGGGGCGTGGATGGGTGGGTGAAACAGGTGAAGGGGATTATGAGGTACCAACCACCAGTTACAAAATAAGTGAATCACAGGGATGTAATGTACAGAACAGGGAATATGGTCAATATTATTGTACATCAACTATATCTCAATCAAAATAATTTTTTTTCCAACTGCTCTCCTAGGTTGGTGCCCAGGAATTGGCCACATTTCAGCACTGGCACTGGAGACCCTCATTCTTCTGCTGTAATTGATGCTCGGGTTATGGCCAGGCAACAGTGAAATGCAATGAAAAAAAAAAAAGCAGCAAATGACAGAACTGGGACTCAAGCGCAAGATTCTAACACCCTCTGTAGCACCACTGCCCTCGGAGGAGGTCCTCTGGTTTAGCTCCCAGTGGCTGCTAAAATGGAATGCCATCTACTTAGAGAAGCCGTTGTGATGATCAAACCTAAAGTCACTCACTCTGCTTTCTTAACAATGAAAATTATATCATCAACAAAAAACTGTTACCAGCTCCTCCCACCCCCAGGTAATGATGCACTGTCATGTACACAGAGTGAAAATTGTAGGCAATGAGAGATTGGTAAGCTAGAAGTCCTCACATGGCTTTATTGATGGGTGACTCTAGAAGGGCTTGATAGACACATATACAAGTGATTTGATATACACAAAGCTCATGGCCATATTATGAAGGAGTCTCTATCACCCCACCAGGTGGCAGGTGAGCTCCCCAAATTGTCCCATTCTGTTCTCTGACCGGGGTTGGGAGCATCTTCCTTGAAGACACTTCCTTGTGCTTGTGACACTCATTAACACCTGACTGTAACAACAGCTGGCACAGCTGCACTAGTGCCATCTCTGAGTTTGAGACCTGTTGCTGTAATCAGACTGGCCCAACATATCAACTCCGGCCTAGTCCAGGACTACACTGGGTCACGTGCATCTCATATGTATGAGTCACTCCTCAAACACAGCCCCAAGAGGCAGGCCTTATTATTCTCACTCATAAAATGAAGAAATGGAGGCTTGGGGAGGTGAAGGGAGTGGCCCAAGTTCACAGAGCTGGCCAGTGTCGGGGCGGGACTTGAACTTGCATGCCCATCCTGCTCTCTCTCTGTAGTGTAGAGCCAGTGCACCTTCTCCCACACAAGGCAGCCTCCACGAGTACGCTCTGGGGAAGGCAAACATGATGAGCTTGGCTGGCCTCACAGCTTGTGACCGAAAGGGCCCAAATTCTACCCATTGACTCATTGATAGCATCTTTAGAGAAAGCACTGGAAGCACAGTGTTCTCCTGCCCTTTCCAGGGCTGCCGGCAGGAAGCTTGGAAAGGATGCTTGTCTGGAACCTTCCCTAGGTCCTGCATACGTCTAGCAGTCTGATCAGTTATTTGTGGAGGCTGTGTTAGTCTGAACGGAAACAGCGGCAAGTCAGAAGCCCATGTTGCATTCGTTAACGGATCTCAACTCGGCAGTGCTGGCCTCACAGTGCCCACCCAGGCAGCACGATGAAGGCTCTTCTAAAGCAGGAAGGCCACCTCTTGGGACAGTGGCCCGGGAGCTGGTGCCCAGACAGGCTGGGTGTGCCCCCCCACAAGCTGAAGCCACAGGACCCCCAAACTCATCACAGCTTTTGAGACTGGCTAAAGAAGAAAGTCCAATGGCGGACTCCTAGCTAAGTAATGGCAGGGGGGTGAGTGGGCAAAGTTTCCCCCCTTTGCCTCCCTCCTCTGCCTGTTGCTCTCTCAGCCAATGGAAACTTCCCCTGAGGGGGCAGGCAGCGACAGGACTAGGGACTGGCTCGGGATTCAGACTGAGGCCAAGGTCAGGTTCAGTAGGTTGAGCGCAGTCCCCTGATTTCCCTTTTACCCAGGATCCCTCCATCCCTCCCAAACTCAGACAGGCACACCTGACCCATACAGTCATTGACTCAACAGCAACTATGGAGTAGCCAGCCTGCAGGGCACCAGGGACAAATTGGCGGGCAAGGCAGCCACAGGCCCTGTGCTCTGAGAACAGACATTCTAGGCGGGAAGAGAAAAAAAGTCTATGAATACATAATGATTTCATAATAAATGTTATGAACGATAGTTTCATAATAAGTGTTATGAAGATCAGATCCACGGTAATGTGCTGGTGACCATGGGGGGTTTGGGGACTGGCAATCCTAGTCAGGAGGTTCAGGGGAGAAGACACATCCCCAGCACACGGGTAATCTACAAACATGCCAGAACAAGTCACGCCCTCTCCCTCTCACACACACACACACACACACACACACACACACACGATCATGGGATGTCAGGGATGGAAAGGCCCTCGGAGGTCATACAGTCCAGTGGCTTCCGATCTTTTAAAGAAGAGTCTTCTTTGGAGAAGCCCCATTCTTGGCCTCATCCCTGTTCCCCCAAGCTACCACCCTGGGAATGCCAGAGAACACGGTTTGGGTGCCACTGCTCCCGTCCAAGCCCCTGGGTTTACACAGGCACACTCCAAGGCCCAGGATAGAGAAAGGCCTTGCCCAAGCTCAGGCCATGAGTTGGGAACAGAGCTGGGGCAGAGGGCTGGGCCCTTACTCCTCCCCTCCATGCTCCGCAGAGGCTTCTCCCAACCCTCAGTTGTGGCTGCCTGACAAGCGCTGTGGCTGGGGTTAGGGCCATCAGTGATGTCCCTAAGAAATGAGGGAGCCCATGGGCCTCGGGTACCACGGAGGACAGAAAGGAAGGAGCCAGATGGGAATTGGTGTCCCCATCCCGAGCCAGCCACCTTGGCTGTGGGCAGAGCAGTGCAGCTAATGAGCATCTCACTCTGCTAAGGAGAGAAGGTAGGGAGCAGGGTGACGTGTGCGCATGCGCGTGCAGCGGAAGTCCATCCTACCCAGCAGTCTGGCACCAGCTTCAAGCTGGGCATAGACAAGGGCTTTCAGAGGCCAGGGCTGGCAGAAAGTGTCTCTTGGGGAACGGCTCACGACCCACATATATTCGTGACAATTAATGGTTCTGGAAAATTTTTCATTCAAACGAGAGATTTTTGATTTCAGAACCAGCCAAAACTAATGCAGAGTCAAGTGGCATGAGGAAAAGCGTGTGGGTTGGCAGCCGGTCCACCCTGGCTGAGAATCCAAGTTCTGCCGGTAAGTGCCTTTGCGATCTTAGACAAGTAATTGTAAACCTCACTGGGCCTCTGTTGTCTTGTCTGTAAAATGGAGCTGTAAGAGCTACCATTTGTGGAGCGTCTGCTTTGGCCAGGCTCCGGGCACGTGAAGAAATTCTCATTCCAGCCCCACAAGAGCTTTGCAAGTTACACTGCTTGAACACTGATCTCACACCAGCCTCACGGCCCGAGAGCCCCTAGCGGGAATGACGGTCACGTGGCGCCTCCTCACCCTGTCTGCTCGGGCTGCTTGTCCGTGCCACCCCCGATGGAGGGACAGGCTGTCTCCCCACTCAGATCAGGAACGGCCAGCTCCTGGGCACGTTATAGAGATGATCAAGGTGCGCAGGCAGCTGCTCAATGCTTGTTTCACAGACCAGCTGTCCCAGCCCCACTGGGAGCCCCCAAGACAGGGGCAGGGCCTCCCCACTGCAGCCTCAGCGCCCAGCCCAGGGCCGGCACACGGACCGCCGAACTGACAATGATGTACCCTCGCTCCGTCACAGATAACTTCATTGGTGGCTCAGGAAACTTAGGATGGTCCCAGGTCCCCGGCAGAAGCAAGGACAGAGATCCGAGAATTTCAGACGTCACAACTAGGGAGGGGCCCCAGGAGATGGCCTAGTTATTGGACAGATAGAGGCCCGCAGCCAGTGCCAGGAAGGGATGACCCCAAGTCGGCAAGAAGCTGGCGACAGAGCCTGGCCCAGACCTCACAGCGCTTGAGCCTGGGGGACCCTGCAGCCTGTCCAGTCCTCTGACCTCCTCCGATGCCGCCAAGCTGGCTCCACTACCTCCAGAGTCCACAGGCCCTGGCGGGCCGGACTGCAGCATCCCTCCGGCAGTCGTGTGTCCTCGAGAGAGCTGCCTCCCAGTGAGGCCCCAGGGTCCGCCCTGGCTTCAAGCCCTCCCCCTGACCTTGCAGGCACCTCAGGAAATCCCATTCTGGCCACTATCTGCTTCCTCCCAGCATCCGGGCCCCTCTGCTCTGACAGGCTTGACGCCAGCCAATCCCCCAGCCGCTCTACCCTCAGGCCAGAGCTCAGGCTCACGGTCCCCAGGATGCGGTCAGCAACCAGAGTTGCTTCCCAGATTCCGTCCCAGAGCTCTGAGGAGACAGCCGGGGGTCGCTACCGGCCTGTTGTAGCCAATTCCTCACCTGAAGGGCCTGTGCCCATGGCCTGTCAGCTTCTGACGCAAAGCCTGGGGGAACCAAGGGTTCTAGAGACTGGGGGCCAGGCTGACCGTGCCCACACCCCCTTCCCAGCTGTGTGGCTTAGGGTAGGTGGTGGAAGGCCTGCTTCCCAGGCAGCTGGGAGGGGTCAATGAGACAATGGATTTGCAAGGCCCTGGCAATACGACTGGTACCCACGAGCGGCTCTGTGAGGCCGGCTTTCCTTCCACGGGGAGGGCTTCTTAACCAGGGGCCCCAGAAGGATTTCCAGGAGTGCCAGGGACCCCCATAGAAGACCCATAGGTGTGTGCATGAGTCTTTTTCTGGGGAGAAGCTCCCATGGCTTTCATCGGAGCCTCAAAGCGGTCCCGTGACACACCAAAGGTTAAGAACCTCTCATCTAGAGTGTCCCCTCTCGGGTGCGGAGTGCGTGGAGCTCAGTCAAGAATCAGCTGCCCCCCATCATGTGGGGCCTGCACTGAGTCAGCCCAGCAGGTCATGGGGCTCTGAGATGTAAGAACTGCAGCATCCATGGGGCCCCTGAGCTGAGCCCAGACATCCCGGCACGGGAGCGGCCCACGCTGCCGTCCGAAGCCCCGCAAGGTGCACTGACTGCAGAGGTAAGACGTGAGAAGAGTCGGGGTGGAGGAGGGGTGGCGAGGGCAGGAGCCAGGCTTGAACGAGAAACCGGCTCAGGTCGGAGCAGCAAGGACGAAGGCCCAGAGGACACAGGACAGCAGCACAGGGGGTTTTGAGAGGTGGGGTGACACAGTGGTGCAAACCGTGGGCCTTGCCCCTGCTCGCCCACCGTGGGCCTGGCAACTTACCGCCCCGCTCCACGCCTGTTTCCTTCCTCGTAAAATGGAGACAGTCAGAGTAGCTGCGTGCAGGGCTGTTGTGCGGACTGAGCTCAGACAGGGAAAGCCCTCAGAACTGGCCGTTATTCCTGTCAGTCTAGTGGGGCCAGAGGGCAGGGCTCGTGGATAAGTCCGGTGAGACTCCTGTAAGCGGGGCTCACACAGGCCGGCCTGAGGAGCCTGGGCTTGAATACGTGCACTCAGGGGCGCCACTGGCTGTTTCTGCACAGACCGCTGCCATGTGCTGACGGATGCCGTATGAAGGTCCTGTGAACACGGTGGGCGGAGCAGCAGGTCATTCTTCAGCCAGTCATTCATTCACCAAATTCTTATTCATGCCAGGCCCATAAGGGACCTAAAAGAAGAGTTCCTGGGAACTAGATGCTTCGAATACCGCACGTGGGGCTGTTCTGTGCGGTGGAGCTGCGTGCACTCCGCCCCTCCCCCCGGTAGTGCAGCGCCCCTCTGTGAGTGGAGGCCAGGGCCCCGGGTGGGCACAAAGGGATGGGAGCCCCACATGACTCTATCCACACTCAACGAAACTCATCCTGCTAACTGCTGACGCCATGGCTTTGCAGCAGGAGTCTGTGGTAGCAGAATGATGACCACCCCCCGAAGTTGTCCATGCCCCAATCCCTGGAACCTGCGAATATGTTACCTTAAATGGAAAAATGTACTTTGCAGATGTGATTAAGTTAAAGATCTTTGGGGCTTCCCTGGCGGCGCAGTGGTTGAGAATCCGCCTGCCAATGCAGGGGACACGGGTTCGAGCCCTGGTCCAGGAAGATCCCACATGCTGCGGAGCAACTAAACCCGTGCGCCACAACTACTGAGCCCACGTGCCACAACTACTGAAGCCCATGCGCCTAGAGCCCGTGCTCCGCAACAAGAGAAGCCACCGCAATGAGAAGCCCACGCACCGCAACGAAGAGCAGCCCCCGCTCGCCACAACTAGAGAAAGCTGCGCGCAGCAACGAAGACCCAACGCAGCCAAAAAAAAAAAAAAGATCTTTGGATGGGGAGATGTTTCTGGATTATCTGGGTGTGTTCAATGGAATCACAAGGTTCTTAGTAAGTGAAAGAGGGAGTAAGGAAAATGGGTCAGAGTAAGATGTCATAATGGAAGCAGAGTCAGGGAGTGAGGGCTGGGAGAGATTGAAATTTGAAGATGCTCTGTCGCTGGCCTTGAAGACAGAGGAAGGGGCCGTGAGCCAAGGGATGGGAGAGGCCTCTAGAAACTGGAAAAGGCCAGGAGGCCAGCTCTCCCCTAGAACCTTCTGGAGGAAAGCAGCCCTGCCCACACCGTGATTTTAACCAAGTGAGACCCATTTTGGACTTCTGGCCTCGGAAATGGTTAGATAATAAACGTGTATGGTTTTAAGCCACAAAGTGTGTGGTACTTAGTTACAGTAGCAATAGGAAAGTGCTACAGAGTCTGAAGGAAAAAAGAGAAAGTAAAGCCATGGATGAAACTATTTTAGAAAGAGCACCAAACCAGGTGAAAGGGAACCTCGGGGAAATGAAAGTTTATTTAGCAAGTGCTCCAGGGGAACCCGCATGCGAATACAAGGGGAAATCCACTCAGATCTTTACCTCTCCTTGAACAATCCAATTTATTCCAAACAGGTTACAGAATTAGCTGTGTGGAGAGAAACAAGAAGTGAACAGAAGGGAGAACAGGCTGGTGAAGGGTCCTGGAATCATGACAGAAGAGGAATGGACGATCGATCAACCTGGAGAAAAGAAGATGAGAGTCCACAGCTTAGGCCAGAGCTGTCACGGGCAAGTGCACGCAGAGGACAGGACCGGGGCTGGTGGGTAGACATTTCAGAGAGAAGTGCAGCTCAAAGGGAAACTTCCACACAACTGGCACTGCCTGAGCCTGGAGCAGGCTGCCACTGGAAGCCGGGGGAGCATGTCCTTAGAGGTATTCCGATAGAAACCCAACCTGGAGAGGGGAGTCCTGCACCGCGCCGGGCAGAGGACTTGGGAACTGATGGGCCCCTCCGTGATCCTGGCAGTGTCAGGTGCCTTCTGCAGCTTTCTGAAAGTCAGGGCAGTCAGTGCTCTTCTGTCTGGATTTGACAGAAAGACAGAAAGTAGCGTCCGTCCAGGGACCTCTCAGCTCCCCGACACCTGCAGCATCAGAGAGGACACACAGAACGCGCGAAGCCTGAAGTGTGTCCATGGGTCTCACTCCCAACCCATTCCTCAGCGCTCTGGGGAATTAAAAGCAAAGGTTAACCATATGCCTTAAAGGCTGTGGCACCATGACAAATGGATTGGCCACCGCATTCTGGGAGGGCAGGTGAACGCCAAGGCCAGAGGAGCTTCCCTGTGGTGAGGATGGAGGACCAGGGAACTTCAAGGCTGCTGCGCCAGTGGGACAAGCCAGATGCCAGCCCTGGGCCGGCTTCCCCCTCATTTCAACATATTTGGGTCACCAGCCAGGGTCACCTCCTTTTCCCCAAGTTAAGTTCACAACCGAGAGGGTCAGCCTGAGGCCAGGGCTTTCCTTGTGCTCCCACGCCTCTGTCTAGTTGCTTTACTGAGAACCACAGGCACTTGATTTAGACGCCTGTGCAGATGAGGAAACTGAGGCAGGGAGGCTGGAGAACGTACCAGAGTCAAAAGGAGGCGACTAGGCTGCTCAGACCTGACTTGCCTCGGTTCCTTGAACAGCCCACGAAATCACGCCTCCTGAGAGAGGAGGGGCCTGGGAGGGGCCAGCCCTTGCCCTCTGGGCGCACAGGCTAAGTCTCTCTCACCGGGCTGACAGCATGGCTTCCCTCCTGCTTGGCCTTTCCCTCCCCCACTTTCAACCTGCCCTGACTGATCTCCTTAGAAGAACCCCACCTTGAATACCAGACAAAGCCTGGCGTGCTTCTGGAAGATGCACGTGTAACCTGCTGGAGATTTGGAAGTCACAAAACCCCGCGTCTCCTCGCCCGAGGGCTGCGTGCCTCCCCTCACCTCTCTAGACCCCCCTCCTGATTTCTTCTCACCTAGAAAATGCTTCCAAACCCCCTTCCCTAGGAAGGCCAGCATGGCCGAAAAACGTGATAAGCCAGCTGCTTGGCTGGTTTAAGTCAATCTGACATCGAAGGTCTGCGAAGTATAATTTTCCCTTTCTTTTCTCCCCTGCTTCGAGCAAACACAATTTCCAGTCCCAGCCATGACATCTTGCTGGCTGACGGTCCACGTAGTTCACTGACAGCCTGCAGAGAGCCCCTTCTGAGGAAAACCTGCCCTCCACAGCGGGCTGCAGCCCTGGCTTCACTTCTGCTCTTCTCAATGGCCTGGACGGGGCAGGGGCAAGTGAGGAAGCGTTGGGGACGTGGCTTCCGTGGCCTCTGTCACTTCACTGGACCCTGAGCAAGGCCCCTCACCTCTCAGAGCCCGTTTCCAGGCTGAGAGAAGGGCAGTCATCCACACGAAGCTGTTGTCAACACACTACGACGACACCTCCACCGTCTTCCACTGTCCGCACCCCAGGACTCACACGTAGGGCGCCTCGCGTGGGCCACGGTCTGTGGCAAGTACACAGAGCTCAGCCTCCTGTGGGACGGGATGCTACCGCCTGCATTTACAGAAGAGGCAACTGAACTCAGAGACATGGAGTAACCTGCCCAAGATCTCAGAGCGATGCAATGGGGGGAGCCCAGGGCTCCCCACTACCACCTCTCCAACAGCAGGCTTGCCTTGAACCTGCTTTACCAAAGACCATGGTCACGCAGAAACCCAGGGATGAGTCCCCGTACGTGGCCCCCACTGGCCCGGCCCCAGTGGAGCTTCCGGGACGGGGTCCTCGCTCCTGCCTGGCCTCCCTGAGAGAGGCCTTTTCATGAGGCAAGCCACTTCCCCACGGTCACCACCTCTTCCTGCTCTGAGGCCTCACTGAGGGCCTCCCACGTCCAGCCTGCCACACTCACAGCTGCCAGGCCCGGAGCCCAGGTCCGCCCCTGCCCGCAGTAGAGCTGTCTAACACACACATCCATGAAGCCAGCTAGGTAGCCCCAGGTGGGTTCATGCCACTGAGTGCACTTTGCTTTTCAAATGTGGTCAAGGGTGCATTAACCACACGATGCCAGAGCAAGGAAGAAAGAAGGGGAGAAGGTTAGCAGTTAATTTTATGGATTTGTGTATGAGGTTTGAAATGATAGAAAATGCATTTCATAGCATGCGTAGTATCACAGCTCCGTTAAGCAGCGAAGGAGAAGGAGAGAAAAAGAGAGTGACATTCGGTTACTGTTTCTCCTTTAAATCTTCGGGGGTTAGCCATCACTGAGGAATGAGGATGCAGGAATTTGTCTACAATTTCTTCTCTGCTAAAATCTGAAATGCTAATGTAATTTAATATAAAAATGAATCCATTCTAATTCACTCTTAGTATGTAGTTTAGCACAGAAGACTTTCTACTGTTACCATATCCATTTTCATTCATTTATTCATTCATTCATTCTTTCATTCATTCAGTAAACATGCGCTGAACTCCTATTCTATGCCAGGCCCTGGCTGGGCCCCCGAAGGAGCCGGAAGAAAACAGACACACACCAGGCTCAGGACCCGACCTTGAGCCTTGTGGTCTAGCAGAGGAGACAAGGCAGGGACCTAATAATTAAGTGGAATGTGGTCACAGTGCCCCGGGAACAGCAGGGCACTAGGCCGGAGGATCTGGAGAGGGACAGAGAACTTACAGCTAGAAAAATCATTTAGGAGGCTTGCCGCACTCCTGGATTCTATGATGACCAGGAAGTGGATCTAAGCCTGCCTGGCAACACAGGCCGGAAAGCGCCTGCTTCTCAGTCTCAGCTTGGCAGACAGCACGGCGTGCAGCCTGGGGCGAGTCCCTGCTTCCCTCTGGGCCGGTTTTCTCAAGTGTGACCTAAGAGCTTTGGACCTCATAAGAACCTATACGCGCGTCCAGGGAGAGGAGCCTGAGCTGAGACCCAGACGTCTGGGCTTCAACCCCTGGCCCTTCCGCCATCTTTTTGTTATTTCCAACCACCCAGCAGCTCCCACCTGCTCAGTCTTTGAGTGGGAACCATGGAGCCTGGGAAGGATGGCTGAACTTACTAGGTGGCCATTCTACTTTCTGTTGTCCTCAGATCTTGAGAATATTAATGGAAGACCCGTGTTCCCAAACTGTCTCCAGGCAAGAGCAATACCAATGCCAGTAATGTCAAAACGTCCAGCAAACAAACACTTCTCTTCTGTCCTCTCTCCCTTCCCATTCCCTTTACAAGGTACAAAACAAAATACGCCAGAAGGGATGAAATACAGCTCAAGCGAGCTGAAAGGTAAATTAAGCGGAATGCAGGAGCCCTCTTGAGGGCCATTATGACTGGCCACTCTTGGGGTTTCCTGGATACCACCGGGAACCAAGGCCCCTCTTGAGCAGCTCTGTGCACTGGGCTGGAAGCCTCTGAGTGGAGAGGGTTGTGGACCCGGAAAGAGCCGAGTTCACCTTCTACCACTCTTGCGGACACTTCCAAAGGGTCGGTAGTATTGCTACCCACCCCCATACTGACCTCAATTTGAGGAGCGATGGTGCCTCGAGACTCCTCCTGGGGGCTCACTCGCTGTATTCATTGCCTAGGGCTGCCATACAAATTGCTGCAAACCAGGTGCCTTAAAGCGACAGAAATGTATTCTCTCATGTTATGCAGGCAAAAGTCCCAAATCGAGGTGTCAGCGGGACCACACTCTGGGGTAGAATCTGCCCCATGGCACTCTCCTAGCTTTGGGCAGCTGTCAGCAGTCCTTGGCTTTCCTTGGCTGTAGTCGCATTGCTCCAATTTCTGCCTCCGTTTTCACATTGCCTTCTTCTCTGTGTGTCTCTCCTCTGCTGTGTCATAAAGACCCTTGTCATTGGACGTAGGCCCCATCCTAAATCCAGGATGGTCTCATGTTGAGATCCTTAAACTAATTACATCTGCAAAGACACTTTTTGCAAAGGAGATCACAGTCACAGGTTCTGGGCAGACGTATCTTTTTGTGGGGGGACAGCACTCAATGCACTATACCCCCCTCAGAGCTCTTGTATTTTTGAGAGCCAAGTGGCAGCACTCAGACAAAGAGAGATTCTGCCCTGGGCAACTGGTGCTCTCATCAGTTCTGTTGGATAAGAGCATTCTGGAAGACTCAGCTCACAAGACCCCTTCCAATAGAGTAAAGCATGGACTCTAGCGTCAGTCTCCCTGAGTTTGCATCCTGGCTCTACCACTTCCTAGCTGCTGTGTGACCCTAGGCAAATCACTTTACCTCTCTGTTCCTTAGTTTCCTCATCTGTAAAATAGGGATAATTGACAGTGCCTACCTCGTGGGAAGAGTAAGGCTCTATAAGTGTTTCCTCTTATTTCCAGTACCCTGCTGTTAGCACTACCGAGGCAAGCTCCTATCATCACACCCATGTTCCCAGAAGCAGAATCATAACCGGAACATAGAACTGGAAGCAGTCCTACAGACCTACAGACTATGGATTCTCCAGTAGCCTCAGTCAATTGAAAAAGGGAGGCTCACAGGATGCAACTGACTCGACATTTACATGGACGCTCTTTTATACTGAAAATCATGATAATGAGACTTTTTATTTTTTAAAGCAGAGGAGCCAGAATTTAGGCCATCAAGGAAATGTCTCCCTTCAAAGTTGTCCCTCGAGAGGCTCTACACGTTTTCTCATAGCTGCTGTTGTTCTGACCCTGTGGGGCTGTAGATGTGGCCCTTGGAGACTGTGAATTATACCACCCTTTGTAGCCCAATCCAGCCTTTCCTGGTTTAACCATCCACCTTTCTCCATATTCTCTCAGAAAGCCTTTTGGGTTACTGATAATCAGTAATTATCCTCCAGTGATACAGAGGTGTGATACAGAGGTGTTCTAGGACTGGCTCCAGTGATACAGAGGTGTTCTAGGACTGGCTGGTCAGCTCTAAAGGCAGACTCTCGAGACAAGTCCCACAGATGCTATGAGCACGGAGTACCCACTTACAGCTCCTCATGGGGGTTTTGACGATGGTGAGCCTGTGGCCACTTTCTAGTACTGCCACATCCCTTACCTCATTTTATCCTGAACAAGCCTGTGGCTAGATGCTTTACCATCCCTTTACTAATGACGTAATGAAGGACTGGAGAGGGTGACCAGCTTTCCCAAGGTCACACAGCTAGTCCATGGCAAAGGGGAGAGTTGAACATAGATTTTCTGCCTCCAAATTTATCAATCTTTCCATCACCCCAGGATGAACACAAATGAGTCACATTACTTTAGAGGAATTTCTTACATGTTTAAAATAATTTTCTAATTGTCTACTTTGTCCTTATTCCCAGTCTGAATTGGGGGAAAATGGGGATCGGTCTGCTCTGTGCTGCGGGCTGAGCCTGGCACTTTGCTTTGCAATCAACAACTGTGTGTGCACATGTCGAGATGCTGGCGCAGTCTGGTGCCACTGGCCTTTAAGACGTCCTAGTCTTTGCGGTCCCAGGTGCCCCTCTGTTCATGTGTAAACAACAACAAAAAAAACAAACAAAACAACTTAGTATTAAAGAATTACTGTTACATTTTGAAAAAAAAAATCCGTTTTGCAAAAAAAGAAAAAAACCATAGTGATAACAGAAGAGAGAACGTTGGCCTCAGAGGGATTTTGTGAATCCCGGTCTTTCCTAGGATTAGCGATTGGAAGTGTTCTCCACTGGGGGTATGCAGGGGTACCTTTGAGCTGTCCTACAAATAACAGCACTGGCCCAGGAATGAGGTGGCACTCAGAGTCCTTCCAGCCAAGTAAATGGGCCTGGGTGGGTCGCTAGCGGAAGATGCTAAGAGCAGGTGGCTGTAGAGGTGGACATGTGATTCCCGAGGCTGTACCAAGGCTGCTCGTCACAATGGCTGTATGAAACTGGAACAGAACGAGAGAGGGAGGGAGGCAAGTGGGGGACAAGGGCATTTTCTTATTCTATGTAGAAAAATAGGCCATTTTAGGATGGAAGGAGGCCAGAAAGCGCACTGAGAGCTGCCTCCTCTTTTCTGAGCCCTGAGCTTTGGCACAGTGTCATTTTCCTCCCGACACCTGTCGAAACATTTTTAAAAGCAAAACAGCCGTTCCCACTAGTGACTCCTATTATTGCCTTTGGTGAATTTCCTGCACTGGAACCATCCTCTCTGGGAGGGGATGGTGATGCCTTTCCTCCACGGGGCCCCAGCCGCAGGGCATTACTGTCCTCTCCTGAATTTCCAGGGGCTGAAGTTCTCACTCCCCGGCAAGCCATGCTTGCCATTCTTCATCCCATTTCAAAATAAAATCCGAGTCCCTGGATCATCAGAAGGGAAATCTTTGGTCCCAGGAGGATCTAGGGCCTTCACATATCCTTCTCTGCAGGAAAACTCCACCTCATCCCAGAGGGAGAAGGTGCCTAAGCCTCCCTGGGAGTTTCATTTTCCCATGAGGCTTTGCTGCTAACTTGGAGAAAACTCCTGGGCCCCAAATGAAGTTGGCCATTTCTGCTCTATTTCCCCCGAGGCTCTGGTCTCAGCTGTGAGAATCAAATCAAACCAGTCCTTGTGAGGAGTCTAGAATTTCCTACACTTTGCATTTGAGAAGACTGCTGGACTCCCGTGTTGCCCTGTGCAGACTCTCATCGTCCTTGCCAACCCCGGTGGACAGAGGGAGGCCTCTGAGGAGACAGCCACGGTCTCAGTGTCACTAGTCTGCTCAGAATACAGGAGAGGGCCTCATGGGAGCGGCTGCCCAGTAAGTAAATATTGGTTGAACGAATGAGGAAAAATGTAGCCAAGTAACATTTAAAAGGGTGTCCAAGTGAAAATAAACAAAGAGCTAAGAGGGAATTGGGTCAGCCGATCTATCAGTCTCTGCCAGCACGTGGCCCTCACAGCCAGGCCCTGGGCCTCTCCGCACAGCCCCGGCCTGTCCCCATCCCAACCACACTGGCCCAGTCCACACAGATGAGCTTCTGCCTCAGGTTCCCTGCTGAGTACGTCAGCCCTCGCTGGACCTGGAGCCCTGCACTGAGCCCCAGTGTGCTGGGATCGGGTCCTGTCTCCCTGCCTGGCTTCTGTCTGGTCCCTCCACAGAGGTGACAGACAGCCCCTCTCCCCGCCAGCTGCCGCCGACTTTTGCTGCGAAAGTTTCCGCGTCTGGCAATATACCTCCAAGCCCAGACTTCGAAGGTCGCCAGGCTTCCACTGCCACACTGACCCGCAAGATGAGCCCCACCTGAGAGGCCAGTACCTGCGGAAGCCATACCCACGTTGCCTCACCACTCTGACTGCTGGGCCTTCTCAGTCCCAGCTGTCTCCTTGTCTCCAGCAGGCTACCCTGCTAAGGACACGGCCTGGCCCGCCACTGAGTCCCACGCAGGATTCTGCCCAGGGACACACAGAGGACATAGCACTAAGTGTTAAGTGGGAGCTGTGCCGAGTTCATTCCTGTGTCAGATGCAACAGGGCACCTGTCACCAAACCTTCCTCATTGGCCCCCATCACCACCCAATCACATTGGTCACAGGCAGCTCTTCCTGGAAGAGACACAGTTTTCCTTACACACCAATGACATCCCAGTGGCCAGCTTTCACCAGAGCACTAAGTGAGATCATCACAAACTGACCTCATGTCAACACATCCTTAGGAACAGCCACTACGTCTAGCCACTGGGGCCTCTCTGAACTGCTTTCCTCAGGGCCCGCGTCTCAGGGTAGCCTCGTGGGCAAGGCTTCACTGCGAAAGCGTACTTTGGCACTTCTAGATACAAGTTCCCTTGACTGGGACCAAGAAAAGCCCATCTGTGCCGCAGTACTTTCTATGGTGGTAGGACAATACCACTAGCCCGCTAATGAGCCTTTATGGAGTACCCACCGTGTGTCCCACCCCGGGCCTGGCCCTTCCTATTCACGCCCCGGAAACACTCCACGGAAGGGTGAAGTGATTGGCCCAGGGTCACAAGTCACTAGTAAGCGGGGAAGAAGCAGGGTTATGACCCAGGTCTCTCTCACTCAGAAGCCTTAGCTCTCATCGCCACCTCGATTATCTCCCCGTCCTTGGCCCGGCTCGACCTGTCTGAATCAGAAGCTTCAAAGCAACACGGGAAGATGGGGTCCTTGATGAGCAACCTGTGGGTCTGTCTGTAGGTAGGCGAGCATGAGGCTGCTACTTAGGATCCAAACCTAGATACGCTGCTAGCAGGGGCCCTGTTTCTCGGCTTCCTCAACAGACTGAGCTCCTTGAAGGTAGCTACAGAGTCTGAGCCACGATACACTGTAGCACCGAGTACGAGGCTTGAGATAGTGGTGTTTTGGGCGGGATCCATGATCGGCACCATGAGAGGGCTGAAGGGCTACAGGGACGCAGAGGTAAAACGACCATATCAAGCTGAGGGTCCAGAGCTGGGACTTGAAATATAGGTTTGTTTGTTTGTTTGTTTTAAATTGAGGTATAGTTTATTTACAATATTGTGATAGTTTCAGGTGTAGAGCAAAGTGATTCAGGCATCCATATCTGTATCTGAATCTATGTAATCTCTCTATAGATAGATTCAGACATATTGATAGATACAGATATAGATTTTTTTTTCAGATTCCTTTCCCTTATAGGTTATTACAAGATACTGAATATAGTCCTGTGCTATACAGTAGGACCTTGTCATTTATCTATTTAATATATAGGAGTGTGTATCTGTTAATCCCTAACTCGTAATTTATCCCTCCCCCCTTTCCCCTTTGGTAACCGTAAGTTTGTTTTCTATGGTTGGTGAGTCTATTGAAATCAACGTTTGATTTTAGACAGGTGAATCTAAGGGGGAAGATGTGCCAGGTAAAGGGATGGGCATAAGCTAAGTCATGAAGTCAAAGCAGAGGCTCAGAGAGTCTTAGGGTAACAGCAAAGACTAAATCTGGCTGGAGCACAGGGAGTGTGGAAAGGATGAGATGAAAAGTTGGAGGGCAGGTTGGGGCCAAATTGCGCACGACAGAGTCACAGTGTTCACAACCACTGACGACGGAGCAGCTGCGATGGGTCACGTGCTGGGCCAGATGCTCTGTATTTATTATTATTATTTAAATTTTTATTAGAGAACAGTTGACCTACAATGTTGAGTTACTTTCTGCTGTACAGCAAAGTGTATCAGTTACACATACACATATATCCACTCTGTTTTAGATTCTCTTCGATCCTCACAACAGCTCCATGAAGCATTATTATCTCCCTTTGACATATGAAAAAACAGAGGCTCAGAAGGAAAAGTATAGTAAGGTCACGTATAAGATAGAGCTGGCATTCGAAGTCAGATCTGCTTAGATCTAAAGCCCAGCATCTTCTCCCCTGTTCTCCACTGAACAGATGAACTAGGGAAGGCTTTGAATGTCAGGTGGAGGAGGGCCTGCTCCTGGGAGGTGATGCAAGGCAGGGCAGTAGGTTGAAAGAGTGAAATCTGAGAAGGGAAAGACTCTCAGCTTTTCGTGGTAGCAACTATTCTAACTGCTCTATCACTCGGGCAGCACCTTGGATCCTGGGTTTCATGAGGATGAAGAGGATATGAGGAAGCCTTCTAGAAGTCAAACCCCGCAGCAAGGCTAACAGGAGTCAAGGTGAAGTTTCTGTAGACCTGTTTCTTTCGTGGTCTGGTAGCAGCCAAATGGAAGAAAAAACATAAGCCCTTCATAAATGGTTTGCAATGGTCAACAATGAGTTTCCTGTGTATTTAAATCAGGCCCATTGGAAATATGTAAATTTTCATCTAAATACTTTGATCCTTCCGATTGGGAGGTTCTTTGAGAAACTGTCCTGAGTCTGTGGCCTTCTGTTTATTTGATCTCCGGGCTGGCTGGGCTGGGGAGACTCACCCTAGAATTGTCTCCGCCGAGGCCTAGCGGACTGTTGCATAGGAGCCCGTGGCTCTCCCTCCAGAACTCATGCTATTTGACCACCACACTGGCCTGTTCTCTAGCAAAGGCTAGGCTAGAGTAGACCTGAGCTGCAGATGGGCCTGCCGTTCAAAAGGCTGGGCCTACAGCAACGCGGAAGTTCCTACCGGCAAAGGCCCAGTGCCGTGTGAGAAACCTCTGGAACGCATGGTCAATGTGCACCAGACAGCAGGCTGCCTCACACTAGAAGGGGCTGCAGAGGGTGTCTAGGCCCCATGGTACAGATGCGGAAAGTGAGAGCATCTGGGCAGGGCAGCAGGCTCCCACAGGCCACAGAGTGTGTTCAAGCTGCTCTCTGGCCTAAAGCCCAGGGCTCAGAAGTTCTTAAGAACAATTTGACAAGTTCCAAAAGACTTCTTTTGGATGAGTTGTTTTGAGTTCAAATCACCTCAGGACGGAACTGCCGCCTATTTGCTCTTTTGACTTTCTTTGGCTTCCTCACCTAATAACATAAACAATAATAGTAAGACAGTTGACAGCAGCTTGCATATGCATTTTCCCCTGGACTCTTCGCAACAGCCCTATGAGGTTGATAGAGCGGAGATTTTTAAGCCCGTTTATACCAAGGAGAAAACTGAGGCTCCAAGGAGATGAGAAACTCATCCAAGTCAAGCAAGTGGTGGAGCTGAAACTTGAATCGAGTAATTCTATTCCAAGCCCAGCACTCTTTCCCCTCCCATGGCCTTCTCCGGGAGCGGTACCAGCGAAGCGGTTTTCTGCAAAAGCAAATCGTGGTCTTTCCCAAGCTGCGCTCAGTTGAGATAAAGCATTTGCATGTGACCTTGTCCCCTCCGCAGCCCCTAGAGATCACACCCCCAGCCACCTGGGGCCCAGCACAACCGCTCTAAGTCCCAGCCAAGGCCTCACTCCATCCGAGATCACCTGGGGACTCGAGCTGGCTCTTCCACCCCTCCCTCTGTGGCAGAAAAGACTCACATGCAAATGAAGTGGGACATTCGTATTTGCATTGGGGGAGATCAAATCAAACATGATGACCACATCCACTAAATATTCCAGGCATTTCCTTTCCAGTTTTCCTGCCTGTCACCCATTCAATCTGGTGTAAAAGGGCCATGCAAGAATGCGATAAATATTTTTTGCTTCCTAAACTGGCATTTAGCATGAAGAGAGAAGGACTGGGGTCAGAGAGTTAACTGTCGAAATATTTGCTTTCACTGGGCCAAGTATATGTGGGAAGGAGTTGGGGTCGTTCGGGATCGAGGTATCACTGGAGGGGAAATGTAGGCGCGATGTTCAAGGCAGGCTTAGTCCCAAATCCACGGCCGGGACACGCACCATCTTTGCTGTGCTTCAGGCTACTCAGAGGCAGATGGGCCAAGAGGTGGACACGCTTTGTGAAGAAATAGGTTTGTGCCTAGTTGCTGCTTGGCTGCTTAAAAGCGTGTTACTTTTCCTACGTGGAATTTGTCTCGAAGGACAGTGAACGGGTGTCTGCTTAGGACTTGTGGAAAGGCTGACGAGCAGTACGCGTGAGGCAGGCGCGGGCAGGACCCACATGAAACCCTCAACTGGGCTGGCAGGAGGCCACCTCCTACCCTGACCAGAAGGCCTGTCAGCTCCCTGATCACAGAGCTGCAACACAGGCCTGGAGGCAGGGAGGTTTTGCGTGAGAAGGGAGCTCAGGGGTGGGATGAGTCAACGCCCTCAATCTGAGGCCAGAGAGGGGAGGGACTTGTGCAAACCCGAGAGCAAAGCTGGGGCCACGGTGCTTCTTGTGCTCCAGGCCCCCCCCCACCACGCGGGCCACAGAGCTCAGGGGTGGACAAGCTACCTTCTTTCTCTCTTGCTGCTTGTCCCGAGGGGAGCCCCCTCCCAGGGCTTAGGAGAAAGAAAGTGGTGGCACGGATGACAATGTCCCCAGCAAAGAGGAGCTCTGAGTAGATCTAGGACCTGTTTGCAATAGAAACAGGAGAAGTGCCACCTCCCGACAAGCCCTTTCCCACTGGACTGGACCTTCCTTCTCAGATATGCTCCGTTCAAAGTTCACCAACTCTGCACGTGACTCCTGGGGCCTAGCTCAGCCAGGCTTTTCTGTGGGTCTGATGGACATAGAAAGCAGCAGCCTTCTAGAGGACGGGGCAGACAAGTTGCACTTAGAATGTGGTTTTTGAGTGAGTGACTGACAAACTGGGCCTATCATCCCGGTGTGTGTGTGTGTGTGTGTGTGTGTGTGTGTGTGTGTGTGTGTGTGCGCGCGCGTGCGCGCAGGGCTATCACTCCTGCCACCCCCCATCTAACTGATGAGGAAACCGGGGCTCAGAGGGCTGCCCACGGTCACACAGCCAGCATGTGGCAGAGCTAGGACTCGAAACCAGGTCTTCAGCCTCTCTTATCCCCCAGTCTTTTCATTATAAACAGTGTAGCCTAGGGGCTAGGAGGCTGGCCCTAGAATCAGAGACCTGGGTTCAAATCCCAGTTCTACTACTTTACTTACCTGATATGGTACTGTGACCATTAAATGAACCAATATATGGTCATACTCCATGCTTAACACAAGTCCCAAAAGACCCTTCTCACCTAGAAAGGCAACAGGAAGTCTGGCTACTCTGTGCTAGACCACGAGCTGGGGGGGTGGGCGGCACAGCTCTCGGCACCTTTGCCTGACCCTGCTTGGGCCAGTCCACGTGTACACCGGTAAGAAGCAGATCAATGACATTTCCTGGGCCTCTCTACTCACCATCCGCATCCAACCTTTTGTTTTTCTTTTCTGTCTCTTCCATAATGGAGGGAACTCTGCCCCCTCCCCTCAGCCCTGGGTGTAAAAAGAACACCCGGACCCTCCCTCTGGGTTTGTGGGCACAGAGGACAGAAGCACTTGCAGTGGAGGGACACTGCCCCCACCCCGCCCATGTGCTCGGTCACATTCGGTCCACCCTCATCGAGTGACTGTGATTGCAGGCGAGCCCCAATACCAGGCTCTGTCAGGACACGGAGAGCAAGACCTTCCCGGCTTGGCTGGCCCCACAGCTTTCCCCTGGATATCCTCACTTTAGTTCCATAATCATGCCTGGCAAGAGTTATCACCCCATTTTATAGAAGAGGGAAAGGAGGCTCTTGGAGCGATACGATTTGTCTGTCCATACTCACAGGGCCGTAAGTAGTCCAGCTGGGATTTGAATTCAGGTCTCTCTGTGCCCTAAGCCTATGTTCCTTTGGCTCTCCAGGGGCTGGACGGGAAGAGGTTTATAAGGAACTCTTTTTCTCCCAAAGGGGATCTGGGTCAGACCAGAGGAAGCAATGGGCCTGGGCTTCTCAACTGGAAGACTCCGTGGCTGAGCTGACTAAAGAGCTGCATGGAACCGCGTGGCTGTGAGGTTAAATCCATGGCTGCCTCTTACTAGCAGTCTGCTCAATTCAAGGCAGGCCTTGGCAGCGGTAGTCCTGGCTGGCAGTGTGCATGTGGTCAAGAGAGCATGCCCCAGAACTCCATCCCCTTATGGCCCTTACTATCCTAAACTCCCATTACCCATTGTTATGGGCTGAACTGTGTCCCCCACTTTCCCTACGTTGAAGTCCAATACCTCAGAATGTGACTGGATTTGGAGACAGGGTGTTTAAAAGGGCAATTAGGTCAAAATGAAGTCATTAGGGGGAGCCCTAATCCAATATGACTGGTGTCCTTATAAAAAGAAGAGATTAAGACACAGACGTGTAGAGGAAAGGTCACGTGAAGACATGGGGAGAAGGCCATCTATGAGACAAGGAGAGAGGGCTAGAACAGATCTTTTCCTGACAGGCCTCAGCAGGAACCAACTCTGCAAGCACCTTGATTTTGGACTTCCAGCCTCCAGAAGTAGGAGACAATAAGCTTCTGTTGTTCAAGCCACCCAGTCTGTGGTACCTTATTACGGCAATCCTAGCAAATGAATGTACCCACTTATAGAGCTCTATCCTCCCTGCTGGATCATGAGCTCCTTGAAGCCAGGAGCCCAGCACCAGCCCAGTGCCTGGTGCCCAGTGGATGGTCAGTTAAGAGTCACTGAAGGGGCTTCCCTGGTGGCGCAGTGCTTAAGAACCCACCTGCCGATGCAGGGGACACGGGTTCAAGCCCTGGTCTGGGAGGATCCCACATGCCACGGAGGAACTAAGCCCGTACGACACAACTACTGAGCCTGCACTCTAGAACCCGCGAGCCACAACTACTGAGCCCGTGCACCTAGAGCCCGTGCTCCACAGCAAGAGAGGCCACCGCAATGAGAAGCCCGGGCACCACAACGAAGAGTAGCCCCCGCTCGCTGCAGCTAAAGAAAGCCCACGCACAGCAACAAAGACCCAGTGCAGCCAAAAATAAATAAATAAAGAGTCGCTGAAGGCAACGTTGCCTGGGGTGGGCGGGAGCATATCAGACTGGGAGGCAGGCTCCCCGTTCCTCTCAGGACAGGTCTGGGGGGCCTGCCTGCTGCGCCTCCCTCCCTTGATCTTTGGCAGTCAGAGGGGGTCTCCTTCATGGAAGAGGGTGTGAGCATCTGCAGCAAGGAGCCTGGTAGCCCGTGCTCCTGGAGACTCCAGGTTGCTCTGGGAAATACTCTGTGCCGGTTCTCTTCTCCATACAGCATGGGGTGAGGGCCTTGACAATCAGGTTCTGGTACCTGAGCGTCCCGTGTACCCGTAAGTCTGGGATGTCTAAAGCATGACGATTTGGGGAAAGGGGTGGTCGAGATCTTGGAAGTTAAGTAGGAAGTAGAATGTTAGGGTGAGGAGGGCCCTGAACACCAGGCCTCGGCTGGGACTTCGTTCTGAAGCCAGGGGAGAGCCAGGCCTTCAGAGCGGGCGGCATGACTTCACAGTGGGAGGAATGTCCTTCACAGTGGGGATAGCCTGGAGCAAGGGAGACAAGAGAGTGGGCTTTGCCAGCACCCACGTGCGATGTAAGTAGTCTGAACCCCAGAAGCCAAATGGTGAGTGATGGCTGAGGGAGTGAGGCGTTTCTAACTGGGCAGCTGGGGCTATGGTAGGCTTCCTGGCCATGACCTGAAACTGTCCAGCCCTGTGTGCTCCCCAAGGTCAGAGGAACTTCCATTGTCTCCACAGAGTCCACTGCCAAGCTCAATCCGAGGGCCCAGCATAGAATCAAGAGTCTCTCAGGAGAGGTTTGTGGACCAAATTAATTTGCAGAAGAAGGAACGAATGCTAAGTTTCTGTTTTAACCCTGTAGAACGACCTTCCGCCCCCTAAAAGATGCAGGGAATGAAAAGTGGGGAGACTTCATTGTGAAAACCAGCTAATATTTCAACTCAAAACTTCAGAGGTACTCACGGAAGTCAGTTCCTGAGAGCAAAGGGGAGCTGCAACTTCCAAAGGGCAGTAGCCCTCTGCGATTTCCACAGACATGCAGAAGAGGAGAGTCCAGATCTACAGTGAACCAGCTCCATCCAGCAGCATTAATCATCGAGGATGCCTTTGCATCTGTTTTGGTCTAACAATACAGGAAGAAAAGGTCTTTCCAGGGTCAAAGAAAATGCTGTGTTCAGTGCCACCCTTTGTTTATCTCCGAGCTCCTTTCTGCGAAAGTTCTGCAAAGCCCTCAGGGGCATGCAGGACAGCCCCATCCCCTGGGAAGAGCAAAGGGCTTGTCTGTGAGTCCTTGGGCCTGCTGCCTGGGTATATATACTCTGACATACAAATGACATCCCATGCCACAGGTGAGATGGCCAATCAGTAAGAGAGGACTTGCAGCTCTCCTGGAATTTGTCCTCAGTAAAGCTGTCAAGACCTTCAAAGACTGGGGTCCACAGCGGGGAGTGGTTAGCACAGGTTGGTGGTAGGGCTGCGAGTAAAACGCAGAGAGCTTGACTCCTGGGCCCAGGCTCCTCGCACTGGACCATCCGGCCTACTTCTCAGGCTAGACCCACAAGTCCCACCAGTCTGACCATCGTGATAGAATTGTCTGCTCAAGTCAATGACAATTAATTTGGCTAATTTCTTTTCTGATCCCAATGATCACTTGTTTGCATTGGCCAGGAAATGAGTTTAAATGGACTGGTTGTTCAAATAGGTCCTTGACGACGGTTGGGCATAGAGGGCTTTGTAATTTAGAGTCCGGGGTTGTCTGTCACAGTTAACGGTACATCAAAGAGCAACGGATTAAGAATAGGCCTAACTGGTCCATCCAGACAACGGAATACTATTCAGGAATAAAAAGAAATGAGCTATCAAGCCATGGAAAGACATGGAGGAACCTTAAATGCATATTGCTAAGTGAAAGAAGCCAGTCTGAAAAGGCTACATGTTGTATGGTTCAATATATATGACATTCTGGAAAAGGTAAAACTATGAAGACAAAAAAAAAAAAAGAGAAAGATCCGAGGTTGCCAGGAGTTTGAGGGTAAGTGGGGAGTGACGGGGGTGGAACACAGGGGATATTTAGGGCAGAGAAACTACTCCATGTGGTACTGTAATGGTGGATGCATGACGTTATGCATTTACTGAAAACCATAAAATTGTACAACACAAACGGTGACCCGAATGTAAACTATGGATTTGAGTTAATGACACCATATCAATATTGGTTCATCAATTATAACAAATGCACCACACCAATGCAAGATGTTAATAACAGGGGAAACTGAGGGAGTATATGGGAACTCTCTGTATTTTCTGCTCCATTTCTCTGTAAACCTAAAACTCCCCCAAAAGTCTATTAATTAGTAAAAATAAACATTGATAGAATAGGCCTAAGTGTCCAGATATGGGAGGAAACAGTGCAGGGCTGAAAGCTTCTGTTCCATAGCAGACAAATAGGCAAATGCCTGGTAGACTCTGAAACCGTGGCTAAAAGTCTTCACCAACACATGAGGGTAAACACTGGACAATTTGGTCCTGTATCTAAGTACTTAGGAATAACTTTTTATAGGCATTATGTAGTCATGGTTTTGGCGATAATGCTGTATGTAGCTGAACAGTAGCCCCAGAGCATATGAAAATGGAAAAAGCAAAACAAACTAGAAACTCAGAGGATAGTTGTCATTTTTTATATCAAAAGACTTCAAAATTTTCCCTTTCAATCTAGACCAACTGCATTACATCCTACGATTTTCTCACTGAAGACAGAGAATGTGGTTACATACCAAGAAGTGGAACTCTTTAGCCTCTCATTGTTCTTCTCCAGCCTTGGTTTTTGTGCTAAGTCCTTGAGTGCCTAAGACCTGGAGCAAATAAACAGATATGGCAATAAAAACATAAAAGAACGCAGGAGACAAACACTACTGGGTTGACCTTATATGTACAATTGACAATTATGGAACATGGCACTTAGACTGAATTCTACACACAGTTCAAGGTACTTCAGCATAAGTATCATTAACTCTGGCTTTTGTTGAGTGAGATCCCTGGAGGTGGGACCACTTTCAGATAGTTCAAGAGGTCCCTCTAAAACACATTCTTTTCACAAGAGAGAAGACTTGGTATTACAGAGATGGCAATTCTTCCAAAATTGATCCATAAATTCATTTCAATTTCAATAAAAATTTGAATAGATTTTTTCATCAAACTTGACAAGCTGACAATAAAATTTACATGGAAGAGCAAAGGGGCAAGGATATGAAAAAAACCCTCACGAAGAAGAAGAAAAGAATGAGCAGGGGATCATGCTACCAGACAGCAACATTTCTTATGAGCCTACAGTAATAAAACTATGTGGTATGAGCATAGGGGCCAAGTAAATCAGACCACTGAAACAGAACAGAAAGCTCAGATGTAGGGAACCTTCGTATATGACAATGATAGAACAGCAGAGAGGCAGGGAATGGATAGACTATTTAATAAATAGTGCTTAGATGATTGGATAGCCATGTGAAAAAAAAGGAAATTCCTATACAAAAATAAGTTCCAGGTGAATTATAAAGCAATATGTAAAACTAAAACATTAAAACACTAAAAGAAAATAAAGGAGACTATATTTATGATAAGGTAGGACTCCTTAAGAGAAAAACACAAGCCATACCATAAAATATTAACAAATTTGACTTCTTTTAATTAAAACATTTATAGAACAAAGACAACATGAAGTTCAAAGATACCTACAGACTGCGAGAAGATATTTGCAAGATATAAGTGGCAAATATTCGCATTTATAACGTCGTAAAACATTCTCAGGTCAAAAAGTAAAAGACAAACAACCCAACTAAAATGGAGAAAAACAAAACAAACAAACAAACAAAAACCATGATCAGGCACTGCATAGAGGATGAGACCCGAAAGACCATTCAAGACATGAAAAGCTAGTCAACTCCCTACTTATCAGGGAAATACAAACTAAAGCGAGAAGACACCTTTCATGCCCATCTATTTGGCAAAAGAGTAAAGTCTAACAGTATCAGGAATGTTGCTGACGATGTGGACATACACTGTTGCTGCAAGCACAAGCTTGGCCTGACTGCTTTGGAGACCCCTCTGATGATGCTTCGTAGACAGTTGCTTAAACAATTACTTACAGTGGAGCTCAGATAGCTCACTTTAGACCTTTGCTCTTTTCTAAATTAAGTACTGAACACTAAACATTTCTCTATAAGCACTATTTTAGCTGCACTCCACAAATTTTGTAATGTCATGTCTTCATTTCCATTTAGTTCAAAACATTTTCTAATTTATCTTGAAATGGGTTATTTAGAAATGTGTCGTTTAATAACCATATATTGAAATAACCAAGAAAGTGAGAAGATGACCCACAGAATGGGAGAAAATGTTTGCAAACCATACACCTGATAAGGGACTTGTATCTAGATATATATAAAGAACTCTTTAAAAAAACGTTATTGAAGTATAGTCGATTTACAATGTTGTATCTAATTTCTGCTGTACAGCAAAGTGACTCAGTTATACAAATATATATATATATATATATATATATACATATATATTCCATTCATATTCTTTTCCATTATGGTTTATCACAGGATATTGAATAGAGTTTCCTGTGCTATACAGTAGGACCTTGTTGGTTATCACTTCTATATATAATAGTTTGCATCTGCTAATCCCAAACTCCCACTACATCCCTCCCCCACCCTCCCTCCCCATTGGCAACCACAAGTCTGCTCTCTATATCTGTGAGTCTGTTTCTGTTTCGTAGATAGGCTCACTTGTGTTGTATTTTAGATTCCACATTTAAGTGATATCCTATGGTATTTGTCTTTCTCTGTCTGACTTACTTCACTTAGTATGATAATCTCTAGGTCCATCCATGTTGCTGCAAAAGGCATTATTTCCTTCTTCTAATGGCTGAGTAATATTCCATTGTACATATATACCACATCTTCTCATAAAGAACTCTTACAACTCAACAATAAAAAGACAAACAAAAAAATACAATGTTGAATGTTATTCCCAAAGAAATTGTTTCCTAACTGAACTCTCCTGTCAAACAAAATTGTTCTATTTAATAATGCTTATCACCTATATTATACAGATGCCCTGTGACAAAAACAATCTTTTGAGATGAGGTAAAAACCTCAATAGTATCTCTCCTTCTCATTTTTTTTTCTCATTTATCTGCAATCCTTTATCACAAAGTAAAACAAACAAGAAAAATACGAAATATACTGAGCACATGTTCAAATAATGTCGACTCCTGACAGTTACTTGGCATTGACATGATGCTTCCATGGGTCTGATTGGCTCAGATTAAATATTTCATACCCAAATTTGGCTTCCTTCTCTATTTGACCACAGCCTTACATGGTGACACAGCTTTTTGTTCCAGCATCAATCCTGAAAAATACGGTGGCCCATTTGGTTAGAGCAATGTGGACTGCAGATGCAGTCTGTCCGGGGCTCAGCTAGCAGCCCAACCACACTGTACCTGTGAGTCGCGGGGGTCACCTCACCATTCCTGGAAGGCCAGTGGAGTAAATGACAAGAGAGCAGGAAAGGAGTCAGTGAGGACTCACAGCTGTGTTAACCAAGAACACCAGATTTCCCAGGACAGGAGCACTTCCAATAGTTGGCTTCATTGACCCGGCTCTAAATACCTCTGTTCTTATCAGACTATGGTCTAGAATTGTAACTTCAGGGCTAGGAGATCTCAGATACAGCCAGAATCACCTTTCCTTATTTGGTATACTTGCTCTCCCCTGCCTACTTCCCATTAGGGGCTGATTGGCAGTGAAGTCCCTAAGATGAAAGAAAAGTCGGCTAGGAAGTGGAGTCTGGGAGTAGCCAGGACAAAGCCGGGGAGGTCAAGCATCTGTGACATGCCACTGAGTCTCTCTGAACCTTCAATTCCTCGTCTATCAAATGTGCATCTCATACCCACCCTGCCACACCGGATATGAGGATTCAGTGTCAGAATGCACAGAAAGAGCCCCTAAAGGCTCTGGCACAGAGCCAGCCCTTATGCTGATTAAGAGTCGACCCCTGGGGCTTATGGGAAGGGGATCCTGGGTAGCCATCCCAAGACGGGAAATAGCTCCAGAGCTTCCTCCACGCCACACAGGACGACAGCTTGGAGAACGGGCCCCATGGCTGGGTGGTCACACAGCTTGCCCTAGTTGAAAGCCAGCATCTTCTGAGTGCACAGGACCATATGACAACATGTTCACTGGGTACTTTGGGGGAAGCAGCCGCCGGGCAAAAGAGTCATCCAGCAAGTCCTCTCAAAACCCCAGTTCAACCTAGAATAGATGCTATGCAAGGCCACTGCAGGGTACTGCTTAATTGAGGTGACTCTTTTCCTCACCACTCTTTCCACCTTCATCCGGTATCTTTTAGTTAATTGTCAAAAGGTTGTGCTCTTTGCAGCACCTGCTGTTCCAGTGGCTGCTACAGCTGGGACTTTGAGGCTGCCTGACAATTTCCGAATTCTGATCCTAAGTTGAGGACACTGCCAGAGCAACACAGGAGTGGCAGAATATCTAGGGTAACCGTGTCATGCCACGTTGACTTCTGTGGCTTGCTCAGTACATTCTGGATTTATTATCCTCTTTAGCTGCTGTGACCTTGAGGAAAAGCCATCTGAACTGTAGTGTAAGTATAGCTCACTTAAGAAGGGGGATCTGCTCTACATCTATTAAATGATGTCTTTCAAACTGAAATGAGTGTCTTTGGAGTGACACTGTCTTGGATTACCCTTTTGAATTATCCATGCTCCTTCCTTTAACACAACGGAAGGCTGGCATCACCATCACACCTCATTCTGAGGAGTTGGGCAGAGATAGTTAGAAGGAATTTTTATTAATATCTGTGAATGGGTACTCTAAAAATAAAGGAAATGCTTTTTAAAAAAATAACTGCATTGAGACAATGCCTACTTTCACAGAGCTTAACACGTGTTGCCATCATCTGTTTGATGGCATCTATCCTTAAAATCAATTTGTAAGTATGTATTGAGTATCTGCCATATGTGAAAGAGAACATTCCACACTTTAAACACAGAAGCTTAAGTAATCATAGAAGACGTGATGCTGTCACTTGAGTAAGAAGAGTACAAGAAATGGAGAGGGAACTTGAATTTCTGTGTACCTACTATGTGCCAAGCTCTATGCTAGGTTCTCTCTCTCTCTCTCTCTCTCTCTCTCTCTCTCTCTCTATATATATATATATATATATATATATATATATATATATATACACATACACACACACATATATTTATAGTTACATGTCTATAATTTTAATTTTCTTAAGAACCATAGAAAATAGGTGTTATTAGCTCCTTTTAATAATGAAGAAAGTTGAAGTGGGTAGATATTAAGCAGGTTATACAGGGCCATACAAGCAGTATGAGACACAGGCAGGATTCAATCCCAGTCTATCTGACTCCAATGACTGTGTTCTTTTTACTTACTGCGTTGATATCTAAAAATATGGTTCTTCAGATCTGGGGCAGGAAATGTCCATGATGATCCTGGATTATCTTACCATACCTAGCAAGGAAGCAAAGACTACTAAAGTCATGTAAAAAGGACTTAAGGAGCCAGTTTAAAGAGGCTCCCAATGGCCAATGCAAGCCTCAATATGAATAAGAACAATGGATTAAAATACATCAAATATGTTTAAATCCATAAATTCATCATTATATTTTTTAAAAAAATCACTCACTGACTTTACTTGCAGATGCTGGCGAACTAGCTCAGTATTTTGAATCAGGCATTTATCTTACCTTCTTATAGAAGCTGTGCCCTCAGATAACCAAGTAGTAGATAAACAGACATATTCCAGCCAACAAATAAAGAAGGAAATATAAAGTAAGAATATAACAATTTTGCAATCCTTCATGAACGAATGAATCTAGACTTGATCATCAGTGGCTGACATCAAAAGAGACAACCAGATAATATGTCTGACATAGTCTCACCAAAACCAAAGCAAAAAGCTTAAACATGAATCCGATTAAGCCTCTAAAATCAACTACTAATTTAGAGAAAACACGGAGTCCGAGGGTACTTAGCATACCTATTCAATGTAACGATGGGGATGCAATCAGCAAAATTCAGACTGTGGGAAATGCTACAGGGAAAAGAATACATGTTCTTCACAAAATAAATTGCAAGATGAAGAAAGATCGGGGGGAACCTGTGGGTTAAAGGAGACTAAAAGGCTATATCAATCAATTACAGTATCTCTTCTTATTTAGGGCTTTATTCAAACAAACAAGAATCCTTTTACCCCAATTGTAAGATAATTGGAAACTGGAACACTGGCTGGATATTTGTTGATTTTAGTGAAGTTTTGTTCATTTTGAGCTGTGATAATTGCATAGTGGATATTTTTAAGAGTCCTAACACTTCAGAAATACATACTGAACTATTTACAGCTGAGGTCTGCAATTTGCTTCAAGATATTACAGAAAGAGGGAAAGTGAATGTGGTATAGATGAAAGAGTGGCCATGGGTTGATCATTTTTGAGGTTTGGTGATGGGATTAGGGGTATCCTTATATAATTCTATCTGCTTTTGTATGTCTTTTTCATGATGAAATGATATAAAAACATATATATGATTTGAAGAGACATACATACAAAATCCCACATCTTGGAATTGATCCTACAGATATACAGTGGAATCACACCATATGCATATGCGAGTCATACAGATTCAAAAGTAGGCACTCAGCATACAGAGAGGGAGAGGGGAGAAAGGTGTGAGAGAGACAGAAAGAGACAGAGACAGAAAGATAGAGGAAAGAGAGTTGAGAGAGACAGAAGACAACAATTGAAATGGTGTAGCAAGTTGTGCCTACCATTCTTCTCAATGACCCTGCTCTGCCCTAGAGAGAATGTAAAGTAGATGCTGTGATTCTGTTAATCCCTCAGTAAGTCTCAATTCCCATGTGCCTCTCACAGAGTGAGCATCTCGTTGTGATGCTGGTATTTAAAGATACATACATGTCATTCAACATGGCTCATAACTACAAGCTCATCTCAACAGGTGCTGAGCCAAAGACCCAGAGATCTACTTCAATACTGGAGGACAAACAGGCAAACAGACTCTGCTGGAATGATAAAGATACGGTATGTCGGCCTTCCTAAGGGAATTTTAAGGGTGTTATTGACTATATGGGATTTTCACTGTATGTGGTAGTTAAATAATCTAACAAAAGATGCCAAAGTCCACTGTACCCCACACGGGTGTGCAAGGATATGTGTAAAATATTTTTAATATACCATTGTCATATTTTAAAAACTGGAGAAATCCCAAATGTTCACTAATAGAGGATTGGTTAAACACAGTGCATCCCCACAATGGAATACTTTACGGAGCCTTGACAGAGAAGAAGGTAGATATTTCCCAACCACTGATAGGAAAAGATGTCCAAGACATAGTGTTACATGGAAAAAGCACGTGGCAGGACAATGCATGTGGTGTGCTTCCATTTTTGTAAATAACAAAAGGAATAAAGATGTACCTATGGACACGTACACACCATTGTTTATTACAGGACATTTCAAGAATACACAGGAAGCTGGCAATAGTAATAGACTCTGATGAGAGGGGATGGGAGTTTAGAGTGGGAGAGTTACTTCCCTTGCACTGTACACTCTTCTATATAGTTTGAAATCTTATCATGTTCATGTATCAATACTGAAACTTTTGCTGAAGTATAACACACGTATAGAAAAGTGCATAGTTCATACCTGTACAGCTCAATGAATGAGCATAAAGTGAACACACCCAAGTAACCACTACCCGGGCCCCCAGATAGAACGTTACCAGTCTCCAGAAGCCCAGTCAGGCCCATCATCTTCCTCCCCTTCCTCCTGAAAGTTAGCACTATTCCTGATTTCTAATACAATCGTTTAATTTTGTCTCTTTCCAAATTTTACAGAACTTGAGTCACACAGCGCATGCACTCTTTAGGGTCTGACTTATTTTGATCAACATGATGTTTGTAAGAGTTTCCCATGTTCTTGTTAATTTGTACCGTATTCCATTGTATACATGCACCACAATTTATTTATATATTTACTGTTGATGGATATTTGGGGTGTTTCTGTTATTTGGCTGACACTAAATAATGCTCTAATGGACATCCTCGTATGTGTCTTTTGGTGAATACATGCAGTGGAATTACGGGGTAGATTGCTGGGTCATAGGGTCGATGTTTGTTTAGCTTTCCAAAGTGGTTGTATCAGTTCAGCCTTCAGCTAGCAGTGTATGCAAGTTGAATTAACTTTTCAAACAAACAAGAACAAGAACAAAAACAAAACCCTAATTCAATTCATATAAGCATTGTTGATTTGATTGGTATTTCTGTGTTATATTCTGTTTCACTTGTAAAAGTTAAAGACATGGGTCACTATGTTACCACATGTGCTTATGCAAGGTTCTTGTGACAAATCCTCATTTGAGTTTCATGTCAGGGAGAAGATGATCTTAAAAGATACATACATACCACTGTAACCCTTAACCTTGACTGCAAAGAAATCCGGAGTTAATGTCAGTGTTCAACAGCTATAGCATTCCACTCATTCAAAGTATTTGGTGATATCGACTCTTTCTTTTTCAAATAGACAATTCTGTTCTATGTCTTACTTTGCATTATGTTTAAACTGGTAAGCTTCTGCAAATCCTTTTGGAAATAAAGGAGAAAGGTTAAATTGTAAATAAATAAAGCAAAAATAGTTCTAGTCCCAGATGGTGAAGTTTTAAAACAAAATTTAGGAAACTAAGGCTAATGCAACCCCAACAAGAAAAGTACAGAAAAGCAGCAGTATAGAATGCAGTGTTCTGTAATTTGTGATTGGCCAATCACCCGGTCACATGGCTGGTGGCCTAGGCAATGTCAGGCTTGGATGAGTCCTAGGTTCTCACGTAACAAAATGCCGTGTTTTATCTATGGGAGAAAGGTGGCAAAAGCAGTGCTCTCCCAGGATTTGGGAATTTTTGACTCAATAGCCTTTGGACAAGACCCTCTCCCCAGACAAAAGTCCAATTTCTTCTCCTTGAACTGGAATTAAATCCACATTTGGAAGGGACACACAATCTACTACCACATTTCTCAGTCAAGTATTGCCCCCTTGGAACATCTTCCTAGCTGTGCTTCCAGGCAGATCGAATCCCACATCCTTCCTGGTCACTGTCAGAATGAACCCTAGCCAATCCAGAGGTCCACTTTCCTCACCTTGGGATGCTGCTCTGATGTTCAGTTAATGCTTCGTGAGTGTATCAATGAATTTCTTAGATCTCACAGTAGTGACCAGATGGTCTTAATAAGAGCTTTCCATTTGGCTCGGGGCTAAGTCTATGCTCAGTTTCAAATGGATATCACAAAGAATAGCAGCTCAAGGGAGAAAGAGAGCCTGGGCTGAGGTCCCAGTAGGGTTTCCAAAGATCTGGAATTCGAATGGAACTTTGAAAAATAGATAAGGTATAAAGGTAATAAGGTAAAAAGGTATAAAGGTATAAAGGTATAAAGATATTTGGTAAATCACATATGCAGAGCAATATGCCCACAGACCAAAGTAGAGGGAATGAATATCAGGAAAGGAAATTTGGGTCAGTTCACAAGGCCTTGAATGCCAAACAAAGGAATTTAGATTTTATGCAATTATTGAAGATTTTTGAGTAGGCTGAGAAGAGATCACGACAAAAGAATTATTTCAGGAGATGAATCTGGCTGTGGTGTGCAGCACAGACTGGCTTGGGGAGGAAAATAAGTAGAGATTGTACTGCTATTGCTATTATCCAGACAAAGACAACTAGTGCCTGAAGTTGGGAGAGAGCAACAGAGATGGAAAGGCAGAAACAAGAAGAGTACAAAGGAATAATCACCAGGGTTCAGAAGTGATTAGATGTACAGAAGGAGGCAGAAGGGAGAGCTGAGAATGCCACTGAGGCTTGGAGCCCAGAGAACCATGGGACAGACACCTCTACCACATGTGGCGGCATCCTTTGTAATAACAAAAGACTAGAACCAACCCAAATATCTGTCAATATGGACTGACTGGTTGAACAAACTATGGTTCCTCTTTGGGATGGCATGCTATACAGTTTTAAAAAAAAAGGAGGGCTTCCCTGGTGGCAGTGGTTGAGAGTCCACCTGCTGCTGCAGAGGACACGGGTTCATGCCCCGGTCTGGGAAGATCCCACATGCCGCGGAGCGGCTGGGCCCGTGAGCCATGGCCTCTGAGCCTGCGCGTCCGGAGCCTGTGCTCCACAACGGGAGAGGCCACAACAGTGAGAGGCCCGCGTACCGCAAAAAAAAAAAAAAAAAGGAGCAAGGAAGTTCCCCATACGGTGACATGGAACAATCTCTAGGACATGTTAAGTGGAAAAGGGGGAGCAGAGCAATGTTTGTAGTACATGTTACATTTGTGTAAGAAATAGGGGATGGAAAACTACTTATTCTCACTTGTTTAATATTCAAACATACAATGGATGCATAAACCAAAACCTAATAAACATGATTGCTGTAGAGGGAGGGAGGATAAAGAATGGAGGCAGGATGGAAGCAGGACTTTTAGAATATCTCCTGTTATATCATTTTGACTTTGGAACTATGTAAATGTTTTATACAAATTAAATTTAACAGGGGAAGGAAAAACAATCCCCAAAACCCAGAAAAAAAAATGAATCAAACTGTGTATCAACTTGGTAACATAACCACACAGAGAAAAATTACTTCAAGTGACTTTAAAACACAGTACTTTGACTACCTCCCTAGCAGAATTTATTCTAAAGGCAAAAGGAAGAGCAAAGACATCTTAACTTGCATTCGGTAGTCTTGGTAGTAACACTGGAATTGTTCCTTTGAAATTGTTACAGATATAATATAGGGGAATGCAAGTAATTATATTAATATCATTAGGAACCAGGACTTTCAGAGTGGGAGAGAAGAGACAGTTACAAAATCAAAGATGTTAAGTAAAAGCCTATACTCTTAAATTCAACTTTGAACTCTCAGTAGGAACTCATCGCTTTCCCTTTTTAAAAAATACGCATTTTCTAAACTCTTTTAACTAAAAAGAAAAGACCTGACAACCTAGCAGCGGTGAGGAAACCCAGCCCTCAGAAGGGACTTAACCTGCACACCACAGTGAAAGTTCCAAGTCTTAACCACTGGACCGCCAGGGAATTCCCAGACTGTGCTCTCTTAATACCATTTTACATCAAGAGGAACTAGAGCTCCTTGGAGAAATGGCTGACTCCAGGACTGGGTTTGGAATCGTACAAGATGAGCCTGAAACATCTCATCAAACCAAAAATCAAGAAATCTATCATGACAAAAGGAAACAGAAGCCAACTTGAAAGGACCCTCACTGACCTAAGATGAGACAACTTTAGCAACCAAATGAACGACTAAAATGGATCGAAACACATTAAAAATCCATTGGTTCATAGCAATACTTAAAAGACTTGGTTGGTCACCATTGGAGGTTGCTAGGATACCAACTCATTCCGAAAATTGATGTTTTTAAAAGGAAGGTATCGAACATTTATCCTGCCTTTCTTTTTTTGTTTACACCGTAATTCAAGGTAACTAAATGGCTGATAAGTAAAATTCTTCTTTATAGAAAAGCCCCAACTAATAAATGAAGAAGGAATAACAATTAGAAAAATGCCATTTTGCAACTCTTAATGAAATAATGGACCTAAGCAGTAATCATCCCTGGTTGTTAAAGCCATTAGGGGAAGGGGTGATGGGATCTTTATAATGGAGGACTCCAGGTGATACTATCTGAGCCCACTGATCAATGTTAGTATAGCTAAAAAGTGGGGGCAATCAGACATTATTTGCCTCATGAAATAACGGGATAGAAGGTACACAGCCTTGACTGTGAAGTATTCTTTCCCCAGAATTTCAACCTCGATCTAATCAAAGCCTCTAGACATAACTACCAGTTTACAGAGGATAGAGAAACGAGTTCAAGGGCCAATACGAGGAAACAATCAAGCCAATCGAGAATGTGAGACATTCTTCAGGGCAAATGACCGGGTTTCTCCAACAACTCAAAAGCAATAAAAGACTTAACGAGACATAACCAAGTGCAATGTGTGGGCTTTGTTTGGGTGCGAACTCCAACAAATTAACTATAAAATGATATCCTTGGGGAAATCAGGGAAAGTTGAATATGGATTGGGTATTTAATGATATTAATGAATTATTGTTAATTTTGTTAGATGTAATAATAGCATAGTAGTTATTACATTACATATAACATATGTAATGTATTATAACTACATACAATATATATGATGATGTATTATAACGACTATGCCATATATATGTGTATATATATATATATATATATATATATATATGAGCTAAAAAAATTGAAAGGCACTACTGCTAATGAGAAAAGAGAAGATGGAGGAAATGAGAAAAGAGAAGATGGGGAAAGAGGTAAGTTTAGGGAAAAAGGGATGAGAATTTCATTTTTATTTTTATTTATTTATATTTTTAAGTCCTTTTTCTGCCAGTTGCTAGCTGTGTGACTCTGGGCAAGTTCCGTAACCTCTCTGTGCTTCACTTTTTTTATAACACATTTTTTGATGCTATTTTTTTTTAATTTTATTTATTTTTGGCTGTGTTGGGTCTTCGTTGCTGCGCGCGGGCTTTCTCTAGTTGCAGTGAGCGGGGCTGCTCTTTGTTGTGGTGCGCGGGCTCCTCATTGCGGTGCTGCGGAGCACGGGCTCTAGGCGCATGGGCTTCAGTAGTTGCAGCACACGAGCTCAGTAGTTGTGGAACGCGGGCTTAGTTGCTCCGCGGCATGTGGGATCTTCCCAGACCAGGGCTCGAACCCGCGTCCCCTGCATTGGCAGGCGGATTCTTAACGACTGCGCCACCAGGGAAGTCCCGGGATGAGAATTTTAAACATGAAGTTCAGGAAGACAGCCAAAGAACCAAGTATAGATGTGCAGCAGGAGCTTAAAAATGCACACTTGAAGCTCAGAAGAAATGTCAGGGCTGGAGAGAGATTTGGGAGTCGTTCATATAGATGCCTCTAAGGAGTGAAACCTTGGGATTCGGTTAATTTCACTGGGAAAGAAGAAAGGGCCCAGTCCAAAACCTAGAGAATACTTAGATCACAGTGAGGTGGGTAGTGGAGGTGGAAGAGCAAAAGGAAGACTCAACACCAACAAAACAAAACGAGGAACGAGGAAGTGGTCAGAAAAGCGGGAGAAAACCCCAAATAGTTCAATCTCATGGACATTAAACAAGGAAAGGATTTCAGGGAAATGGTGGTCAACGGTGTTGAATCCTCGAACAAGACTGAGGAGGATCAGGCCTCAGAAAGTAGAGTATCCCTTACCTTACATTCCTACTATCCATCCAAATTAACTTCAGGCTGACAGTGACCTCGCTAGTGATAGTGAGCCTCTAAGAAACCGTCTTAACCATCAGCCTCCATCTGTTCCTTCATTCATTCCTTCCCTCACGCACCCACTCGTCCAGCCACTCATTTAATCAGCATTACTGAATTTCTGCTCCAAGCCAGAGCCCTGCCGCGTTCTGCAGATACTGAAACAAATACAGTATCTGCCCTCCAGCTTAACGAGGAAGACAGACCTGGAAAAATAATGACCACATGGTGCTAACATTTCAGCATCGACTTATTGAACGTATGTATATTCTGGGCCAGGCACTAGGGGAGGCACTAGATATACAAACACAAACAAGAGGTTCCTGCCTCCGGGGCTCAGAAAAACAGCTGGGAAGGCAGACGGAATTAGAATATGTTGCAATGCGGACTAGAAATACGAGGAATGTACAAATTATGTGAGAGCGCAGAGCAGAAAATGAAGCTTGTAAGGCAGTCTGTGAAATAGGGACTATTCGTATGTCCATTTCACACACAAGGAAACTAAGGTATAGGGAAGCGGGGTTACAGCTGTGAGTGGCAGAGCCAGGGTTCAAGTGTGGGTCTGTGAGACTCAGGAGTTCAGGTTACCCACTCTGTCATCCTGCCTGAGGGCCTCTTCCAATACCCCCATTCCCCTTCAACTGTGCCACGCTGGTCACACCTCCAAGGGCACAGAGCAGGTGATCAATGAGTGTCTGCCGAATGAATAAGGGAAGTGTGCAACCTCACAGGGCTGTTGGAAAGGTTCACTGAGATAAGTACCAGGTCATCTGAGGTCACAGTGTAGGGTGGCAGGTGAGGATATAAAGACCCCACACCCAGAGGATCTCTGCTGGGTGGGCCACTATTACCAAAAAGAGCAGTCAGGTAACCAGTGTGTCTGGACAGCTAGTGATAGGCATCGGGGAGCTTTGAGACTGGGGGGCAGGACCTCAGTCACAGGGACTGGGACGGGAAGGGGCAAGGGCTAGGCACAGTCACAGCCCTGGAGGGCTCGTGCTCTGAATGCAGGGGCTCAGGGACCCAGATCTAGTTACCCAAACTAGGCCAGCAGCACAGAGAGGCGACAGCCTGCCGGGCTGACCTGGTCCCTAGTCCACCAAGCCACGAGAAAGCCCTCTGATGGTGAAGGAGGAGGAAAAAGAGGGGAAATCGAAGGGGGAGGAGGCCGAGAAGGCCGAAGAAGAGGAGGGTAGAGGAGAGGGAAAGGAGAATAAGGGCAGCTGACGTTTACCCAGTGCTGAGGGTGGGCCAGGTGCTGGGCTGAGTACTTTACAGGCAGTCAGTAACCCAACCATCCCGTGAGGCAGAAACTAACATTTAACTCTCCATTTTATAGACGAGGCATTAAGTAACCTACTTGACGTCACAAAGCCAGGATTTGATCTCCGGCAGCCTGACCCCCAGGCAGGGTTCTAATCCACGGAACTTTCCTGGGTCTTACGGTCTTACTGAGATGGGCTAAGCTTGCTAGGGGCAAGGGGCTCTGCCCGCCTCTTCCTGCACCTATCCGAGCCCTGCCGGCAGGTAGCAGTGGCCCTGGTCGATGATGTACATGTGACTAGTCAGCACAGCAGAGAATTAAGAATCTGCTCCAAATATTTCTTTTGAATTGCAGAGAGAAGGTGCTGGGGCGGGGAGCGGAAATGCTTCCATCTCCTCCTGTGAACTCCTCAGGTCGCCAATCCCTTGATCTGGAACAATGAAGATGTTAACAAGGCCTTGCACCGGGGTCCTGCCCTGTAGTTTACAAAGTCTTTCACATACATTACTTAACGTGTCACTTTGGAAAAAACAATTGGAAAAAAAAAAAAAAAGCTGGTTCTTGATCCTGGAAACTTTCCCCAAAAGATTGTGTATTCCTCTCCACTTCAATCCACATATATTTCCCAGATGTCTCTGGTCTTCCTGGAATTTCTATTAAGAATTTCAGCGATCCCAGCAAGAATGTTCAGACATCACAGTTTCTACTAACATATGGAGCCCAGATCTCCTGGTGTCAAATTAATTTCGCTTTCTACCCCAGCTGGGGCCAATGCTTCCACAGGAATAGTAGCAGGGAAACAGGCTCCACAGGAGCTGAGGTGTCATTCCTGGTCTCTGTTCCATGAGCCCCCAATTCAATTCCCCCACTCTACTCAGATCCCCACAGCTAGACCCACTTATCCTTACGCCTAGAGGCTCAAGCCCAACCCAGTTCCCAGACCAACCCATTCACAGGCATAGGGGCCAATGCCTGGCCTTAGCCCTGAGGCTGCTCTCCTGGATCTGGTACCCCCAGAACAGCGGCCTGAGAAGCCGTGATGCTCCCGGACCAGAACTCTCCCCAAGCCCACCTCTTACACTGACGCAGTCTTAACAACTAGCCTCTTGCCTCGATTCCTATCCCTAAGTTCTCCATGTTGTCCTACCAACTATCTCTGCCCCCTTTAGAACTAGCGCCCTGGCAGATGAGAATATCTTACTTGTCTCTTCCCCCAACACGTGGCACGGAGTATGGTCCTCAATGCGTGCCTGCTGGGTGGATGAGCCCTTCCGCCCGGCCTTGGCCTTGCCCACCCTTTTCTCTGGAGCTGGAACCTTGGCCCACTGATGGGTCTGGCCACTAAGGAGGGGACTTCTAGATGATGATTCCCCAATTGGCTGAAGATCCAAGCAATACTCACATACCCACTCTTTAGCTGTGTGATTTTGAGCAGGTTACTGAACCTCTCGGTGTCTCGGTTTCCTCATTCGTAAAGTGGGGAAAGAGCATTGCTACCTAATGGGATTGGTGTGAAGATCAGAAGAGTAAAGCTATGTTAAGTGCTTGGTACAGCGCCCATCCATATAAGTATCTGCTCCTGCCATTGCTATTACTGTTGAGTTAGTTACTGTGGACCCTTCAATGTTGACCATTTCCCAGAATGTCACTGCGGCCCCTGGGCCTGCTCCCTTGCTCCGCACCCACTTGCCTGCCTCTGCCTGTACCAAGGCCACTTCCCCAAGCATGTGTTCTGGCCCAGTGTCTGTATCCAGCACCAGGGCTCGATTCCCTCTCCCCCACTGCCTGGCCTGCTTCTGCCATTAAGCCCATCATTCCAGCCGCACAAGTCTTAGCAGGCTGAACACCATCCTTCTAACAACTGTTCTCTCGGGGCCGGGCCAACCCTAGGGCGAGCAGAGGTGGGAGAAAGCAGTGGGCCACGTCCCTGGGAACTAGGTGTGGCTGGACAACCCTCTGCAAGCCGGAAAGACCACTTCCCCCGATGGCGGAGCCACCCTGGGAAGAGTGTCACAAAGCAGGAAGGCAGCTGGGCTGTTTGCTTCGTGGGGGGTAGGGGTCCTGCCAGTGCAGCTCCTGACATAATCAAAAGAGAATCCTAGCATCTCAGGGACTCAGGGTCACACTCTGAGGGAGGACAGTGGCCCACCCAGCAAGATCACTTCTTTGCTGCTCAGAGCCCTGGAGGCTCTGCAGACCTGCTGACGTGGGGAACGTCTGACACGGGGGTGCCCTTAGAACTCGTTTAGCCCCTTGCCTTTCTCCTACAGGTAAGGACACTTCAAAACTAGCCTCAAAGAATGGCTTGTCTTGGCAACTGGACCCAAGCACTTCTTGCTGGCCTATGAGCCACAGCGTCGCTCTTATCCTCACTGCTGGTTTCACATCTTCCCCATCTACCACCTTAATGCCTGGTCCATTTGGTCCCTCAGCCTGAGCAATGCACTTTATGGACTTGGGCTGCACCTCAGGGCTTTTCACTGACTGTGCTGCTCCAGGCAGTGTCTGCACAGAGAACCTCTCCTTCAGCCCCAGCCAGACTGGTCCCCTCCTTTGCCTCACGTGCATGCAGCTTCCAGGTCATGGGATTCGGGCACTGTGGCCCAGAAAAGCAATAATAATAGCAACACAAGCTCCTTGGCAGCAGGTGAGATGTTTTTAACTTTTAAAATGAAGAACAGAATACTAGTACAAATCTCAGTTTCAGCTCTGCTTAGCTACACGATCCTGAGCAAGTTATTCAACCTCTTCGAACATCAGTTCCTTTATCCATAAAATGGAAACTACACGGGATACCATACCTGAGTGCCTGGCAGTAGGAAGAGCTCACTAGATTCTAACTAACAGATGATGTAATAACCTTTACATCTTCGCCATCCATCAAGCTGGTGCCCCAGGGCAGTTGCTCAGTAAGTGCTGAGTGAAAGATGTTTCCTGACCTGATCAGCCCAATCACCAGGTGAGGCAGGTAGAGGAGACCCTGGCCTCTCCAGGGATGGAGAGCTGAGGCTGGGTGGCTAAGTGACTTGTCCCAAGTCAGAGTTAGTAAGCAGGAGAGCCTGGACTGGGAGCTTCTGTTTCCTGACTCCCAATTTGCTGTTTACTATTTTATGTCACCTGATCAAATTTAGGGCCAGAAAGGAATGTAGAAATTACCTAGCATATCCTATCATCTCAGAATGTGAAAACTGAGGCCAGAGAGACCAAGGACGTTTCACAAGACCAAAGAGCTAGTCAGCTGGGGAGTAGAGCCCAGGTCTCTGACTGCCAGCTTACTGATCTACCAACAACACAACAGCTTAGCTTGCAAAAATCACCTCACTGTTCCTAGTTCAGCAAACGTGGTCATCCTAGGCTCCAGGCTACCGCAGCTTTCTAAGGAAACACCCAAGTGGTAAGTGCAGAGGCCTCCTGCAATGACAGGCCCGCCCTCAGAGGACCAGATTCATTCTTCACAGAGGGTACACTTCCCATGTGATTTGAAAAAACGTGTCAACGCGAAGCTCGGTGGCAATCAGGAGTGCACCAACAGTCACAAGCTCGGTGGTATGGAGTTCCATGTTGGAAGTGGACCCTACAGAGTTTCTGGAATGTCAAGCATGAGCTCTGAGAAACACCCTCCTTGGCAGGTCCTCTAAAGCAGCAAAGACAGTTAAATGAGGCCCAAGTAGCACAGGGTATTATTGTTTACATGCGACCCTTATCCCAGGGCTGTGGGAAATGGAGCCAAATTCCACAAGCTCTTCTCTCGCGAGAGATGCTTGGCAAAGCAGAGAAGGCCAGCAATGCTTCTTGGTCGGCTGTTCTTTCTCGAAGTCAGCTTCATTCGAAAACAAAAGATGATGTCCTCAGAATTTAAGCTCCGACCCCGGGGAGATGCATTAGGTTGTTCCACTTGGAATTAATCTGAGGATGCAAAAGTCAAACGAGCATCATGTTTGCCTCAAATGAGGAACACATGAGGAGGGGGCAGAGGTGAATAACTCATTCATCAATGTAACAGAAAAGGGATAGCCACTGCTCTTTGAAAGGCTTCCAAATTCAAAGGGTTTCAGCTGAAACACGAGGGGATGTTTTCTGTAGAAGAAAGTCAACACCTTGTATTCTAATAGTACTTTTTTCCCCTTGAAAATATCACCAAACACATCTGTTACACACTTCCTTGTAGTTGGGCCACGGTGAGTGCAGAAGCCTGTGATTGATGGAAGAGGCCCGTCTCCGTGCTCACGGCATGCCCCGGCCAAGCACACAAATCAGGAGTACCTTGCCCTACATCCTCGAGCACAGGCAAGCTAGTGCAGGCATCCACAGGCTCAGTAAATGCCATGCTTCTTGGTTCCCTCCGCTTCCGATATAAATAGCCACAGCAAATCTTAGACAAGCGGTCTGTCTTGGTTAGCACACTTGCGTGGGTCTTGGCAGTAAAGGAGAAAGGCCTTTGGAAAGCACCATCTTTGTGGACAATCTAAAAATGATAACATTCTGCAGTTGGTTTTACTCTTACTGCATTCACCTACCACTTACTGCAGGTCAGGTTCTGGGCTAGGTGTTAGAGAAGAAGAAAGGAGGAAACAATCAATTCTGTCTTATGGAGCAGGGATTGGGCTCGATATTTTTTGAGCTGGTCATGTAGGACATGAACAGAGCTTTGACAGACATGGGGATGGGGATGGAGTACTAATGAGAGAAGATGTAAGAAGGAAAGAAGCTGGCTAATGGCTCATGCACTCATTTGCTTAAACAGTTGGAATCACTGGATTGTAAATGGTTGGGGCTGTCTTCTCAAAGTGAATGAGTATATTCATGGAACACACACTTGGTATTAATAGGACACAATGCCTTTTTGCAAAAGACTGCATGGAGTCGAAAGCAATGGACTCCCATAACTATGTTAGTATTCATTTATAAGATTTCTGAAGCTTCTAATAAACAGGAATTTGGTCTTGTCTAATTGGGTTTTAATAGTTCAGACAAAATTAAGAGCTAGAGGAATTTTATATGGCCTGTTTTTCATTCAAACTTTCTATAATCCTCATCTCTTTAGAAGCTATAAATTATAACTTACCCTCATAAGATTATAAACAAAGCCCATAAGTACAGGAAAAAAAATTAATCAGATATTGTTAGTTTTATTAGATAACAGATATTGCAACCAGAGTCCTATGTCTGGTCAATAACGCCACAGGAAAAGTCATTCATTACTTTCTAGCCTATTGGTGAGACATTTTATGAAAATAAAAATCGTCTCCTATACTGTTAGAACATACATCTGTAGAGGTACATTTTACATCTATACCATGGATGGTAATATTATGTCTATGTCATTAACTGGGGAAGCACCCAAAGCTGAGGATCAATTATTCTTCATTGTTTGAAATTCTCGAAGGTCTTCTACGGTTCAGAAGGAATCTCTCATTGTTACGTTCCAATGTCCTGAAATACATACCTAAAGAATTCTAGGTATTTTCATTGTTTTAAATAAAAAGAGGTATTTATCCCAGTTCTTATTAAACTTGCAAAATTACAAACTGGCCAGAACCCAACCCAGGACACATCACAGAATCCAGAGATGAATGGTTCTATAAAAGTAGCATAAAAGCAGGGAGGAAACCTCTAGGAAAACAAAGCGTGGATGGGTCAGGGAGCTGAGCTGGGTAGGACTTGGGGTGGGGGGGGGGGAGAGGGTGGGAAGGCAGCCTGCAAAAGCAGGACAGGAACAATGGACAGAGGTTAAGGTGGGAAACTTTTTTTTAATGTGCTCCTTTTTCTCTCCTTATCTTTGCCCTGAGAAGACCATTTTCTGCCCCTTTGCCACCGTAAGGCATGTTAGCCATAGACCTGTACCCACCAGGGGTGGCAGGGTAACTTCGGGGTGGAATTCAGGGCTGGCTGGAATGATGGGTCCTAGATAACATGTACATATAGATCGGCTGTCCCTTAAGAGTTCTTCCCTACCTGCATCCACACAACAGTAACCCTGAAAGCTCCAGGACTACAACTGGGAGAGGCTTCTCTTGAAAGAAAGGAATGCGGAGGCCCAGTCACCATTTGTAGCACTAGAGGTTTTCTCCCCGGAGGCATCTCTTCCCTATCAAACTCACTGAGGGGCACCAGCCAAGGCTTAAGGTTTAGTTTCTCCTCAGAGTTACATATTACAACGCAAGATAGCCAACAACTCTAGTGGAATAGAATCTCACTAGGAAAAACAGCCAATGGGTATTCCCTGGAAAGTATGGTGGCACAACTGAGAACAGCAGGTGAAACTGGGATGGGTTGTACATTCTCTAATACCAAGTGAGTGCAAGGGGCCTGTGGCAAAAAGGACTGAAGCAGCTGAAGGAATCTAGCCCCTATGCATTCTCAAAGCTGACCTGCCAAGACTCCCTTCTGTGACAGAATCCCACGTTAAGGACAAATTGGCAAGAGTGAAATCAAAATGGAGCACCATAGTTTCTTCTGCTGATCCTCCTGTAGAGAGCAACTATATACTCTGGGAAAAATATAAAGAAACCACAATATGAAGAGACTGGAGGATGAACAGAAGCAGGTACATTCTGAAGGGGAGTTGACACAAGGTGAGTTACCCATTTTTACAGCTTTTAGACTGAGGGCAAACTAAAACTGCTACGTGGCTAGGACACCAAGAATAAGACACCAACAGTAAATTAACAATCTTGCTGGTATGAAGAACTATAGGACAGAGTTCAGGACCACAACCATTGGAAAGTAAGGGGCGAATCCTGGAAAGAAGAGAGCCAGAGACAGAGGGAGCTCCAATTTCTGTCTATAGACCCTCCCAAACTCAGCTGACTCCTGAACCACACATAAGTGGGAAAGGATTTAGCTAAAGATCAAAGCCCTGAACTAAGATTTCAACTACCACCAAGAAGCAAAGTTTAGAGTTTAAAATCTAACCACATCAACTGTCCACCAAAACAATAAAATCAATATTTTTTGAAGGAATAAATCAGAATCCAGAGTACCCATAAGATAACACTGAAAATATCCAGGCTACAATCCAAAGTTATTCAACATATAAAGAACCAGGAACTTGTGATCCATTTGCAAGCGCTAAAACAACCAACAGAAAACAAACCTGAAATGACCCAGATGCTGGAATTAGCAAAAAAGAATTTTAAAGTGATTATTGTAACTATGCTCAAGGGAGTAAGAGAAAATATGCTCACATGAATGAAAAGATAGAAAATCACATCAGAGAAATAGGGACCATTAAAAAAAAAGAACCAAATAAAAGTTCCAAAACTGGAAAAATATAATACCTGAAAAAAAATTTAGAAACATCATAGGATGGGCTTAACAACAGAATGGAAATGGAAGAGGCAAAGTTTCAGTAATCTTAAGGTAGAACAATAGAAATAGCCAATCTTAAGAACAGAGAGAAAAATATTTTAGGCAACAAAAACATGAACAGAGCCTCTAGCACATATGGAACAATATCCAAAGGTCTAACATACATGAAATTACAGTTCTAGAGGGAGAGGTGGGGGAGAATGAGGTAGAAAAATACAATGAATGTGTAATGGCTTGTTTCCCCCAATTTAGAGAAAGACATAACTTTAAAGATTCAAGAAGGTAGAAAAGAAAACTCTGGGAATATCACAGTCAAACCACTGAAAACCAAACATAATTAGAAAATCATAAAAGCATCCAGAGAAAAACAATGCTTTATATACAGAGGGGGAAAAGTTTCAAGTATGGATGACATCTGAAACAATGGAGGCCAGAAAAGAGCAACGTCTTTAAAGTGACGGAAAAAAAGCCAACCCAGAATTCTATACTCAGCAAACATATTCTTCAAGAATAAAGGCAAAACAAGGACATTTTCAGATAAAACAAAAGTAAAAAAAAAAAAAACTTTGCCAGCAGACCTGAACTACAAGAAGCACTAAAGGTGTAGGAGAACAGCTCCACAACACGGTGCCCCAATGACATTTTTGGCTCTATATGGACCACTTAGTCAAGACGTGACCACAGTCTAACCTGGGTCTTGGAAGAACACTCTGCAATTCCTCCTGGAGCAAAGGAAATAAGCAGCCTGGTGAGGATCTATCACAGGGCTGTTCTCATCCATCTCCCTAATGACAGTTGACCACAGGACTTTCCACCATGCCTCACCCCCTCCTCAGGGTACAGCTAGCTGCATGCTATAAAAATATCTGCTGTTGTTTGAAGTTGACTCCTCAGTGGCAGAGCAATCCATTGTTCATGCCACCTGTCACCTGGCCCCTCTGGCTCAGTATCATCCGTGGGACTAGAGATACCGGGTACTAGTGCCAGACTGATCTTGCTCTTGTTGCCTAAGTAATAAACTGAATCCATTTGGACTTGTTGTCTCTTTACCAGCTGAATCTATGTAAGTGTGACAAGCCAACTGAGCAGCTGCCTAGATACTACTTGACCTCTTGACAAGAGGAAGTTCTTTATCAGACTGAAGGGAAATTAACCAGATGGAAATGAGTTACTCCTTTAAAAAATGGAAGTGACAAATATCTTGCTAAATACCAAAAGCTATTTGTGTTCCTCTTAATTTCTTAAAATACATACAACTATTTAAAGCAAAAATGATGATGTTGTCTCGTAGGCTCTATATGCAGATGTAATACATATGACAACTACAGAATAAAGGACAGAGAAGGGTTAAATTGACCTCTAATGTTGGAAGGTTTCTATATTTTATATAAAGTATTATCATATTATCTTTACTTAGACTGTGTAAAGTTAGAGATATATGTAGTAATCTGGAGAGCACACTCTAAAAATTACTATAAAGAGGAATATCTAAAAAGCCAGTACGCTTTTTCCTTCTATTTATTTATTTATTTAAAATTTTTACTTTATATTGAAGTATAGTTGATTTACAATGTTGTGTTAGTTTCAGGTGTACTGCAAAGTGATTCAGTTATACATATACATGTATCTATTCTTTTTCAAATTCTTTTCCCATTTAGGTTATTACAGAATATTGAGCAGAGTTCCCTGTGCTAAACAGTAGGTCCTTGTTGGTTATCTATTTTAAATATAGCAGTGTGTACATGTCAATTCCAAACTCCCAATCTATCCTTCCCCCGAACCCCTCCCCACCTGGTAACCATAAGTTCATTCTCTAAGTCAGTGAGTCTGTTTCTGTTTTGTAACTAAGTTCATTTGTATCATTTTTTTAAGATTCCACATATAAGTGATATCATATGATATTTGCCTTTCTCTGTCTGACTTACTTCACTTAGTATGATAATCTCCAGGTCCATCCATGTTGCTGCAAATGGCATTATCTCATTCTTCTTAATGGCTGAGAAATAGTCCATTGTATACATGTACCACATCTTCTTTATCCATTCATCTGTCGATGGACATTCAGGTTGCTTCCATGTCTTGTCTATTGTAAATAGTGCTGCAGTGAACATAGGGGTACATGTATCTTTTCAAATTATGCTTTTCTCCAGATATATACCCAGGAGTGGGATTGCAGGATCATAGGGTAGCTCTATCTTTAGTTTTTTAAGGAACCTCCACACACTGTTCTCCATAGTGGCTGCACCAATTTACATTCCCACCAACAGTGCAGGAGGGTTCCCTTTTCTCCACACCCTCTCCAGCATTTGTTATTTGTAGACTTTTTAATGATGGCCATTCTGACCAGTGTGAGGTGATACCTCTTTGTAGTTTAGATTTGCATTTCTCTAATAATTAGAGATGTTGAGCATTTTTCCATGCGCCTGTTGGCCATCTGTATGTCTTTTTTGGAGAAATGTCTATTTACGTCTTCTGCCCATTTTTTTGATTGGGTTGTTTGTTCTTCTGATATTGAGCCACATGAGCTGTTTGTAAATTTTGGAGATTAATCCCTTGTTGGTCACATCATTTGCAAATAATTCTATGGGTTGTCTTTTTGTTTTGTTTATGCTTTCCTTTGCTGTGCAAAAGCTTTTGAGCTTAATTAGGTCCCATTTGTTTATTTTTGTTTTATTTCCAATACTCTAGGGGACAGATCAAAAAAGATTTTGCTGTGATTTATGTCAAAGAGTGTCCTGCCTATGTTTTCCTCTAAGAGTTGTACATATCCGGTCTTACATTTAGGTCTTTAATCCATTTTGAGTTTACTTTTGTGCATGGTGTTTAAGAATGTCCTAATTTCATTTTTTTACATGTAGCTGTTCAGTTTTCCCAGCACCATTTACTGAAGAGACCATCTTTTCTCCATTGTATATTCTTGCCTCCTTTGTCATAGATTAATTGACCATAGGCGTGTGTTTATTTCTGGGCTTTCTATGCTGTTCCACTGATCTATATTTCTGTTTTTGTGCCAGTACCACACTGTTTTGATGACTGTAGCTTTGTAGTATAGTCTGAAGTCAGGAAGCCTGATTCCTCCAGCTCCATTTTTCTTTCTCAAGATTGTAAAACTCCAGAAACTCTTATGTCATGCAGAATAGTTGGAGTAAAATGCTTAAAAATAAAGTAAGTTTGTTTGCCCTAAACTTGAAATAAGCTAACATTAAACTCCCTTGTCCTATTTTGGTTGGTAAAAGTGATAAATGACTTAAACAGTTTTTAAAGGCAATGAATAAGTGAACATGGGAATACTTAGTATTGTAAAGGTGTCAGTGACTCCCAGATTAATGTGTAATTCAATGCTATTCCAATTAAAAATCTAGCATGGCTTTTAAAAAATTTTTTTGAAATAATTAGATTTGCAGGAGGCTGCAATATAGTTCATAGAGTCCACTGACTGTTTCCCCCAGTTTTCCGCAGTAGTGACACCTTGTATGATTGTAGTAAAATACAGTTAACTAGACCACAGAGCTATTCAGTTGTTACCAGTTTTCATATGTGCTCACATGTGTGAGAGGTTCTATGTAATATAATCACATGTGCAGACTCATGCAATCATATTCATAATTAAGATAAAAGATTGTTGCATCACCACAGAGGTACTCATTGATGCTACTCCTTTATACCCCTCATCCCTGACCCTGTCCCTTGACAACCCCTACTCTATCCTCCATCTGTATATTCTGTCATTTCAAGAAGCTTACATACTTGGAATCATACAGTATTGACCTTCTGAGCTTGGGTTTCTTCACAACCATCAAGTCCTCAGTATCAATCAAGGATTTTGTGTATAGCAGTAAATCATTTGTTTTTATTGCTGAGTAGTATCCCATGGCATGGATGTACCATGGCTTGCTTATTTATCACCCACTGCAGGGCATTTGGGTTGTTTCCAGTTGGGGCTACTATGAATATTTGTGTACACATTTTTACATGAGCATGAGTTTTCATTTATCTGGGATAAATACTCAAGTACAATTGCCAGGTTATATAGTACTTACATATTTAGTTTTATAAGAAATTGTCATACATTTTTTCTAGAATGACTATCATTTTACATTCCCACAAGCAATGTATGAGAATTCTAGTTTCTCTATATCCTCATCAGCACTTGGTGTTATCACTATTTTTTATTATAGCCATACTAATAGGTAGGTAGTGATATCTCATTATGGTTTTTTTAATGAGTGAATATATAATATGATATGATATAATATAATGTAATATAACATAATATAATATAGTAGGAACCTGGCATGAGCAAATGGTAAGAGTGTGTTATCTCATTATGGTTTTAATTTGCATTCCCTGATACCTAATGATGTTTAATGTATTTTCATGTGCTTATCTGCCATCTGTGGATCCTCTTCAGTGAAATGTCTCTTCATATATTTTGCCCATTTTCTAATTGGATTATTTGTTTTATTCCTGTTGAATTCTGAGAGGTGTTTATATATCCTAGATTCTAGTCCTCTATTGGATATGTAGTTTGCAAATATTTTCTCCCAGTCTGTAGCTTGTCTTTTGTTTTCTTAGCATTGTTTTTCACAGAGCAAAAGTTTTAAATTTTGTTTTGTTTTAATTTTTTAAGTTTAATTTTGATGGGTTACAATTTATAAATATTTCGTTTTATGGATCATGGTTTTGGTATCAAGTCTCAGAATTTTTCACCAAATCCCAGATCTGTACATTTTTTTCCTCTAAAAGTTTAATATTTTACGTTTAAATCTGTGAATCATTTTGATCCAGTTTGCTTTAAAACACATGCTGAATAAAACGGTCAAAGGACAAGAAGAGACAATTTACTTCTTCACAGGAAGAACCAGAACTACTAAACAAGTATGCGAAATTCAGTCTCACTAGTAACCAAAGAATGCAAAATTGCAACAATAACAAAACATATTTTAAACTAATTAAATTAGTAAAAATGTAAGCAATTTGTGCTGAGGAATTCCCCACACTCTGGGTTTGGTTGATTACATTGTTATGGTGTTTTAAAATGTGGGTTTTATTATTATTCAGGTATAGCTAGGCAAACAGATCAGGAGACAACTGCCATTGAAAAGATAGTTTGTTACTCACGGTTCTCAAGAAGGGGACGTGGCACACCACACAGGGCCACACAGGGAACCACCAAGGTCAGCCATCAGGCAAAAGAAGTGAGGGGAAAGTATGGGCAAAAGCCTTTACTGTGGTTTTCCAAGAGATGGAGACAGGTCAAGCAAGAAGGGCAGCTTTAGGGCTGCATAGTTTGAGTAAGTTTGGCAGGCTCTGGGCTATAGGGGTGGTCCTTAGTTGTCTAGCGCCTGGCTCTGGGATGATTTAGGGCAGAGAGATAGTGTCCTGGACTGTGGAAGCCTGATAAAAGGAGGAGGATGGGGTATGGACTCAAGATTAGTTGGTTTGCATATCAAAGATGTGCTGTATGTAAGTTGTTTATCCCAGATTAGCTAATTCTGGTAGGGTCAGTCCTGCCCTGGGTCCACAAGGGTCCACAATATCAAAGCATCATAAATATAGAAAATAAAATACATGAGATACACATGGTGTTGTGGAGGTGGGAGTTTTGGTAATGGAGTGACTAGTATATGTCTTTGCAGTTACTGCATCATGAGTTTTCCCGAAGACAATAAATACAGAACTGAATATCCTCCCATAGTGGTCCATTTGTAGGATTTACTGATCCCAATGTACCAAAAGACAGTGTTTTTAAAGGAAAAGAAAGCCAACCAACAACAGTAGTTGGGCAGACTACAGGAATCTCAGGCCAAGCATACCAAAAGTGAGCTTTCCTCAATATCCCAAAAGTCTCCAAAGTGCCATCTGCTTCTGGCCCAGTCTCCTGACTAGAGAGATTCTGGATTAAGCCCTGAACTGCATGGTATTGAAGCTCCCACCATCAGACTATCAGATTTAACAATGACTGTCACTTCCCTATATTCTGGCTTTCCAGTTCTTACATATTCTGCTTCTTATGGAAATTACTAGTTGCAGGACACTTGCTACATGCCAGGCAATGAGAGAGGCTGGGTATAAACATCACCTTATTTAAGAGATACTGAGAAATAGACTCAAGCATATATGGAAATTTAGTATGAAACTGGCATCTCAAATCATCAATCTCAGTGATGAAGATGGCATTTCAAGTCACTTTTTAAATAAACGGTGCAGGGACCATTGGAAAACTATAAAATAAGATCCATACCTCACACCATACATGAGAATAAACTAGAAAAAAAAGGCGGGATCTAAATGTAAAAAATGAAACCATACAAGTACTAGAAGAAAACGTGTAAACTCCTCTTTATCTATGATGCAGGGAAAGGTTTTATAACTATGACTAAAAATCCAGTGAAAACAAAAGACTGACAAATTGGACTGCATAAAAGCAAATAATCTTTGCACAACAGAAAGCACTAAAAATGAAGTAAAAGGAAAGTTGATAAACTGGGAGAAAATATTTGTAGCATATATCACAAAAGGCTAGTTTCCTAAAATACGAAAAATATTCAACAATTGAGGGGCAAAGGACCAAAAACCTGGCAGTAAAAGGGGGTGTGGCATGAACAGATAATTCACAAATATATATCCCTTAACATATGAAAAGATGTTTCAACTCACTCAAAATTAGAGAAATGCAAATTAAAACAACACCAAGGTACCATTTCTCACCTATCAGATTGATGAAAATTTAAAAGTATGAGAACAATTTTATTTGTGAGACTGCAGAGAAACAGGCACTTTCAACCATTGCTGATGGGAATGCACATTGGTACAATTCTCGTGGAGGACAATTTGCCAATAGCTAACAAACAAAACTAACATGCATCTACCTTTTGACCCAGCAATCCTACTTCTAAGAATTACCCATGAAGCTACACCTCTGACAATACAAAAATACATACATACCAGGTTTTTTATTGCAGCATTGTTTGTGATTTCAAAATGTTGAAAAAACCCTAATGCCCATACATAGAAGAATGTTTGAATAAGCTATGCTATATCCACACAAGGGAGTTCCAATGCAACTGTAATAAAAGAATAAGAAGGATTTCTATGAACTGAAATGGAGTGATTTCCAGGATAAGTGAGAAAAAAGCAAATTGTAAAAGAGTTTCTATAGTATGTTATCCTTCATGTAGGAAAGTATGGGATATAAGAAAATTTACAGGTATCTGCTCATTTGCACAAAAAGAAATACAGAAATGGTAAACCAGAAGTGAATGAGCTTGCTTACCTAGGGGGCGTAGGCAGGAACAGGGTGAAAAGAAGGGAGGTGAGAACACTATATATTAGGGTTGATCGAATATGTGAATGTATTTTAGATAATGAGTGTCAGCTTTCTCACTGTTGGAGAGAGGAGTTAAAAAATAAGGGAAGGATATTGAGCTACATGAGCTGTTTGTATATTTTGGAGATTAATCCCTTGTCGGTTGCTTCATTTGCAAATATTTTCTCCCATTCTGAGGGTTGTCTTTTCATTTTTTTAATGGTTTCCTTTACTGTGCAAAAGCTTTTAGGTTTAATTAGGTCCCGTTTGTTTATTTTTATTTTTATTTTCATTACTCTAGGAGATGGGTCAAAAAGGATCTTGCTGTGATTTATGTCATAGAGTGTTCTGCCTATGTTTTCCTCTAAGAGTTTTATAGTGTCTGGCCTTACATTTAGGTCTTTAATCCATTTTGAGTTTATTTTTGTGTATGGTGTTAGGGAGTGTTCTAATTTCATTCTTTTACATGTAGCTTTCCAGTGTTCCCAGCACCACTTACTGAAGAGACTGTCTTTTCTCCACTGTATATTCTTGCCTCCTCTGTCATAGATTAGGTGACCATAGGTGTGTGAGTTTATCTCTGGGCTTTCTATCCTGTTCCACTGATCTGTATTTCTGTTTTTGTGCCAGTACCATACTGTCTTGATTACTGTAGCTTTTTACTATAAATAACCCAATGAAAAAGTGGGTGGATGACCTAAATAGACATTTCTCCAAAGAAGACATACAGTTGGCCAAAAAAACACATGAAAAGATGTTCAACGTCACTAATTATTAGAGAAATGAAAATCAACACTACAATGAGGTATCACCTCATACCGGTCAGAATGGCTATCATCAAAAAATCTATAAACAATAAATGCTCGAGAGGATGTGGAGAAAAGAGAACCCTCCTACACTGTCGGTGGGAATGTAAATTGGTGCAGTCACTATGGAGAACAGTATGGAGGTTCCTCAAAAATCTAAAAATAGAACTACCATATGACCCAGCAATCCCACTCCTGGGCATATACGCGGAGAAAACCATAATTCACAAAGATCCATGCACCCCAATGTTGATTGCAGCACTATTCACAACAGCCAGGTCATGGAAGCAACCTAAATGTCCATTGACAGAGGAATGCATAAAGGAGATGTGGTATGTATATACAATGGAATACTACTCAGCCATAAAAAGGAATGAAATAGTGCCATTTGCAGAGACGTGGATGGACCTAGAGACTGTCATACAGAGTGAAGTAACTCAGAAAGAGAAAAATAAATATTATATAATATGGCTTATATGTGGAATCTAGAAAAATGGTACAGATGAACTTATTTGCAAAGTAGAAATAGAGACACAGATGTAGAGAACAAATGTATGGATACCAAGGGGGAAGGGTGGGGTGGGATGAATTGGGAGATTGGGATTGATATATATACACTACTATGTATAAAATAGATAACTAATGAGAACCTACTGTATAGCACAGGGAACTCTACTCAGTACTCTGTGGTGACCTATATGGGAAAAGAATCTAAAAAAGAGGGAATATATGTATACGTATAACTGATTCACTTTGCTGTACAGCAGAAACTAACACAACATTGTAAAGCAACTATACTCCAATAAAAATTTTAAAAAAAATAAGGGAAGGAGGGAGGTTAGGATGAGCCCTGTGCTGTTAGGTTGGAATTAGAGATATCAGTGTGAACTCATGGTGTTTAAGAAAGAGGAGAGATGCAAAAATTAGTGGGCAAAAGCATAATGATAAATAGGATATCTTCATAGTCTCAAAGTATCTCTCCACAAGATTCTTATTAGTTACAAAGGGAAAAACAGTAACTTTAGGGTGGAGAAACCAGCAGACACCCCATTAACCAAATGATCAAAGTTAATATCACCAATACCATAGATATCATGAACCTCCAGATACGATGCACTGAGAAGGGCACACATACTTCTGTGGTATTCTGGCCAGAAAAGCATAAACTCAGTATAATCATAAGATAACATCAGACAAACCCAAACTGAAGAACAATCTATGAAATAAGTGATGAGTACTTTTCAAAAGTGTCAAGGGCATGAAAGACAAAGAAAGACTGAGGAACTCTTCCCAGATTAGAGTGGGATCATGGATTAGATCCCCAAACAGAAAAAGGACTGGTGAAATTTGAATAAGGTCTGTAAGATAGTTAATAATATTTTATTAATGTTAATTTCCTGGTTTTGAAGTTTTACTATGATTATATAAGGTGTTAACATATGGTGAAGCTGGATGAAGTGAACTCTATGTACTATTTCTGGAAGTTTTTGGAAGTCTAAAATTATTTCAAAATAAAATCTTTTTTTAAGTTTCTGCCTGAACCAGCACCAAATTCATTAAGGGTTCCTCAGGTTATCTTTCATGTGGAAGGTCAAGAATTGGACTGCAGCTTGGAAGGTCTAAAGACCTCAAGACCTTGCTCCTTTAGGATCCCAAATCAAGGTGGGTAAAAGAGGTAACTAGTAACCAAGTGAGGGCAGGAGGCCCTTCTAGTTTCTGGATGAGAGTGAAAAGGAAGATTATGTCCATGGGCAATTAATGAATCCTCTTTTTATGACTGAGGATAAATTACATAAAACATCCAAACTAATCTTAAGAATTAATTTATAAAAGATAAGAGGGGCTTCAGTTATCCAATGTAACACAATTGGAACTGAAACTTAAGCACTCCAAGGAATTCCTTGGTGGTCCAGTGGTTAGGACTCCACGCTTTCACCGCCAAGGGCCCAGGTTTGATCCCTGGTCGGGGAACTAAGATCCCACACGCCACGTGGTGCAGCCAACGAAACAAAAAAGAAATGAAATTTAAGCAGTCCAATTTTCCAGTTAGACAAAGAAGTTCAAATTCTGACCCTCCTTTCTCAGCAATAAGACTATATACAGTGGCAAAAATTTGGGCAGAACGAAAAGGACCAAAAATAAAAATTTTTTCAAAAGGAAATTCTACACAAGAGCCCTAAGAGGAACAGAGAGGTTCCTCTCCTACTTAGCCCATTCCCCTCCCAGGAAGGGAAAGAACAAATGAGGAAAGAAGTGAGGTTTTGAAGCTGTTCATTGGTCTCTTATCTGTTGACCCCTTACTGACCATTTCTTGTTACCGACAAATCCCTTTCCCTTTAACTTTACAATCTGCCATCTTAAGTTCAGGATCCTTCACTTAACATCTAAAGCTCTCCACAGCATGGCCCTAACCTTTCTCTCCAGTCACATGTTTATTTCTGAGGCATAGAGCTTAGTGGTAAAGTGATGGATGTTAACTAAACTTATTCTGGTAATCACTTTGCAGTACACACATATATTGAATCACCATGTTGTACACCTTAAATCAATACAATGTTATATACCAATTATATCTCAATAAAACTTGAAAAAGGAAGGAAGGAAGGAAAGGAGGGAGGGAGGGAGGAAAGGAAAAAAGGACTTAGGTTTTGGAGCCCAACAGACCTGGTCTGAATTCCTGTTCTGCCATCTCTTAGCTGGTGACCAAGTTACTTAATTGCTGTGAGCCTAAGTCTCCTGATTTGTACAGTAGGGATGATACTGTCTGTAACTAATGTGATTGCCATGAGTGGCAATTAAACAAGAGAATGCATGCAAAGCACTTAACGTTACGCATGGCACAGAGTAATGACTCAATACATGGAGACTACTACAAGTCCTAAATGGATCCTGTGATTCTCACCTTGTTACTTTTACTCAAGCTGTTCTTGCCTCCTGGAATGCCTCCGCCTGTAGAAATTCTATCTGTTCTTTAAGGCCAGTCCCCAAAGCCACCTTCTCAGGAAGTCTTTCCTTTTGTTCCACTAGGACATATTCTATCCCTGCTCTGAATGTCCAGTTCATTTGCACTCCTCCGCTGGCACCTCCTTCACACTGAGCCTGAACTGAGCAGGTGCTCCGTGACTATTTACTGAATTAAATCCACGTAATGCCCAAATGTTACATGATTTTCTAGAATTTTTAGTAAGAATTCCAAGTATCTGAGCAATAACTCGATTAATTCCAGGTGCCAAGTTTCTGCTAACAACCTCAACTCAACATGACCAATAACTGAATCAGGGGTAAGAAAGCACAGAGCAGAGGATGGTGGGGAGGAACTCTGTTGACATTTGCTGCCTATGACAATGTGGGCCTCCAAGATGTGCATGTGTCATATATGTGTTTTGGGGGCCTGCTACTGTCATTTTCTGTCTGTCCAGATCCCTTTCTTTGGGGTTTGTTAACTATGGAGAGCTTGAAAAACAGTTCACAAGCAAACATATGCAAATGCTTTTTAGGTAGATGGGAAAGATGACATTTGCCTATTGGAAGGAATAAAGGAATAACTCTGATGCCCCTCTCAGCCCTGGTATCTCTTGCTCTGCCTGCCTCGAAACACCAGCAAGTAATGCCAAGGGAAAGAAAAGTGTGAACAACACTCACCCAACTCTTCCCTGAAAGTTAAAGGTATCTGAGTCAATGCTGAGTTCTTAGGGTTTGGATGCCGACAGGTGTGCATTACCCATATGGCCTCAATGGGTCATACAGTCACAGATGAGCAAAAAGAACTGCCTCCCTGAAGAGGGAGGAAGAGAGCTCTCCACCAGCTCTGTGGAGATGCACTGACAGATTCCAGACCAAACAAAGCTTTGTGGGTTATTTTCCCTTCTTACTCCTGACTTGGCGTGCGAGTATATCACTCTCCATCGTTAATGACTCAGAGGGAGCTTGAGGGCCATGGAAAACCAAGTAAGTGGTCAATTCAAGTGGAGTTAAAGTAAGCAGGTTGCCTTTAATATTATGTTAGTGAAATTAATAGTGCTCAATTACCTTTGAGTCTTTCACAGTCAGACTTAACACGGGAAACATGGTCCACAGCAGTGCAATATATTGACACACATTAGGATGTCACAAAAATGGGACAGAACAGCTATTCTCTTGAATAGAAACAACCCCAGCTTCATGTTCCAGCCTCAAAATTCTCTCCCTCCCTCTCTTCTCCCTTCCTTCCTGGCATAGACATTTAATGAATACCTACCATATACAGAGCCCTGTGACAAGTACTACTGGAAATACAGAAATGAATAATGTTGTGTCCTCGGTAATTTGCAAGTTTAACAGGGAAGAAAAGACTGTAACAAAAGCAGAAATGAGCCACTTGAGGATCCTACAAAATAGCCCACAAACCTCAGACACTGGCTCCCTCCAAATAAACTCAATCCTGGAGATGTGACCAAAGTAAGAGGAGTGTTGATAGATCTGAGAAATTAAAGGGAACTTTGTGAGAGGGTTCTGGGGAAGTCTGCCCATTTATATTTATTATAGGTACTGTCTTATTGGACTTATTTCAAAGAGAGTCTTTGTGGGGTAAACTTTCTGAGGCCCTGAATGCCTGACAATATTTCATTCTTACATCTAAATAATATTTAGCTGGGTATAAAATTCTAGGTTCCAAGTTCTTTCCCCTCAATACTTTGAAAATTAACACTCCCCTGTCTTCTTGTATTTTGAGTACTGAGACATCAGTATGATTTTGTTCCTTTGTAGATGATCTGCTTTTTCTTGCTAGGAAGTCTTCTCTTTGTCTTTTTTTTTTTTTTAAATAAATTTACTTATTTATTTATTTTTGGCTGTGTTGGGTCTTTGTTGCTATGTGCAGGCTTTCTCTAGTTGCGGTGTGCGGGCTTATTGCGGTGGCTTCTCTTGTTGCGGAGCACGGGCTCTAGGCACACAGGCTTCAGTAGTTGTGGTACGTGGGCTCAGTAGTTGTGGCTCATGGGCTCTAGAGCGCAGGCTCAGTAGTTGTGGCGCTCGGGCTTAGTTGCTCTGCAGCATGTGGGATCTTCCTAGACCAGGGATTGAACCCATGTCCCCTGCACTGGCAGGCGGATTCTCAACCACTGCACCACCAGGGAAGTCCCTTCTCTCTGTCTTTGATATTTAAAAAAATTTACTAGAATGTATCTAGATATAGGTTTACCTTATATATCCTGTTTAGCAAACTCTGAATCTTTTCAAACTGAAGTCATCCATATTCCACTAAGACTGGGGAATTCTTGGTGTTTATTTCTTCAAATGCTTAACTCCTCTCCAGTTCTTTTTTCTCTCATTCTTGGGTTCTTATTAAACTGATGCGACACTTCTCTTTCCATCTTCTACATCTTCCACGTTCCTGAAGGATTTTTTTCGTATTTTTCAATTATTATTTTAGCTCATTAATGTCTTCTTCATTTGTACCCATCTTGTTATTAACCTCCCCCCACCATCAAGTTCTTTATTTCAACTCATATTTTTCATAGCTGATATTTCTAGATGATTCTTCTTTGTAACTGTTTATTTTTGCTTCATGTTACCAATACGCTCCCTTAGCTCTTCAATGATATACTAGTTTGTTTTCAATTATTGTTTTGACTAGTTTATTAAGTTTGCTTTGTCTGGTAAAGTCTGTTAAGTTTGTTGTCTTTCTTTTGGAATAGTTGCACTCATAAGTTATGTTATTTAAGAGGATCAATGCTCAGTAACTCCTAAGGTTACCACAGCAGTTTTCTTTTTTGATTGGGCAGACCACCTTTGTTATAAGTTTCAATCAGATTTCTCAGATTAATGTTAGTGACTCCACTCTCACTCTGTTAGGTTTAGGTTATACATTCATCCTTCCAGGGGTTTATTCACCCATCCAAAGAAACAAACTTTTCCACATCATGCTTAATACATTAAGGTTTCTGAGAAAATTCAGTAGAGGCAGAATTCACCTGAGGGGCTCTGCTTTTCACCTATGATAACCACTGACAGAAGTTTGGACTCTCTTTGGGCATGGCTGCACTAAATTTAAAAAGTGGGGTGAAAATAGCACTTTCCTGGGAATTAGGAGACCTAAGCTCCAACCACAATTCTGTTACATAATAGCTGTGTGATCTTCGACACATCACCTAACTCTCTAGGCTTCAATTTCTTCATTTGTAGAATTAGGGTTGAACTGCATCATCTCTAAGGTCCCTTCAAGCTGTACAAGTCTATCATTCAGTCTCATACGGATATACCTTTCCAAAGAAACATCAGTATTTTACGTAGAGGAATCTACTGCTTTAGAAAAAAAAAAGTACATAAATTTACTTTTGTAAAAAGACAACCAAAAAACAGTTCTTTTTATTCCAAACTATTGATCCAACTCTCCACACCCACCTTGTGCCCTTAAATCTGTGTTTGGAAATGTTTGAATCATGTAAATATGAGAATTAGAAACACTATAATAATCAGTTGTGAAGCTATTTAAAAGAATTTTTTTTACTTTTTATACAATTTTACAGGTTACTTTCCATTTACAGTTATTACAAAATATTGACTATATTCCCCGTGGTGTACAATACATCCTTGAGCCCATCTTACACCTAATAGTTTGTACCTCTCACTCCCCCATCCATTGCCTGTCTCGCCTCCCCACCGGTAACTACTAGTTTGCTCTCTATATCTGTGACTCTGCTTCATTTTTGTTATATTCACTAGTTTGTTGTATTTTTTAGATTCCACATATAAGAGATACCATACAGTATTTGTCTTTCTCTAACTTATTTCACTTACCATAATACCCTCCAAGTCCATCCATGTTGTTGCAAATGGCAAAATTCCACTCTTTTTACGGCTGAGTAATATTCCATTGTATATATGTGCCACATCTTCTTTATTCATTCATCTGTTGATGGACACTTAGGTTGCTTCCATGTCCTGGCTATTGTAAATAATACTGCTATATGCAGATGGCCAACAGGCACATAAAAAGATGCTCAACATCGTTAATCATCAGGGAAATGCAAATCAAAACCATGATGAGATACCACCTCACACCTGTCAGGATGGCTATTATCAAAAAGAACACAAATAACAACTGTTGGTGAGGATATGGAGAAAAGGGAACCCTTGTACACTGTTGGTGGGACTGTAAATTGGTGCAGCCACTGTGGAAAACAGTATGGAAGTTTCTCCAAAAAACTAAAAATAGAGTTACCATATGACTCAGCAATTCCACTCCTGGGTATTTATTCGAACAAAACAAAAACACCAATTTGAAAAGATACATGCACACCAATAAATTTACTTTTATGTGTAAACCATGCAACTTCCTACAGAATAATTGAGAAAAGAGGAAAGTATATGCAAAGAGTCCAATTTGCAAGTTACTCTGCAATAAAGCTCAGTTTCTAACCATTTCCTTTATTAATCTTACTCCTAGCTATAGACTACCTCAGGGCATTTTCACAGCTTTCACCAATCTGTTCCCATTTAGTTTTAGCTGCTAAATCTATAGACTCCAAGTGCTAAATACTAGATTAATAGGTCCTTACTAAGAGTTCCAATAGCTCAGCTAGCTCTTGTGCTCTCAGCTTAATCTCTCTTGTCTTCCCTGGTAATCAGCCTTTGCATAGTTCCCAAGTCTCAGCCCCTTTCTCCAGTTCCCATTATTTTTCTCTCCTTGAATCAGAGTTTGTGAGCTGCTTTTTATGCTAGAGGCACATGATGTCATTGTGTCTACCCCCAGCTGTTCTTAATTTTCTCTCAGCTCAGCTCTCTTGGAGGACTCTCAGCAGGCCCAAAGACACAAGCCTCCCTTCTAGGGTGCAGATGAAAAGCTGGGGTGGAGGCGGGGAAAGGGCAATTCACCAACCCATAATGACTAATCCTAGCAAAATAAAGGGCAAGGCCCTTTTAAGAAACAGAGCACTCCAGGAGAGGGCGGAGCCAACTGAATAAGCCCCAGACTCCGATGAGACAAGTGTGCTCCTGGAAGCTGTCATAGCAACAGGAGTTCGCTATCCAAGATGTCGACCATCTCTCTACCTTAGGCAGTTCTCTAAGACCTGAGAATCGTGCTCTGAGCGCTGTCTTGAATTACCTGGCTCTAACTACCCACAGTGCCAGCCTCCTGCCTCCCACCAAGGACTGGCCTTCTCTGTTTAGAGAGTTAAAATGGATTGTGGCGAACTCTAGACAAATTTAGCTCTCTCCTCCACAGATGCCCAGTGTTTTGTGGTGTTGTAGAAAATGCCCTGATATACCAATTCACATGACTCATAATTCTTATTGAATTTATGTTCCAGTATCCATAAGCGCTGCTTGAAAAATGATGATGTAATGATGCTTTACACAAAGGAATGAATCTCTGAGGTGGAAATTCTTACTATACAATGGCACCTGGCTAGAGCAGATGGGATAGTACCCATACTAGTAACTTTGAAATGAGTTTCCCACTGGGATAGTGGTAGAAATATTTTTCCCTCATTCTATTTAGACCAGCAGCCAGTTGAGAACAAATCCCTCCAGAGCAGGGCAATTTTGATGGAGGAGAGTAGGAGAACACAGTGGAAACCCATGAGGCAGGACCTAATGGATGAGATAGCAGCAGTTCTCAGCCCTGACTACACATTAGAATCTCTGGGGGGGGAGGGGGGGTGTTAGCGTTTAAGTTTATCTTGAAATAATTTTAAAATTACAGAAAAGTTGTAAAAACAGCACAGACAGCTGCCACACACATTTCATTTAGCATTTCTCACATCAAAATTTTACATAACCATAGTGCAGTTATCAAAACTAAGAAATTAACCTAGGTACAATACTATTAACTAAACTATAGATTTTATTTGGATTTCACTAGTTTTTCCAGTAATGTCCACTTTCTGTTCCAGGATCAAATTCAGGATACCATGTTGCATTTAGTTGTCATATCTCTTTAGTTTCCTCCAATGTATGACAGTTTATCAGTCCTTCCACATCTTTCACGATCTTGAAGAGCACTGAGCAGTTATTTTGTACAATGTGCCTCACAAATCTTTCCACTAATGTCCTTTTTCTGTTCCAGGATTGAATCCAGAATATTATGCTGCATTTAGTCATCCTATCTTCCTAGTTGCCTCCAATTTATGGCAATTTCTCAATGTTTCCTTGTGTTTCACGACCTTGACAATTTTAAAGATCGTCACGTACTTTGTAGAATGTCCCCCAGTTCGGGTTTGTCTGATGTTTTCTCATGATTAAATTGGGATTATGTATCTTGGGACAGGATAGCACAGAAGTGAAGTACCTTTCTCATCACATAGTATCAGGAAGTACATGGTATCAATATGACATACTGGTGACGTCAGCCTTGATGACTTGGTTAAGGAGATTTCTTCCAGTTTTCTCCACTGTAAAGCTACTATTTTAAAAAATTATTATGTTGATATAGTTGTAGATTCACATGAAGTTGAAAAGGTGATACAGAGAAGTTCTGTGTACCCTTTACCCGGTTTCCCTCAATGGTACATGTGTATATTCTTGTAACTCCACTACAATCAGAACAATTTCTACGATCAGAAACAGAACAATTCTATTACCACAAAGATCTTCCTCATGCTACCTCTTTATAGTCACAACCCTCCTCCCAACATACCTAACCCGTGGACACCACAGATCTGTTCTCCAGTTTTTAAATTTTATCATTTTAGAGAATATTATATAAATGTAATCAATCAGTATGTGACCTTTTGAGACTGACTTTTTCTACTCAGCATAATGCCCATGATATCCATCCAAGTTGTTGTGTGTATCTGAAGTTTACTCTTTTTATTGCTGAGTAGTATTCCATGGAATGGATGTACCATAGTTTGTTTAACCACTCACATTTTGAGGGACATTTGGGTTATTTTCACCTTTTCATTATTGCAAATATCTCTGCTATGAACATTCATGTACAGGTTTTTGTATGAATGGAAGTTTTCATTTCTCTGGGATACATGACCAGGAGTGCGACTGCTGAGTTGTATGGTAAGTTTATGCTTAGTCTTGTAAGAAACCACTAAACTATTTCCCAGAGTGGCTATATTATTTTTACTTTCCCACCAGCAGTGTATAAGAGATCTAGTTTCTTCATATCCTCACCAGCATTTGGTATTATCGCTATTTTAATTTTAGCTGTTTGAATAGACATATAGTGATATCAAATAATGGTATTAATTTGCATTTCTGTAATGGCTAGTGATGTTAAACATCTTTTCAAGTGTCTATCTGTCATCTACATATCTTCTTCAGTTAAATGCCCATTGCCATTTTTTGCTTATTTTCTAATTGGATTATTCTTTATTCTGTTTAGTTTTGAGAGTTCTTTATTCTTTGTCGAATATGTGGCTTACTGATATTCTGTCGCAGTCCATAGCTCGTATTTTCATCCTCTTTAAGAGGGTCTTTCACAGAGCAGAAGTGTTTAACTTCGGTGAGTTCCAATTTACCTTTTTTTTTCTTTATATGGATCATGCTTTCGGTGTCAAGTCTAAGAACTCTTTGCCTGGCCCTAGATCCAAAAGATTTTCTCCTATGTCTGTTTTCTGAAAGATTTATAGTTTACATTTTGCAAACTTACATGGTCCATTTTTGGATAGTGTCTGCATAAGGTGTGAAGTTTAGGTTAAGTTTCTTTTTTTTTGCCTATGGATGTTCAGTTGCTCCCATACCATTTATTAAAAAGGCTATCCTTCCTCCATTGACTTGTTTTTGCAACTTTGTCAAAAATCAGTTGAACATATTTGTGTGGGTTTACTTCTGGGTTCTCTTTTCTGTTCCACTGATGTGTGTGTTTATCCCTCTGCGAAACCCCACTGTCTTGATTAATGTAACCATATAATGTCTTGAAACCAGGTAGACTGATTCCTTCCACTTCCTTCTTCTTTTTCAAAATTGTTTAGCTATTCTAGGACCTGTGCCTTTTCATATACATTTTGAAATAGTCTTCTGAAAAGAACTTGGAAGTGATCACGCCCATCCTTTCAAGAAAACTGGGCAAACCAAAAAAAATCAATGACTTTTCTTGGACCCATCAGAGAACCGAGGTTGCAGGGCAAACCACCCCCCCAAAATCTAAAGATTTAGGAAGATCCAGAGAGATACAGCTGTAATTTACTTACCTGGAAAAGAAGGCTCTGGAATATAAACTGGTAGGAACACCAAAACTGGTAATTTTGACAAATTGCTGGAGGAAGAATGTGGACTACTGTAAGAGTGAGAAACTTCTGAGGACTGAAGGCACAGGGGCACCCCCCAAATTTCAGGAAATCCACCAAATTCTCACAATAAAGATGTGAATAAGATCCTCTTGTGAATCTGGCAGGGGGAGGGAAAGAAAAATCATTGTGAAGTATGCCTAGAGCCTTCTCCATAACTCTACAAGGGAAAAGACTTTGCCACACCTTATCCTAACTGGGGAACGGCATTCCTCCCGCTCCAGCCTCCCTCTAGCCAACTTTAGAAAACCACATACAAAGACAACATCTTTAAGGAAGACAGAGTAGGGGGAACACCTTACAAGGGAACAAGCATAAGAATTATATCAGACTTCTTGTCAGAAACCATGCAAACAAGAAGAGACTGGAATGAAATATTTAAAGTGTTGAAAGAATAAAAACACCAATCCAGATTCTATATCTGGCAAAATTATCCTATAGAAATGAAACGAAGACTTTCTCAGAAAAAAAACAAAAATGGAGGGAAATAAAAGAAGACTTGTCCTGCACAAAATGTTAAAAGAAGTTCTTCAAGGGGAAGGAAAATGATGATAGAGGTCAGAAACTTGGATCTTCATAAAGGAAGAGTGTCAGAGAAGGAATAAATGAAGGTACGGTAAAATCTTTTATTTTTCTGATTCTTAATTGGTTTAAAGATAACTGTTTAAAGTAAAAATAGTAACAATATACTGATTGATTATAGCATATGAATAAGTGAAGTAAATTACAACAATGTCACAAGAGATGGAAAGGAAGATTTAATAATACTCTGTTATAAGGTACCTGCACTACATTTAAAGTGTTATTTGATAGGGATTGAATTGAATCTGTAGATTGCTTTGGGTAGTAGAGTCATTTTCGCAATGTTGATTCTTCCAATCCAAGAACATGGTATCTCTCTCCATTTATTTGTATCATCTTTAATTTCTTTCATCAGTGTCTTATAATTTTCTGCATACAGATCTTTTGTCTCCTTAGGTAGGTTTATTCCTAGATATTTTATTCTTTTTGTTGCAATGGTAAATGGGAGTGTTGTATTGATTTCACTTTCAGATTTTTCATCATTAGTGTATAGGAATGCCAGAGATTTCTGTGCATTAATTTTGTATCCTGCTACTTTACCAAATTCATTGATTAGCTCTAGTAGTTTTCTGGTAGCATCCTTAGGATTCTCTATGTATAGTATTGTGTCATCTGCAAACAGTGACAGCTTTACTTCTTTTCCGATTTGGATTCCTTTTATTTCCTTTTCTTCTCTGATTGCTGTGGCTAAAACTTCCAAAACTATGTTGAATAAGAGTGGCGAGAGTGGGCAACCTTGTCTTGTTCCTGATCTTAGTGGAAATGCTTTCAGTTTTTCACCGTTGAGGACAATGTTGGCTGTGGGTTTGTTATATATGGCCTTTATTATGTTGAGAAAAGTTCCCTCTATGCCTACTTTCTGCAGGGTTTTTTATCATAAATGGGTGTTGAATTTTGTTGAAAGTTTTCTCTGCATCTATTGAGATGATCATATGGTTTTTCTCATTCAGTTTGTTAATATGGTGTATCACATTGATTGATTTGCATATATTGAAGAATCTTTGCATTCCTGGAATAAACCCCACTTGATCATGGTGTATGATCCTTTTAATGTGCTGTTGGATTCTGTTTGCTAGTATTTTGTTGAGGATTTTTGCATCTATGTTCATCAGTGATATTGGCCTGTAGTTTTCTTTCTTTGTGACATCCTTGTCTGGTTTTGGTATCAAGGTGATGGTGGCCTCGTAGAATGAGTTTGGGAGTGTCCCTCCCTCTGCTATATTTTGGAAGAGTTTGAGAAGGATAGGTGTTAGCTCTTCTCTAAATCTTTGATAGAATTTGCCTGCGAAGCCATCTGGTCCTGGGCTTTTGTTTGTTGGAAGATTTTTAATCACAGTCTCAATTTCAGTGCTTGTGATTGGTCTGTTCATATTTTCTATTTCTTCCTGATTCAGTCTTGGCAGGTTGTGCATTTCTAAAAATTTGTCCATTTCTTCCAGGTTGTCCATTTTATTGGCATAGAGTTGCTTGTAGTAATCTCTCATAATCTTTTGTACTTCTGCAGTGTCAGTTGTTACTTCTCCTTTTTCATTTCTAATTCTATTGATTTGAGTCTTCTCCCTTTTTTTCTTGATGAGTCTGGCTAATGGTTTATTAGTTTTGTTTATCTTCTCAAAGAACCAGCTTTTACTTTTATTGATCTTTGCTGTTGTTTTCTTTGTTTCTATTTCATTTATTTCTGATCTGATTTTTATGATTTCTTTCCTTCTGCTACCTTTGGGGTTTTTTGTTCTTCTTTCTCTAATTGCTTTAGGTGCAAGGTTAGGTTGTTTATTCGAGATGTTTCCTGTTTCTTAAGGTAGGATTGTATTGCTATAACCTTCCCTCTTAGAACTGCTTTTGCTGCATCCCATAGGTTTTGGGTCGTCGTGTCTCCATTGTCATTTGTTTCTAGGTATTTTTTGATTCCCTCTTTGATTTCTTCAGTGATCACTTCGTTATTAAGTAGTGTATTGTTTAGCCTCCATGTGTTTGTATTTTTTACAGATCTTTTCCTGTAATTGATCTCTAGTCTCATACCATTGTGGTCGGAAAAGATACTTGATAAAATTTCAATTTTCTTAAATTTACCAAGGCTTGATTTGTGACCCAAGATATGATCTATCCTGGAGAATGTTCCATGAGCACTTGAGATAAATGTGTATTCTGTTGTTTTTGGATGGAATGTCCTATAAATATCAATTAAGTTTCTCTTGTTTAATGTATCATTTAAAGGTTGTGTTTCCTTATTTATTTTCATTTTGGATGATCTGTCCCTTGGTGAAAGTGGGGTGTTAAAGTCCCCTACTATGAATGTGTTACTGTCGATTTCCCCTTTTACAGCTGTTAGTATTTGCCTTATGTATTGAGGTGCTCCTATGTTGGGTGCATAAATATTTACAATTGCTATATCTTCTTCTTGGATCGATCCCTTGATCATTATGTAGTGTCCTTCTTTGTCTCTTCTAATAGTCTTTATTTTAAAGTCTATTTTGTCTGATATGAGAATTGCTACTTCAGCTTTCTTTTGGTTTCCATTTGCATGGATGGGGAGGGGGAAGGGTAAGCTGGGACAAAGCGAGAGAGTGGCATGGACATATATACACTACCAAATGTAAAATAGATAGCTAGTGGGAAGCAGCCGCATAGCACAGAGAGATCAGCTCAGTGCATTGTGACCACCTAGAGGGGTGGGATAGGGAGGGTGGGAGGGAGGGAGATGCAAGAGTGAAGAGATATGGGAACATATGTATATGTATAACTGATTCACTTTGTTATAAAGCAGAAACTAACACACCATTGTAAAGCAATTATACTCCAATAAAGATGTAAAATATAATAAAATAAAGTGTTATTTAAAGATGAACTCAGTTAAAAATGTATATTGCAAACTCTAGCGCAACCACTAAAAAGTTTTAAAGTATAATTGATATTCTAAGAGAGGAGATGAAATGGAATCACAGAAAATCTCAGTTAAAACCAGAGAAGGCGGGAAAAAGAGCAAGGGAGTAATTTTCTTTGCTCTGAAGTCTACTTTATCTGATAGTAATATAGCCATTCCCACTTTCCTTTGAATAATATTTGCATAGCATATCTTTTTCTGCTTTCACTTTCAACTTACTTATATATTAACTAGAAAATATAAATAGTAAATAGTAAAACTACTATCTGTCCCTTTCCATACTTCATTAGAACTGAATTACTAGGTCCAGCCCACACTCAATGGAAGGGAATTAATCTCCACCACCTGTAGGGAGGAGTATCAAAGAGTTTGTGGACACATGTTGAAACCACCAGAGCAATTATTAAATATTTTGGGGGTGACAATTTGAAGCTATGCAAATATCTTGCCCTCTAAAATTATTACTAGGCCTAGTTCTTTTTTTTGAGAACGGTATTTAGAAAACAAGATGTGGCTCTAGGTAAGCTCACTTCTATTTGAATGTTGCTGCTTTTAGGCCCTGCCAGTAGAGAGAGCGAGGGAACACAGGCATGTAAAATAATCCATGTATACACACATATAAATATTAATGCCTGAATCTACTTACCTTTACATGTATATATTTATATATGGATATAGATAAGCTTACATTTTTATATGGATATCTCTGATTCTAATCCAGTACCACAGAGTTTATTCTAGCTTTCCCTCCTTGCTTATTTGTAATTTCTTTCTATGACAGACTCTCTGAGGTACCTTTAAAAATACAGATGCCTGGAGCCCTATCCAGTGTCAATTAAGTTGGATGCATCTGTATGTTTTAAATATACACCCAGGCAAGATCAAATACATCATTTGTGGGGCCCAGTGAAAAATGCAAACGTGGGGCTCCTTGTTCAAAAAGCGGGGTAAAAGTGTCACTAAGGTACTACAATGTACAGATTTTTCCTTTCTTCTGCAGCCTTTCATTCAACTTGTCATGATATTTTCTATTTGCTACTCAATATTATTCTAAGTCAAGAAAAAGTAAAAATCTCAATTATTAACATGTATCTTACCGTTCATCTTTACACTGTACAATACCAGTTTTAAATAAAAATACCAGAGCATTTAATTCATATGCAGAATCACCAAAATTGCACAATTTGTACTGCATGCCCCAGCCCTGGAAGGTGACTTGAGCTGGCCAGAAGAGATGAACACAAAGCCAGACTCAAGAAAGTTAGTTATAAGGAGGAAGAGAGGGTCACCTACATGTGGAGTAGGCCCAAAGGACACTCTCTAGGGCATGGGAAGGCACTCATGAGGCAAGTGTAGACCCTTACAGGCACCTGAGAACCCTACCCCATGACTTGTGTCACATGTGTGTGCTCGGGCCTGACAACTGTTTGGTTTCATCCTTCTTCTAGCTGCTGGCCTGACATGCTGTGCCTTATCAGAGGGCAGGGAAGTTGACCCAGGCATCTCCCTTCCTGAGGCAGATACCTGCCACCCCATCCGACAGCATATAGGCACCTCTCAAGGGTATTACCACCTCCTCACAAGGATGCACTAGGTATCTGGATCAGGGATGGGCAAGAGATTCACCCCCACTGAATGTGCGTGGTGCTGTGAACCAAGTGCAAGGATGGTCACTGCCATGCTCCACCTTGAGGGGCTGCAGGGTGCATGCACCTGACTTGACCCTCCCCACATCGAGGCTCCCGCTGGAGATGGATGGACATGGATGCGGGTGGGGGAGGGTAAGGGAGACTCGGGCACCTGGAACGAAGGGAGTGGCAGTCAAGAACCCATCTTGAAGATATGGGGAGGTAATGGGAGGTGGAACCATATGTGAATTGAGCTTCTAAGCCCCCAGTACATTCTCTACTGTCCCACTGGACTTTACTTACAAAACACAGGTTCAAAAATAAAATTATTAAGAATTTCAAATGGCAACCGCAAGGCATTAAACCCACGGCATGGAGCCCCCTTCTGAGCATGGGGCCCTGTATAATTGTGCTGCTCATATGACTCTGAAGATGTCCATGTCCCCTCTCCCCCTCCACCTGCTGTGATTCTAATGTTCAGTCAAGGTTGAGAACTACTGAGCCAGATACTGCAAGGGTTGGTGGTCAAGATGGTCTTGCTCAAACCAGCTTCCAGGCTACCAGAGCCCCTCAGAAAACCATGAATGGAGAGACTGACCCAACAGTAGCTGAGAGGAGGAGACCAGACTGTGTATCACTGCCTGAGGCTGTCATTACAGAGATCACAGTAAGGAAGCAGGGAGGTCAAACACTCAGTTTTAAAGAGAGGCTCTCATTCCTCTCTCTCTCTCAGAGCCCACAGCCTTACCTCAGTACCTGCTGGTTGCATGTTGGCCTGCCTTGTCCAATGTGAGGGGTTTTAAGGTACAGGTTATATACATCTAAGCAAAGTGCAGGTACCAGCTAAGTCATGGAGGCCACCTTTCTCAGCAACTTATTTTCTTACCTATTTTACCCACCAGCAGGTTAGGCTCTTAGCAAGGAACCCTGAGGCTGCTCCAGGCATCCATCTTAGCCTGGGTCCACAGCTTATCAGCTGAATTCCAGAGTCAGAATATACAAATTCTCTCATCTCTAGCCCCTAGCATGACATAAGCTCCTCAAAGGGTTTCTTTCCTTTTCATTCAACCTTGATTCTTTTTTTAAATTAAAAATATTATTTTTTTTATTTTTATTTATATTGGAGTATAGTTGATTAACAACATTGTGTTAGTTTCAGGTGTACAGCAAAGTGATTCAGTTATACATATATATGTATCTATTGCTATATTTAAAATAGATAACCAACAAGGACCTACTGTATAGCATAGGGAACTCTGCTCAACCTTGATTCTTTTTAGAACATTTTAGCCTCTGTCACCTTCTGTAGCTAGCATAGCAAACACTCACTTAATATTTGTAGCCTAATTTGCTTGCTTCTGGCCTGCTCATAGTCCAGTTCTTAGAGTCTTTCCCTTAACTTCCATCACCTTTCTTGGTTCCTCACTCAGGCAAAACTCCTTCCACCTCCTAGCGTTCTCTTTCTAACCTCTCTCTGGTACCCTAATGGTGCTTTATAATACCAAAGTATCTGTATTTACATTACAGGGCAAAGAGAAATAAAATGAGAAAATATACACACTGGGGGACTAATCACAGGCCCTTTCTGCCACTTTGGTCCTGAAAGTCAGTCCCCTGGGGAAGATGGACAAGCGCAGTGTCAAGAACCAGAGCTCTGGAATTTGAATCCTAAATCTGCCTCTTACCAGGTTGCCGTGTGACCCTGGACAAGTTACTTAACATCTTTGTCCTCTGGATTCACTCTCTGTCCTGCTTTCCTCCCCAGGAAACTGGTATGGATTATATCAACAGGTTTGCCTGGTCCCTGGCTTCTGGTTGGATTTGGTCAGAAAGGAACTCTGGCCATTGATCAAAGATTGGGAGAAGAGTGTAGTTTCCTCCTAGCTTCCTGCCTCTGAAGTCACCCTGTGGGGAGTTAGCTATGTCCCTTGACCAAATACCACTGCTCATCCGAAGGCTACCTGCTCTAGAGGTCTCTCCTTCCAGACACTCTTTCTAGACTCTCCTTTCCTTCATGCCTTTGGGCCTGGGTGATAGTGGTGGAGTAACAGCCCCACTATACTAGCCATAGGGTATTTCGCTAGCCCTTATGGCTTCCCTACACCCTGCCTATGTCTTGTAAATAGTCGCTTTAGTAAACCCTTCTCAAACTATCCTGACTGAAGTGTGCCATATTTCCTGTTAGGACCCTGACTAATGCAGAGCCTTATTTCCATTGCCTTTAAAATGGAGATAGCAACACCTATATCACAGGATTGCTGTCAGAATTTAAATGAGACAAGTTAAATAAGAGTATCCAGCAATGTCTGGCACAAAATAGATGCTGAATTAGCTCCCTCCTCGTTTTTTCTTTCTTCTTCAAAAGCTATTTTTTATTTTTGGGTTTGAGTCCTAACAGTGTGACTTATGAGCTAAATAATTTTCAACAAGTGCTTTCACCAATCTGAACCTTAGTTTCCACATTTGTAAAATGGAGTTCATTTAACAAATTCATCCTACTAAAATTAACAAAGCTTCTACTATGTACCAGGAACTGTTCTGAGCAGTGATTTAAGACTATCCGTCTTGCCTATGTCACAGAATTATTGTAAAGATCAAAACAGCAATGAGTCCTTAAATACCACAAACTTCCAAAACTCACCCAAGATGAAATAAACAGTCCTATTATCATTAAAGAAATTGAATCTGTAGTTGAAACCTTCTGAAAAAGAAATCTTCAGGCTCAGATGATTTCACTAGCAAATTCTATACAAAATTTAAAGCAGAAATAACACCAGTTCTATACAATCTTCCAAAAAATAGAAAAGGAGGAAATGTTTCCCAACTGATTTAATGAGGCAAGCCTAATACTGATACCAAAATCAGACAAAAACAGTTCCAAAAAAGCAAGCTACAGACCAATATCCCTCATGAATATAGACATAGACATCCTCAACAAATATTATCATATCAAACCTAGCAATATATAAAGAAATAATACACCACAATCAAGTGGGGTTTATCACAAAATTACAAGGTTGGTTCAATAACAGAAAAATCAGTCAATGTAATCCACCATATTAGCAGTCTAAAGAAGAAAAACTACATGATTAGAGGCACACCTTGGAGATATTGTGGGTTTGGTTCCAGACCACTGCAATAAAGCAAATATCACAGTAAAGCAAGTCACATGACTTGTTTGGTTTCCCAGTGCATATAAAAGTGGTATTTATACTATACTGTAGTCTATTAAGTGTGCAATAGCATTATGTTTAAAAAAATGTACATACCTTAATTTAAAAATACTTTATTGCTAAAAAATACTAACCATCATCTGAACCTTCAGCGAGTTCTAATCTTTTTATAATAATAACATCGATCACAGATCATAATAAAAAATATAATAATAAAGAAAACGATTGAAATATCACAAAAATTGCCAAAATGTGACACAGAGACACAAGCATCCCAAGTGCTGTTGGAAAAATGGCACTGATAGACATGCTCAATGCAGGATTGCCACAAATCTTCAGTTTGTAAAAAAAATGCAATATCTGCAAAGCACAGTAAAGCAAAGAGCAATAAAATGAGATATGCCTGTATATCAATCAATGCAGCAAAAGCATTTGGAAAAAAGTCAATATATATTAGTAATATAAATTCTCAGCAAATAGGAATAGAAGAAAAGTTCCTCAACCTAATAAAGTGTCTCCAAAAAATCTACAGATAACATCATACTTCATGGTAAAAAGACTGAATGTTTTCTCCTTATGACCTGGAACAATGCAAAACATTGTCTCTTGCCACCAATTCAACATCACACTGGAAGTCTTAGCCAATGCAACAAAGCAAGAAAAATAAACAAGAAGCATAAATATTGGAAATAAATAAAATTCTATTTGCAGGCAACATAACCGTCTAGACAGAAAATCCCAAGGAACTGACCAAAAACTTTTCTAGAAATAATAAGTGAGCTTACTAAGGTGGTAGGATATAAGGTCAACATACAAAAATCAATCATATTTCTATATACTCCCAATGTTACCATTGGAAACTAACATTTAAAAATATACACACACACACCATTTACTGTAGCTCGAACAAAATGAAATATACTTATGTGTAAATCTAACAGAATATGCAAAGACTCTGTATGCTAAAAACCATAAAACACTGATAGAAGAAATTTTTAAAAGATCTAAATATACAGATAGATATACTGTGTTAATGGATTTAAAGAAACAACATAGTAAAAATGTTAATTCATGCCAAACTGATCTATAAATTTAATGCAATTCCAGTCAATATTCCAACATAACATTTTTTTAGATAAGTAAAATTTATTTGAAAAGCAAAGGAACTAAAAGAGCTAAAATAATTTTGAAAAAGAAGAATAAATTGAAAGAATAACACTATCTGACTTCTAGACTTACTGTAAATCCACACTAATCAAGACAGTGTGGTACTGGCAAAGGGAAGGAGCCATAGATCAATGGAACAGACAGAGAGTCCAGAAATAGACTCACATAAATATGGCCAATTGATTTTTGACAAAGTTGCAAAAGCAATTCAATGGGAAAAAAGTATTTTCAACAAATGGTGCTGAAACAATTTTACACCCATATGCAAAGATATAACCTTGACCTAAACTTCACACTTTACACAAAAATTAACTCAAGGTGGATAATTGATCCAAATGTAGAAAATAAAGCTATAAAACTTTTAGAAAAAAAGAACATAGAAGAAACTCTTCATGACCTTGGGTTAGGTAAAGAGTTCTTAGATATGATACCAAAAGCATGATAAACTGGACTTCAAAATTTTAAAGTTTTGCTCTGTGAAAGACACTGTTAAGAGAATGAAAAGACGAGCCACAGGCTGGGAGGAAATGTTTTCCAACCACATATCTGACAAAGGACTTGTATTTAATATATAAAGATCTTTCAAAAGTCAACTCTTTATCCTCCTAACCATAAGATCATTCTAATTCAACCTGCCCTCACTGAGCATGTGCTCTAGGCCAGACCTAGTGCTGGATACTTTCACATCCAGTGTCTCACTGATTCCTTATACCAATCACAATTTAGGTAGTGATCATTATCGCCATTTTAGGATGAGAAAACTGAGGCATCAGTGATAAACAGAGAAAAAATAATAAGATTGATGGGAAACTGGATAATAAGGCACTTCAATCTTAATCTCAGATTATACCATTTTGATTTCCCATACTGAGGACATGTTATGATTCATAGAGCTAGTAAGGGTTTTTAGAAAGAAGAAGAGTTTTCACTGAAATAAGTAGCACTCTAGGTAGGAGAAACCCGGTCATCTAAACTGAACCCAAATTAGGGACATTTGCCCAAGTTGTTGGCTTTCATGCCTGCAAGATACAGCAGGAGAGACATCAGGTGATTAAAGGAAAGACTTCCTGGCTGACCAGGGGCTTCCATGTTCCAATATATGGATGGGTGAGCTCATAGAATCTTTGTCTTCAGGAGAAGAGATGTTCTCAAGAGTTTCTTTCAGGTTAAGAGATGAAGGAGAATGGGGAAAGTAAAACAGAGAAGTCAAAGAAAGAAAATGTACCCAAAATGCCATTTCTCCTGCCTTAGCAAGGTCAGTTCAACAGGTTATCATGCCTTCCCTCTTGCCTCCTTCCTAATTTCATTCTTTAAATCACAGATAAAGTATTTAGCTTCATTACTTTCATTAGACACAATCATTAGTGTGAATCATAGGATCAAAAAGCCCAAGTGCCTTTTGGGAAATTCAACTTAACCAGATTTTTTCTGCCTCAGTCTCATAATATGAACAGTGATGTGGTGATGGATAATTTGTCTATCCAAGATCATCGACCCCATTGCACCTTTTAAAAACCTATCAAAACGTGTTGACGAATGTAAATACTGTCTTCAATTTTAAATAGACCTTATGGCATAAATAATCTAACACTAGACATGATTCTAGTAAGCAGAGGCCAAGCCAAATGGGCTACACAAGTATAAAGGCGGCCCCCGTATTAGGGAGAGTTTGAATCACATCGCATTTGTGTGAAGGTTTTCCATTTGACAGAAATAGATTTAACACAGTCCATTCAAAACAGTCTCATTGCAATTCATTGGGGGCTTTAAGAAAGGTGGAAAACTTTAAACAGGCACACTTTATTCTAAAAACCCTTTGTCGGATACCTGTACACATACGAAGACAACAGTCAATAGCAAGAATAAAGGTTTTATCTCATTTCCACAGTACTTTTCTCTTAATATGCCTCCAATCAGCAATGCTCTACCTCTGGAATTCCAAGCTCAACTTGCATCTAAGCACTGTCAAATGAAAAGGAGATAATAAAATTACTAGTGTGTTACAAGGTGATTAAATTTACATAATGCCTCTGGATTTGATTAAATGCCAGATCCCCGCTCCAAAAAAAATTACCTGTAGAGGCGTTAAATCTTACAGCACACACTTCACTGCCTTTACGCTTTATCCACAGAAGCTCCGGTTTATCTTAGCAGAGATTACTGCCATCCCTCCACAGGAACACAACATGTAGGTAATGCCTGGAAGCTTATTCAGGAGAGTGGCAGGGACTCATGTAGCTGATTTGCAGAATAAATATCAGAAAAATGTGAGAGAGACAGTCATTGTACTCATCCAGAGAAAAGACCGTAGTGCAGACTCAGAGGCAGATTTTTCTACTCTACTAAAAATGGAAGGGCTTCTTAAAATGCTATCCAAATACTTTCTCCCTAAACCCAAGGCTTTCCTCCCATTAAGAAACTCTGAGGAGCTCACCGTGGGCTTGCTCTTCCAGGGGCACACTGGCGAGGAGTGAGGCCACAGTGTGTCAGATTTGAAATCATTCCTGTCAAATTGGTAAGACGATTTAAGCATGTTCTCTCACCCTCAATATTAGCGCACGCCAGGATCGCATAGTCGGGTATTTTCTCATCACTCAGTTGCTGCACAGCCCTGGATGGCAGTCTTTGAAATGAAAACATTCACACAAACAAGTAAAAACAACAAAAACCTATGCATTATAGTTTTAACAGGCACCAAAGCATAAGGCACTATGATACAAATTTCGGAATACCTGTCACACCTATTGAAAAAGATTACACAAAAAAGTGCCCTTGAACATCATTTGCCTCTAGACCAAGCCATTGGAAAGGGGCTGGTACTGGCTCGGAAAAGAAATGTGTCTTACCACTTTTCAATGGAACACTAAGAAAAGGGACTATAGCATCAGCATGTTGTTCATTTACTGGGTCCAAACTGCTTTCGTCGGAGAAAATTGATTACTTCTCTACCAAGACTGATGTAAACTAGTCATTCCACATATTCCTAGCTTCAGTTAACAGAGTCTTAGCTGGGGAACTATAGAAATCTAAACTCTACCAGAGCTCTTGGTGTTGTCCAATGTTCTACACATCCATCCCTTTCAAGGGATCCTACTGTTTGCTAACACATGTGCATCAATCCCTTGCTAGTCATTCACTGAGATTTAGAGGTAGCTATGGTCTACCTACAGCCTACCTACAGTGTGCCTGCACTGCATTCAGTGAAGGTAAGACTCGGGTTTCAGGTCAATGCATTATCATTAAATCATAAATAGTAACCATAATTGTGGCAGGCAGGTTGCCCCAGCAACCTGAAACAGTACTTTAGCATATGTCTGACGGACAGTACTTACAAAATAACCTTTTAAAAAGTGCCATTATTGGGCTATTTTCCAAGCATACAACAATTTGAATATAAAAAGACCAAATTCCCAATTGCCTAGGCATCTGTTATGGCCCTTAAAAATATGTGTGAGCACAATAAATAAGTAGTTTTCAAGGATACAGGATGTGTTTTAGTATTTCCAAAAAATCGTATTTCGTTAGTTTTTATAATAATCATTTGGAAGGCTAAAACTAAAATTTGTTTTCCTGCAAAATGTTTTTCTTTATCACACCGGTTTATTATGGAAGAGTTGCTGTGAGTCATGAGACTGCCTTGTTCCTTTTTCTTTAAAAAAAAAAATCCCCAGGGAACTCAGGGAATTAAACTCATAAATTTAATTTCAATATCTGGTAAGCGGTGGGGACAATTATTAAGGCAGTCATTTATGAGTACCTAGGGGAAACCCAAGTGATAAACAGTAGTCAATATGGATTCTTCAAACACAAATCATACCAAACAAAGCTAACTCCTGTTCATGATAGGATGACAAGCTGAACGGTGAAAGAGGATGGAACAAAGTTAACATATCTTAGAGAGAGAAGCATCTGATGTAATTTCATCTGACATTCTTATAGGAATACCAGAGAAAGACAATAAATAGAGCTAGTGAAAGAGAAACCTAACGTAAGAGCTAGAACTGGTTTAGTATAAACTCAAAGTGAGTGGAACCAATGACAGGGTAGGATACATTTCAAACGCAATACCACCCAGATCATGAACAACTACTCTCAGGTTATATCAACGTGCATTGTAATCTTAGTCAATATAATCAAAGTACATATAGCTACATACACTGTTGGGGAGAGAAATAAATTAAATGCATTATTGATACATTGGAGCTGTTTAAATCAATCGCATGTGTTGTGTATTATAAAGTCAAGTATTTCCCATATAGAGAATCTTCATCAAATGAATATGAATGTAACTGGAAGGCATCCGTCTGTACAAAGAGGCCACTGAGAAGCACACAGAGACTGTGATGATACGGAAGAGATTCCTCTTTGTTTAGGGAAGGGTGGTAATCCAAGGCTTCTTTTGTCTGCAGAGCAAGTCCATAAACGGTCAGACTTACCTCTCCAGTTGTATTTCCAGACCGATCGCCATTCCCCTAGGTTTTCACACCTGAAGGCTGTGTGGTTCCTCAGCCTAAACTATCATCTTTTTTAAAGTGCCATTAAAATGTCTTCCTGTAATAGTCTCATCAACCCTTTAAAACCAAGCTCAAAATCTTCTTTCAAACCTAATATTTCCAGATTCCCTAATTAAATTTAATTTTTCACTCCTCCAATACTCCCACAGCACCTTGTTTAAACTTCTGTATATACCTTTATTATTATCTTCCTTGTATGAGAATGAACAGTGTACATGTTGACTTCCCTGTTAGACTGTGAACTCCTGGAGGGTGAGAGCCATGTCTTAGTCATTCTTTATCTTTTTCACAGCAGGTATTCGACAAGTATTTGTTGAACTGAATTGGATTGGGACTGGAATAAACACATCATCTAGACATTTATTATTGCGAAAGTCCCACAATTCCAGGGCAACTGCTATTGGTTCGACGTTTCCCTTTCCAGATTTTCAGGTTTATTTTCCCATGCTTGGAATAAAATAAAACTGAAAACCTGAAAATAAGTAAGTAAATAAGACTGAAAACCTGAAAATAAGTAAGTAAATACTCTTCCAACTATTCAGTTTCTATCAGACAGTTAAGAAATGAAAGGCATTTACCTGACATCTAGAATGGTCTTTCTTTTGGACTCCAAGGGACTTAGAAATTCCCAATTCAGTGACTGGGCCATGACGTCCAGATTCTGAATCCCCAAAACAAGAAGGCAAGGCAGTTGGAGAATCAGGACTGGAGACAAAAAAAAAAAAAGAGAGAGAGAGAGAGAGACCAGAATAGAAATCATCTCCTAGTTACCATGTACTTTATCTTGGACACCTCATTCAGATCAATCTGAATTCCAAGAGGCAACACCCAGGGAAGGCAGCATTGGTAGGGAAAGTGGAGAACTCTGATCTGGAAAATAAAATTAAAGACCACTTCCCTCTTGTAGATTGGTGGTTTTGGTCAAAGTAGAGGTTGTAAGCCTGTGTCTTTAACTGAGGTGGAGCATGAAGAGATTAAACAAAAATGCCCAATAGCTGCGGATTCTGCCTGAGGTCTCCTAACAGCATTACACAGGAAGGACTGTGGGGCTTCGTAATGTGGGAATCCCTTTCCAGCTTGAATTGTAAGCAGGAAGTGCTTCCTCCCACCCAAGATCCCCTCCATGGTTTAGCTCCTAAGAATATGCTATTCCAGCATGCGAGAATTCAGCGCCACCCTCTTGCACAGAGCCTAGCATGCAGCACGTACTCAGGAAGTGGATGTTGTGGCCTGTCCTTAGAGAAGCACAGGCTCACAGATAAACTAGGGTTGCTCTGTAATGACTGGCTAGCCAAGAAGTACCTGCTGACTTAGGGAGACAGTACATGTGCTGGTTAAAAGCACAGCTTCTAGGGTCAGATGAACCTGGGTTCAAATACCAGCTCTTCCACCTACTAGCTGCGTGACCTTGGACAATGTCCTTAGCTTTTCTGTGGCTCATCCATCATTTGGGAATAATTATTGCACATCCCTCATGAGTTTGTTGGGAGGATTAAAGGAAATGACACGTACAAGTCTGATGTACAATAAGTGTTCAAATAAGGGTGTGCTAGAATTAGCAGTTCCTTGAGGGAGGACTCAAATTGTACATGGCCAAGTGAAAACTAGTAAGGACAGAACATGTCCAAATAAGGAAGAACTTTATAGTCAATGAGGCTGGACCAGAAAATATAGGCTGAAGCTGAAGGAGAAACTCTTACGAAAAGGAGGAAAGAAACTGTCATCAAGGTTGAGACAAGCCCTGGAGGCTGGATTGGCAGCTCCCTTGAAAGTGGTCCAAGGCCAGAGTGGATAAATGGTGTGCAGGTAGGGAAACCGATCAAGCTAATTTTGATTTCCCTGAAGCATCTGCAAGCCGTTGGAATCCTTCAAGTGCTGGAATGCATAACTGGGTAACACCCTCAATACACAGAAAAGGTAAAAGAAACCTGAGGACAGTGAATGAAAATTGAGTTTATACATTCAAAAAATTGGCCATCTTTAGTGCCCTCTATAGAAAACTCATCAAAACCTCAGGGCTTTCCTAAAGTCACGTTTAACCATGCAGCCTTAAAGGGAATCAGCAGGACTGCATGTACTGACGTGGAAAGCGTGCCAAGATATATATACGTAGAAGTGAATTTACAAAACTGTTTCTAGCTCTAGCCAGTGTTTCCTAAAAAAGCATATATGTGTATGTATGAACCTATATGTATATAGTTGCATCAATGTATACATAAATACACTTTTGTATGCATAGAAAAGTTCTGGAAGGATACACAAGAAATTGTTACTGATGATTATGCCTAAGGAGTGAGACTAGGGACGTGAAGGGGCTCTTCACTTCATATCCTTTTGAACTGTTTGCATTTTTACTGTGAATATGTATTACATTTATAATTTAAGAAGGAACAAGACAGAAGAGAATAACTAAAACCTCAGACTATTGTACGGCGCTTTGCATGAAGTAGAACCCAGTAAATGCTTGAATGAATGGATGAAAGTCACTCAATTGTCCCATCAGTTGGTATATGAGAAGGGAGAAAAGGATATAAAAAGAAAAGAAATAAAAGGGGGAGAATACAGAGATCACAGAAGCAGCCTGGAGCAGTTTTCACTACCTCAAAAGAGGAAAACTAGAAGGAAAGCTACCAAAGGAAGGAGCTGATGAATACCTTCCCTGCCCCAGTGGCACCTGTTGGCCAAGATTCCAATGTACTTGGCAAATACTGTCCGCAAACCTATAAGAGGGTGTAAACAGAAGGCTCTTTAAGGAGCTGATCAAAGCTGGGCTGTGCTCCAAACAGGGAAGGAGCGGATCAGAAGTTAATGTCCTCCTCCCGCCCACAAAAGATGCTTTGCCATGAGGATGCATCTCAGTAAGGAGCCCAGGGACTCCATGGAAAGTGCAGTAAAACATCCCATATTGGTAATGATATATGCCATTTGCAGAACACTACGTTCCCAAATATGAGAGTTTATTTTAAAATGTCCTCCCACAAAGAACAGTACAAATTAAAGGTAGAAAACCCTATTAGGTCATCCACTTTCTCCTAAAGGCCTAATGCAGACTATGTTCTGCCATATAAATCTTAACGCTTTCAGTGATGTATGAGGAGGATTTACACTAACAAATCCTAAATGGAAAACACAGGCACAAAGCGGCAATACTGACTGCAGAGGAAAGAGAGTTACCTTTACTGATTCATCCCGAACTCTGAACTGCCAGGATGTTTTTTAATTTATATTTTTTCAAAGAGTTACAACTTCATTGTAGGTTTAATGGATGGAGCTATCAGAGTCAAGTTAAAACAAATGAACACATGTGGCATTTTCATTGATCAATTCAATTTAGTATGCTCATGGCAGACAACTAAATTCCTCAGCAAATATGGGGAGAAACAGGGAGATCTGGTGAACAGCAATCCAAGTGTGCCTTTATTTCAACAAGGGCAAATACTCTTTGGTCAAGGTGCTAAGGTGGCTGGACAGTGCTGTGGCTTTCTTGCCATTAGAGAATTCCCTAGGAAAGCTAATTAGCTCTCCAATGAAACTCACTTACACTGATCATCTTCAACTCTGTGATTTAGCAGTGAGGGCCCTTATAAATATGTTTTTAAATTTTCTTTTACTTTACTTTTCAGACTCTTCTCTTTTCCTTCCTTGTGATCCAGCTGGGAAAAATAGGAACGTTTCCTAACTTTGGGACAATTACTCAACAAATGACCTATAGTAAAACCACAAGGGGAATTCAGACTTCTATTTCCTTCTCCTTTCTTTTCTTCCTTACTTATTGTCTGGCCATCTGAACGATCAGCCTGGCTGCACCACCAACTTGCTGTGTGGCCTGGAGAAGCGGCTTCTCCTCTCCAGGGCCCATCTGTACAATGAGGAGCTAGACCAAACGAGCAGTCACTTTCGATGGCGTTGACTCTATTAAGTCTGAGTGAGAGGACTCTCAGAAGTCCTTCTTGACCCCATTATCAGCCGGAAAGAGCTGGAAGCCCTCTCTAGTCAGATCCCCAACCCCTGGTGGAGGACACCCAGCCTTCAATGTTCTCCCAGGGGAGTAAAACTTCTCTGGTGTAAAAGTGAGAGCCTTCCGCTGAGGCTCTGGGTTGACCTCTCAGGGATCTGCGTCGATAGAGGTTGTACCAACCAGCTTCTGTGGCACAATAGATACTCACTTGGTAGACAGAGCAGAAACTCAATTAATACTTTGTGACTGACTGACAACTTCAGTAAAAGAACTCACAATGACCACACACTTAAGGCTCTCAATGATCCTGCAACTGTCTCTGCCCTAAGCTACACTGCCATCTTTATGTGTCTGTCTCAGTCAGGGTTCTCCAGAGAAACAGACCAATAGGATAGATAGATACAGATGTGTATATACACATACCGATAATATATAAATATACACATATAAATACATATATACACACATACATGTATATATAAATACACACACACATGCACACATATATATATATATGGAGAGAGGGAGAGCAGGGCAGTATTTGAAGGACTTGTTTCACATAGCTGTAGGGGTTAACAAGCCTGAAGTTCGTAGTGCAGGCTGACAGGTAAGAAATTCAGGTAAGAATTCATGCTGCGGTCTTGAGTTCAAAATCTGCGGGGGCAGGCCAGGCAGGCTGGAAACTCAGGAAGGGTTTCTATGTTACAGTCTTGAAGCCAAATTCCTCCTTCTTTGGGAAATCTCGGTCTTTCATCCTAAGGCCTTCAACTGATTGGATGAGGCCCACCCACATCATGGAGGGCAATTTGCTTTACTCAAAGTCAACTGATTTAAATGTTAATCACGTATAAAAAAAGATTTTCACAGCAACATCCAGATTAGTGTTTGACCAAACAACTGGGCACCATGGCCTAGCCAAGTTGACACATAGAGTTAATGATCACAGTGTCCAAATGCAGCCTGCCTTTGCTGCTCACCTAGGCCACTTACCACTCTCCTTTGAATTGGATTTACCTTGGGCTAGCTGATACTGGCCTTGTACCCTTTCCCTGGTCCCTAAATCCTGCCAGACCTTATAAGAATAATCCCTCACCTTCGTTCCACTCTTCTTTTAACTGCTATTAACTGCTTCCAAAATAGCTTCAGTCTGAGCTGCTAGAGCAGCAACAGCAAGTGGCAAACAAAAAGAAGGCAGTAGCCCCTGCGCTCTAGCTCAGGAAATTCCTCTCCACTCAGGAAATTCCTCTCCTTCAAACTTCCCTGTGCGCCGGCTCTGCTGGCTCCCTAAAGCACTTGGCTTTGTATTCTATCTCCCCAGTCTTCTCTGGCTCCGTGTCACACCACTTGCCTTATTTCTGACCTGCTATTCCCTCACTGATCCCAATCTTTGCTGTCCACCAACACCGGGCAAGAGGTTCCATGTCTATGGCTCCCACCCAACTGGCAAGGAAGACCGAATTGTCTGTAGGATGCATTACAGTTCTTAAAACACTTTCACGTTCACTGTCCACTAACTGGCATTCTTGACACCACCCTGAGAGCTTATAGATGAGCAAAGATATTATCTCCACAAAGCCTCATTTGGCAGGTGAGGAAACTGAGGTTCAGAAAGAATAAGTCCTCAGCACAAGGGCATATACCTATAGCCACTACGCGTGCCCCTGCTATGGGGGCTGGGATCCTGGGTTATTTCATTAAGCCAGATGCACCTTTGCAAGGAACTGAATACTACTAGGCTGACTACTAACAACAATAACAATCTCACCTTAGATTCACATGCAACTTTGCTTCTCAAAAGATCTCAAGGACATTTTTCACCTTTCACCTAATTCTCTCTTTCTGGCTCAAAAATTCGCAACAGCATCTCTTCTCCCTACCATAGGCTACAGAGATACAGAAATTCTCCCTCACCGTCCATCTCATACTTTTAACTTGAATTTATCCTACAAAGTCATTGACTGCAAAGTTTTATGAGGCTGTTTTTTAACTGGCACACAGTAGGTGAGTCTGGACACAGTAGTTTCCATCCTGAGGGATGGGCCCAGGTAGGAAAACCTGGCCCAAGAAATGTCCACAAAGACTTTGTAGGCTCTAACTGGAAATTGGCTGGGGTTGGGATAGACCAAGCTGGGGAGATCCAGGACCCAGAGACCAGATAGGCCCAGGAAGGCTCTAAGGGTAGGATCTCCAATGACATACGAGAAGTAGAGGCTGATAGGCAGCATCAGGAAGGCCTGGAAGTGAGTAACAGGGCAATGTCCCCACAGAGCAGATGGAGACACCCTAAGAGGGTCTTGTAATAAGCAGGAGACAGAGGTCCAGGCAAGGCAGGCAGCAGCTTCAGTGAGAGCCAGTAGCAAGCAACAAGGGGCTATGCTGGACCGGAAGGAGGACGCATTGTGGAGTCTCAGACACAAGCTATAGACAAAGATCTCTGCAGGCTGATGGGCAAATCCAGAGAGGTCTGGCAGTGGGCAGGCTCAGACCTGAAGACCGAAAAGAGCAGCAGAGCTCCAGTTTTCCAAGGACAAGGACACCTAGTATGAAGCCAAGGCAGGGACCTAGGCTCTCTGGTAAAAGAAGAGTGGGTAACAGACAAGCAATGAGCTCCTGGGTGTGGAGGAGAAGGCAAGGGGTTGGTCACGGGAAGATATCAAGAATCGATTTATTAGGACTGAGGCACAGAGTCTGAGAAGAACTTACAGCTACGCTGCCTCAATGACCCTGGACCCTTTACGTCTCCCTTGAATACAGACAGGATGGGGCTCAGAGCCTTGCTGAGTGCGGCGATGGCCTACCTCTGGAGGCCACATAGGCCCAGCTGTGGGTAAAGGAGGTAAAGGAGAACTGAAGGAGCACGAAGCCAATAACCAATCTCCTTATAGGGCTTGTGGAGTGGAGACAGCACTTCCCTGACCAGAGGAAAACCTGTAAGAAAACCCCCAGTCGTACATGTCACCACCTCCCTGATCCAGGGATCTCGTGATGTGAATCTCTCCTTCTCACTCCACAGGGTGTCAGTAAGTACCCTCCAGAGCCAAAGCAGGGGGAAACTTAACCCTAAATATTCCAGAAGCCTAGAATGGGAGAGCTGGAACAGCTCAGCTTCCAGCACTAGAAATATGCGGGACCTGAGACCCAGAATCCCTTTAGAGACCTGCCCAAGATCGCACAGTGATTTAATAACGGAGGCTGGGACTCAGGGCTCCTAACTCAGCCCGAAGTTATTTCCATTAAATCCCAAAGATGAATATTCCAACACCGGTACAAATCTGAAGATAGCCTTTATGGTAGCCCAATTTCCATCCATGCCTTGGACAATCAAGCTGATTTATCTCATTTGGTTTCAAAACACACATTTATAGATATAGATCAATAGGGAGTAGGGAGACTTCAGCAGCCATTATATATAATAAATTAACTTTCCTTCCATAGCCTGACTTACACTGTCATTTGAAAAATAAAGGAAATACCTATAATATGCACCTCACCACAAAGTGTGCTATATTTAGTAAATTTCAGTAGCATGGTTAATCTCAAAATTCCAGTATTTCCCTGTTGCTATAGTTATGGCATCTGGTTAAATCAGAGTTCAGCTGCTTTGGGCAATGCTAACACTGATTCCAGCCAACTTTGTGCTTTGTTTCTAATGTACTACGAGGAAAATGGGAGCAAAACACTCACTTTCCCTCCTACCCCTTCCCAGGAGCAAAGCCCCTTAGCTAGTCTGGGTTAAGCAACATATTGACTCCCCAGCTAGCACCAACACAACTGGAACCAGTGAGTCCTCAGGCACTGACTTGATGATGCAAACAGCTCCAGGTCTATAGTGCGGAGTTACTGTGCTCTGGACGTGCTAATGTGCCAAAGCTATAATCTGCTCACCCAGAGAGTTTTGATGCCTAGTATACAGTTGTCCCCCGGTAGCCACCCCCACCCGCAGATACCCAAATCCGGGGATGCGCAAGTCCCTTATATAAAATGGCGAAGTACAGCCTGCCACTCGTATCCATGGGTTCCACATCCTCAGCATACACGGAGGGCGGGCTGTGGCTGGATGCTTGAGTGTCAATTCCGTTTACAAACATAGACCATTTAAGGATTCCTGGACAGGACAAAATGTGGACTTTTAAATAGAGTCACTTTGAGAGCTTCTTTTGCTTGCTTTTCAAGACAAGTTGTCTTACATAGGTTTCTTAGGTCTAAACACTGGGCCCATTAATGGGCTCTAACCTCTCTACATAGGCCTCTATTTCCCTTACTCTGAATAGTGACTTGGTCTCCAAATGTTATTCTGAACATTTATGGCCATCATAAACACACAGGACAGAGTATTTTCAAAGTGTGACAATAAAATCAATATCATATAAATTATGGCATGGATTTGAAATGGCAGGCCATCCTTTAGGATTGAAACATAGAGTTAGGCCCATTTTTTAAAAGGGCATTTAGCAGGTTTTTTATAATCCTTTCTCTCAGATGGTAATTTTCCCGTGAACGTTTCACGGGTACACATTTTCTGGAAACTATAATCTGTATCTGAGTTTAAATGGACTTTTCAAAAACTCATTCATACACAGATACTGAGATTATTCTACTGATGTCTAAACATATTGGCGATGGATACTTGTGAAGAAGTTCTGATAGCAGACTCTTGAATAACCCTACAGAAGCATGTTTTCAAAATGGTCCCTCCTTTCTCTATCTTGGAGTGGGATGCCCTCTTTTTTTTTCTTTGCTGTACGCGGGCCTCTCACTGCTGTGGCCTCTCCCGTTGCGGAGCACAGGCTCCGGACGCGCAGGCTCAGCGGCCATGGCTCACGGGCCCAGCCGCTCGGCGGCATGTGGGATCTTCCCGGACCGGGGCACGAACCCGCGTCCCCTGCATCGGCAGGCGGACTCTCAACCACTGCGCCACCAGGGAAGCCCTGGGACGCCCTCTTGATGGACCAACATGCACTGGTTTCTGGTAAAATGACTATAGAGCTTTTGCACTGTGCTACATTCATTTCGTCTGGGCTGGCAGACACAACTATGATAAATGACTCTGCCTTTGAGATTGAAGATTATCATCTGGTCACGCTGCTAAGTCCTCACTTAGCTCTGAAAGTCCGTCACAGAGACAGAACCAGGGGCAGGACATCTTCACACAAGGCCAGTGGCTCGTCTCAGTTACTGTAATTTCCACCTGGAAGCCCTCAGCTTGAGAGGGACCTAGATTCATGGGAGGTCTGCTACTGTGAACTTTTGGGGGACTACATAAATATGAAATCTGGAGATTGGCACCCTTTTTTTTTAAATAAAAAGTATCCACGGAATGCCTTCAGAGTGTGTGCCATGTCTCTGATACCCCAGAATCTTAGCAATAGCTCCCGATTTTCAACACTTGAAAGCTCATGTACACTGCTCACATGTCAGGAGGCATTCCACCATTGTGAATTTCTATTTATACTGATATTGCAACAGTATGATTACAGGGCATCAGTAGTTTCATCACACAATAATATGCATTATTGGCCAATTTTTCCATTCCTGTTTCTAAATGTCTTACCAACATTCCCATGTGATTAAAACATTCAGTGTACAAATTCTTGCCCTAATGGGGACTTATCCTCACTGATGTTCACATCAATTCAAAACTCAAAGTGACGTGAACTGCTAAGTCTTTGGTGAATGTGGCAGGGGTGCTTTGGAGAGCAATACAAGAATCTCAAAAACTTTCTTATATAATTACATACCCTTTGAAATATATTTCAGAGTGAAATATAATTGGCTGACAGTGATTAGAGAGAAGATAGTAAAAGAGTATCCTTTATTAGCTGGCCCTTGCTTGCCTTCCAAGTTAAGGGAACACATGGTATAGGAGAAAAGCACTGAATTAGAAATCAGAAGTCCTAGGTTAGTCTTTGCTCTGCCAATGACCAGCTGTGGGACATTGGGCATGTCTCTTGCCCCTTCAAACCTCACTCTTCCCATCTGTAAAATGATGGACTTGGAACGGCTCATCTCTAAAGGCCTTTCCAACTCCAGAGTCTGTGGTTTCCTAACATTTTCATTCTGCAAGTCATAGTGAGAGTCATCTCCTGTTTTCTGATATCCATGTTAATGGTATCACTACCAACCCTAACCGATTCAAGGCTTAAGCTTCTGAAATCGTGTTACCAGACTGGCCTTTATTACCTCTTTCTCAGATACTTCCATATTATTCCTTTCCAAGTTGACTTTAATATGAGGTTCCTTTCATTGAGTTTATCTGGACCAGTAAAAAATCACAAGGGAAGAAACTGACACACTTTACTCCACAGGAAGCCTTTTGTGCCCTCCCGGATGATAGATGGGTAGAAAACAATGTCATTTGATGACCAGCTGAAGGAACTTTAAATGTTTACTCTAGACAAGAGCAGACATAGAAGTATATGAAAGCTGTTTTTAAGTATGTGAAGAGCTTTCACATTGGCAAAGGATTAGCCTTGGCCCGGTGGCCCCAAGGAATTTAATCTAGGACCAAGCAGTAGAAGATACTAGTTGATGGATTTTGGTGCAGCCTAAAGAAGAACTTTTAAGAGAACAACCTGTAGATGAAGTAAGCTGCCATGAGATATAATGGGCACCCTGTCACTGGACATATTCAAAGAAGAGCCAGACCATCATATGTAGGGATGAAGCCGAAAGGACTTAGTTAGCCTAGGACAGCTGATCTTTGCGGCCCCTTCCAACTCTGAAATTCTGTGGGCTCATTTCCACCCTCACTCCCGTCCTCCATCTTCCATCCTCTCATTTCCTCCACTCCCTTCCCCAGCCACCACAGGTAGCCCGTCAGGTCATCTAAATGCACTCCTCCTCTCTATCCCCACTGTCCCTGCCCAGGCTCAAGCCCCCATCCTTTCTCACTTGGGACTAACAAAAGAAACAGCTGGTAACTGGTACCCCAGCTTGCAGTCCCTCTCCCTCCGTCAGATTTCCACACTGCTGCCATGATAATCTAAAATTTTTTAAATTGGCAACATCACTTCCATACTTAAAGCTCTCCAGGGCCCTCCTGTTATCTTACAGGAAAAAAAATCCAAATTTCTTAGCACAGAATGTGTCTTTCAAAGCCTGTCTTTCGCCTACTTTTCCACTTCATGCCTTAGTCAAAATGGACTCTTCACCTTTGTCAGAATACGCCAGGGCACTTTTGCAATTCTGCACTCTTCTGATATTTTTTCCTTCTGCTTTGAATGCCCTTCCCTCTCTTGCCTATCTGAGAAACTCCCACACAACCTTCAAAGTCTAGCCCAGTGTTCTGTAGGGATTTATCACCTCCCCAGATAGAACTAATTGCTCCTTTATCAGTATGATGCTACCATTTTCTAAATACCTCAACATATCTTACTCTCTGAAGATGCATTTGGTGAACTGTGCATGTGGCCACGTCTAGAAACAAAGAATGCAGATGTGCCCTAAATGAATTCCCAATCGACTGGATTTAATCTTCTACGTGGCATTGCTGAGTTTGTAAACTATTTAGCTTCTTCAATAATACTTCTTTATGCTTTGGTTTCAATTCAATTTCTAGACGCTGAGGATGGAAAGGCTTTATTATTATGACTTTTTCTGAGAATTTTAAAATATTAGTTGCCAGAGCATCCTGAGGAGAAAGATGTTGTTGTGAAGAAAAATGCAAATGGCTTTGCTCATGGAATGCAGTGAGTCAGTGGCAGATGAACAGGCGTAATTTAATTTTGCAGGGTTAGACAACACAGAATGGAAATAGAAACTAGAAATGCTTTTTTCTTTCTAAACGATGAATTCTACTTCTTCCTGTTCCAGATAAAGGTCTTACTAGGTCAGGGCAGCAGGTTGAGAGCAGGTGAGAAGTAGAGAATGATGAAGCCACAACAGGGTAGCAGAGAGAGATGATTCCAGAGAAATGAACAGAAAGCCAAAGGATGCAAACTGGTGAGCAGAGTCAGATGATAAGCCCCAAGACCTTGCAAATATCTACATTTATGCTTATGTGTGTAAGACTCACTCTGGAGGGAACCCCAAGAAGATGGCTGTACCAGTTGCCTCTGGAGGAGGGAACTAGGGGACATAGGATCACTAGGAGAAGGGGACTTACATTTCACTTAATATGCTTATTTTATTTGCATTTTTATCACGTGTTTTCTTTTACAACAAGAAAGCGTATAATAAGGATAGACGTCAGCGACTGTGAATAGTGAAAATGTTGAAGGAACAGCACAAGATACTCACAGGCCAGATAGACCAGCAAGGCTGTCCTACCTAAGCAAACAAGGCAGGCCAGAGAACAAGTCAAGGCCCCTGCCCTTGACCCTGACCCTAAGGGCAGTGCTGCCCAAATTGCAGGTACCTGTATCTATTCCCTTCCTACCTTGCTGCAAATTAATTCCGAGCAAGCCTGATCTAGATGCCTACAGGTCTAGCTGAAAATACCTTGCTGGGCAGAACATGAGGGGGGGAGCAAATGGAGTTTCCTGGCAGTGTGATGGTTAATTTTATGTGTCAAATTGACTGGGCTATCAGATGACCAGATATCTGATTAAACATGATTTCTGAGTGTATCTGTAAGGGTGTTTTTGGAAGGTATTAGCATTTGAATGGGTAGACTGAGTAAAGAAGACGGCCCTCCCCAATGTGGGTGGACATCATCCAAGCCAATGAGGGCCTGAATAGAACAAAAAGGCAGAGGGAGGTTGAATTCAATCTCTGCCTGACTGATTGAGCTGGGGCATCGGTCTTCTCCTGCCTTTGGTTCTCCTGGTTCTCAGGCCTTCAAACTACACCTCCGGCTTTATCCAGGTCTCCAGCTTGAACGTGGCAGATTGTGGAACTTCTCCTATTGGTTCTGTTTCTCTGGAAAACTGTACTACAGACTGCTTTGATAATTGGGTTCTTCAGTGTACATTATGTTCTTGCATATGCTCTTGAAAAAGGTCTGATAAAATTTTCTAAAAATCTATTGCGACAATGGTCACTTAAACAATGATGGCTACTTATGCCCTATATGTTGACTCAATCCCATCTTAGTGACAGATACAACACATGCCATGTGACCAGAGTCCAGAAGCTCTGGTAATGGTGTGGTCAAGGCGAGCCCCAGAAGGAAATCACCATCACCATCTACGAAAACACCCTAAAAGAAAATGACGTACCGAAGGGAAAGGCATCAATGTCTGCTTTGAATACAAAAGTCAATACACCATTATGGAACATGTGAGGGAACTGCCTTTTTCTTAGCAATTACATGGCAGGCACTACAGTTAAAACACTCTACCAAGTTGTGATTATTACCCCCATTTTTACAGCTGAGAAAATTAGGCTCAGAGAGATAAAACTAGCAAGTAGAAGAGTCCCTTCAAAGCCAATTATGTCTGATTCCAAAGACTATGCCTTTTTTGTTCTATGAAACTAGGATCTAGAAATCACATTCTGTGCAGGAAAAGCCAATACTGGAAGGAGAATCTACCAGAACCGATCAATAGAGCTGTCAGCTAGGTCCACCAGAAGGTGGTAGAGGGCAAGGCATGTCTGCTCAGGACAGGTCTAGGACACGGTCCCCAGTCAAGGGCTGTCAAAAATTATTCCGAAGGACAGGACATGGGCAGCAGGACACTGAAGGTCATCCATCAACAGGGTCATGATGGCTGAAGTCAAGGGTTAACAAGGGAGAAGACCAAACCTTGACGTGAGAGGTACCACCTTGCAGCTCCAGACATCAGACTGACCCAGGGATAAACAGAGGCAGGCATAATCTGGCTGGCAAGAAAGGGGTTGGGCTGGGCCCAGATGTTGGCTCTGCCCCCATTGTTCCTTATGGAACTGGATCATGGCCCGGCTTGGTAAAGTCTTAGGGAGGGCTCTAACAGTAAAAAAAATGACATTCGGGTGACGTAAGTTTACCTACATGTTCAACTAATACACCACCACCATTCATTCATGTACTTAATAAACATTTATGGAGGTGCTATTATATACTAGGCACCATGGCAACAACAGGGACAATGACACAGTCCCTATCACCACCTGTGTGGCTCAGAGTTGGGCATTTTGGGAACACTCAGTGCATTTGGAATGATTCTTTCAATATCTGCCTTCACCTGGGAGAGCCGTGTATGTCGGGAGAGACATGTATCTGGGAGCGGGAAGGCAGTTGGAAAATCAAAGATTACAGTAAAATATGATAAGTATAATAATGATGGAGATAAGGCAGGGGTAGGGGTGGCTAAGGGAGTTCAGAGGAAGACATCTAAATCCAACTGGGATAAGGACGGTCAAGAAAAGTTTTCCAGGAAGGAGGGGCTCCTCACACTGAATTCTGAAGAATAAGTAGAAGTTAGCAAAATAAAGAAGAGGGGGAACTGTCCCAGTGGATGGGACAGCAATGCCAGTATTCTGACTGAACAAGCCTAATAATTAGTAATCACTTAGCAAACCCTCATCTCAGTCAAACAATTGGATTTTAGCCAATCAGAATGATGGAGGCCGCTGCGGTGGACACGAGGCTGTGCACCATGCCCTGTGAGCATGTGCTAGCCAGCAGAGTTGGCTGGTTTTTCGGGTGCAATATGGAACACTGAGCAAGGGGTAGGGGGCGTCACAGGAACTCTCCAGGAGAACACAGGGGAACAACCCTACGCTCTCTGCCGCTTAGTCATGAAACAGCAGTCCTGTACAACTCAACAGGCTTTCTAGTCATTTCTTCAAGGTGGCCTGGATTGTTTGTTGACCAGTTTGTTCCCTGCTCCAATGGCGTACAATCTTCTCAAGGAGAGCAGCTCTGTCTGTGGTGTTAAAGACATCTGCCAAGTCATTGCTATTTCTTTCACTGAGAAGTGGAATGTAATCACCTCCCCTTGAATCTGGGTTGGCCCTTAGTGTCTTACTTGGCCAAGAGAATGCAGTGGAAATGACTTTCTGGGATATCAGAGGCTAGGTCATAAAAAGCCATGAATCTTCCACCTGGATCACTAGAACACTAGCTCTTAGAGCCCAGAGCTTCCACATAAGAACACCAATTGTTGGGCTTCCCTGGTGGTGCAGTGGTTGAGAATCTGCCAGCTAATGCAGGGGACACGGGTTTGAGCCCGGTCTGGGAAGATCCCACATGCCGCAGAGCAACTAGGCCCATGAGCCACAACTACTGAGCCTGCGCGTCTGGAGCCTGTGCTCCGCAACAAGAGAGGCCGCAATAGTGAGAGGCCCGCACACCGCGATGAAGGGTGGCCCCCGCTCGCCGCAACTAGAGAAAGCCCTCGCACAGAAACGAAGACCCAACACAGCCAAAAATAAATATAAAAATAAATAAATAAATAAAAGATTACTATTAATGAAAGAAAACCCGACATCTCAAGTTAATGAATTTAGTACTTTGAAAAAAAAAAAAGAACACCAATCGCACTGACACCCCACGCTGGGTGTAGGTGCTCTGGCTGACAGGGCCAGCTGAGCCTAGCCTTCCAGCCATCTGCCAAGGCACCAGACACGAGCAAACCTATGGTGATGGGCTCACGAGACCAGCCCATCTTCCAGCTCAATACCGTTGAGTGATCTCTGTCAATGACAAGAATCACCCAGCTAAGCCCTGAATGAATTCCTGAATTATGGAATATTGTAAAATGGTTGTTGCATCGAGCCACTAAGTTTTGAGGTTGGTTTATTGCATAGCAATACACAAGAGGGACACCGTCTCAGTCACCATGATATCCATGGTGCTGGCACTGCGTCTGGCACATAGTCGACCCCTAGCCCTCTGGTATATATTCGTTGACCAAAGGAATGAGTGCTAGAGAGAAGAATAAGAGAAAGGGCTACCAGAGAAAGATAAAAATGACTTACAAGTGGCAGTTGTTATGCGTTTAGAGAACTTCAGATAAATGAGTATACTTTTCTAAATAATATGGTACCTACTCTGGGAAGCTAAGCAAAAGAGACAGTTAAATTCTCCTGGGGTGGCAGGGGAGATCATGAAGTAACAACGGAGTCTTTACCCCATGTTCCCTACCTTAAAATCCAGCTGTCCAGTGGCTTTCCCTTTATCCCAAGATCTCAGGTTTTTCCAGTTCTCATGATATGGACCTAGTCCAGTTACAATTAATATGCTTTTCCTTCTCTTCATTTATAAGACCTTTGCACTTTCCTGGAAGTGATTAACTCCAAAAAGACAAGCTAGAAACTTGGAGCGAGAGATTAATTACCGAAACGAATGCACTTCCAAGTTTGGCTTCAGAACTAGGCCCACCTTGCAAAGTATACACACAGACTATGCCTCCCAATGGAGATATCTGGACTTTGATTCTAAATGTAACTAGGTTTTACTTCCCTTACTTTTAATTGCCTGAAGTTTAGCCTGAAATTCAATCAGTAGACTATTGTTTTCTGCTTCCTGGGAAGCAAGTCACAGCTGAAAGGACTGCTGGGGGAGAACTGGGTGGGGTTATAAATCTGAATCTTGGCGTGACTTTTATGAATTTTCTTTCTTGCCCATTTTACTCACCTCTTTCTGGCTCTGATGTTATCAGTAATTTCCCGAGACAGAGAAAACCCAGACTTCCTCAAAGAGTTCAACTACCTGCTTCAGCAAAATCCGAAATGGTGGGGAGACTAGCTGCTCCATAGAAACCCCCCCCCCCGTGTTTGTGTCCAAGGAGAGGCACACAAAGAAAACACACTGGCAGGCCGCTTTCATTTCTGCCTTCCTCTAGTTGGCTAAGAAGCAAAGCCCGTGGTGATTCTGCTCAGGCCACCCAAAAGCCAGAATGGACAGGACACTCTTACAGCCAATGACGACACATTAAGATAGAATATTAAGCTTCTTCTGATGCAGTCAAAGGCATGGGCTGCCCGGCGCCAGCGAAACAGATGAGGAGCCGTGCAGCGCGCAGGCTAGGAAGCAGAGCCTTAGTTTAATTTTCTCATCAAGTCCAGAGTTTTGCCTGCTCAGCGGTAGTTTCCAAACGGCACACATGTTAAAGGATCAAACCTGGCGTTTCCTACCTACCAGTGAACTCGGAGTTAAGAAACCTGGGCTCTAGTCCTGCCTATGCTGTTGACAGACTCTGTTTTTCCAGACCAGCCCCTTCCCCTCTCCGGGGGCGTAAGTTCCCTCAGCTGCAAAACAAAGAGCATGGACAGACAGTGTTTAAGGACTGGAAGTGATAAATGCAGTCAAATGTTCGTTATCCAAGAGCAGATTCTCTGTGGGTCGCTTTGCCTTCAACCTTATGGGTAGTGCCACTTCTGATGAGTACCTTCCCCGCATAATTAAGGCTCTGCTGCCATTTCAATATCTTCTTTACTTTGTATTCGGAAATGTCCTTTGAAATCCACACACTTAATGACTCCTATGTTGTAAAGGAAGTCTTAGAGAGCAATGCTTATCTCATTCTAAGAGACCTAACAGATGAGGAGCATATATTCAAATGTAAGCACAAGGGGGCTTCCCTGGTGGCACAGTGGTTGAGAACTTGCCTGCCAATGCAGGGGACACGGGTTCGAGCCCTGGTCTGGGAAGATCCCACATGCCGCAGAGCAACTAGGCCCGTGAGCCACAACTACTGAGCCTGCGCGTCTGGAGCCTGTGCTCCGCAACGGGAGAGGCCGCGATAGTGAGAGGCCTGCGCACCGCGATGAAGAGTGGCCCCCGCTCGCCGCAACTAGAGAAAGCCCTCGCACAGAAACGAAGACCCAACACAGCCAAAAATAATAAATAAATAAATAATTTTTTTAAAAAATGTAAGCACAAAAGCACAATCACCAAATAATAGGGACTGCATATTAAAATGGCCACTATGTGCCAAGACTTTCCATGGAGCATTCTAATGCTTACAACAGCAATAAAGGTACCGGCGACCGTTGTTGATGAGGGCCACATGCTGTGCTGGACACTCTGAAATATATACTTTCTGACAGCAAACACTACATAGCACGTACTGCCTGCCAGGCCCTGTTCTAAGTCCTCCATGTATATTAATTTCTTCAATACTCACACCAACTCCACACGGGAGGAGCTATTCTTTTTTTTTTTTTTTTTTTTTTGCGATATGCAGGCCTCTCACCGCTGTGGCCTCTCCCGTTGCAGAGCACAGGCTCCAGACGCGCAGGCTCAGCGGCCATGGCCCACGGGCCCAGCCGCCCCGCGGCATGTGGGATCTTCCCGGACCGGGGCACGAACCCGCGTCCCCTGCATCGGCAGGCGGACTCCCAAACACTGCGCCACCAGGGAAGCCCGGAGGAGCTATTCTTAACCTTGTGCTACAAATGAGGAAACCAAGGCACAGAAAGTTTAAGTAACTTGACCAAGGTCACAGAAGTTAATAAATAACAGAGCTAGGAACCAAATCCAGAAAGTCTAATTCATACAACCCTTTGAGGAAGATAATGTCCTATGCCCATAGGGAGGCTTTCAGCTGTCCATTAACTGACAAATTAACCTCAAAACTCCACTGGCTTAACATCACAACAGTTCCTTCTCACTAATGCTACATGTTCATTGCAAGTTGACGAGGCTCTATGCTCTTCATGGTCACTTAGGGACTCTGACTGATGAAGGCTCTACCACAAGTAGTGCCGCCAGCTGCCACAGCAGGGAGAAGAGAGCACACAGAGATGGCACACGTGCTCTTCTCTGCTTCAGCCGAGAAGTGACACAGGTCGTTTTCCCTCATGGTCATTAAGTATGTGGATTTCAAAGGACATTTCTGAATACAAGGTAAAGAAGATATTGAAATGGCAGCAAGGCCTTAATTAAGCAGGGAAGGTACTCACACAGTCCCACCTAACTACAAGAGGACTTGGAAGTTAGTCTTTCACACTCCCAGAAGGGAAGAAACAGATGTTAGTGAACACTAGTAGTGTCCACCACAAGCTGCAAGTATCACAACACCCAACTAAAAGTTCCACTCCATACCTTATGGAAACCAGCATTCTTATAACAGAGAAGAAGAAAATGGCTATTGGACAGGTAACCAACAGTGTTCATCATACACCCTCATCTTAAGATGAAGAACCCAAGACTTAGAGACGTTTAGTAATGTACACAAGGTCATTCAACAAGGAAGTAACAGCCTGAATTTGAACCCTGGTTTGACTCCAAAAGTCTGTATTGCTTTTACTCCAGCAAACTGCCTCACAAAGGGAGAAAGAAAATGTTTCGTGACCATCTACCACTCAGGGTTATCCACAGTGGTCCACAAAGTCAGGAGAGAGAACTGGAGCTCAAGCTGGCTATGGACCACCACTGCATCATACAGAAGTGCAGATGTCAGCACTGGAAGGGGCTCTCAGGCAAGAGACCAGACCACCTTTCGCCACATCAGCACTTTTTCACACACAGAAACTGTGACCCATCAAGTGAAGTACTTTGTCCAAAAGTACCTGGACTATAATGAGATAGCTCTACTATAGCATTTGTGTCAGCCAGGGTCCTGGCAGCAACCAGAGGACACATTCACAAAGTATAACTGAAGGTGTGGGCAGGGTAAAGGGGACCAGGGGATTGGGCAGCAGGCCCGAACCAGCAGCAGGGAAAAGCTGTTACCATCCTCGTCCTGAAGTGGGAAGGAGAACAGAGTCTGGTAAAAACTGAGCCTGTTGGAAAGGGACAACCCAACAGAAGGTATGGCACAAAATAGAGGAACACCATCATTGCCAAATGTGACCTGGCAGAGAGGGAGCTGGAGAAATAAATATCCAGACCTCTCTTTCCTCCCAACTCTCTAATCCTCCTCCCTCCCCCACTGATACCTCCCATTGGCCAAATCCACTGGAAGCCAAGGGTCAAGGAAGCCTGGGTGATACAGTCCATAGAAGTCTATTTCCAGGGGCCCAGAGCAGGGGAGAAAGGGTAAAAAGGGGATCTGAAGTGTTAAACTGAGACTATACATTATAGCAACTTTTCTTTTTATTTATCGATTCATTTGTTTACTTATTTACCATGTTCAGTGTCAGAAAGTGCTAAATACATTTTAATTCCCATCAAAATTCAAGTTTGTCTTTGAAATCTGGTAGTGAAAGCATGTCACCTATCCAAGTATAATGCTATTTTTATTTAGAAGATCAAGGGTATATTTTAAGGCCATGTTTAGTTCAGCATGAGGTAAAGAAAACTACATTTTAACCACAGCTTGACTTCTCGTTAAACATGGCAGATTGACCACATGTGATTATCTCTCTCTCTCTCTCTCTCTCTCTCTCTGTCGAAGCCCCATTAAAACAACAGTAAAGAAATTAAAACAAAACAATGAGAGAGAGAGAAAAGAGAAGAGAGAGAAGTGTACAAGTCCACACAAACTAAGAAAATAGGAAAAGAGACCTTAGTGGATGAGAGCTGTCAACACATTTTTTGAAGATGGGAAGTCAGTGGAGGAGTGTGTGTCAATTTAGAAGAGTGAAGGAAATGCCAAAGAAAAGTGAGCCAGTTAGCCCCAAGAGAATTCTGGGAAGGCTTAGGACTTAAAAATACCAGGTACCACAGACGTTAGGGGTAAGATACAGGAAAACAGGAATTGAAAGTATGTATGTGGAGGAGTAGGTTCCCACATTTCCTTCATCCCATGCAGCTAGCCAGGCAACCGTTCCATCCACCCTTTCTGTGCCCAGGAAACAAAAGCTGTAGTCTCTGAAGACACTGGATCAGACACACTCGGGGCACTAGGAACACTGGGTATAGTAGAGGGTGGGATGAGGCACATGACAGAAAATGGAGGGATCAAGTGAAAGTCTATATATGGAATGGCAGGAACCCAGCCAGCCTACCCCCAATCCCAAAATACGTGCAGGCAGGCTAAGGGATTCTATCCTTGAATAAGTAAAGGTCACTAGAGGAAATTCCCCTGTATACTGACATTTGGATGTCCTCCCACAAAAAGGCAGTCGCTGCCCAATCACTCTACAGTGAAGCCACTAGTTGGCAAGCTCTGCCTTTCCATCCAACACTTCCACTCAGCTTTTGAGGGCTCAACTCTTAAATACGAATTGACAGCCAAGGATCACAAGACATTTAGGGAGAGCCTCTAAAATGAGAGGATAGAAGAAAAGTTTATATGTATTTATATATATAAATGTGGATTTTTATGTATTTCATATATATATATATATATATATATATATATATATATATATACAAACCATGAAAGGACGCTATGAGAAAGATAGAAAATAAGGCATTGATGGATATTGAAAATATGATAATCAAAATGAAAAAAAGAGTAGGAAGATTAAAATAGGGAAATCTCTCCAAAAGTAGAACATAATAAAGACCAAGAGAGTAAAAGATAAGAAAAGTAGAGGAATAATCACGGAGGTCTAACATCCAAATAATTGAACTTTCAGAAAGAAGAAAGAGGGAAGAAAATTATTAAAGTAATAATACAGGAAAATTTCTCAGATACTAAGGACATGAATTTCCACATTGAAAGGGCAAAAGGAAGGGCCAGAAAAGATGAATGCATAAAGATCTACACCAACTCACATCATCATAAAATTTCTGAATAATATGAGTTAAAAGAAAATCCTAAAAGCTTCTAGAGCTGTGTAAGAAAAAAAAATCCTATACAGACGATTAGGAGACAGACTGGCGGCAGACTTTTAAGTAACAACATTGAAAACTAGGAGACAATGTCTTTAAAATTCTGGGAGAAAAAAATTAACCTATAATTTTATATGCAGCTAAACTATCTACTTCATATGATGAGTTATATAATTTTGCCTTTAGGAGAGTTGCATTTCCATGCTCATTGACACCTGGCTTGGCCATAAGATTTGCTTTGGCCAATGGAATGTGAACAGAAGTGACATGTGCCAATTCTGAGCAGCAGCACTGAGAGTCATCACTGGTTTTGTCAGTGCTCCTTTTCTTTTGCTGTGAGAACTGCTTTTCCCAGAAAGGGGTTTCTTCCTCAGCCTGGGTCCAAGAATGAAAAATACCAGGAGAGAGCTGTGGCTGACCCATGAAGAACAGAAGACATGAGTAAGAAAGAACTTGTTGTGTAAACCATTGGGGTTTTAGAATAATTTACCGCCACAGCATAACCATTAGTCAGTAAAAAGCTGACTAATACACTTCCCATACGCCTTTATTTAGGAATCTACTAGAGCATGTGCCTCAACAGAACAAGTGAGTAAACCAAAACAGAGGGAGACTTTGGACCCAGAAAACTGGGACTCTAACACATGAAACTGGTGACAGAAAGTCCTAGGATGATACCTGTGCGGCAAGCCTAGAGAGTAACTAGCCCAGACTGAAGTGGGAAAAATAAAACTGATATATTATCTGATGGTTTTCAGTATTTAGAAAATAATACTGAGAACTATTTGACAACTCTGATGGATGTTGCAGAGGAACTAAGGAATAAATACAAAGAAAACCAGGCAAATAAAAATTAAGCAATTATCATATTATTTAAAAAAGGACATGTAAGCTTAATGCATTGGCTTACCAGTGGCCAATATTTACAAAGCTATAATAATATAAACATTGAATACCGACTTTGAAGAAATATGCAATTTACTTATATCAGGGCAATAGGGGAGGGAAGATGGAGGGATTCTGTTCACAAATATTCCAGGGCATCTCCTTCCAGGCATGTGGTAGGACTGTCCTTTTCTGGCCTTCTTTAAAGTTAACTGTGGCCCTATGGTTTCCTTCAATCAATAAAACATGAGGGAAACTGCCTTGTGACATAACTGGGCAGAAGCTTTGAGAGCCAGTATGTAGTCACCCTGCTATTTGCAGAGATCATGGAATCGGGTGTTGTGATGGAGACTCCATCAGCCTAGAGGACCAGCGTAAGCCAGAGGCTCCCTAACCACCTAGGGTGAACATGTAGCAGGAGCAAGAAATAAACTTTTGTTGTATCAAGCCACCAGTAATTAGGAGTGGTTTGTTTGCAGCATGCACTAGCCAAGCATGACTACGAGACAGCTAGAGTCTCATCTACCATTACAGGAAGTCAACAAGCAACATCTAAAATAATGAACCAAGGAATAGCAGTAAAAACATGTAAAATATGAAGGTAAATACCACAGGCAATAACTAAAATGGTTAAAAGGTGGTTGCTCCAAAGGAGCAGGCTTAAGAGGGAGCAGTGCTGGCCTGTTTTTGTTGTCTGTGTTGTTACAAGCCTGATGTTTTAAAAGAATATTTATACTATTACCTTGATAAAAATAATTTTAAACCATCCTATATGTGCATACTCTAGTGGGTATCCAGTATAAGGAACAAGATGCTGGTAGCAGCAGGGTTGTATGTGAATTTCCTCTCCAGTGCTTAGAATTCCTAACGAAGAAAAGAGGGTCTAGCCTACATTGTTTTTAATAGAGAAACTCAATTACCATGAGACCTTTAAGACAGGTCCCTCTAGATTGAACACTGACTCCAGATATTTGTAGGACTTTTATCTCCAGGATCATAATTCCAAAAGAAGCAATGATAAAAACAGTAGATATGGATGAATGAAGAGTTTTGATTCTAAGTAACCAGGGATACTTAGAATAAGTCGTCAGAAGGACTTGGAGATTGTATTATAAAATCCTCATGAAAGTACATGTTTCTCCAAGGGCTGAGGAGAAAAGGGCTCCCTAGGAGCATCTCTGTCACAATAGGACACCTGCCCAAGTGGACCCTGATACCTCGTTCTAGAGATATTTCTTCCTCAGAGAGCTTCTCTGCTCACGTTTAGAGGAATTTGTACTGTGCTTCTGTAAAGGAGCAATACCTCTTACACTCCAATAGTGAATAAGGCAGAGCAGCCTAGGAAAGACCTGTGCATCTCACAGCAAAGTAACACAGAGATGAAGCAAGATGAATGATGGCTTATGGTGAAGCCCATTTCACCATCCAGAAGAGTCAGGAGACTCACCCAAAATATCCAACTCATCCAAAACATCAGGAGAGAGAAGCCTCTAGTGAAAGCTGTGTTTCTGTGTGTACTGCCACATCAATCCAACCATACTGCCTGTTATAACACGGCACCCATTTGGAAGATGGTGTGTTGGGAACGGGGATAGTACTTGTAGCTTTGGACCACAGAGCAAGTTATATACGCCTGGATCAGGGTGCACTGTCAACAACAGCTCACATCATATGCCCAATGCATTCCTAAATGGCTCCATCTTTGGCTGCTCTTGCAAGCCTAGTCATTTGATCATGTCATGGCTGCTTGTGAACTGGAATCACATAAATGAACCAAATTGGTCCTTTATATCTGAATTGGATGTGAGGTGTTCACACTGACTTTTAAATATGGACTTCCATATGTTCTGGGACATGACAAGATGACAATGAAATCAAACTATAAATTTCTGACTGGGAAGTAGGTGCAGCTCTACTATCCTTCCTTCCCAATCCTTCTTCCAAGACCAAATCTTCTCTCCCCTCCCTAAACTAAAGACACATCACATGCATCTCTGACTGATGCAGAGCTGCAGCTCCAAGCCATACTGGATGCTCTAACCTCTGACTCACATGGTCCCTAGGGCCTAGGACCAGTTTTTCAGCGTTAATAGCTTTCTCTTCCACCTCCTGCTAAACTAAACAAAAGTTCTAAGAATGTCGACCAAATTGTCACTTTGATCCAACATCTTGAGTTCAAGGGATTCTAACATGTTCTGAACGCTAAAAATCTCAACTCTTCAAAATCTGACCCAAATCTACCTTACCTTCCAGTCTTTTCTCCAGTAGCTTCCTGCAACATCCACACCTCATTCCACTATGCTAGATTACTTGTGGCTCGGCGAACAACCCATGTATTTCCCTGCTGTCAACCTCTGCTCATGCCAGTGCCTTGACCAGGAATTTTCTACCCCACTCAGAGAGCTACAGCCATTTGTTGATGTATGTCTTTCTCTCCCACTAGACTATGAGACAACCTGAGAGTAGGGACTGCGCCCTTCTCATCTGTGCATTCCTGGCACCCAGCATAGCACGCAGCCCATAAGAGGTACTCGATAAATGTGTGTTAAACAAATCTTAAAAGGCACCACAAACCATTCGCTGATTTCTTAAAGTAACAAATGTACCAACTGAAGCATACTACTCCACATGATGCTTCAGAACAGCCGATATCAAGGCTTACATACCCCCTATATGAGCTAAAGAGCCTAAACAAACAAACAGACAGTGATCTCAGATCTCAAGAGAAAAAAAAAAGGAAAACCTCACTTCTCAAAATACTACTTCAGTGTGGCCAGAAGACGGGGGGAGCCCCATGGAAGCCTTTCAACTCCAAAAAAAACCCAAACAAAACAGGTGCAGTGTATGTTCCTGGGCCCTCCGTGTGCTCTGAGCTTGCAGCAAATGACTACTCCAGATAGGATTCTGTTTCTCACCTGGGCACTGAGAAATCAGAAGTCTGGCAGGAGAACAGAGCCACAGTTTTCTTAGTTAATAGATCTCTGATGCTCACGGTGTTGAAACAAATGCAGAACAAGAGGAAACAAAACATCCCCTCTCCCCTCAACACAGAAGAGCAGCCCAGAGGTCCAGGTGGTCCATGACAACAGCGAAGGTTAGTCCAGGAGCCACAACTGAAAGACCAAACACCAACATTCACTACATGCACGAGGCAGAAATGCTACAACGGTTCCCTCTTAACCCCATGAATTGGTTTGAGGGCTTAAGCACAATCCATGTCATTAAGGACTTTTAAAGTAGATATGCTGTGGATAATCTGCATATGATGGAGATCTGGTTACTGTATAGAGCAAATGCCACCCGATTTCAGACGTCACCAAAAAGTTTGCTAACATGTACATGTAGCATAATTTTTAACCAAAAACCTGGAGTTCTGAAAGAAAAATGACACCTCCAAGCCTATATGGAAAGCGGCGGGAGGCAGGGGTAGAAAAAGACGTACAGGAGAGAGGGGCAGCGTGTTGGTAGCAGTCGACAACGGTTTGTGTAATTGAACTTGTCTGGCCTTCCTAAAGACCTTGACGTAAACCCAGGCACCAGCTGACAGAAGCAGTAGCAATTTGAGTCCGTTTGCCAGAAATTCCATGGGCAAAGCAAAAACATCACCTTTGGGCTGTAAAGAGGGACTTGGGCACAATCGCTATTAAGAAAACAAAAAAGAGAAAACTATTTTTAAAAAGATACATGACAGTACCTCTTTAATGATCATAATGTCCTCTGATGAAGGTGGAAGGTATTTGGAAAATAATCAATAACCTTCCCTAACAGTTTTTTCGGGGGGAAATGGTGGTCATCCTTTTGTTGCCTTCTCTTCAGCCATGCACCAGTGACACACGGCAGTTTCAAATTCCTCCCAATGACAATGCACCCTGGAGAGTCTATTTCACGCTGGACCACAGAGGAAAGAGAAAGTTGTCAAAAAGCTAGGGCAGCCAGATTTTTCTAATAAATCTGGACAGTTAGCTGTTTGGTATCACATAGCATTTTATTTCATAGGAGGCTGGCAGATCCCCCTGTGGCTTCTTCGGTTAATGCTTCCTGGAGAGAAGAGGCAAGAACTGTGAGTGGGTTCACCCCAAGTGAACTGTGAGATGCCCAGAGTGCCCCATGGATGTATAACCGGACTATGGGATAAGATAGACTACTGCCCATATTTTGCAGCAAAGCTTTTATAGCAATAGTGGGGACTCCAGAGATTTCAATGCCAGGAGAGCAGGAAAAGGAGAACAAGCACAGGTCAAATGGAGGCAGAACTTGGAGAGCCACAGCGTTGTCCCCAAGGGGGCTGACCGGCCCTCCAAGTTACAAAGATCAGAAAACTACGACAAATGCACGCTAGCTATTTCAGATGGCAATCCGGTTAGGAAAGACTGGGCAGCAGTGGCAGTACTAGTCATCAGGCAGGTAGAAGCACTGTGTTCCCACAAGAGTTTACTTGAACTGGACCCTAGCTGGCAGCCAGGTAGCGAGACAGAGCCCAGCACCCCAGAAAAAGGCCTAGCAAAGCCTAGGAGGGATGTCAGAGCCCCAACGAAGCAGGACAGCCTTCAGTGGGTTCCGGGAGCTTGTCCCAGCTTCACCCACACCCTAATGTAAAAAGGGTGACTGCAGACTAATTAGCGCCCACGGGCCTCAGGGGCTCTTCCCAGGGGCACTTAGTACTGAGTCATCAGACTACTTCCAGATGTTATCTACTGAGCAGCAGCGGGGGTGGGGTGGATTACTACTCGCCTGCCAAGGTCAGTCCTTAATGCTTCAGGCACTGAACGTCACTGAGTCTTCCGGCTGAGACCTTTAGCACCTACCCGTGATGGGGGGGGGGGGCCGGGGCAACTAGAGTCTGACAATCAGACGGCAGGTCTGGAATGCAAGGTCTATTTCACCCCTGTGCTCTGCCAAGGTCATCAATCCACTGTGCAGGGCATCCAGTGCCATGTAAGGGAATGGAATTCAGCCTTTGATTCAGCAATCCAGGGCACTAGCTCGCATTATATCAATGTCTAAGTGATACCAGTAGATAAAAATCTAGCATTAGCATTTCAGTGTCAGTGGCCTCAGAGAGAGCTTCAACATACGTACCAGATGGATTCACTCTTTTAGATTTAGTTCCCTTCTCTCGGCAAACTCCTGCAACAGCAAAGGAATAATTACTGCTCAGTGGAATACTGTACAGCGCTAGCCAACAAATAAAGTGACATCAATTTAAACCAGTAAATATGAATATTTGGAAGGGAAAAGAATTCTCTTTCCAGAGCAATTATTTGTCTTTTCAGAAATGTTTGCCAATACAAAACCCTCCTCCCCCGCCTGTGGAACTGCAAAGACAAGAACCACAGCAGGGCATCTTCACCACTGGAAGGGGCTGGAAGGCATTGGGCAGAGGGGCAGAGATGGCTTTGTACGGAGCCTTGTGCATTGCTAAGGGGAACACAACTTAAATCTAAAACTCATATGCAATGGAAAGCACACTCACAAAGGAAAGATAGCAAATGGTAGAGTGACCACCATTTTTGTTTGTTTTGTTTTTGCGGTACGTGGGCCTCTCACTGCTGTGGCCTCTCCCGTTGCGGAGCACAGGCTCCGGACGCGCAGGCTCAGCGGCCATGGCTCACGGGCCCAGCCGTTCCGCGGCATGTGGGATCTTCCCGGCGGACCAGGGCACGAACCCGCGTCCCCTGCATCGGCAGGCGGACTCCCAGCCACTGCGCCACCAGGGAAGCCCCCAGGATGACCATCATTTTTTTCACGTGGACTCCACTTGACAGACAAAGATCATTTTCGCGTTCATTATCTCACTAGAGGCACCCAACATCTCTGCAAGGCAGGCAGGGAAAGGACTGTTAGACCCATTTTACAGATGAAGAAGCTGAGATGTGATAGCGATTTAATGGACTTCATTCAGACCTGCTTCTGTCCCACAACCGTGGCATCACCTAGGTGGCAGTGGATACAAAATGGCATCCTCATCCCTCCACTGGCCACCTCACCCCAACCACACCAGCTACTGCTCTTAATTCACTGAGGAAACTGCCTGCATCCTAGGTGTGGAGGCAGCTGTTCAAAGCCCTTTACACCCACATCCAACTGGCTCCCGCTGGAGGCCGACAGCTGGTCTAATTGAATTGTCATTAGGCACTAGAGGCAGCACCTCCACGGTATACCTTCGACAGAGAAGTCAACAGACGTATCTCCCTAGCTACTCAAGAGTGTGCTTGGAACAGTTCGCTTTGATTCCCTTTTAAAGCAATAATGGCCCCACCACTACTACTCCGCCACACCACAAAGAGCCAGCAAGGCACGGCAGCCGCTCAGTACCCTGAGGACTCATGAACCGCTCCCACCCTACCCCCATCCACATGGACATTTAGGAAAACCTTCAACAGCATCGCTCTTACACTGGGGCAACAAGGTCCCTGCCCGAGACCTCACACTTTACAGGGCCTTGCTCTGGCCCCACTCCAGCCTCACCACTGCCCATAGAGCAAGGAATCTATGGGGCTAAGGGGACTTGCCCACCCAACGTCTATGCTTCCCTCTTCTATGCCACTCTCAAACTACCCAAGACCTTGAAATTCCCTGCCCATGTGCCCCAAGCCTGTGTTCATGGCCTGGCAGTCCTCTGCCCTAGTTTTGCTTTCCTGAGCATGGACCAAACCACAGATGGACACAACCCTAGGCCTGAGTGGTGAACGACGGGTGTCCACTGAGCAGCTGTTACCCTTCTACCCGGTGATGATGAAGCTTGACCATGTGGGCTACAACAGTACCTCTCAAACTTTCATGTGCTTGTGAATCATCTGGGATCTTATTAAAGTCCACACCTTGGTTAAGTAGGCCTAGAGTAGGCCCTGAGAGTTGACAGTTCCAATGAGTGCTTGGGTAATGCTGATGCTCTGGGCTGGGGTCCACAATTTGAGGAGCAAGGTTGGTGTCTATAGGCTTGTGTGGAGGGCCCCTCAGGGTAAGGGACAGAGCCAAGAGCTTGGAGAGAAAGGGGAGTTTGCAGTGAGCCTGTATTTTGCGCCCTTGCCCCAGGCCCACCAAAGTTAGGGGTGGCCTTGCCTTTCATCATGTCAAGAAGTATCAAGAGTATGTCAACATCTCTGAGCACCAAAGGAAAACAGTGAAGCGAGACATACCATTTGTCCCTCCTCCAAAGCCCCTACATCCTTCCCACCATCCCCTCCCATGCCAGAAACTGGGAGGCCATCTCCTGGGACCTGTCACAGTGAACACATTCCATCAATTTTCAATATCAACCTACCCCTTCCACGGATGGCCACGTAGTGTTTTACTATGCCACCATAATGTCTGGCTCTCAGAAGTCCGACCTTCCACTTTGCTTACCAGTGGTCGGTGTCAAAGACTGAAGATGTGGAATTCAAGTAAGCTGGAAAAAAAATACTAGACGCTTAAAGACAACACATCTTCTACCAAGCAGTCCCACGTACTCCCTGGCCTGAGAGGAAGGGCAGGACCCTTTAGGTAGACCGGACCCATCCACACTAACACGTAGTCAAGATATCATAAAACCCCAGCCTCAGGCACTGGTCCACCAGCAAGTTACAGACAATCTATACTCACATTACCGCACCCACACGAGCAAGCCTGGAGTTTTTCCTGTCCTTCATCATTGTAAAGAGATAGGTAAAAATAAACACAAAACCACAGAAATATTGTTTAATTGGAATACGCAAATGGGGGAGCAAACCACCAATGCATTCCGGAGGCAGTTTTCAAAACTTCTTCAACGCGAAGTCACTTCAATCCAATGGTAGTGGTAGCCCGTATAAAACAGATGAAAACAAAACTTCATATGGAGTATGAAATGGCGATGGGCAGCCCAGAGCCCTGTCTACTTGGGACCCATTGACTGATACACATGGAGGCACCCAGGGCAGCTCCTAGAAACCTCTAGTGCTCCCAAGTGCTCCCTTTGGAAATGATCACTGAAGCGTAAGTCACTTTATTAAGATCAGATCAGACTTTCTAATCTCACCGATTAGCACTCAGGCACAAGAGAAGCAAAAAAAAAAAAAAAAAAAGTTCAGATGAAAAAGTTACAGCACAGTACAGTGGTCTGGGGAGTGGATCACAGAGCTGCGAAATGTTTTGATAACACATCCGAATGAAGCCTCATGCTCACTTGAGGACAGAGAGCTGGGTTTGAGTCCTAATTCTGCAGTTAAATCACTTTGTGACCTTAAATAAGGCCCTTCCCTTCTCTGAGCCTCAAGACATAGGACGCAGATGGCCTTTGTCCAGCTCTGACACTCTGGGAGTTTATGATTATTTCAGCATTCCATATTTAAGTGAAGATTCATGGCCATATCATCCATCACAGATAGATGCTAGCAGAAAATAAAGGAAACCTCTATGGTGTTCTGCTGGCACAGTTCTGTGCTTTCGTTCAGAAGCTCAAAGCATTTTAATAGCTTATTCTGTTGGAACCGTAGCAGAAAAACAAAAAGGAAATTAATCTTGAAGAAGTCATATATCTGCAATCTTCTACTATCTCTTAGTAAGGCTCCAGCTACTTCTGCACATTGCCAGTCCTCACTGAATTCTGGAAGGAGGGACAGAAGATAGTGTTTGAGTCTTTGCAGGGAGGGAGGTGGTCTTTAGGGTATAAGACCAGGGAGGCAGCGAGCCCATCAGGAAGCATTTGCAGGAGTCTAAATAAGCGATAGAGAGGACCCGAACCAAAAAGTCATGTCAATGGAGGTGGAAAGGACAGGACAGGTCCAAGTGGCATTCAGGAGGATACACTCACAGGACTGGGTGCTGGGGTTGAGGAGAGAGAGGGAGAATGAATGCCAAGCATTTTACTTGGGTGATGACACGCATGACAGTGCCATTATCCAAGCTGTGACGCCGAGAAGGAAAAAGAGATTTGAGACGCAAGCTGATGAGTTAAAGGTTGGAACGTTGACTGTGAAATGTCTGTGGATCATCAGGTGGAAACGTCCAGTATGCCCGTGAGTATACTGTTGTAAAGTCCTACAGGTCTCCGCAGGACCGAACGCAACCACGAGATCGTTCTGGAAGTCCTCAACATACGGGGTCCCTGCCTCCTTGTAATTTTGCCACATTGTCTCGTTTATTCATTAAACCGTTTAGAGTTCCCTCCCCCAAATGTCCAGAGTCCCTCCTTACTTCGCTAGGCAAGGGGATATATGGGTGAACAAAAACAGACGTGCTCTCTGCTCTCATCTAGCTTGTAGTCTCGCAGTAGAGACAATTAACAAGAAAAAATATATAGTTATCATTTTAAGTTATGAGAAATATTATGAAGGAAACAAATGGGTACAGTGATCAAGAGTACCAGAGGGAAGAGGGGGGACCTCTCGAGAAGGTCTTTAAACCAACACTTGAAGGACATTCCTGGACAAGGTAATAGCACATGCCAAGACCTAGAAGCAGCAAGAATTTAGTCACAAAGCTAGGACACCCCTAGCTTGGGTTCTGTGGTGTGCCTGGAAAAGTTGCTGCTGTTACTGATGTCTCAGTGATAGTAATAAAGTAGTACAAGAAGGCATGCTCATAAAATTATACCAAAGCCAAAGCACTTGATGCCTGTGACATGGTGGTTAACGATTTTATGTTGTCACTGATGGGACTGGCTGGATACAGATGGTTACATTAGTCAGATGTAATATTAACTTAAACAAAACTTTAAATAAAATTGCCACGGAACTCTGCATTCCATTACTAATAGCTCTGATTGCCTCAAATCATGCCAGAATGTGGAAGTCGCGCTCTGGGCAAAGTCACCATTCTGTACGATTTCAGTCAAACACTGTCATTGAGGAAGCAATACTTAAAATAACGTTCCTTTTAATGATTAAATAGAGGGTTGGCACAAACTACAGAACAGAAAAAAAAAAAAGATTCGATATAGCCACTGGGGAAGGGATAAGTAGGTTGTGTTTTGCAATTCCTTCCTGGTGGGTTTACAATTATTCCACAGCATGACAGCTAAAATGCCTAAGAAATCGCTTACCTGAACCTCAGTAATAATTAGTTTTCTATCCTTTGTATGTTCGCCGTGAGTTCTGTTGACCTCGCCATATGGAAAGTCTGAGTTTACCCATTTACAGTTCAAGTATTCATTCCTTGCAGGCAAGCAAAAGTCTGCTGGGGGGTGAACAGTGCCTGGCCAGCAGTGTGTGTTTTAACTAGGATGTTTAAGATGCATCAGTTGAATAATTAATGTATAAATCTTAGCTGGCTGGGTAAGAAAATGAAAACAAGCTTTATTGGGCATAGACACAGATTTAGCTCAAGTCTTTTTGCTTTTAAGATGAGACGTCGAAAAAGGCAAAAGACAGACTCCTCTTTGTAGCGCAATTAAAAGGGAAACGAATTGTGTTAATGTGTTTTGCTTGTGATTTGGCCGAAAACTGCGGTGCTTCAGTATCACAATTTAGGTGCGGACCAGCAGCCAGTGAAGAACTCACCGGTGCTCGTCAACTACTCACCATTCCCTCCTTTGTAAAACCATTCAGGAATGTGTGGTCTGCCTGCAGAAAGCTATACCTAAAGCTATTCTTTGTAATTAGGGGCTATTTTTAAATTTACATTTTAAAGCCCTTCTGTCTTTTGTCTCAGGAGGGTGGAACCGACAGGGTGGGCCGTTCAGAAAAGCCCTCAATCTAAGCCCAGCCCTCAGCAAAGGAGCCATGTGTGATTCTGGCAAAGGACTAAAGGGCTCCAGCTTGCTGGTGGTGTTTGCGTCACTAGGGGGCTATCAGCCCCATCGGAGTCCCTGGAACACAGCGGCCCTCTGCTGTAACACAGTACATAAGCTATTGCATCTGCAGAACTCTGTGCAGCTTGCTTTGTGCTATTTCCACAAATGCTAAATAGCCCAACAGAACACAGACTTTCTTCAACACTCCTGGCTCCGGCAACCAAGCTGGGGAAAGGATTTGACTATATAGAGTTCAATTTTGACTCTTGGGGTTTCCAGAGGTTCAGCTCAAATGTAGTGCTGAGGGTGTGTTTCTTTCCCTCAAGTCAAACAAGCTGAATGCCAAAGGCCACAGAATTGTCTTCCGTGCTTTAGAACTCACAAGTGACGGATGAACTGTACGTCTCTACCTCCTCGAGCCTCACTTTATACACAGGGAAACTGAGGCTCTGAACGATTAGATGACTCGCCTAAGGTTTCCTGGCCAATTAGCGGCAGAGGACTGGCTAAAACCTGAGTTTTGTCCTCTCCCGGCGGGCCTCTTTCCAACACACTTCATCACCCGCTAAAGCCAGCCTGCTAGAAAATGTCCAGGCAGTGTGTCACGTGGAGTAATTTACTGGTATAGAGGGCTATCTGTGAGGGGTAAGCGAATGTAAACTCTAAGCCTCTTACAGAACAGCCTGGTTATTGAGCTGCCCAGCTTCCATCTGTGGTCAGGCCAAAGCTTAACACCTTGCTGGGTCACCATGGCCCAAGCAGGGTTTGACTGGCTTAGACTTGAACTATGCTCCACCGTTCCTCGTATCTGTTACCCCTAACTCTGACCCATCTTCTTGTGGCTTGGCTTGTGACCTAATACTGCCTTCCCCCCAACTTCCATCCCACCATATTCCGTTCTTCAGTCTTCCACCCCTACTGCTGCCCCACCTGGCCCTATCAGGATTTGAAGTCCAGGCCATCGTAGACAGAGTCCTCCCTCCCTCTTGGCCCACCAGTCCCCATGGATGAGCAGTGGGGGCAGGGAGTGAGGTGGCGGAGGCAAGGGTTATTTGACCACTCGCTTTTTCAAAAGATCAGCTAGAAGCTTCTCTCCACCACCCCTTGGCATAGCTACAGTGCAACGAAAAAGGATAATCGAAAGCTGACCCAGGGCCTTGCAAAGATCATGAAGGCCCTGCCGAATGAAAAGATGAAATTAGGATCCACCCACAATTAGGACTGAATGCATTTTCTTACATTCCTGGCTTTTTAAAACTGTTCACCTCTATATGGTTTATAGTAGCATTTTCCTAGCTAGAATATTTGCTAGGTATGAAATGACTATTATTTGGGACAATTGTTTCGGTGATGTTTTTAAAAGAGCCAGGAAGTCACCTAAACTGTCAGAAAGATAACTCCTCATCAAACAGCTTGGGTGGAGACCTTTCATTTAGAGCAATAATCGCTGTGTAGAGAAAGTTAGCAAGAAAATTCAGCCTCATTAGCAAATGTGCGTTACACTAGTGACTGGCATTAAAATAAATACATAAAACTATAATTCAATTCAAACTACTACTAAACTTGTGATAATCTAATCATGGGTTGGCATATTTTACCTTTCCTCTATCTATTAAAAAAAACAGCAGCAATGGGTTTCTGAGTAAATTAGGAGTATAAACATGAGCTCTTAGGGGATGTTTAACCCGGTTCAGAGAACAACTTGTTTCCAAGCTCTCTGACAACATTCATTTGCATAGAAATAATTAGTGTGCTGATTTCAAATGATCTTTACCTATTCATTGGAACATACTCCATCAAGACCTCTACTTGGCAATATTGGCTTGCTGTTTGTAATATCATTTCTGCTTGCAAGTAATAAAGATCAATCATTTTAAAGGAACGTCTAATTCGGAATCGTCTCGACATCAGAATGCCCACCCCTCCCCCTCCTCCCTCCGCCCCTCGCCCGCCCTGTCTATGTTAGGGAGGCCCAGCTACACTACACAGACACACTTCAGCGTCCACCAAACCCTCATTAAAGAGCATTAGAATACAAATGCCTATAAATGCCCCCATGCGATAAGACCTGAAGCAGTTTACCTGGTTATTAGGGGTAAGACTCCACTTAGGAGCCAAAACGCCCAGGGCGTTAAGAGATTTTAAAGAAAAAGAAACAGCCATGTGCCTGTGTTACTCTTACAATTAGAAAACAATCTAGTCGTGTAAAAGTTTTCAGAGGAAGGATAAAGAAGCATATTCGTAACTCAAACACTATCTGAGCAACAGCACCCCTGGCGACAAAACTCTCAAGGGAAGCCCTAGGGACCCAGCTTCTCTTTAAAGACCTCCAGAGCCTCAGAGCTTCCCACCCCCAAAGCTCTTCCCATCAGCCAAAGGCTCAAGGCGTTAGACCGCCTTTCTTTACATGGGGCCAAAGCCTGCCTCCCTGTAATTCCTACACATTGGTCCAAATATCTTGGGGGGGGACGACTAATGTTTTCTATGGTTCTTTACATGGCATTTTTCACATACATGTTCTCAGTGGACCTTCTCAATAATCCTGTGAGGCAGACATTCCTACGACTTTTATCTTTTTTTCTAAACTATGTGATGCATAGCAGTGTTTTGGGTTTTTTTGTTTGTTTTTCGTGTTTTTTTAAAAAATATTTATTCCTTTATTTTTTTGGCTGCGCTGGGTCTTCATTGCGGCGTGCGGGATCTTCGTTGTGGCATGCGGGATCTAGTTCCCCAACCAGGGATCGAACCTGGGCCCCCTGTGCTGGGAGCATGAAGTCTTAACCACTGGACCACCAGGGAAGTCCCTACGACTCTTGTCTTATAGGTGAAGACCTAGAGGCTAAGAGAGACTCAATTCTGCACAAAGTGGCGAAGTGGCAGGGGCAGGGCTTCAACTCAGCTTCCCTAAATCCACCTTTTATGCCACTTTTATTACTCTGCCTTGTCTTGCTGAAACAGTTAAAAAAAAAAAGCTTCTGCTTCCCCATGAGAACAACCCTTGAAGGCAGAAAGGGGTAGAATAATTGAAGGTGTACTCTCCATGCAGTCTCCCTGAGAGATCTCTGCTACTCACGTGGCTTTAAATCCCCCATACAGAGGGGCCCGTATCTGTTTCTAGCCCTGAGTTCCAGGACACAGTAGCGGCCCTCCCTTCTGGATGTCTCACAGTACCTCAAATTCAGCAGGTTCCAGGCTGAACTGATCAATTGCTCCTCATTGTCTCTCCACCCTCCACTCCTGATCTTGGTCAGAAATAGCACACTCTACCCAGGCAGCCATGCCAGAAACCTGGAGAATTATACTAGACACTTCTTTCTCCCTCGCCAGCACCCTTGCCCCAACATCATAAGGATTCCAAGACTTTGAAATCTCTTTTGATCTGCCTCTTCCTCCCTATCCCCACTGCTACTGCCCTATTGCATTCACCATGAAATTTCACTTCGACAAATTCAACAGACTCCTAACGGTCTCTGTGCTTCCAGTTGCAGCCCTCTCAAATCCACCCGCCTCCAGGTAGATCACCACCAGAGGGATCCAATATGACGATCTACGTCCCTCCCCTGCTACCAACCTGCCAATGGCTTCCTGTTGCTTCCAGAAGGGACTGTCAAACCCAGCTGATCAAGAAGATCACTGGGAATGTAGATGGAACACCTTTATATTTTTTAAGTTCCCCAGGTGATTTGAATGAGTCAGCGAAGTTGGGAAGTAATGGCGTGAGAGGCAAAGTTGACACCCTCAGTGATCTGATTCCTGCCTACCTCTCTAGTCATCATTCCTGCCACTTTACCCTCAGCAATGAACATTCCAGTGATCTCAGAAACATACCATGCTGGCTCACACCTCTGTCCCCCATCAAACTGATCTCTCAGCCTATGATGTTCTTTCTACCTTTGGCCAACCTCTACTGAACCTTCAAAACTGAACTGAGGCGTCAATTCTTCAAGAAGTCTTTCGTGACCTCATCAGAGTGGATCAGCCATGCCTCCTCTGTAACCCCCATCACACTGCACAGAGTTCTCTATCATAGCACTTAGCACACTGTGTTGAAATTATTTCCTATGTGTCTGACTCCCTGGCAAGCCTAAAAGCTCCTCAAAACCAAGGACCACGTTTATCCATCACTGGCAAATGCCTGTAATGTGAGAGGTACTCAGTAAATGTCAACCTGAAATGAACTTGATTTCAAGCGAGGCTCTACACTGACTAACTGGAAATTTGGATTTTGGGAAACTCAGTTCACCTGCTTGGGCCTCAGTTCCCACATCCATAAAATAAGATAATAAATCCCCAGTTTCATTCATACGCCAAACATGTGAATGTCCACTAGTGCCAGGTACTGGGTTATGTGAAGGTTGAACCAATCAGTTAGATTTTTGTAAACTGTTACACAGTATTGCAAAAATTTTTCTGCAATTTTAGCTTTTGCTTGGTCTCTCTGGACCAGAAATAACAATTTCATTCCATAAAACCAAAGTCTACTAAGCTGTAGTTTCCATTAGGCTCACCAAGGTGTCAGGGTAAAGTCACTCTGCCCAGAGGGAAGGGCACTGGCCTAACTGGGATTGGAGGTGCAGCCCGGGAAAGCATAACATACAGAGAACCTGCTCTGGCAGGGGCGGTGCTAATCCTCCAGGGACACAGGAGTCACAGCTGAGCACCACTGAAGAAAGGTCACTGAGCCCCAATCCTTCTCCCTACTGACCTCTGCCTGACCTGTGCTCAGGTTTCCATGGGAAAGGGTGTGGAGCCTGATGCAGCAGTTTACACTGGGCTCAACAACCTGACTTCCTGAGGCTTATCCAGGACTTCCTGAAGCTTGTCTACTCAGATGAGTACTGGGTCCCCTGAGATATTTCTGGCGATGTCACTGCCAGAGGCAACAGTCTTAAAGTTCAGTCCCACAAAGCCCAGGGAAACCAAATTGATTTGCTGGACCTGAAGAATTTGATCCTAGAGCAGCTCTGGGCTATTCTCTACCAAATTACACTGCTGTTCTTGAGGGCTTGTATCCTGCATGCCCAGAGGGGATCACAAACTCACTAAAATCCTCGGACTAAAGATTCTTGGACCTGTTCTAATCTCCCACTCTCTCCCATACAGTTGTTCATCCTCTACGGGGAAATTCCAGTCAACAATTGCTTCTTAGAACCCAAAACTCTGCAGGCATCTAGCAATGACAGCATGTGATATAATGCCCAATCCCTTAATGCAATCTGATGTCTCATTGGCTCAGAAGTAACTCCTAGCATGGGGGAGCTATCAGAAGTTATGCCAAGAGCCAGGCAAAGAGGAGACAGAAGCATTTCCTTTATGTACAGACCCCCGGAAAGCATAAGTCCACTTTCACTGAAGCAGGTTCTTATCAAGCATTCCTTCTGGATACCAGCCAGGTGATCATGCCTACCTCCAAGAAAGTGCAAGTTTTGAGCTCTTTGACTAAGAGAAAATAAAAGATGAGACCTGTGCTATCATGTTATTGCACACTAGACATATGGAGTTAGACTTCCAGGATAACATTCGGCCCGTGGACCGTCTCAATCACTCATTCAATAAATATTTACTGAGCATCTACTCCATAGCTGGAAAATCAGCCAAAATCTGTCCCTGCAGAGCTCACAGCCTAGTAGGGAAGACAGACATATAAACAAAAGAGTTGCAATATGACACTGTATGAAGTCCAGAAGAATCCCAGAGCTGGAAGCCTCAGAAAAGGCTCTCCAGAAGAGGGGACACCCAGACAGGGCTTTTGAAGGATGAAGAAGGCAGACAAGGCAGGAAGAAGAGTCTGAGCAGAGGGAACTTGTTAAACATCCCAGAAGAATATTGCTGGAGCCTGAGATGAGATGGGGGAGGGGCATCATGAGAAATGAAGCTAAAGAAGTAGGCAGGAGGCACATCAATACGCCCGGCTGAGAGCTTGAACTATCTGCTTCAGGAGACTGAGGAGCCACCAGGGCGACTCTAAATATTTTCATGCTTTTATTTTGTTGTTACTATTGGTGTTCTTGTTTCTGTTTGTTCTTTGCCGTGAAATGGCCATGACTAAATTTTCAGTTTGGAAAATAACTTTGCGTTGGTGGAAGGGGTTGTGGAGCACGGTGAGAGACCAGATTACAGGTCACTGAAACCGTCTACATGAGAGCCGATAAAAGCTAGAACAAAGAAGCAGCATGGGGGTACAAACAGCGGATTCAGGGCAATTTTCCTAAAGGACCCCAGATCAATGGCATTGCCATCGACTGAGAGGCAGAGCAAGTTTGGGGGCAGCGGGGATGGGACTAGTTCAGTTTAACCATACAGCTGGCAGAGCCACAGGTTCCACAGCCACGGATTCAACAAAGTACATGTCAACAATATTTGAAAAATAAATTTCAGAAAGTTCCCCAAAGCAAAACTTGAATTTTCCATGCTTCGGTAAACATTTACATAGCATTTACATGGTATTTACAAGTATTTACATAGCGTTTACAGTGTATTAGGTATTATAAGTAATCTAGAGATTACTTAAAGGACACAGGAGGATGTGCGTAGGTTATACGCAAATACTGTGTCATTTTATATAAGGTACTTCAGCATCCTCAGATTTTGGTATCCACGGGAGTGCAGGAACCAATCCCCCGTGGATACCAAAGGATTACTGTTCTGAGTTTGAGAAGTCTGTGAAATAGAGATGTCCTGCAGATGGTTGGATACATGTGTCTGAAGTTCTCAAGATATTTCAGAGCTAGAAATATATATTTGGGAGTTATAAGTGTGTAAATGATAGTTCACATCTTGGGATTACGTAAAAATAACCAAGGCAGAAGATTTATAATGATCACAGAAGATGGTCAAGAAACGGGCAGATCATTTAAGGTAAAAATAACATTTAAGGTAAAAATTAAGGTCATTTAAGGTAAAAATAACCTGAGATAAAATAATCAGACGTAAGAGAACCAGGAGAATAAGAGACTGAGAAAGTCAAAAGAGGTTAGAGATGAAGAAGGAGAGAATAAAGAGAAAACAGATGCAAAACATTATGAAAGTAACATAGAACTTGGTAATGAATCGGCTCTTCCCTATCCCATTTCCCTTACATCCAGATATGATGACAAGTTTCAAGTTCGGGTGATTAGAAGAATAATGGTATAAATAACAGAATTAGAAACGCAGAAAGAATAAATAGCTTGGGAGGAAAGCTGATGAGTTTCAGTTGGGATATACTAATTCTGAGATGCAATCGGGACATTAATCTCTAGTAAGCAGATGGGAATCCGAGACAATCTCAGGAGAAAGCTCAGATGTGGAAGTTAATATTTGAAAAACACGTGTATGAAGGTATCAGTGGAATCAGGGAAATTCTCATGGAAGAGAATATCAAAGTGAAGAGGAAAAGAAAGTATGCAAATGGCCAAGAAGCACATGAAAATATGCTCAGCATCGAGTCATTAGGGAAATGCAAATCAAAACACAAAGAGATACTACTTCATACCCACTACTATGGCTGTAATCAAAAAGACTGACAATAACAAGTGTTGGTGAGGATATGGAGAAAATGGAACCCCTCCTACATTGCTAGTGGGAATGTAAAGTGGTGCAGTTGCTTTGGAGAAGTCAGGCAGTTTCTATGGAAAAGTCTGGCAGTTCCTCAAAAAGCTAAACATAGAGTAGCCATATGATCCAGCAATTCCACTCCTAGATATCTATCCAAGAGAAATGAAAAATGTTATGCCCAAACAAAATTTTGTACACAAATATTCATAGTAGCACTATTTATAATAGCCAAAAGGGAACAACCCAAGTGTCCACCAACTAGTAAATGCATAAAGAAAATCTGGTATATCCATACAATGGAATATCATTTAGCTGTAAAAAAAGAATTATACTTTATTTTAAAAAATTATGCTTTGGGGGCTTCCCTGGTGGCGCAGTGGTTGAGAGTCCACCTGCCGATGCAGGGGACACGGGTTCGTGCCCCGGTCCGGGAAGAGCCCACGTGCCGCGGAGCAGCTGGGCCCGTGAGCCACAACTACTGAGCCTGTGCGTCCGGAGCCTGTGCTCCGCAACGGGAGAGGCCACAACAGTGAGAGGCTCACGTACCACACACACACACACACACACACACACACACACAAAAATTATGCTTTGTGAAGGACATTGTTAAAAGAATGAAAAGAGAAATCACAGATTGGGAGAAATATTTGCAAAATATGTAGGATAAAGGACTTGTACCTAAAATATACAAAGAATCCTTAAAACTCAACAGTAAGAAAACAAACAATCCAATTTAAAAAATGGGCAAAGGATCTGGACACTTCACAAAAAAAGACATATGGATGGCAAATAAGCATATGAAAAGATGCTCCACATCAAATATAATTAAGGAATAACAAATTAAAACAATAATGAAATATTACCATGCACTACTAGGATGGCTAAAATCTAAACAGCTGACAACACCAAATGTTAGGAAGGCTGGAGAGCAGCTAGAGCTCTTGTTCATCACTGATGGGAATGCAAAATGGTACAGCCAATTTGGAGGACAGTTTGGCACTTTCTTACAAAACCAAGCATACTCCTACTATTTGATCCAGCAATCATGCTCCTTGGTATTTACCCAAACATGCTGAAAACTTATGTCCACACAAAAACCTCTATACAGACATGTACAGCAGCTTTATTCATAATTGCCAAGACTTGGAAGCAAGCAAAATGTCCTTTGGTTAGTGTATGGATAAATAAACTGTTGTCCATCCAGACAAAGGAATATTATTCAGTGCTAAAAAGAAATGAACTATCAAACCTTGAAAAGACATGGAGGAACCTCAGATGCATATTACTAAGAGAAGACAATCTGAAAAGGCTACATACTGTATGATTCCAACTACATGACATTCTGGAAAAGATGAAGCCATAGAAGCAGTGGTTTGCTAGAGGTTCTGGGGGAGGGAAGGACTGCACTGCACCCAAAATCCCCTGTGCTCCAACTATTCATCAAAACTATTCTATACGATACTGCAGTGGCGGATACATGACATTACGCATTTGTCAAAACCAACAGAACTGTACAACACAAAGAGCGGACCCTAATGTCAATTATGAACTTTAGTTAATAATAATGTTTCAATATTGGTTCATCACTTGTAACAAATGAACCACACCAATGCAAGATGTTGGTGGGAAAAACTATGGTCAGAGGAGTGGGAAGAGGGGAGTATGTGGGAACTCTGTAATATCTGCTCACTGTCTGTAAAACTAAAACTTCTAAAAATAAAAGTCTATTAATTTAAAAAAATTAAAGAAAGAACGAAGTACTAGTCCATGTTAATACATGGGTGAGCCTTGGAAACATTACCTTAAGTGAGAGAATCCAGTCACACAAAAGACTACAGATTACAATATATGATTCCATTTATATGAAAGGTCTAGAGGAGGCAAATCTATGGAGACGGAAAGCAGATTAGTAGTTGCCTAGGGCTAGGGAGAATTAAGGGGAAACAGAGTGAGTGCTAATGGCTATAGGGTTTCTTTCGGGGGTTTTAAAACTGTTATAAAATTTATTGTGATGATTGTGGTGATGGTTGTGAATCTATAGCTCTGTGAATACACTAAAAACCACTTTAAATGGATGAATTGTATGGTATGTGCATTATATTTCAATAAATCTTGATATTGCTAATGAATTTGAAAATCTCAAAAATGGATGATTTTCTAGGAAACTTAGCCAATTAGAATCACAAAGATGTACAAAATATGGGGAAAGAAACCTGTGCTGTTTAAAAATATTTCCTCCAATGAATATAATAGTGTCCAGACAGTTTTATGAGTAAGTTCTTTATAATTTACAAGGAAAAGATAATTTCCATCCTCTAACTATAGCTTCCAGTATAGAGGAAAAGAAGGAACTAAGCCCCATTATGTTATAAACTAAAGTTATCCTACCCACAAAACCTGGTAAACACATGCGCAAAACACTGAGAGAGAGAAGACTGTGAAGATTAATGTCACTTACGAACATAGATGCAAAAATCCTAAATAAAATACCAGCAAACCAAACTCAGCAAGACAAAAAGAATACTACACCAGGACTTCTCTGGTGGCACAGTGGTTAGGAGTCCGCCTGCAAATGCAGGAGACACAGGTTCGAACCCTGGTCTGGGAAGATCCCACATGCCGTGGAGCAACAGAGCTCGTTCGCCACAACTACTGAGCCTGCGCTCTAGAGCCCGCGAGCCACAACTACTGAGCCCCTGTGCCATAACTACTGAAGCCTGCGTGCCTAGAGCCCGTGCTCTGCAACAAGAGAAGCCACCACAATGAGAAACCCTCACACTGAAACGAAGAGTAGCCCCCACTCGCCACAGCTAGAGAAAGCCCACGTGCAGCAATGAAGACCCAACACAGCCAAAAATAAATAAATAAAATAAATTAATTAATTTTTAAAAAAGAATACTACACCATAAGGAAAGAGGAATTATTTCAGGAGTACAATTTAATATTAGTAAATCTAGGCACACAGTATATCACAATAACTAGCCAAAGGAGAAAACCTGCATGAATGACAAAGAAGTTCTTAAATTTCTTAAGAAAAAATATCTACAGCAGAACAGAAAATTGGGCAAAAGAGTAAAGAATAGAAAAAAAAAAAGCAGCTTCACTGGTAACCAAATAAATGTAAATTTTAAAATAGGATATTAGGGGACCTTCAAGATGGCGGAGGAGTAAGATGTGGAGATTACCTTCCCCCCACAGATACATCAAAAATACATCTACACGTGGAACAACTCCTACAGAACACCTACTGAAGGCTGGCAGAAGACCTCAGACCTCCCAAAAGGCAAGAAACTCCCCACGTAGCTGGGTAGGGCAAAAGAAAAAAAGAATAAACAGAGACAAAAGAATAGGGAAGGCACCTGCACCAGTGGGAGGGAGCTGTGAAGGAGGAAAAGTTTCCACACACTAGGAAGCCCCTTCGCGGGCGGAGACTGCGGGAGGCGGAGGGGGGAGCTTCGAAGCCGCGGAGGAGAGCACAGCCACAGGGGTGCGGAGGGCAAAGCGGGGAGATTCCCGCACAGAGGATCGGTGCCGACCGGCACTCACCAGGCCGAGAGGCTTGTCTGCTCACCCGCCGGGGCTGAGGCTCGGGCTTTGGAGGTGATATCCCAGGGAGAGGACTGGGGTTGGCTGCGTGAACACAGCCTGAAGGGGGCTAGTGCGCCACAGCTAGCTGGGAGGGAGTCCGGGAAAAAGTCTGGACCTGCCTAAGAGGCAAGAGACCGTTGTTTCTGGGTGCGCGAGGAGAGGGGATTAAGAGCACCGCCTAAACAAGCTCCAGAGGCGAGCGCGAGCCACGGCTATCAGCGTGAACACCAGAGACGGGCATGAAATGCTTCTGTAGCCACCAAGAAGCCTGTGTGCGAGCACAGGTCACTGTCCACACCTCCCCTCCAGGGAGCCTGTGCAGCCCGCCACTGCCAGGGTCCCATGATCCAGGGACAACTTCCCCAGGAGAACACATGGCGCCCCTCAAGCTGGTGCAACGTCATGCCAGTGTCTGCCACCGCAGGCTCGCTCCACTTTCCACACCCCTCCCTCCCTCACCCCCGGCCTGGGCGAGCCAGAGCCCCCTAATCAGCTGCTCCATTAACCCCCTCCTGTCTGGGCGAAGAACAGACACCAGAGGGCGACCTACATGCAGAGGCTGGGCCAAATCCAAAGCTGAACCCCAGGAGCTGTGCGAATAAAGAAGAGAAAGGGAAATCTCTCCCAGCAGCCTCAGGAGCAGCGGATTAAAGCTCCACAATCAACTTGATATACCCTGCATCTGTGGAATACATGAATAGACAACCAATCATCCCAAATTGAGGAGGTGGGCTTCGAGGGCAAGATGTATGATTTTTTCCCCTTTTCCGCTTTTTGCGAGTGTGTATGTGTATGCTTCTGTGTGAGATTTTGTCTGTATAGCTTTGCTTCCACCATTTGTGCTAGGGTTCTGTCTGCCCGTTTTTTTGGTTTTTTTAGTATAATTTTTAGCGCATGTTATCATGGGTGGATTTGTTTATTGGTTTGGTTGCTCTCTTCTTTCTTATTTTTATCATTTTTATTTTAATAATTATTTAAATTTTTTATTTTAATAACTTGTATTTTATTTCATTTCTTCTTTTTTCTCCCTTTTCTTCTGAGCCGTGTGGCTGACAGGGTCTTGGTGCTCCGGCCGGGTGTCAGGCCTGAACTTCTGAGGTGGGAGAGCCGAGTTCAGGACATTGGTCCACCAGAGACCTCCCGGCTCCATGAAATATCAGTCGGCGAAAGCTCTCCCAGAGATCTCCGTCTCAACGCTAAGACCCAGCTCCACTCAACGGCCAGCAAGCCACAGTGCTGGACACCCCATGCCAAACAACTATCAAGACAGGAACATAACCCCACCCATTTGCAGAGAGGCTGCCTACAATCCTAATAAGTTCACAGACACCCCAAAACACACCACCAGACATGGTCCTACTCACCAGAAAGACAAGATCCAGCCTCATCTACCAGAACACAGGCACCAGTCCCCTCCACCAGGAAGTCTACACAACGCACTGAACCAACCTTACCCATGGGGGGCAGACGCCAATAACAACAGGAACTATGAACCTGCAGTCTGTGAAAAGGACACCCCAAACACAGTAAGTTAAGCAAAATGATAAGGCAGAGAAAGACACAGCAGATGAAGGAGCAAAGTAAAAACCCACCAGACCAAACAAATGAGGAGGAAATAGGCAGTCTACCTGAAAAGGAATTCAGAATAATGATAGTAAAGATGATCCAAAATCTTAGAAACAGAATGGAGAAAACACAAGAAATGTTTAACAAGGACCTAGAAGAACTAAAGAGCAAACAAACAATGATGAACAACACAATAAATGACATTAAAAATTCTCTACAAGGAATCAATAGCAGAATAACTGACGCAGAAGAACAGACAAAATCAACAGAATACACTTTCTTCTCAGGTGCTCATGGGACATTCTCCAGGACAGACCATATCTTGGGTCACAAATCAGGCCTTGGTAAATTTAAGAAAACTGAAATCATATCATGTATCTTTTCCAACCACAACCCTATGAGACTAGATATCAATTACAGGAAAAAATCTGTAAAAAATACAAACACATGGAGACTAAACAATAAGCTACTAAATAACCAAGAGATCACTGAGGAAATCAAAGAGGAAATCAAAAAATACCTAGAAACAAATGACAATGAAAACACAATGACCCAAAACCTATGGGATGCAGCAAAAGCAGTTCTAAGAGGAAAGGTTATAGCAATAAAATCTTACCTCAAGAAACAAAAAACTCTCAAATAAACAACCTAACTTAACACCTAAAGCAATTAGACAAAGAAGAACAAAACAAAACAAAAATACCCCAAAGTGAGCAGGAGAGAAATCATAAAGATCAGATCAGAAATAAATGAAAAAGAAATGAAGGAAACAATACCAAAGATCAATAAAACTAAAAACTGGTTCTTTGAGAAGATAAACAAAATTGATAAACCATTAGCCAGACTCATCAAGAAAAAAAGGGAGAAGACTCAAATCAATAGAATTAGAAATGAAAAAGGAGATGTTAACAATTGACACTGCACAAATACAAAGGATCATGAGAGATTACTACAAGTAACTCTATGCCAATAAAATGGACAACCTGGAAGAAGTGTACAAATTAGAAAAGCACCACCTTCCGAGACTGAACCAGGAAGAAATAGAAAACATAAACAGACCAACCACAAGCACTGAAATTGAAACTGTGATTAAAAATCTTCCAACAAACAAAAGCCCAGGATCAGATGGCTTCACAGGTTAATTGTATCAAACATTTAGAGAAGAGCTAACACCTATCCTTCTCAAACTCTTCCAAAATATAGCAGAAGGATGAACACCCCCAAACTCATTCTACGAGGCCACCATCACCCTGATACCAAAACCAGACGTCACAAAAAAAGAAAACTACAGGCCGATATCACTGATGAACATAGATGCAAAAATCCTCAACAAAAATACTAGCAAACAGAATCCAACAGCACATTAAAAGGATCATACACCATGATCAAGTGGGGTTCATCCCAGAAATGCAGGGATTCTTCAATATATGCAAATCAATCAATGTGATACACCATATTAACAAACTGAAGGATAAAAACCATATGATCATCATAATAGATGCAGAAAAAGCTTTTGACAAAATTCAACACCCATTTATGATAAAAACCCTACACAAAGTAGGCACAGAGGGAACTTACCTCAATATAATAAAGGCCATATATGACAAACCCACAGCCAACATCGTTCTCAATGGTGAAAAACTGAAACCATTTCCACTAAGATCAGGAACAAGACAAGGTTGCCCACTCTCACCACTCTTTTTCTTTTTTTTGCGGTACACGGGCCTCTCACTGCTGTGGCCTCTCCCATTGCAGAGCACAGGCTCCGGATGCGCAGGCTCAGCGGCCATGGCTCATGGACCTAGCCGCTCTGCGGCATGTGGGATCTTCCCAGACCGGGGCACAAACCCGTGTCCCCTGCATCAGCAGGCGGACTCTCAACCACTGTGCCACCAGGGAAGCCCTCACCACTCTTATTCAACATAGTTTTGGAAGTTTTCGCCACAGCAATCAGAGAAGAAAAAAAAAATAAAAGGAATCCAAATTGGAAAAGAAGAAGTAAAACTGTCACTGCTTGCAGATGACATGATACTATACATAGAGAATCCTAAAGATGCCACCAGAAAACTACAAGAGCTAATCAATGAATCTGGTAAAGTAGCAGGATACAAAATTAATGCACAGAAATCTCTCGCATTCCTATAAACTAATGATGAAAAATCTGAAAGAGAAATTAAGAAAACACTCCCATTAACCACTGCAACAAAAATAATAAAATACCTAGGAATAAACCTACCCAAGGAGACAAAAGATCTGTATGCAGAAAACTATGAGACACTGATGAAAGAAATTAAAGTTGATACAAACAGATGGAGAGATAGACCATGTTCTTGGATTGGAAGAATCAACATTGTGAAAATGACTATACTACCCAAAACAATCTATAGATTCAACACAATCCCTATCAGACTACCAATGGAATTTTTCACAGAACTAGAACAGAAAATTTCACAGTTCGTATGGAAACACAAAAGACCACGAATAGCCAAAGCAGTCTTGAGAAAGAAGAACGGAGCTGGAGGAATCAGGCTCCCTGACTTCAGACTATACTATAAAGCTACAGTAATCAAGACAGTATGGGACTTCCCTGGTGGCGCAGTGGTTGAGAGTCCGCCTGCCGATGCAGGGAACGCGGGTTCGTGCCCCGGTGTGGGAAGATCCCATATGCCACGGAGCCTGCGCGTCCGGAGCCTGTGCTCTGCATCGGGAGAGGCCACAACAGTGAGAGGCCCGCGTACCGCAAAAAAAAAAAAAAAAAAAAAAAGACAGTATGGTCCTGGCACAAAAACAGAAATATAGATCAATGGAACAGGATAGAAAGCCCAGAGATAAACCCACGCACATATCTTTGATAAAGGAGGCAAGAATATACAATGGAGAAAAGACAGCCTCTTCAATAAGTGTTGCTGGGAAAACTGGAGAGCTACATGTAAAAGAATGAAATTAGAACACTCCCTAATACCATACACAAAAATAAACTCAAAATGTATTAAATACATTATAAAACTCTCAGAGGAAAACCTAGCCAGAACACTCTATGATATAAACCACAGCAAGATCCTTTTTGACACACCTCCTAGAGAAATAGAAATAAAAACAAAAATAAACAAATGGAACCTAATTAAACTTAAAAGCTTTTGCACAGCAAAGGAAACTATAAAGAAGGTGAAAAGACAACCCTCAGAATGGGAGAAAATATTTGCAAATGAAACAACAGACAAAGGATTGATCTCCAAAATATACAAGCAGCTCATGTAGCTCAATATCATAAAAACAAACAACCCAATCAAAAAATAGGCAATAGCCCTAAATAGACATTTCTCCGATGAAATTATACAGATTTCCAACGAACACATGAAAGGATGCTCAACATCCCTAATAATTAGAAAAATGCAAATCAAAACTACAATGAGGTATCACTTCACACCGTCAGCATGGCCATCATCAAAAAATCTACAAACAATAAATGCTGGAGAGGGTGTGAAGAAAATGGAAGCCTCTTGCACTGTTGGTGGGAATGTAAATTGATACAGCCACTATGGAGAACAGTATGGAGGTTCCTTAAAAAACTAAAAATAGAACTACCATATGACCCAGCAATCCCACTACTGGGCATATACACTGAGAAAACCATAGTTCAAAAAGAGTCATGTACCACAATGTTCATTGCAGCTGTATTTACAAGAGCCAGGACATGGAAGCAACCTAAGTGTCCATCGACAGCTGAATGGATAAAGAAGATGTGGCACATATATACAATGGAATATTACTCAGCCATAAAAAGAAACGAAATTGAGTTATTCGTAGTGACGTAGATGGACATAGAGTCTGCCATACAGAGTGAAGTAAGTCAGAAAAAGAAAAACAAATACCGTACACTAACACATATATATGGAATGTAAAAAAAAAAAAAAAAAGGTTCTGAAGAACCTAGGGGGCAGGACAGGAAGAAAGAGGCAAACGTAGAGAATGGACTTCAGGATATGCGGAGGGGGAAGGGTAAGCTGGGACAAAGGGAGAGAGTGGCATGGACATATATACACTACCAAATATAAAATAGCTAGCTAGTAGGAAGCAGCCGCATAGCACAGGGAGGTCAGCTCAGTGCTTTGTGACCACCTAGAGGGGTGGGATAGGGAGGGTGGGAGGGAGATGCAAGAGGGAGGGGATATGGGGATATATGTATACATATAGCTGATTCACTTTGTTATACAGCAGAAACTAACACACCATTGTAAAGCAATTATACTCCAATGAAGATGTTAAAAAAATAAAATAAAAGTAAAAAAAAATAGTATATTAATTCTTTGCAGTCAAATCGGCCAAAAATTCAGTGATTTCAAGAATTCAGACAAAAGGGGCATGCCCATACTCTACCTCTAACATGACAATTATTATAGGGTGGTTTAGCAATACTCATTGAAAGCCTGAAAAATGTGCCTACATGTGGAACCAATAACTGCACATCTAAGAATTTATTTAAAAGAAGCAATCGGGGTTTTTGCAAAGACTTAGCAACAGAATACTCATCTCTACATTGTTTGCAGTAGGGAAAAAAATAACCTAAATGTCTAACAGTAGCGAGTTGGTCAAATAAATTGTACTTTCATACAATGAAATGCTAGTTAACCACTGAAAGTGTAGAATAATGAACTTGAAAGAATGTTCAGAATATATTAAGTAAAAAGCTCATGAAAGAGGACGCAGAATATAGAGAAAAGAAGACTGAAGGATTATAATAAGATGTTAATAGTGATTACCCCTGAGTGGTAAAAATATGGGTGACGTTTACATCCTTTTTCATTCTCTTTTTTGTATATCTGTGATTTCTACATGGTCTATAGTAAACATATATTACTTTGATAAAGAAAAATTCAATAAAAGAGTTCCTCTTAATGTTCATACTCTTTGAGAAGTTCTACTTCTAGAAATTTATTCTGATAGTCATACATTCACACAAGAACATACATTACTATAATAACCAAAAAGGGAGACCAATTTAATGTCTAGCAATAGTAATTATAAAGTATGACATAACTCTAGCTATAGCTATAGGATGGAATACTGGGCAACTATTAAAAATCATGAGGTAGAAGAACATTTAAATCATAAAACATTCAGTGAAAAGGTAGATTATAAAATATTAAATACAACACAAAGCTAATTTTTTTTAAACTATGTATAAATAGAAAAAAGAATGGAAGGAAATATACCAAAATGAACGTCAACTCTGGTTCTCTCCAAGTGGTAGGGCTACAGGTAATTTATTTTCATCTTTCTGCATTTCGCACTTTTTCTACAATGTAATTTTAAACTCCAGAAAAAATTTAAGTTTGCATTTGAGGAGCAACTCTCTGCTGCCATCATGCTGTGAGGCATTTATATCTAAGCATGTTGGCATTCCATAACTGAATCCAAGAACTGGTCCTGTTATGAATGGGAAGAATATAGATTAAAATAAGTGAGAATAGGGGCAATATATTAATATCACGGATAAACAGAAAACTTCGGAAACCAATATATCAAGATGATAAAAATGATTAATTCTTGTTGGTAGGAACATAGGTGGTGGTTACTTTCGTGGGTGTGATTTTCTATATTTTTTTTAAAATTTTCCAAAAACAAAAAATAAGATAAATAAAACCAAATGAGAGAGCTATAGATATTTCCAGGCATTGGTTCAGGAACAGTGGGGAAACCTCTGATCGTCTGTCTCTGAGACTGTGGGAGAGCCTAGTTAGTTCTGGGATGGGAGGAAGCAGCCACAGCCATTGCCTTCCTCTATGGCCTCCAGGGTTGAACCCAGAGGCACTACCAGTGAAATAATGCAATGATGCTAGTCTCTCCATTCCATTGCATGCCAGGGAGCCCCTCACCCTATGCCAACAGCCGCCCAATTCAGAGTCTCGGGCCTCCAGGCCTTCACAACCTCTAGTCATGCAGAGCTTCCAGTCAAAAGCATTTCCTTCCCTGCCATGGCCCCCTCCTCTAGCTCTTCAGCAATCTGCCCCCTGCCACTACACTGCGAGCTTCTGGAGGGCTGGGACCGTGGCTTAGCTCAAATCTTGCCCCTGTGCCTACCACAGCACCAATTAACATTTACGAGACTTTGCAGGCAGGTATGAAACAGAATCTTGATGCCTAGTTCAGGAGTAGAGAGCAAGGATACCAGCAACCCAGAAGGGTTTCATCCTCACAGAAAAGCACAACCCAGCCCACTACTGGTGATGACATGACTAAAGTCGTTTCATGGGTAAGAGTGTCACCTAGTGGAATGGGGCAGACCTGGGCAGTGATTAAAGTAGGTCAAAATAGAAATAAAATAATTCAAACAGATCTTCTTTGAAATAAAAATACACAACTCATCACAATAACTGGAGCAGTGGGGACCAGATGAACTGTCTGTGTAAGGACATGGTAGCAACAAAGTCAATATAGCATCAGTATACAAACTTACTTGTTACACGATAGGTTTCCTTTGCTTCACAGTGAAAAAGCACATCTCATCTCACTGCCAAGGACTTACAAATTAATCATAAGGGTCAAGGTTCATGGTACTTACTCAAGGTTTCTGTGGATACTATGTTACTCCCATAACTTTAGAATTATTCTACTATTTTCAGCATTGTTTCCCTTAGTGGAGAGATGATGGAATTTGTCTATTATAAGAAGTATGTAAGGTGAGAAATTTCCTTTGCCAAAAGTCCATATAATGAAAGGTATGGAAAAATAACTTTGTTTCATTGAAACAAATTAATCCTGTAAATATTTGCTGGGTATCCCAAGCCACTGACTAGTGTTCTTAGAAAAAAGCTTTCAGGGGTAGAAAAACTGAGGTCAAAATTAGTATATTTTCCAAAAAAATTATTTTATTTTCCTCTTCAACTATAAGCCAAATAGTGGCTGTCAAACATCACAGGGAAATGCTCCATTTCCCGCGTCAGAATGGACTGAGGCCCCGCTGTTCAAGCTCACACACAGCACATCTGAGAGCATGCATGGGTGAGACTGACCAGAGTTGGTCTGTGTGAAGTGATGCCCTCTCTTCCAATGCAGTAAACTGGAGATGGTCAAACTGGATGCGGAGCTCCACGGAACTACATACACTTCATGATGCCAAGAGTACTATACACAGCTTGAGAAGCACATTCTGAACAAGTAAGTGCCTTTGAACCTCTGAAAGGCAAGGCAAAGCTTTTTTTTTTTTTTAGTTTTTTTTTTAAGATTTTAGGCAAAATCTTAGCCAGCATAATAAGAAAGTCTGTGGAATTCAAGAGGCGACACCTCACCTGTTTTTATTTATTTATTTAGGCCGTGCCACAGGGCTTACAGGATCTTAGTTCCCTGACCAGGGATTGAACCTGGGCCTGGCAGTGAAAGTGTGGAGTCCTAACCACTGGACCACCATGGAATTCCCACCACCTGCTTTTAAACACCAGCACAGTGACAAAGCTCATAATAAAGGTGGACAACCTCCATAACACCTTTCATCCAGATCACTGCAAGTTTCTGAGGGATCTCTCCATCTTCACTGTCTCAATTTGGCCAAACCTACACATTCTAGCCATATTAATAGCCTTGGAGTCTAACTCTGGCCATTTCATACGGCCTTTTCTCCTCCAACCCGTGCTTAAAAATCTTCACTGCTTCCAAAGTGCCTATCAAAAATGTTGAAACACCTCAGTTTAGTATTCAAGGTCCCTCAAAATGTGGCCCCAACCTACCTTTCCAAGCATATTTGACATAATTCCCCCATAATGAGCCTGTGGTCCAGCCAAATTAAAATTCTCACTGTTCAAGTGTACATATATTTTCTCACCTCTCTAGCAGTGAAAAAAATCAGGTCATCACAAAAGGCCATTAGGATCCTTCCCAAGTGCTGTGCAAAGCTTGCCCAGAAGAGAAGCATCTTTAGCTGTGCCATCACATAACGCACTGCCTTTGGAAATACAGATCCATGGAGGATGAGTCACGAGTTTATACATCTCAGTACCTGACCTGGATTATTTTAATGCTTGTTCTGGTACTCACTAGTCCACTGCTTCCCAAACGTTTTTGTAATTTTGACGTTTCATTGGTCTTACTTAAAAAAATTTTTTTTGTAAAACTCACTGACCCTACCCTAAAATGCTGGAAATTTTTTCTAAAACATTAAAGCCAATTAAGATGAATTTGGTTTTGAGAATTTTAGAGCAATTTTGTGAGATCCTATGAGACACCCTGGAATGCCCCCAAAATGGAGTTGAGAATCACTGTCTCGGCAAATATGTTTGCCTCTCCATGCTTTATTATTTCCACCTACAGAATGAGAAGTAATGATGCTGGGAGGGTGAGAGGGAGGGAGACGCAACAGGGAAGAGATATGGGAACATATGTATATGTATAACTGATTAACTTAGTTATAAAGTAGAAACTAACACACCATTGTAAAGCAATTATACTCCAATAAAGATGTTAAAAAAAAAGATTAACTGAAGGCATTCTCAGGAAAATGCAAATGGGATGAGAGAAGGTTAGAAATGATAGTTTAGGAACACAGATATATCTAAGTAATGAATAAACTTGTAAATAACATTCTTTGCAGGTAATAATAATAAGCCACCAACCAAACAAACTAATCAAAATCTCAACACGGGGCTTCCCTGGTGGCGCAGTGGTTGAGAGTCCACCTGCCGATGCAGGGGACGCGGGTTCGTGCCCCGGTCCGGGAGGATCCCACATGCCGCGGAGCGGCTGGGCCCGTGAGCCATGGCCGCTGAGCCTGCGCGTCTGGAGCCTGTGCTCCGCAACGGGAGAGGCCACAACAGTGAGAGGCCCGCGTATCGCAAAAAAAAAAAAAAAAAAAAAAGGCCAGCATAAATTAGTCAGTTAGCTCATCTGATAGGTGCTAAACAGTTCCTCCTGCTTCTTAAGTAGTTCTTCTTCCCCATCCTGTAGAGTGACTACTTAGGTCACTAGATGCTTCCAGTTCTTACCAGAAACACAAGTGATTTTGACCTTTCAGGGGAAGAACCATCCCAAAGACCCACAGAAGCCGTGGAGGGGTGGACGAGCCCTTGCCTTCCCTTAGGAATTGCCATGTGTTTAGAGAAGGGGGTCTAGATTAAACCAAACCCATTTTCAGAGCTGACTAGACATCCCAACAGGAAACTGCAAGTGTCCCAGATCAGAAGCAGGGCAAAACTCAACACACAGCATAGCTCTGGGCTTCTGAAGTCTTCATTGCTCTTCCCTCCTCAGTCACAGGAGATCAGAAGTTCCAGGTATCCCGGGACTCAGCGTATGGGCTAGCAGACAAGCATAAGGGAAAGCTATCCCATCTCTGAAAGAGTTCTGAATGCAGAAGCTAAAAGGCTATCTGTCTGGGACATTGCAAAGATTACTGTATTAGATGAAATGTGGGATTGATCTCTTCCAGCCCCAGGACTCGAGGAATACTAAAGGGGGGGGGTGAAACAATAGGGCTCACCCCAATCTCTGGTATGCTGCACTTTGAAATCTACAGATGACTTTCCCTCCCACTATTACAGTTGATCTTCACAACAGCTTTGTGAAGCCAATGTAGTTAGAATGACTTCAGAGATGAGGAAATTTATGCAGAGGTGAGTCAGTGGCCCAAGGTCATGCAGCTGGTGAATAGTAGAGCTAAGATCCAAACACTCCTTTTATGGAAACACAACACCTGTGAACAGAAGATATTTTTCTGTTTTTCTGAAGCCCTATCACCCTTTCTGGAGAGCCTCCAGGATGAAGACCTTGCAGAAGACACAATCTAATTTTCTCTTGAAACATTCTTCACAGCTGTGGAACATACAGTCAAGGGTATCTGTGGCACTGTGGTAGGAAGCATAATAATTAGCAGAGTAAATTCTATTCTTGAGGGAGTTCCTCTTCCCTGGTAGATTCCTCAGCATGAAGCCCTCTATCTCCAAAGCAGGACATGGCCCCTGTGATTTACTGCAAGTGCCTATGTCTGAGTCCTTGAGAAGAAAACCGAGTATTATTTGTGTTTTACTAGAAGAATTAATACACCAAGGGGAAAGAATTTTGAGTAGAAGCACTACTGTGGGCTTCTAATGACCGGAAAGTAGCACTGCCTCATGCATTCAGACCCCAACAGTACGGAAGTTAGGACTGATATCTATGAAAAACTAGTTTCTAACCTAATTAATCTGGTACTAACTTAAATAACTCCTTACCTTTTTCATGCTAAAACAGAGGTCAGGGAAATGATGTACTAATGTAACAGTCTCCCTCAGTCTCAGTCATATTTGTTCATCTTTAAGAGTCTTTCTTCTTGAAAAGCAGTGATGAATCTATATGAAAAGGAATCTCCTAAAATGTCTCCCTTCAGCAATTATTGCAGTTCATGAAGAAATTTAGTTTGCAAATACTTAGAAAACAGGTGGACTTCTGATTATGAATGTGATGGAGTAACTTGTAGTAGACTAATACTTTCACCGAGAATAACTAAGAAATCCAGATAAAATTTTAAAATGTCTGTTTAAAGGCACTAGAGCATGACGAGGCAGCCAGGACTTTGGAAAAGAGAGGCAATGACACTCTGCAGCCATTTTTTTCCTCAGAATGTTTGCTGATTCTGGGCATGAGGTAAACGGGTGGGGATATGAGTGAGAACATGAACTGAGGACCTCTACTAAGAGGAGAGAAACCAGCAGAGCACTGGGTAGAAAGAAAGAGGGGAAACTGAGCCCAATATTCTGCCAGTTTTCCCCTCAAGATATTTACCAAACTCTGAAACTGCATTAACTGAAAAACTAAAGAAAAAGAAAGAGACTGTCAAACTAGAATTTTAAACCCAGGAGAAGTGTCTTTCCAAAAAGGAAGGCAAGATTTTAAGCAGCGTGGCATCATGGGTCTGAATCTCCCTAAATTTGAATCTCTCACATAAAACAGATAAAGTGCTAGAATAATAGAACAAAAACCCATAAACAACATCTACAACAAAACTAGGTAAAACATACCCCAATGAAACCCAAAATATGACCAGGTAGAGATCATCCACTAACAGCCATGAAACAGTAAAGTATCAGCATCTGCTGAGAGGAGGAAGGGATAAAAATGGCACCTGCGGGCTTCCCTGGTGGCGCAGTGGTTGAGAGTCCGCCTGCCGAGGCAGGGGACACGGGTTCGTGCCCCGGTCCAGGAGGATCCCACATGCCGCGGAGCGGCTGGGCCCGTGAGCCATGGCCGCTGAGCCTGCGCGTCCGGAGCCTGTGCTCCACAACGGGAGAGGCCACAACAGTGAGAGGCCCGTGTAGCGCAAAAAAAAAAAAAAAATGGCATCTGAAATACCTGAAAATAGGAATACCCCAAAATAGTCAACATGTATTTACTGCAAAGCACAGCAGAACATTTTAGGAACAAAAGTCACAGGAAAGAAGGGTTCTGTACACGCCAATGGAGGAGTAACTACAAGGCGTTTGAGAGGCTGAGCAACGTGGGCTTGAGAAAATCTAAAACTTCATCTTCTACTCTGGGATGAAGTGAGGTGGAAGAAACGTCACTCCCACGGTTAAGACAAAAAATAAGCCAGATTAACTTCAAATTCATGAATTTTTCTACTGCATTGGAGAGCTGAGTTTGCAGAGCAGCACACTTGCCCAAAATCTGAGGAGATACAGTCCCTACCAGAGGAGAGGAGACGTGAGCACTCACTGATCTGGGGTAAGCTTACCAGAAACCAGTAAGAAGAGTTCCGCTAGAAACAAACACTAATGAACTGGTGAAGGCAGGTTATGGACTGGCAGGATAGTAGGAAGGCTCTGAGGGCCTCAGAGACTGGGGGGTCTGCACTCTGTTGCAAGCGCTTTCTCCACGAATCCTGCTGGGGGCTTTCAGAAAAGCGCAGAAAGAGCCCTAAGAACGGACCACTGCGATGCGGTCCTTGAAGAGAGGAGCATTAGCCATGCAGGAGGAATACGAATCTCAACCCCATGCATTTCCTCTATCTCCCCCAGGGAAAACAATGCCTTTCTCTGTGGGGAAAGGACAACACACTCTAGGGCAATGATGGAAATTCATTGCAGCTGGGAGAAGGAAATGGGGAAAAAAAACTACTCCTGGGGGAAGGGCAGAAATATACACTGGGCACAGAACCACATACTCCTGAGGCCATACCGTGGACTTAGCACCTAAGACTGAGATTTGGGCAGAACAACAGAAAATGCCCACCTCCCAGTTCCCCACATCACTAACTAAATAAATTCACGTAACTAGTAACAGCATAATAGTACTGGGAAAGGGACAGAAGAGGAAACCGAGTATGCAAAGATACCATCTGAGGCACAGTGTAAAGGGAAGACCTAAAGTTCAGTGTCGAAAAGACATTGCTCTGGAAAACCAACTCTCATGTTAAGCACAAGGAATCACTATAGGAATTTGAAGTCTGTCGTACACGGAGGGTGGACATAGCAACAACAACCTCAAACCCAATCCAACTCCTAACCAGGTTAACTCAAAACTCTGTTCTAAAGACCCAGCAGAAGGAAACATGTGCCCATTTCCAGGCATAAAATCTTCACACCTCATTCTCTACTGGCCTACACGATATGTTTGGCTTCAAACAAACAAATAAAAACACACAAAAAGGTAAGAAAAATCACATTCCCAAGAAACAAAGTGATCATCAGAACCAGAATCTGATATGACACAGACACTGGAGCTATCAGACAAGGAATTTTAAATAATTATGGTTAACATGTTAAAGGCTCAAATGGAAATGGTGGACATTATGCAAGATAAGCAGGTAACTGCAGTAGAAAAACACACACTAAGAAAGAACAAAATAGAAATGCTAGAAATGAAAAGCACAGTAGCAGAGATAAAGAATACCTTCAATGGGCTCACCAGTAATCTCAACACAGCCAAAGAAAGAATCAGTGAACTTGAAGATCAGTCAACAAAAATTACCCAAATTGAAACACAAAGAAAATTTAGAAGAATATCCAAGATAATATAAAACAGTCTAGTATGAGTCTAATTGGAATCCCAGAAGACAGAGGGATGAGAGATTATTTTATTTTTATTTTTTATTTTATGACAACATAATGGGTGAGAATTTCCCAAAATTAAATGACACACACCAAACCACAAATGCAAGAGGTTCAGAGCCCCCAGTAAACCACCTCTTGGCATATATTCAAACTACTGAAAACAAAAGAGAAAATCTTGAAAGCAGCCAGAGAAAAAAGAAACTTTACATAGAGAGAGAAAAATAAGAATTACATCAAATTTCTCATCAGAAACCATGCAACTCAGAAGTCTATACCCAGAAAATATCTTTAAAAAAATGCAAGGTGCCATTGCTGGTGCCAATGTAAACTGGTAGAGCCACTTTGGAAAACAGCTTGGCAGTTAGCTCCTTAAAAGGTAAAACATAGTGCACTCTGCTTCTGCTGTAAAAGGGATAATAGTCTGATGACACAGGAGTGGTTTCACATTTAAAAAATCATCACCTGGAACAAAATAGAGAATGACTAGTATTATATAAACATTGTACCTTAAATAGTTTATTCAATCTCTTCAAAAAATAGTTTAATTTACTGAAAGAAACATTTTTTAAATGTTACATATAAGTTTATCATGCAAACCAGAAATTTTACTCCTAGGTATGAAGTAAAAAGAAAACATATGTCCACACAAAGACTTGTAAGCAAATGTTCATAAAAGCATTACTTATAAAAGCCAAAAAGTGAAAACAATTCAAGTGTTCATCAACTAGTAAACAGATAAATGAACTATGCTATATCCATGCAGTGGAATACTGGAACAAAAAACCGATACATGCTACAAAATGGATGAACCTCAAAAACATTATTCTAAGTGAGAGAAGCCAGACGCAAAACACTCAATATTGTACAATTCAATTTACGTGAAATTCCAAAGAGGGCAAATCTATTGGCATAGAAAGAATATTACTGGTTGCCTGGGGTTGGGGGCGGAAAGGTGACTGACCTATGGTATGGGGATCTTTGGGGGTGATGACAGAATTCTAAAAGTGGATTTGGGTGATGGTTGTATGATTCTGTAAATTCACTAAAAATCACTGAAGTGTACACTTAAAAAAGGTCAATTTTACAGTATGTAAATTTTATCTCCATAAGGCTAACTTTTAAAATGAAAAAGAAATAAAGACTTTCTCAGAAAAACAAAAATAATGATGGAAATCATAGCCAGAAGTCTTACTCTACAAGAAATCTTAAAGAAGTTCCTCAGGCTGAAGAAATATATTAGGGTGAAACATGGATCTCCACAAATAAATCAAGAATGCTAAAAAGAAATAAATGAAGGTAAAATACATTGATTTTTCCTATATTTAATTGACCTAAAAGATAACTGGGGGCTTCCCTGGCAGCGCAGTAGTTAAGAATCTGCCTGCCAATGCAGGGGACATGGGTTCAAGCCCTGGTCCGTGAAGATCCCACATGCCACAGAGCAACTAAGCCTGTGCGCCACAACTACTGAGCCTGCGCTCTAGAGCCTGTGTGCTACAACCACTGAAGCCCACAGGCCTAGAGCCCGTGCTCCACAACAAGAGAAGCCACCACAATGAGAAGCCCGTGCACCGCAACAAAGAGTAGCCCCCGCTCACCGCAAATGGAGAAAGCCCGCGCGCAGCAATGAAGACCAAATGCAGTGAAAAATAAATAAATTAAAGAAGGAAAGAAAGATAACTGGGTGTTTAAAGAAAAAATAGTAGTAAAATATTGTGCCAGAGTAGCTATAATAACACCAGCAAAAACTTCAGGACAAAGAACACTATTAGAAATAAAGAGGATCATTACATAATAAAGAGGTCAATTCTCAAATAAGATATATAACAGAGCTTAAAAATACATTGGACAGGGACTTCCCTGGTGGCGCGCCTGCCAATGCAGGGAACATGGATTCGATCCCTGGTCCAGGAAGATCCCACATACTGTGGAGCAACTAAGCCCATGCGCCACAACTACTGAGCCTGAGCACCACAACTACTGAAGCCCGTGTGCTGCAACTACTGAAGCCCATGTGCCTAGAGTCTGTGCTCTGCAACAAGAGAACCCACCACAATGAGAAGCCCGCACACCTCAACAAAGAGCAGCCCCCGCTCGCTGCAACTACAGAAAGCCTGTGTACAGCAATGAAGACCCAACACAGACAAAAAAAAAAAATTGGAAAAAACTGATACTACTGAAAGGAGAAAAGGACAAATACACAATTACAATCAGAGATTTCAACACTCCTCTCTCGGCAACTGACAGAACATGTAGGCAGAAGATTAGTAAAGCTATAGGTTACCTGAACAGCACTATCAACCAATCTGACTTAATTGGTGTGTGTGTGTGTGTGTGTGTGTGTGTGTGTGTGTGTGTGTGTGTGTGTGTGTGTATAAACGCCACTCAACACATTATTCTCAATTGCACATGGAACATTCATAAAGATAAATCATATTATGGGCCACTAAAAGAAAAAAACCTCAATGGATTTTAAAGAATAGTGATCATTAAAAGTATGTTTTCAGAACATACTGGAAATCAATAAAAGATATCTATAAAGGATACTGCTAAAAATAGAACTACCATATGACCCAGCAATCCCACTACTGGGCATATACCCTGAGAAAACCATAATTCAAAAGGATACATGTGGGCTTCCCTGGTGGCACAGTGGTTAAGAATCCGCCTGCCAATGCAGGGGACACGGATTTGAGCCCTGGTCTGGGAAGATCCCACATGCCGCGGAGCAACTAAGCCCGTGCACCACAACTACTGGGCCTGCGCCCTAGAGCCTGTGAGTCACAACTACTGAGCCTGTGTGCCACAACTACTGAAACCCACATGCCTAGAGCTTGTGCTCCACAACAAGAGAAGCCACCGCAATGAGAAGCCCGTGCATGGCAACGAAGAGTAGCCCCCGCTCACCGCAACTAGAGAAAGCCCGGGCACAGCAACGAAGACCCAACGCAGCCAAAAATAAATAAATAAATTTATTTTTTTAAAAAAGATACATGCACCACAATGTTCACTGCAGCACTACTTACAATAGCCAGGACATGGAAGCAACCTAAGTGTCCATCGACAGATGAATGGATAAAGAAGATGTGGCATATATATACAATGGAATATTACTCAGCCATAGAAAGGAACGAAATTGGGTCATTTGTAGAGACGTGGGTGGATCTAGAGACTGTCATACAGAGTGAAGTAAGTCAGAAAGAGAGAAACAAATATCATATATTAATGCACATATGTGGAACCTAGAAAAATGGTACAGATGAACAGGTTTGCAAGGCAGAAATAGAGACACAGATATAGAGAACAAATGTATGGACACCAAGCGGGGGAAAGCAGGGTTGTGGGGGGGGTGGTGGGATGAATTGGGAGATTGGGATTGACATATATACACTAATATGTATAAAGTAGATAACTAATAAGAACCTGCTGTATAAAAAGTAAATAAAATTCAAAAAACAAGATACATGCACCACAATGTTCATTGCAGCACTATTTACAATAGCCAGGACATGGAAGCAACCTAAGTGTCCACTGAGAGATGAATGGATAAAGAAGATGTGGCATATATATACAATAGAATATTGCTCAGCCATTAAAAAGGAACGAAATTGAGTTGTTTGTAATGAGGTGGATGGACCTAGAGTCTGTCATACAGAGTGAAGTAAGTCAGAAAGAGAAAAACAAATACCGTATGCTAACACATATATATGGAATCTAAAAAAACGGTACTGATGAACCTAGTGGCAGGGCAGGAATAAAGACACAGATGTAGAGAACAAACTTGAGGACACAGCAGGGTAAGGGGAAGCTGGGACAAAGTGAAAGAGTAGCATTGACATATGTACATTACCAAATGTAAAATAGATAGCTAGTGGGAAGCAGCTGCATAGCACAGGGAGATCAGCTCGGTGCTTTGTGACCACCTAGAGGGGTGGGATAGAGAGGACGGGAGGGAGGCTCAAGAGGGAGGGGATATGAGGTATATGTATACATATAGCTGATTCACTTTGTTTTACAGCAGAAACTAACACAGCGTTGTGAAGCAATTATACTCCAATAAAGATATTAAACAAAATAAAGGTCACTGTTAAGAGAATGAAAAGACACAGACTGGGGGGCGGGGTAAAAATCTCTGCAAATCACATACCTGAAGAAGGACTTGTATCCAAAATAGATAAAGAACTCTCAAAAATCAACAATACAATAATCAAGACGTGTGGCAGTAGAGGAGGTATAGACACACAGATGAGTAGAATAGAATAGAGAACATAGAAATAGATCCACACAAAGATGCTCAATTGACTTTTTACCCAAAAAAAGTAAAAATTGATAAATTATACCTCATCAAATCTAGAAAATTTTGCTCTGTAGACCCTGTAGAGGAGATGTAAGGACAAATTATAGACTGGGAGAAAATTCTGCAGATTATATATCCCACAAAAGATATGTATCCAGATTATATAAAGAACTCTCAAAACTCAACATCGAAAAAACAATTCCATTAGAACATGGGCAAAAGACATGAAGAGACATTTAACCAAAGAGGATATACAAAGCACAAATAAGGACATGAAAAGATCTTCAACATTGTTAGCCGTCCAGCAAATGCAAATGAAAACCACAATGAGATATTACTACAAGTCTCAAAGTGGCTAAAATAAAGAATTGTGGCAACACCAAATGCCAGAGAGGATGCCGGGAAAATGGATCACTTACATACGCTGATGGTTGAAATACAAAATTGTGCGGCCACTCTGGAAAATAGTTTGGCAGTTTCTTTAAAAACTAAAAATGAACTTATCAGATGTCCCAGCAATTGCACTTTGGGGCATTTATCACAGGGAAATCAAAAGTTACGTTAGTGCAGAAACCTGTACATGAATGTTCATAGCCACTTTGTTCGTAAGAGCCAAAAACTAGAAACTATTAAAATGTGTGAATGGTTAAATTGTGGTACATCCGTACTATGAAATAGTATCTAGCAATAAAAAGGAATGAACTATTGATACAGGCAACAACTTGAATGAACTTCCAGGGAATTATGCTGAGTAAAAAAAAATCCAATATCAAAAAGTTGCACACTATAGTACGATTCCATGCATACAACATTCTTGGAAAAACAGAATTATACGGACAGAGAACAAAACAGTGGATTCCAAAGGTAAGGGATGTGAGGTAGGAAGTGCTGGAGGCTATAAAGGGGTGCGTATGAGGAGTGATGATCATATAGTGATGGTAATGATGTCTCAGTTTTGTACCTTGATTGTGGTGGAAGTTACACAAAGTCACGTGTGATACAATTGTATAGAAACACACACTTGCATGTGTAACTCATAAAATCTGAATAAGCTCTGTGAACTACACCAATGTCAATTTCCTGGTCTAACATTATATTCTAGTTATGCAAGATGTTCACACTGGGGGAGGCTGAGTGAAGGAACGTCCCTGTAGGTTTCTTTGCAACTTCCACTAAATCTATAATTATTTCACAATAAAGTTTATAAATTTAACAATAAGAAAATAAGCACCTTTAGATTCAAGTTTGAGAAGCACTGGGTGCAGAGCAGGGAACAGGAAACTATGTTCTTCTGCAGACCAAATATGACCCACTGCTTGCTTTTGTAAGCAAAGTATTATTGGAACACAGCCATGCCCATTCATGGCTGCTGAAAAGAAAAAAGGAAAGGAAAGGACCACTATTTTGTAAATGGGCAAAAGATCTGAACAGAAAAGTCACCAAAGAAGTTATATGGATGGCAAATAAGCACATGGAAAGATGGCCAACATAAGTAATCATCAGAGAAATGCAAATTAAAAACCACAATGAGGGCTTCCCTGGTGGCGCAGTGGTTGAGAGGCCACCTGCAGATGCAGGGGACACGGGTTCGTGCCCCGGTCCGGGAAGATCCCATATGCCGCGGAGCAGCTAGGCCCGTGAGCCATGGCCGCTGAGCCTCCGCGTCCGGAGCCTGTGCTCCACAATGGGAGAGCCCACAACAGTGAGAGGACCCCGCAAAAAAAAAAAGAAAAAAAAAACCTACAATGACATACCACTACACACCTCAGAATGGCTAAAAAAAAAAAAAATTAGCAATACCAACTGCTGGAGCAACTGGCATCAGCAGGATGTGGAACAACTGGCACTCTCACAGCCTGCTGGTGGGAATGCAAAATGGTATCGCCACTCTGCAAGAGTTTGTCAGGTTCTTATAAAGGTAAACATCCACTTACCATGTAACCCAGCAATCCTGCTCCTAGATAGTTACTCAAGAGAAATGAAAACAAAAAACCTGTATACACATATGTATAACAACTTAATTCATAAGAGACAAAAACTGGAAACAAACCAAATGCCCCTCAATTGGTGAATGGATAAACAAAATGTGGTACATCTATACAGTGGACCACTATCCAACAATTAAAAGGAGTGACCTGCTGATACACACAACCACAGGGATGAATCTCAAAGGCATTTTGCTAAGTGACAGAAGCCAGACCCAAAGGACTACATACCACATGATTCCATGTAATTGACAATCTGGAAAAGGTAAAACTATAGGGATAGATATCAGACCAGTGGCTGCCAGGGTTTAGGAATGAGCGAGGGGTGGAATACAAAGAGGCAGCACCAGGCAATTTGGGGGGGGGGGTGATGGAACTTTCTGTACCTTGATTGTGGTGATGGGTACATGGCTCTGTGCTTCAGTCTGAAGTCATAAAAAAGTATGCCATAGAAGTTTGCTCTATGTAACCAAATAAACCAAAATAAGATCCCCCTGCACACCCACCTAAGTGAGAGCATGTGCTACCAAGGATGTAACGGGAACTCACACACTGCTGGTGGTAGTGTAAATTGTTACAGCCACTACGGAAAGCTACTTGGCACCATCTGCTAAAATTAAACACGTACATCCTGCAAATCATCAATTCCACCTCTAGACATATATGCAAGAGAGGCATATATTTACCAAAGAAACTAAATACCAGGCTATTCATAGCAGCTTTATCTGTATTAGCAAAAACCTGGACACTACGCCAATATCCGCAAACAGTGGAATAGATCAATCAATCATAGTCCAGTCATAAAATGGAATACTGTATGGCAATGAGAAGAAAGGAAAGGCTGCTCACGTGACAACCTGAATGGATCTCAAGCAATATTAAGTATGAGAATCCAGACAATAATAAGAGTACGTAATGTAGGATTCCATTTATGTAATCAAAGATGTTACAAGTCAGAATAGTGGTTACTCTTGGGCAGAAGTAGTGACTTGGAAGGGATCACAAGGGAGTTCTAGCAATGTTCTATTACTTAATATAAATGCTGCTTATTGGTGTGTTAACTTTGTGAATATTCGTTAATCTGTTCACTTAATATTTGTGCATTTTCCCTGTTTGCAAAGTATACTATACTTCCATTTAAAAAGGTTTAAAAGCAGAGTATGTATATTTCATTTTCTTTCCTTTTTAAAATTTAGGTTTGCTGGTCAAACATTCTTTGATTCCAAAGGCAAGGACCAAAAATCAAACAAGAAAACCTTTGTTCCTGATTGGACAGAAGGATGGAAGCAACTTTTGATTACTTGCTCTATCATGAATGGTGCCAGGGGCTTCACAACAACCAGTAGAGGTGGGAATTTTATTTCCATTTTTAGAGATGGAGAAGACCCAAGGACAAGAAGATGAGTGGTTTCAACTATGATTTGTGATTCAGCATTTCTAGAATGATGATCTTTGGGAACATCAGAGAGAGAAAGGCCTGTAAAGAGCATCTAGTCCAGCCTCTTTATTTTACGAAAGGAGAAAATGTGCTCCAGAAGAGAAAGGGGTCATTCAAGGTTATCCATCTACTGAAAGAGAAGGGACTAGAGCTTCAGTCTCCTAAGTGCCATCCAGTGTATGTCCAATGCATCATGGCCATCGTTTACAGACAAATCATCAAAACCCTTTAAGGAATGGAGGGAGAAAAGCATTAAATTGGGAGTTGAAAGATCTGGATCCTATCCCAGTTTTGCCAAGTAAGCTTGACTTCCCCCTTTGGGTTTTAATTTCCCCACCCGTGAAATACGAGGTGACAATACAAAATCAGCAAGAGATAGCAAGTCCTGGATCCATGACAGAGGTAGATCCAGGTTTTGTGGGACCTGAAGCTTCATAACACTTGAGGCCCTCGTTAAGGATAAGAATACAAAATTACCAATACAAAATCAGGAACAAAAGCAAATATTTAAAATGAGAAAAGAAATACAATAGAGTACACATTTGAAAAAGTCGACGAATGCTAGACATATCTCAAAATTCAGGAAAAATGACAATAAACTAAAGCATATGTTTATTAATTGCCTGATAAGCCTCTGTAATACATTATTCCCACTTTTCTGTTATAGTCGGAGACTCACAGGACTCAGCACATAGTTTTCCTCACAGCTAAGATTTAGTACAGCAATGCAGCAAGATCACAAAGGTGGATCACAAGGGGGAAAGATACAGGCAGAGCCTGGAAGAATCCACGTGCAGACTTCCTTATGCTCTCTCCTTCCCATGTGGAACCACACAGAGGACACTCTTCCCTCAGCAGAGAACATGCGGCGACGTGTGTGATGTTGCTGCCCGGGGCAGCCCAGATTCAGTGCCCACGGCTTTTCTTCGAGGCTGTCCACATAGACAGCGTCTGCCTAGCGTGCACCTTCTGGGAGAATTCCAGACTGCCGGAAGGAAAGCAGGGGTCCAGCATAAAGCGCACTGTATGTATAAACAGTCTAAGCACAGTGAGCCATTCTCATCAGTTCTCCATTAACTGGGGACACTCTGAGAGCCACGATGCCAGATGCCAGCAGAAGGCCACCCTTACAAGCAGGTCTTCCTAAGCACAGCAGTCTCAGGCCTGCTACATTAACTTCTGCACACCACTCAATGTTTGGACTCTTGTTTCGTGTCTGTGCTCACAACCTCAGGAATTCTGAAGAATGCCATTTCACACAACCCCCATCCAAACAGGAATATAAACATATCTTGTGTTTCTAATTGCATACACTGCACACTGCGTATATTCCTGACAGGACAGAACTTGTGTTCGTTGAGTTTACATATCTGATTCATGACTGGAAGACTTTCCCACAGGCTAGCTTCTGGCTCCATATATTGTGAACCTTGATGCTCTTCCACTGTCAACATACTTCTGGTACCTAGTGCTGTAAAGCACAGTGACATCACAACGTTCCCTCCAGCCTCACACCTCTTGTCCTGGTACCGTGCGCATTGGCACGGTAAGCAGGAGTATTCCTAGAAGCAAGTTCAATACAAGATGGCTAGCAATAACTTGGAACATGTACAGAATTGGTTGGGAGCCCCTTAAATATGTCTCTCCAAATCCAAACTAAGTGTATCCCAATTTAATGTCCCCTTAGCCAGATTCCCAATATGCCCATGGCCACTGTATTGTCACCCAACATAAGAGCAGGAGTGATGGAGACAGCAGAATGGAAACAGAGATGCTCTGAACCAACTGTGGCTAAAATACCTTTTGTAGATTTTACAAACCATACGACTAGCGCATACCACAATGCTAGGGCCCCTTCCAGGCCTGTCAATGCCAGTGACTCTGAAGCTTGATCTTGAACTTCATTAGCTTCGCTGTGCATCTCTGGTCCAGAGAGTTACAGAAGGGGAACCAACACTGAGAAAAGGCTTGGGACCCAGATAATAAGGCAGAAGGGAGGAGGGTACCTAACCAGAGGCAAAGATAAGGCAATCAGGATGAATTCCAGATAAACAGAGTGCAAAAGCACCTGGGAACGAGTGATTAGCATGTGACCTAAGGGATGGAAAGACAGCCTGAACTGGGACACAACACAAGGAACCCAAACTACAGAGCTGTCTTTCCTCCACGGCTGAGGCAAGAAATCTAGCATGAGGTTTGGTAGACACCGAGTGGGCAGGACGAGGAAGCAGTTCAGGGGAGGCAGGCTTCTTGAACCACCAGCAGAGAAGAACTGTGCTGGGCCAGCACACAATCGAATTGAGCAACGCGGAAACCAACAAGATGGCTGAGAAAGACAACCTTGTGAATAGGTCAAGACTGAATTTCCAGATGGAACAGTCACAGCATCCAATGTTTCCCGAGCTTGAAAGGGCCTTCTAGGTCCCATGTTCCATCCCCACCCCCCACCCCGTGGGGACAGGGAGCAGGCCAGCGGTGTAGGAGTCAGAAGGACTGGTTGAGTCCTGCCTCGGTCGCTTACTGTGCCAGCTGAGGTAAATCACGTCCCCTCTCTGATTCTCAGCTGCCTCATCTCTAAAACGAAGAGAATGATAACGCCTTCCCAGGAGCCCAGGGAGAATCCAGTGTGATACTGGGATGAGGAAAAGGATCTGGAGGCATTTTCCTGAACTGGAACACAAGGACCGGCAGGCAAGCCTGCTGTGCAGTGCAGAGCTTTGCAGGACCGTTAGCTTCGCCATTACCCCAGTGCAGACAGCAGCACAGGAGCTGTGCCCGCCCACCTCTCTGCAGACAGCTGGGTGGCTCAGAACACGCCGACTCTCGCTGACCCTTCCCTCTCCTGAACGGATAAGCAATTTAAACTGCGATCTTGGTGCTATTTAGTGGGAACTTGACAGTACTTCTTTGGGATTAACTTGATATGAATAACAGTCATTTTCCAAATAGGATGTATTCTGAGAAGTAGTTTTGCCAAGAAGGGAGAAAGAAGGAGGGAGAAGCATCGAAATGTCTGAAAGAGAGGGAGGAAAGCAAGGGCAGATTTGCTGTGATGGCAGACGACACTTTCACTCCCTTATGTCCCCACCAACCCTGGTCCAAGCCCTACTCTATCCTGGCAGGAAGATGTATATGGAAGGGATTGGCAGCAAAGTATGCCTTTTTCGAAGTCACACGGCTTTGGACTACACACAGGAACAAGTGACAGACTTGATGAAAACTCTGGTACCCTGGTTATTCTGGAGAATCCATCAGTGGGACCCTCAAGTGTGAGGACACATATAGCCGCTGGATTTGGCAGCACTCAACTGCAGTACCAGGGATTAAAATTTAAGGATGCTGCTTCTGGACAGCTGCGGCACACAGCAGGCCCTTAATCTCCCCTCTGAGTCGGCCTCCCCTTACATTCAAGAGAGCACCAGCCACAGGTGAGTGAGCTGACCCTTTGGGTACCATCAGGAAGTATATATACCCTGTGAAACGCATACTCCTGACTCACGCGCAACAGCTCCCCGCCCCGCAGCCTGAAGGAAGCTGTGGACCTGCTCACGAACAACACGATTCCAAGTTCCTAAGCCACACTGCATGGGAGCTGGAAGGAGGTGAAGTGGTCAAAGCAGTGAGGCTGAGCCCCTTGCCTTGGAGATGTGTAGCAAAGGGACTTGGCCAAGAACACATGCAGGGCACAGGGACGGCCCCGCACTTCAGAAGCATAACTCAGGGCAGCAGCCAACAGCCTGGGCACCAGGCTCGGAGTGTCTATCCTGTGTCCCCACCCTGCTTGGTGGCCACACAGACCCTGGGTTGGCTGAACCTGTGTTTGAATCCCAACTCTCCCTGGGCCAACTGGGAGAGCTCAGCCGAGTCCCTCGGCGTCTGCGCTCTCGGTTTCCTCATCTGCCCGGTGGGTCTAACAGCACTGGTCTTGCCAGGCTGATTCCAGGACTGAAGGAGGTGAGATGTGGGCGGCACCTTGGCCCCAACTCCTCTGCCTGGGCTCTTCCTCCTCACCGCCTCTGATCTCCTGTCCTCCCAACCGAAAGCTCACCTCTCTGGAGTGGACTCCTATATCACCGCCTTCCAAACCCTGCCCACTCCTCGGTGCACAGCTCAGAGCCCACCTCCCTCTGGAGCCTTCCTCATCTGCCAGGGAGATTCATCCCGGACTCTCCTGAGGCCTCACAGCACTTCAGATGGTTCTGTGGAGAGGGTCTGGTCCTGCCTGCAATGAGATTACTGACACACCCGCCTTGCTGACCCACCTCGCACATGCTGACCCCCAGGGCAGGGCCGATCTCATCACCTGCTGAGTCCAGAGCAGCACAGCAGCGTGTCGTGGCATCAAGCCTACGAGCGCCGCGTGGCGATGAACAGAACTGTTCATCGCCACCATCTGTCAGCATCTAGTCAGTGTCTCCTCGGGCAGGGGCAGGCTCTGGGGACGGTACCAAGGTGACCTGGGTGGGATCGTTATCCTCAGAGGGATTGCAGTCCAGCTGGGGTAACAGGGCGCACACACACACACACACACACACACACACACACACACAAAACAGAAACCGCCCAAGGTAACCTTGCACAAAAAGAGTACAACAGACAGGGTTCTGGAAGGTTGTAGAGAAGGAACGGTCCTGAAGCCAGCCTCAGAGGCTTCAGGAGGACACAGAAAGTGAGGAGGGAGGGCACCTGCCGTGAGTGAGCAGCGTGGAGGACTGGGGACCGGGAGAGTCAGGCTGCGGGAGTGGACAGTGCGGCCACTACCAAGGATGCAGGAGAGGGCCGCCGTGAGGAAGGCCACGTTAGGGTCACAGCCTCGTGAAGTGTACAGAGCAATGGCTGAGCCCGGGCCCACTGAGGGCTCATCGTCACCCCACGAGTTGAGGACTATTTTTATTGTCCTCATCTGACAGATGGCAAGCTGAGGCCAGATAGGTGCAGGCATTTGAAAGCCAAGCTCTGGGAGCCAGGGGTTGCCCCGGGCAAAGCTGTGTTTTAGGAAGCCTGGTTATGCTACAGGAGAGGCTGGGGTGACAGGGGGCCGGAGAGGGATTAGAAATCTGCTTGTGTCACGTGAGCAAAGGCCCCAGCTTTAAGAGAGCTCAGGAAACACCAGAAGAACAGGATGTTCTTCCAGAAACTTCTTCTCCTTGAGGATTCTATCTGTGGCTCCTCTACTCCTCACTGCTACTTTTGTAACGGGGGTAGGGGTGGGAAACTGAGTGGGAGAGGGGTGACGGGGAAAAGACGTTCTTGTGCTTTGTAAAAGGTGCCCGAGGAAGGCTCAGGCACAGACCCTCCAGAGGTAACCATGGTGAACTGAATATTCTGGGGAAGAGTCCACAGCCCCAGCCTCACCATGCCCGGCCACAAGTTATGCCTCCCTCCTCGGAGATTCCAGAACCTATGAGATGCACCTTTCTTAAGGCCCCTTCTGCTTTCCACCTGTCTGTCTGTGGCTTGTCAGCAAGTTCCCTGTCTTCTCCATCTCTGTAGACCCAATGCCTGGCGCCAAGGAGGTGCTCACACACCAGAGAGTGAGGGGAGCAAGGAAGGAAGGAAGGAAGGAATGAGGGTGTCCGATGGCCACTGACGGAGCTATTGATGGACGAGTCACCACACGGTCAGCTTCTGGAGGAGGGGAAGGTGGGCACACTCCCTCTTTGTTTCCCACCCGCCTGATGCTAAAGAAGCTCCTTGACAAACCCTTGGAACACACATCTACTAGACTGTTCACCTCACCAACTGAGCACAAAAAGAACACCTCTGTGTTGGGATCCAGCCTCCCTGGCGTTCAGTCTCCCCTCGCTTCCTCAGACGGTGCACGTGCCACCTCTGCCCCCATGGGAAAGCTTTCATCCTTCTTAATGAAGGGCTTGGGCAAAGCCACAAAGAACATTCTGGTCTTCTGCCATATTCCACATAGGACATGTGACATTTAAACGCACTGGCGACTCTAGCAGTTGAGCTTTCGTCTCCTTGCTAAAGTGGGTTCCCCACCTTAGCCATGACATTACTGAATTGAAACAAAGGCTGACAAGCAAAGCTCTATAGTCTGGTAAAGCAGCTGGTCTACTGGACACACACAGGAGGAGCCCCAGCAAGGAGTGCAGAAGACAGAGCACTCTACCAACACTGAACCTGGGGCACTCAACACAGCACTGGATAGAAGGGATGGAGGCCATTTACACGAAGGCTTCTTTCTAGGTGCCACGTCATTAAGATTACCAAGAAAGCACATGGATGCCAGACACACCGACAGCTGTCCACAGTTCTAAACCTTCACTCAGACCTGGAGCGTGGAGACAGGCCTCGGCCAGGGTCTGAAAGCAGGTCATTTGTTTCTGCCAGAAGTTCCCTTAGACAAGTGTCCATTAACTCTCAGAATGAGACTTCCTTATGATCCAGACTGCAACCAAACCAAAGTGCAACTCTTCTCAACAAAGTGCGACGGCTTCTTAACCCACACAGTGCTCTTTACAAAATAGTTTACAGAGGCTGCCGGCACTCAAAGTTGGGAAACAAACACATTCTGTCTACTTCATCCTTCTCCTCCTCCATCCCAGGTCAGTTTCCACATCTGTATAATTGAGAATTTTGCCCTCAACGGAAACCACTCATTCTACACAAATTTTCAATTTGTAATATAATCAGAGTATCAGTAAGTAAAGAACTCAGAATCAAAGGATGTGAAACATCAAAGGCATTCTGTGATCAGAGCCTTGCTTTTCAAAATGATATCCATGAACCAACAACTTAGGCATCAGCTGGGATCTGCTGAGAAGTGCAGAATCTCAGGTCCACGCCAGAACTTCTGAATCAGAAGCCACATTTGACAAGATCACCGAGGGATTTGAAAGCACACTGAAGTTTGAGATCTAGATCACTGGGTTTCAAACTCGGTTCTGTGGAATGCTTCATGGGCCTTTAAGAGGAGTGGGCCAGGAAGAGATTGGGAAGAAGAAGGGGTGTGGGGAGCAGGCCTTACTTCGGCTGAGCAGCCTGCCTCTGATCTCTTTGGGAGGTTGAACCCCCAGCCAGACTAAGATATTCCATGGGCACAAAGGTTGGAGAATCCCTATTCTAGACCAATCATCTCATTTTCTACATGGCACAACTGAGATCTTCCAAAGAGCATAAGGGAATTTTACCAAGACACATCATAGTCCCTTGAACACTGTTAGAGAACTCTGAAATTTACCAAGCCTGGGAATCAAGCAAAATCTTCATAGTCATTGTTGCTGGAATAACCTCTAACCTGCAAAAGTAGAAGCAAAGACAGACCCCAAGCCCCAGTGGAAGAGGACATGACGTCCAAGGCTGTGCCCTGGAAAAGCCCTGTGACATTAGTGGCATTTTGCGCCACCCGGTTTTCAGGAGAGGAGAGAGACGCACAGAGATAGTAAGTGCCAAGGCTACACAGGAAAAGAAGAGCTGACACCCCAACGCAGGTCCCCGGGCCCCAAAGCCCAGGCTCTGGATTGCATCATTCACATTGTGAGCACACACTGGCAGCCCCTCTGTGTGCCCCATGCACTGGCCCAGCCTATGAGCTACATGGACACACATCCACTCAAAAAGAGGGCAATCCATCCTCACGGACCCAGAGGATACACACAATGGGCTCCCTTGCCAATGCCTGGGCTCCCAGCATAAGCCCTACATACGGAAAATGCAAACTCAGTTGCTATATCTTCATGGTAACAAGCATTAAGAATCTGTTTTAATATACATTGTTATGTATCTGACATCTCTATGCCTTGGGAAAGGTAGAAAGATCAAGAAGGCAGAAATGGTCAGAGGGGGAATAGGAGAAGAAATACTTTACAACGTACTGACATATTAGTTTCAGCACCTCGTTTTTACATTCATACCCCCCAAGCACTGCATAGAGCTTTCTGCCATAGGAGCTCTTATTACCGACCATCTTTAATTAAAACTGAAGTTGCAAAAAAAACAAACCACCCAACCAAAAAATGGCCAGAAGACCTGAATAGACATTTCTCCAAAGAAGACATACAGATGGCCAACAGGCACATGAAAAGATGCTCAATGTTGCTAATTATTAGAGAAATGCAAATCAAAACTACAATGAGGTACCACCTCACAAAGGTCAGAATGGCCATCATCAAAAAGTCTACAAACAATAAACGCTGGAGAGGGTGCGGAGAAAAGGGAACCCTCTTGCACTGTTGGTGGGAATGTAAATTGCTGCAGCCGCTATGGAGGACAGTATGGAGGGTCCTCAAAAAACTAAAAATAGAGCTACCATACGACCCAGCAACCCCACTACTGGGTATATATCTGTAAAAGACAAAAACTCTATTTTGAAAAGATCCAAGCACCCCAATGTGCACTGCAGCACGACGGACAATAGCCAGGACACGGAAGCCACCTGAACGCCCATCGACAGACGGATGGATAAAGAAGGTGCGGTGCATATACACAATGGAGTACTACTCAGCCATGAGAAAAGAATGAAATAATACCATTGGCAGCAACATGGATGGACCTAGAGATTATCATACCAAGTGAAGTAAGTCAGAAAGAGAAAGACAAATATTCTAAGATATCACTTAAAAGATGACACAAATGAAATTATTTACAAAACAGAAACAGACTCACAGACATAGAGAACAAACTTACAGTTACCAAAGGGGAAAAGCTTGGGGAGGGATAAATTAGGAGCTTGGGATTAACAGATACACCCTACTATGTATAAAATATATAAACGAAGTCCTACCGTATAGCACAGGGAACTATATTCATTATCTTGTAATAAACTACAACGGAAAAGATTCTGAAAAAGAATAGTTGCTGTACACCAGAAACTAACACATTGCAAATCAACTATACTTCAAAAGAAAGGTGACGTTGGAAGAGCTGGCCAGCAGATGGCACAATGAGCAAAGCAGCCCATTACTAGCGTCAAGCCCTCCTGTTATTTCAGCCAGAAAGCTGGCCCTTCCCAAAGCCTCCTCGGAGTATCATCTGGGACCATTCTAGTTGGGCGATGCAACACACCAAGGCCACCCTCCCACACTGTCTTGTCTTCACCGCCTGCCCTCCTCCTTCAAATGCAGTAGGTCCAGAGGCAGTAAGCGAGGGGCCCACATGGCTACTTCCTCCTGGCACTGGAGGCTGCCACAGCTCAGGCCATCGGTGAGCTGCTCTGGGCAAACCCACACCACGTCTTCTTTCTCTGGGTCAGCAGCAGCAGCAACTCCGCTCAGCCTGGGCAACTCCGGGTGCCACATGGGGCAAATCAACCTTCTGGTGCGAGCCAGGAGAATCTGGCCCCAAAGCCTGCACCCCCACCCAAGCAATAACCCTCAGAACATAAAGACCTACCGGCGTCTCTCTAATCTTCTTTCTGAAGTCAGGAACAAGAATTGGAAACCTCATCACAAGCCAGGAAAAGGAGGCCGCCTGCAGAGAAAGGCGCACGTGTACAGATCGGCAAGGACAAGCGCCTGCACACGGAGCGACACCTTACTCACCCGTGTGCCCCTCTTCTCTAACTGCTGCCTGGCCTGGGAGGCACACAGAGGTTTGTCAGATCACCGACTAACCAAATGAGTGAATCGATGAATTCTGCTCAGGGAGAGAAACAGTGGTTTGTCTTTAAAAGCGCAAGTGAGGGCATTGATCTACTGTACGCAGGGCACAGGTCTGACTCCTTAGGGTGGCCTCTGAGTTGAACCCAGTCTGCTTTCCCAGCTTCCTCTCCCATGAACTGGCTCCACAAGCACCTGGACTCAGTCCCCTGAACGTGTCTGGCCCTTCCAGGGGGCCCGTCCCCCATCTCCCAGCTAAGGAGACCCTTCTCACTTCAAGACCCAGCCCAGACGGCCCTCGTCTCTGAAGCCCTCCGCAGCCCCTGGCTCTGAGTCAGGGCTTCTCCGCTCTTCACGTTGCCCTCCTTCCGCCTCGGTTCAGACTCTGTGCTTTACAGGTCTGCCTGGAAGATGCCCCTCCCCCACCAGCCCTGAGTAACCCAAGGGCGAGTGGACACCTGTGTCCCTGCACAGTCCAGGACCCTCTCACAGGACGGACGTCTGCGGACTTAAATGGGCTTTGCCTTCTGACGCCTGGTACCCAGATCTGCCCTCTCCCATCAAGCTGCGCTGACACCGATGAGGCTGACAGATGGCCAGTCAGCCAACGCCCTGGAAGCACATCCCCTGCCCAACCCAGCGGTTGTCTGATGCACAAGAAGCCAAAGCACCTCCCACCAGCCCGGCCGCAGGGCAGAGCAAGGTGCTGCCCGGGCAAAGGCAGCTGGCGCCCCGTGCGCGCACGCAGCCACCCCTCGGGCACCACTTCTGGGTGTTGGTTCTCCCGGTCAGTCGATGTGGATCGCAAGGCCTCGGGCGCTGCGAGGGCCTGACCACGGGGGCCCACTGCGGGGACCTCTGATGCCCGTCCGTGCTCTGCAGCTCCCCGACGGGCTGGCAGAAACTGTCAGGTCGACATCGCAGGTTGAAGGGACACCCTGCCCAACCCTGCTTGCTCCCTGTCCCCTTAGTGCGTGTGAGTCCCCAGCCAGCCTTTGGCACTAACTCTCTCCCGGGATCAGCTTCCCGAGGGACGCAACCCGAGCCGGCCGGCCCTGGAGTGGTCCAAGGAGCAGGTGATGAGATGCGGTCTTGGTACGGGATTGTCATCACCTGCCTCACTGGCAATGAGGACCCCACCCCGGGGATGGGTGGTGTGCGGGCGGACAGCCCCGGCCGCAAGGCCGCAGCCCAGTTGCTAGAACTTTCATGCTAGAAGTTTCGCTGGGCTGGCAGGTGAGAAGATCCAAGCGTGCGGAACGCGGGGGGCACAGGGGGAGGTGACTTCTTTGCTTTGCCGACCATAGGGGATGAGCAGCTTAGGGTGAAGAGCAAAGTGAGAAAAAAGGGGGCCCCAGGGTCTCCCCAGTACCTTACAAAGGAGCCCCCATCTCAGGCAGCGGACAATCGTCCAACCCAGGATTCGACAGAAGTGGCTGAACCTCAAAGACGCTGAATGTTCAACCAAGGCACGCCCGTCCCGCCAGCATCGGAAGCCCACCTGGGCAAACCTGCATCCTTGACACGAGGACCAGGGAGACTGGGAGGAAGCCCCAGAAGAGCGGGGCTCCCCAGATGTCTCTGAGCTTCTGAGCCTGAGGCAGCGGCACACCCCTCCCCCTAAAGAGCTGGCGTCCCCAACTCACCCCCGAGGGAGCAAACATGACCCGTGTCCTTCCCCACAGGTGCCCTCCGTCCCAGGAGACAGGGTAGCCAGCCGCCCCGATTTGCTGTGGGACCTGAAGTGCTACAAGCAGGAGAGTGCAGGAAAAATGGGGAGAGGTGGTCAGCCCACTGCCAGGCCCCCAAGCAGAGCGAAGTCACCTCACAACACAGGCCGGGCGCGCCAGGCCAGGTGAGGGAGGAAAGGGACGAGCCCCTGCCCTCCCCCGCCGCCCAGGGACCGCAGCAGAGGTCGCGGGGCGCCACTGAGCGGCCAGAAACCAGGGGCTATGACGATGGCCGCCACTGACCAGGAGGCCTGACCCACCGAGCGGGGCAGGTGGTCAGTACAACACGGCTTCCCGGGGGCTCGATGGATGGGCAACCAACCAAGATACAGTCTAAGACGGACACTCAAAAGAGCAAGGACGGACGGCAGGAGGCCGAGGGCAGCCGTCCCAGTGAACAAGTCACGATCCCTCGCCCAGGTTCTGCCCCCGAGCCAGTTCTCAGACGTGGAACCGCGGACCAGGGACGTGGCGGGTCCCCAGGGGGAAGGACGCTGCAGCACCACGGCAAGCAGGCACTGGAATGACCCCCCAGCCCCTCCCAAAGGGACCTCGGGCTCTGCGCTGGGTGACCCAACACCGGGAAGTGGGACAACCAGACAGCTGGAGGCTGGTGGACACCGGGCCCAGCTTGACCCTGATGTGGGAGACGCGATAAACTCTGTCTCTGCGGCCGCTTCAGGAGGACCCCTGGGCCGGGGTTTCTGAGCAGAGGCTGTCACTGGTCCCAGGTACGCAGGGCCGTTCCCGAGGGTTTGTCAGTTGGTCTTCAGCAGGGAGAGGCTGCAATCCAGTATCCTCCGGAACCAGGCGCAGGGCTTAGTGAGATGTCTGCCGAGGAATCCTTCAGAACCTGGGATGACCCTTAACGGGAGTGAGAAGAGGTAAGGCCCAATGGTAACCCTGCACGCACTCCAGCGAGTAAAGGAGAAACGTGTAGAGAAAGGGCAGGGGAAACACGGCCCAGTCGTGAACTCGTGAACCTTCCTGCCTCCAGGCGATGCCTTATGGGCGTCCCTTGCTCCTGGCTCTTCACATCCTCTCTGTCCTTTGTAAAGTCGCCACGGAGAGCACACGGATACTCAGGAGGCGGCTGAACGGGCCCTACAGGCACAGAGCACAGCAGTCCTGTCTTCCAAGCCCTGTGACCACGGTTACGGGATGGCAACACTCGCTCCAGACCCCCACCCCCGCACCCCGGCCCCACTCCTGAATCTCTCAAACAAGGAAGCTGGCCCCATTCACTGGGCCACGGCCTGATGTCGGGAAGGCCCCCTCCAGCTGCGGAGGGCCTGGGGCCCGGGTCGTTGCCCAGAGACTGAGGACACTGAAGAGCACGTAGACCCAGAGCTCAGGAGCGCCGCAGACCTGGAGACGAGCATCTCCCGCCCCCAGCCAAAGGCGATATAACCGTCTGTAACGTGAATGCAAGTGGGGGCATCGCCAGAAGCGCACAGGAGGCCCCCTGTGCTGTGCCACGCTCCCTGCGCAGGCGCCAACCCGAGCAGTGGCGGCCAAGTGGCTGCTCACGTCTGCAGGTCCCCTGTGTGCAGCTTCTTCCCGAGGTCCTGCAGCGCCAGTCACTGAGACAGAATCAGAAACACCTGCGGTTCTCAGGCTGGACCCCTCGATCTGGGCCGTGTGGAGAGGGACACGGCCAACAGGAGCTGCCCAGGGGACAGAGGGGAAGGAGGGGGCAGGGGAGCACGTCTTAGAAACAGGCCAGATGTGGGGCGGCAGGAGGTAAACCGGGAGCTGGGGCAGAGAAAACAAGGCCGGCCGTCTTCCTGCAGCTGCACGGCTGCCCCGGGGCTTGCCCTGCGTGAGTCCAGGGCAGGGACTAAAGCCAGGCACTGACCGAGTGACTTAACCAGTCAAGAAGGAGCCCTTTCTCACGGGCAGAGCGCTGGACGCCAGGGCACCGTCTCCTCGGGGACCACCAGCCCCAGGGGGCGGGCCTGGGAGTGGGCCGGCGGACACGCCCTGACGTGTGGGGCACTTACAGGTCGGAGAGGGTGTAGGCGCATGCCGAGTCCAAAGCTGGCCTTCAAAGAGAGGAGGAAACCAGCCCCCAAGGGGCAGGAGGAGGCATCTGAAACACAAACAACCAGGGCGGGATTAGTACCCGGACCCCGAAAGGAGCTCCCACGACTCGGCACAAAAAGGACACGCAGCTCAGTGGAAAGATGGGCAAAAGGCGTTGCAGAGAGGAAACCAGCCCTACCAAGGAGGACACTAGGGAAACTGAGACTTTGGGTCGAGCCCGTCCCACACCGGTGGTACCCCCAAACGTGCGGCAGGAGCAAACTGGAACCCTCTCCGGGCCTCAAAGACGCAGTTGGGGTGGGGGGCTGGAGGGATCCAGGCCACTGGGGCCGAGAAGGGGACGCAGCCGCCGAGGCAAGTGCCCAGATGGGTCGCAGGGACAGTGAGGTCTGCTGGTGCCACGGGCGGGGGTCAGAAGGGGAAGTGCACTCAGAGCAGGTGCCCTGGGCTCCGAGAGGAGACGATGTCCTGGGGGCACCGCCCCCCAAAGAGCAGTGGCGCAAATGACGAGGACTTCCTAGAAGGAAGATGGGGTGCCTCACGGGGACAGAAGCGTGTCGGGGGAGGAAGCGGAGCTTGAGGAGGAGACTCCCTCCTGGGATGTGGGCTGCGGCCCAGTCACAGGGGCTGGGAGGAAGCAGCAGCCCGAGCAGCGGAAGGCGGGAGCGGCCAGGCTGGAGGCCCGGCTGACCCCCAAGTGAGCAGACAGGAGGGACAGAAGGCCTGTTCCTGCCGGGACCTTGCTCCTGGAGCGTGTGGGAAGCAGCAGGTGGAGAAAGCGTCACCGGGAAGTCAGAAATCAGATGGTTTGAAGGCTCGGCGCTGACTTAGCTGTACTGAAGATCAAGGCTGAGCTGCAGAGGGGTCCCTCTCCCAGGGGCAGCCACACACCGTCCCACGCCCACCTGCAACACGGCCAGGCCATTCCTCCTGCGCCCGCCCATCCGGCAGCGAACTGGCCTGGCAGCCACTACCCCGGACCTCCCCCGCCCCGGGGGACCTGGGGCTCCCCGCCTCTCAGCACACACGGGAGGGTCAGAGAAGGGAGTCCTTACGGAGCGCCGTCACACCTGTCCCCCAACCAGCAGCCACCGATCACGTGCCTCTAGCTCACTGGGCAAGTTCCAGTTCTTCAAAACCGGGATTCGGGAGGAACGCCAGCAGCCCACCCACCATTCCCGGGACCCTCCCTCATGATTTGAAACCACTCCGACGAGGTTCTGGGGTGTCTGGACGCAGCTCGCAACCACTCCTGGGGCGACGAGCCGAGGAGGGGACACCGGCATGGAGGGAGTTGGACCTGCTGATCGCTCAGGTGCCCCGCAGCCCCGAGGCCTCACATCCACGAAGGCACCCTCTGCTCCTCACCTCGGGGCCGGCATTCCTGTTTCCTCAGGCTTCCGCAAGGAGAGAGGAGGCCAGCTCGCTGGAAGAGAAAGCAGTGCTCTGTTGAGCCAACGTCCCCTCAGCAGCAGCTGTGGCAGGCGCCCGGCTTACAGGAACGAGTAAGAGCCTGTCCTTGTCTTCCCGGGACTCCTGGAGAGCAGCTCCAGCCCGGGAAGAAGAGCCCAGCGAAGGCAGGCAGCAGGAAGGCACAGGGCGCTGCCAGAACCCCAGACGGGAGCTCCGGACGCTCGCGGCGGGCGGAGAAGGGGACGTTACAGCTGTGCCTGGAGGAGGACAGGAGCTCGCCAGAACAAGAGGAACCAGGCCTCCAGGAGCGGGAACCGCACGTGCCGAAGTGTGGAGACCCGCAGAGCGCGTGCGCGCAGCGTGCACGGACAGCACAGGCACCCAGGGTGTTGGGCGACAAGGACGGAGAGCTGGGGCCGCCCGAAGGCCCTCCCAGGGCACCAAGGAGGTGTTGGGGCTTAAACAGGAGAAGGCTCGGCAGGGTCTTCAGCCCGGGGTCGATGAGGACAGATGTGCGGTGTGACACGGAACCGATGGCCTGGGGGGCACCCACTGGAGGAGGACAGACACGAGGCGTCCCGGCCCCTGGGGAGACTCAGGTGACAGCAGCACCGGCCCTAGGTCATGAGGCCTGAAGTCAGCCAGTAGCAGTGGGGACAGAAAGAGGAGCATTTATTCTCATCAGGCACTTGGGAGGCAGGGACACCGGACTTGGTCTCCAAGGAAATGGGAGGGAGGGCTGCCTAAGCAAAGCAAGGAGGAGCAGAGCCAGGTGGGCGGCACTGAGTGGGCTGAGGCCCCGCCCCCCGTCCCCCCACTGGGAGGAAGAGGACAGGAAACAGCTCTGAAGGGGAACTTGGCTTTGTTTGGGACATGCCAGGTCCCAGGCGCGACAGGAAACCGACTGAGAAATTTTCTTCTCACCTCAGAAAAGGCCAGGTAAAGACTGTCCCTCAGGACTCGGCCAGCAGTCGCAGGGTGGCTTGGACGGGAGGTGGCCTGGGCATTCAGCCCAGAGGTGCAAGACTCAGCCCAGAGGCCCCGCCCTCTCCCCATCCCTCCCCTCCCCCTCCCCTCTGACCCCCTGCCCCTCCCCCCCCACCCCGCATCCCTGTCCCCTGGGGTCCATTCTGAGGCTCGGATTCGGTCGCTAAGGACCCTGGGTCGCTTCCACTTTGACCCTTGCCGACTGTTGCGGCGCGGACTGGACGCCTAAGGCAAGGGACTCAAAAGGGCACTGCCTGGCCTCCGCCACTGAGCTGGCCTCGCCCACCCTCCATGGGTTCCCAGGGGCCCAAGCTCCATCCCGGTCAGCTCCGCCCCCGCCCCGCACCTGCCCGGCTTTTTCCCCAGCTCGGCCCCACTCCTCCTCAGTTCTGCCTCCTTCTCCAGAAGCTCCTCCTCACCCAGCTCTTTCCCACACTTCCGCCCCAAATACTCCTCCCCCCGTTCCTCCCACCTCCGCCCTGCCCCTCCCCCAGCTCCTCCCCAGCTATTCGCCACAGCCCCGCCCCTTCTCTTCCGACCCGCTCCCCCGCCCACGTCCTGGTCCTCCTCTGGCTGCCGCTCCACGCCGCCGGTCTCGAACCTCCGAGCGGCCTGGCCTTCCGCGCGCCGCATGGCCTAGCGGCTCCTACTCTGTCTCCTAGCGGCCGGAGCCTGCGGCAAATGCGCGATTGTTCGTAAGTGCGTGTCTACGTGCCTGCGTGCGTGCGTACGTGCGTGCGTACGTGTGGACGTGCATGCGTTCACCCCGGAAATAAGGAGCGTCAGCGCTTGCGGGCGCGGCTACCTGTCACCGGTCCCGGTTCCCCGAGGCGGACGACCGTCCTTCCCGGTGGCCGCAGCCGGGCCGTCCCACCGCGCCCGCGACTCGCCCCGCCCACAAGGAGCCAGGACCCGCCGCGCCCGCGGACGGTACCTCCGGGCGGGAGTTTCCCGGGATCTGCGTCGGGGAGCGCGCGCGGGGCGGCCGAGGCTGCACCTCCCTGTCCCCTCCACCGCCACCGTCCCCGCCCGCCATCCTTCCACGTGTGTGTCCCGCGATGCGCTGGTCCACACGCACCAGCCGCCCGCAGTCCTGCCGCCCCCCCCCCCCGCCTCCCGCGGGCACCGCCCCCACCCCCCAGCCCCCACAACCCCCACCCCACCCCCCACAACCCCCACCCCACCCCACACCCCACCCACCTCCCTGCCCTGCGGGGCTCAGCTGACTGTCCACAGCTCCCCTCTCGGTGGGGCCCAGCCAGGAGTCCATTGAGGGTCACGGACTGTGGGGCTCTCCAGATCCTTCCCGCGTGGCACTGTGAGGAGAGGTGTCGTTTTCTCCTGTTGGATGCGGGAGCTGCTGGGCTGTAAGGTCACCGTCACTCCTGTGGGATGGGCTTCTGTGCTGCGGGCTGAGGCATCGTGGGGCCCCCGACCCAGCCGGGCGGGGACGGAGCCGTTGCCTTGATGAGCAGGACCAACCCTGAGGGAGGCGGCACGTGTGTTTCTCATCGGTTGGGCCCTCCTGGGTCCTGGTGGTCTCCGGTCCCTGCCGAGAAGAAGACCGTTGTGGTTCCTTGGCCGGCATTGCTGTCTTGTGGCTGATGACTTTTCTCCTTGTCCCTCTGGTTCTCGTGCAGGTGAAGACGCCCAGACAAGTGGAAGAGTGTTTTCTCCTCTGGCCACCAAGCAGGCACCCTCTGCGTCGAGAGGTAGGCGGGCACTCAGCCGCCTTCTTCCCGAGGGACTCTCCCCAGGGATTCCGCCCGCACGGTTCGGGTCCCGTGGTTGTGATCTGGTGGCGCCCGTGAGGAAGGGGCTGGCTGAGAAGCTGCGTGGTGGAAACCGCGGGCGAGCCTGGGATCCAGTCACACACCCCAGTAGGAGCCGGAGAAACGGCCAGGCCCCAGGGACTGGCCAGCCTCCCTCGTAACTAACCCAAACGCAGTGAGGAGGGCGACCCTTTGTCACCCATCAGGTTGGCAGAGGTTAAGCGGGGTGATGGTGCTCGGGGGCCCGCCAGTGCGTGAGGGCACGGCAGCCTCGCCCGTGGCTGGCAGAGTGTACGTGGGGGAGCCTTTGCGGAAGGCCGTTTGCTGGCGTGTGTCAGCATCTCGGGATGTGTGCCGTGTGACGCGGGCCTCCTCCGGCCCGGGGCTTCAGTTAGCGAGTGTGTGGTCGTGTTGAGTGTCTAGAGGGGCAGAAAGTGCCAAGCAGTCTGGGAGTCCCCATCGGCGGGGGAAGAGTCAGTAACCTGTGGGACAGCCGACGACGGGGTACCGTGTGGGCGGTGAAAATAGGGCAGATGGAGACGTCCAGACGTGAAGCAGTGTTCCCGAGGTGCTGTGAGCGGAGAAGTCATCCCCCACCCCCGCGTGGAGAGGTGTCCAGGACAGGGCTGACCCTCTGTGATCGCTCGCCCGGGCAGTCGTGTCAGAGTCCCACGGTCTGGGTGGCTTGAACTACAGAACGTATTGCCTTGCGGTTCTGGAGGCCGGAAGCCCGAGATCTAGGTGCCGCCGGTGGTGGCTCTTGTGGGGGCTGTGGAGGGAATCTGTCCCATCCCGCCCCCCTCACTCCCGGGGCTCCGCTGGCTCTCCTGTGTGCCGCTCTGTCTCTAACTGGCCCCTTTTTATGGGGACATCAGTCCTGTTAGAGGAGGGTCGACCCTAATGAGCTCATCGGACCTTGATCACCCCTGTGAAGACCTTTGCTTTGTAGGTAGGGTCACACTCTGAGGAACTTGGGGTTGAGATTCCAGCACGTGAATTTCAGGGGCACGGTGTGACCCCTACCACTCTCCAAAGGCTCTGAGGTAGGAGCACACGTGGAACGTTCCAGGGATGGAAGGAAGGCCTTCATGGCTGCAGGGGGTGAATCCAGGGGCGAGGAGAGCAGGCAGCCAGGGGGAGGAGCCAGACCATGTGGGGCCTCATGGGCCCTGGAGAGAAATGTGTCTCCGCTCTGCTCGGGGAAGGAAAGCCCTGGAAGGTCCTGGACTGGCTGCCTTTGCGGCCTTGTCCCCCGTCCTCACAGCCACGTGGAAGTGGAGGCTCCGTGCGGTGCCGTGACCCGGCTGACTTTCAGGCCCGCGGCTCCCCTGCTCCTCTGTCCTCAGCGAGCAGGGACCCTCCCCCCAGCACCCAGGTACAAGGAAAGCAGGCGAGGACGGGGGCGCGTGGAGTCAGGTCCCCTGGAACCATGCGCTGTCTCTCTGTCCTTCGGCGCCTCCTCAGCTGCAGAGCGGGGTGACGGTAACCTCCCGGGTTATTTGAGGATTGAATTCTGTGATCCCTGGATGGTGCCCGTCCCAGGTCCTGGCGTGGAGACGGAACGCGCACCAGTGCCGGTAGTTCCTGCCGTCACGTATCCTTTCTCGGGCTCCGGGCCGGGGTGGAAGCGGTGGTGCGGGAAGGGGTGGGAGGAGGGTGGCTCCCAAGGCGCGCGGGGAAGAGACACCTGGCAGGGCCATGTGAGAGCCAGGCCGTCCCCAGGGCCGAGCCAAGGTTGGTTGCCAAGGATTTGCACTCAGCAGCCCTGGGTAAGATGGGGGATCCGCAGAGCATGGGCAGCGGCAGGGCCAGGGAGCTGCGGGGCCGGGGGCAGGGGAGAAGCCAGGCCCAGGACTGTCCCTGTCTGTGCCGGGAGAGGGCCAGAGCCCGGCCACTGGGCTGTGAAGCCAAGGGGCCCTCCCTCCCTCCTCTCTGCCGCCCGGGGCCCAGTGCCCTCTGTCGTGGAATTGCCCACACGCCTCTCTCTCGCTGTCCCGGCCTCCCTTGTGAGGTCCCTGCGGACTCCATCTGATGGACGGATCCCCCCGGTCGGCACCCCCTGTCAGCTGCCGGGCACGGAGACGGATGGAAGGGGCTGGCGCCCGGGGGGCCCACGGGGCTGAGGTCAGGCCCACGGGTCATGAGCTCGGAGGCCGGCACGTCAGGCTGCTTGACCGTTCCGGTTCTGTGTTTCCACAGGCGCGTGAGGCCCTGGGGGCTCTGGGAGATGAAGTTCGGCTGCCTGTCCTTCCGGCAGCCTTATGCGGGTTTCGTCTTAAATGGGGTGAAGACCCTGGAGACGCGGTGGCGGCCCGTGCTGAGCGGCCAGCGGCACCGCACCCTGGCCGTCCACATCGCGCACAGGGACTGGGAGGACGCGGCCTGGAGGGAGCTGCTGGCCGGGAGGCTGGGGATGAGCCCCGCGCAGATCCAGGCCTTGCTGCGGGACGGGGAGAAGTTCGGCCGCGGAGTGATAGCCGGCAAGTGACGATCGCCTCCCGGGGCTGCCCCCCAGGGTCTCACCCGGGGCTTTGGCGTCTCGTTTTCTTTTGAACCGGTCGGTGTGGGGTTAGGGTTCGTTTTCCTGAGGCACCTCGCCTTCGGAGGGGCCGGGAAGGTCCCCTCCCCGCCACTCTGGGCCTCAGTCCCCCTTTGTGCTCTGAGAGGCAGAGGCGGGTCCGGCTCTGCCCGTGGCGCTCGCCTCCGTGTGTGTCCGTGTGCGCGCCGTGGCAGAGCCCGCGGGAGGCAGCACGGCAGCCAGAGCTGCGTGTGAGGGGGACCTGGGGACTCGGGCTGCCCGCCCGCCTTCACGCGCCCGCCTCACCCCCGCTGCCCGCGGCATCCTGAGGAAGTCCCCTAAAGCCCCCGGCGGGGGCAGGTCCCGCATCAACCGCTGGCCCCCGGTGGATCGCTCAGGGACCTGATTGCCCGTAGGCCCCCCGCAGCGGCGGCCCGGGGCCCTCCTGATCTGTACCTGCTGCCTGCAGCGGTCGGGCCTTGGTGGGGTCGTGGGGGACCAGGCCTCTCCTTTTCATTGCTCTCCCTCCCTCCCTCCCTCCCTCCCTCCCTCCCTCGGCCTCGCCCCCAATTCCCTGAACCGAGGTTGGCGGGTGGGAAGTGCTCGGCCAGAGGGACCCAGTTCACCCCGGGTCCCCTCGATGACGTGGTCTTGGTCTCTAGCGGTCGTGACTTTGAATCACCTTGTTCTCCATCTGTGTGCTTGTGTCTTTGTGCACAGGGCTGGTTGACATTGGGGACACTTCGCTGTGCCCGGAAAACTTAGGTCCCAACGAGGTTGCGGAGCTGGAGAATCAAGCCCTGCTGCCCAACCTGCAGCAGAAGTACCTGACTGCGCTTGCCAACCCCCGCTGGCTGCTGCAGCCTGTCCCCGGGAGAGGCGGGAAGGACGTCTTCCAGGTGGACATCCCCGAGCACCTGATCCCCTTTGGGCAGGAGGCCTGACCAGACTGGGCTCTCGAGAGGAAGGTGACCGAGAGACCGGCTCATTGTGCCACCGTCCACTCGCCTTCACGCCCTGGACGTGCACGTCTGGTTCGGTCTGAATCGGCCCTGCCCCGGGGAGCGCTGCCCGCTCCGTGCTGTTCACGGAAGCAGACGTGCCCACCTGGTGCAGGGACAGGGGTTGGGACTCTCCTCGTGCGATGCCGCTCTGGGCTCAGCGACAGAGTCTCGAGGACTTTGACCTTTAGGAAAAGATGGCAGTGCCACTCGTTTTGGCCCTACTGGTTCTGGGTGGTTGAGAGAGGTGTGTTTTGAGGGGACCGGTTAGCGTTTTGCCCTCTTTGGCCTGGTCAGAACTCCCAGATGTTTGGACCGCGTCTGGGGAACGAACGATGGGGGAAGGCCGGTGGCGGGCCTCGTGCACGCGGGAGAGGACCACAGGCCCAGAAAGAGGGCGCGGTCTGTCCTTGCAGGTGACCCTGGCCCTGTTGTAAAGCGTCCCTTGGCTCACGAAGCGTGTGTGTTAGACGTGCTGCCCGGCCACTTCACGTCCGAAGACAGGCTCCTAAATACAGCTCTGACGGCAAAGTGAAAAGGGCTGGCGCTCGCTTTGTGGAAACCTCTTACTTCTCTGTGGGGTTTGGGGCCATTTGTCAGCAAGCTTTCTAGGGGTTGTCACCTCTGAAGGTGCTGGGCTTTCCCCCAGGTGTCGGCTGGGAAGGGCCCGTCTCTTCTGAGGCAGACGGCAGTGTGCACGCCTACCTTGATGGGTGGGATGGCCCTCCTTTCCGGCGGGCCTCTTTGGGAGGCCCCTGGATGGTGGGCTGGACACACGCTCAGCTGCGGGTCAGAAACTTCTGGCATCGTAGGGGGACCCAGGAGGAGGCTCCTTCTGCTTCAGGATGCATGACTAATGGAAGGTGACACCCCTGAGGTCAGGAGCCAGGCTGTGCTGCCTCCTGACTAGCAGGCAAGGCCCAGGGACCAGCCTGTCCTGGGCTGGCCTCAGCGCTCCCGAGCCACGTCCGTGGCTGAGCGTGGGAAATGCTGCGGCTTCAAACGAAAGGGGGCGGCGGGGACCAAAGCCTGCCGGGGCTGTGGGTTTCCAGCCTCGTCGGGCCCGTCCACTGAGATGTGTGACTAGTACGGACAGTTAGAAAGGACACAAGACTCGCACTTCTCGTTCGATTCTTCATTTGCTCCCGTGGACTTTGGCTTTTCTTTATTAGAGACAAAAGTAGGTTCTTGGTTATGAGATGGGGCTTTTTGTGTGTCCCCAGGGGCCTGCGAGCTCAGGGATCGCAGTGGTCCTTGCACTGTTGGCGGAGAGCACGCCTGCAGTCTGAGGAGCCCCCCTACTCCTCGTCCACCTCAGGGACCTTGTTTGGGGACGTAGCTAAAAGGGCCCCCGGCAGGAGGGAGAGACAGCTGTTGTACAGAGACATCTCCGAGCCATAAGCCGGGTAAACCGTGGGGCTGGCGGGCAGTTCCCTGGCGCCATAGCGGGGGCACAGAAGTGACGTTCCAGGGAGTGCCCTGCCTGCTCAGGCCGCCCTGCTCACTGGGGGCATGGTGTTCCCTGGCCCATCCCGCTCCACCGCTCATAGAGCACGTGCTAGAGGACAGGAGAGGCTGGGTAGCGCTGGGCCCCTGAGCACCTGGGGCTTTCTTCTGGGTGGTGGAATCGTTGTAAGGGATTTGTGGGGAGCGTCTAGTGGCAGCCACCGGCTTCTTTCCCTTCGGGGCTGTTGTGCTGGTCCCGGGCTGATCAGTTGCTCCCAGGTTGCATTTTCTCTGAATGTTCTCGATGAGCAGAGGCTTGTCTCTCTGAAAGTTGGAGTTGCAGAAGATCTGAAATGAAACGAATCACTTTAGCCATTCTGGGAGAAAATACCCACTCCTCCCCACCCACCCCCGTCCCTCATAATGGTCTTATCTGACTGTGGAGAAAAGGTCTCTTTAAGTTCCTGGCAGGTTATTCCGCCCTGGAGTGTGCGCTCCCTAGAGCTCCCCGAGGCGAGCCTCGGTCGAGGTGTTACTGTCGCTACCTGACATCTCGTGGCCTCTCGAGGGGGTCTGTAGGCGCACCTGCAGGTCCCCTCTAAGGGGCTGTGGCCGAATACCACAGGCTCTACTTTCTCATCTTTCCTTAACTACCTTCTCACGTGAGGAAAGTTATTCTCGGAAATGAAACCCGTTCAGCACGTGGCCCATCTGGCCTCCCCGGGAGGTGTTCGAATAACAAGAGAACGTGGGCAGCAGAAGGGCTTTCTACTTTACCATCAGCCTCTTCTTCCCTGGAGAGTGGCTGGTCAGGCATATTTTGCTGAATCCGTGCCGGTTCATTTGGCGGATGAAAGTCGTCAAGCTGTCTGTGTTGAAAATCCTGTCTGCGCCTCTGCGGTGAAGAACCTCCCTCTGGAAGAGGTCTTCCTCGACGATCACCATATCTCCCTTGTCATTCCAGCGCACAGAGGTGAAGGCGGGCTCCTCCGCCATCGTCCAGAGCTTTCTTGGGAGGGAGAGCTGAAGAATACTCTGGTTGGCCACACCGTAGTCTGCACCCTGTGGTGGCGGGTTGTCTTGGGAGCCGGGATCTGGGCTCTCGGCTTGGTCGCCCTGCTTCTCTGAACTCTCCCGTGAATCCACATTGGGATGCGGGGACGCACGAGAGGGGACCCACGTTGCTGGCTCTGCGTCAGCCGATGGGCCCAGCATGGCTGTACACAGCTCATCGCTGCTCTGACTAGCCATGGAGCCAGTCTGGATTGGGAGCATTCTCCACCCGAGACCGTATCACTGAACTCTCAGGGCAGAAATGCCTTGGACCAGAGCGGGGATGCCCGGTAAATACTGTCCGCAAGATTCTGGAATCTCGGTAGTGGGGCAGCCAGCCGCTCAAGTCGCAGTCTTCTTTATTGTCACGTGATGTCACCGAGGCGGTCTGGAGAGGGAGCCCTGGCCAAGTGTGGGGGAGGGGATGGGGACGGGGTCCCAGGCGCCTGTCTTTTTTTCTAAAAGCCTCGAAAAGTGTGGTTCAAGTTCCCGGGAAAGACTTCCGTCTGCCGCCAGGCACCTTGTTTCAAGGGGCCAGGCCCCGGATGGGTTGAGAAACGTGATCCTGTCTCCACTCCCATCCCTTCATGCTGGCTTCCGATGTGCTCAAGGGCCAGGCCCTGGCGAGGCGTAGCTTGGCTGCCACTGAGACCACAGGGATCACGTGGGCCCCTGGCGACTGTCCCTCCCAGAAGATGGGGCTCCCTAGCGGGCTGGTTGGCCTAGCCTGAGTCGGTGCCCACCCCCCCACCCCCATCCCCCTTCCGGCTCTGGTCGCTTGCAGCTGTTCCTGCCAGCTGGCCGGTCCCGCTCAGATGGGCCCAAACAAAGGGTCCTGATTTCCTGCCTCCCAGGTCAAGCTGTCCCCAGAGTAGGGCTGTGCGCGACCTCACATTCAACTCGAGTGTTCCCCAAGCACCTCAGACACAGCCCTGCCCACGATGCCGCGTGGGAGGGCATAGCCACGTGCCCTCCGCTGGGCATCGAGCCTCCTTTTGGGCTCTGCCTGCCCCCAGACCCCATCCCTGTGCGGATCACAGAGGGCTTGTCTTCAGCGTCCATTTCTTCCCGTAGAAGCCCTTCTCATGGCCCAAGAGCGCTCACTTTTGGAACACCTGCGTGCGTCCTTTTCCCATCGCCTTCCCAGACCGTCGGATTCAGCCTCCCTGGAGGCTGCCTCGAAAGCCCTGTTTCCTTTCCGCAGTGGGGTGGTTTGGCTTCTGCTCCCCCCGATCCTGGCCTCCCACGTCCACCTTGGGTCTCCGTGGGTACTTGCCCTTTGAAGGACTTGATCTGGGGCTTCGGCGTGTAGCCTGTCCCATTGAAAGCAGGCATTTCACTGGTGCGCTCCCAGGCCAGCCCTGCTCTCCTTCCCCACGCCCGCCCCTGCCTCCCCCTCCCCCCCACCCCCGGGGCCCTGTCCCTGCTGTTACCTTGAGGATACATGGAATGATTTTGTTTGCTTTCAGCTTCGACGCTTTTGAACGGGCCTGCGTGACACGGACTCAGTCCCAAGGAAATTTCCTACTTGCCGACCTAGACGTGACCGGGGGAAGCCCCCGTCCACGTGCATTTGGAAGTAGATGAGGGTCTGGGTGTCGGACGCGCCGAAACCCGAGTGAGAGTCGTCCGTCTTCACCGCAGGTGGGAGGATAGGACGGTGGGTTTGGCGATGCGCGTTCTCTGGCCGTTGTGGGCGACTTTGTCCTTCATAGTCACTGTGTAGCGGACAGAGTGGCACCTTGGAAAGGCCCGTCTGCGAGGATCCTAGGTCCCTGTCCCAGCTCTGCCACTAAGCAGGGTCATCTGCCCTCTGTGAGCGCCACTGCCCTATTTCTGAAAGGGGAGAGCTAAGAGGGTGTGCAGGAGGATCGCCCGAGGTGCCTTTCAGCCTAAGGACTGGCATCCTGGATGGAGCTCCCGGGCCTAGATTCGGGCCTGCTCCCTGGTCTTTATGCTTCTAAACTGGTTTACAAAGCATTCTTCAGGTCAGTTCCTCCTGTAGGGACATGACCTCGGAGGCTGCGAATTGTGGTGGAGGCCGTCGGTGGCTCCTCAGAAGGGGCCCAAAGGCTGGGGCCTCCTTGGGCCGAGCCTGCCTGTGTGGCCTTGCCTGCTGCCCCCCTCCTCGGGCCCTCCCTCGCCGCCTGGGTCCCGTAGGAACTGCCTCCTTCCTGGTCCCCCTCCCTGCCAGGTGCCAGCCGGGCCCCGGCAGTGGGTTTGTGTGGCACCGTGGGGTCTTCCTCAGCCGGGTCTCGGGACCCTTCAGCTGGGCAGGCACAAGCCCTGGCGACGTCCAAGGCCTGCCTTTGCCAGCCTCGCCCTCCAGCCCCTGCCCTTGGCTTCCGCGCCCTGATGCCCCCAGCCCAGAGGCCCCCCAGCCGCTCCCCTCCCTCGCTGCCGCCAGGGTCTCGGGGTGTCTGCCAGCGTTAACTTCCCTCCAGTATCTGAGGAGGCTCCTGCAGGGGCCTTATCCCAGTAGGCACTGGGGCCGTACAGTCAGTCCCAGGCAGTCTCAGTCCCTCCCTCCCCGTGGCTCAGCCATGAGCAGCTCAGCAGGCCAGGTTCCCGTTGGACAGGAGGGCCCCAGGGCAGGAGCAGGGACAGGGCGCCGTCACACGGGAAGGTGCCGGGACTGGCCAGAAATGCCGGCCCCTGGCGGTGTCAGCTCTCAACAAGCCACAGTCGAGCCCCACACTGTCTCTGCTTCTCCTTGGCACCGTCCTTTCTTGGGCCTGCTTTTTGTCAACTGAAAGACACCGTGTGACACTGAGAAGAGCAGTGAATCGCCAGTCAGAAGGTCAGCCACGGGCTGGGGTGGGTGGGAACAGCGTGGGCTCGAGAGGAATTCAGACCAGGGCTCTGGTCCCCACGCCGTCACTTACCGGCACGTGATCCTGGGAAGATTCTCAAGCCCCGTGGCCTCAGGTTCCTCACCCGTGAAGCGCATGGGTGTGATGAGCCCTGTCTCGGGCTGCAGGGATGTGTGTGAGCTACGTAGAGCAGCTCACAGGGCCTGGCGTCTGTTGGAACTTCGATGATTGGCAGGTATTTCTCATATTGTTCGGCCTCAGACCCTTCCCCTCTCTCCTCTGGCATTTGGTTGGGCGGTTTCTTGTCCCGGTCGTGTCAGAGAATATGCAGCTCAATAGGATGTGGAAAAGCTAATTAGCCAAACAAGATGTTTCATCAATAAAACCAAGGAAATTTTCCCAGTTAGAGGGTGTGTTAAATTCGGGTGCGGAGGGGTGTTCCCAGCGAGATACGACACGAAGCTCCAGGAAATAGAATCAAGGAACAAGGCTTTGCATCCCTCCCAGATGCTCTTCCATCCAACCCGTTCCTTTGCTTCATTTCAGCCCCACCAGACATCGAGTCCTTGATTACAATTGCCAAAGTACAGTCACGATAATGATTAAAGCTAATTAGCACCTTGGGTTCTGGTTCCCCCAAGAACAGGGAAAAGAGGGCCTGTCCACGGACTTCTGGGCATCACGTCAAGGGAGTATGACCGCGTTTCTCCAGCTGTTGCATATATAACACCTACTTCTTCACTATGGTCAACTGCAATGCAACAAGAGCCGGGACCCCTCCCTTCCTGCCCGAGTATGAGATTTCTCTCGGGTTCATCCGTGATCCAGAAGGACACCTCACAGTAATGTCGCATTTCAGACTTTCCCCCCAAACCCCAGTCACACCGCCTGCAGGTCTGGCTGCTGCCACCACCCAGCTTCATCACCATCACCTCCCCACAGAAGGAAGCCCCGCTTCCCAAAGCCGCAAACTGCCCTGGCTCGGGGCACTTAACACTCCAGGGCTCGCTCCTGGAGCCCCACCGCCTCGTCCCATGTGGACTTGTTCTGTGGGACTTAGGGGACGTCTCACCACCTTCCTCATGTGACAGCGGCTCCTAGACCATCACTCTACGTGTGAGTGTGTCCTGCTTTTCCTAGCGTCCCCGCTACTAACACAGGGCCTTCCGGAGAGCAGAGGCTCCGTGGAAGTCTGCCGAATAAATAAGCCGGAGAGCAGGGGCCTTACTTACTCAAATCAGTTTTTTCATACTTTCGTAAATCACCGTGCAAATCCAGCTAAACAGAGATAGCTTAGTTTTACAGAATGACAGACAAGCAGGATAAGAAGCAAAAACTCACTACGATTACTTTTATTTTTCTAATTCTTCCCCCATCTACATTACTGCTAAGTACTTTCACATGTCCAGAGCAGTTCTGATTCCAATTCCGTGTTATCTGCTTCAGGGTCACAAAATGAAATGGGAGATTTCCCAGTCTCTTTTACAAAAGAGCAAAACTCTTGTTCTTAAACTGGGTAATTATAAACACATTCTAATCAATGTCATTCACAAAGTTAGACACTGAAGCTTGTTTAGTCTTCCATTAAACGGAATAACATTTAAAAAACTCCTAAAGAAAACACAGATGATATTCCATGTCATCTTACACAAGAGGAACCCAAAGATGCTACACACCATGTTCCCCCCACTCGCAGGGGCCCTCGCTACTTGGAAACTCGACCGCTCTCTCTTCAAACTCAGAGTGAAGGACCAGCGTCACTTGCTACCAGTGAACTTGGGCCTGGAAGGAGCCTGGCTGCTGCTCTGGCTCAGGCTCCCTCTTCCTCGTCGCTCACACCCCCTGCACACAGGGATGGGAAGGACCTGGGATCCAAGCTACTGACCCTGAGCAGATGCTCCAGGACCTGCCACTTGCTGGTCTCCACGTAGGCCCGGGCACCCCACAGGAACTCGTAGCGGGCAGGGTCGCTGTGGGGCACCTGCCGTTACTCCAGGTAGCCCTCCTGCACCCACACTTTGGTGAGCAGCTCCCTGGGCTCCCCATAGATGCAGGACTCCCTCCCGGCACACACCCCCATGTTGCCGAGCATTCCCCACACCTCCTCCTCAGGGGCGCGGTCACCGAACAGGGTGATCACGCCCAGGACCGGCACCAGGAGGCCGGCCTTGGGCGTGCGCTGCCTGGCCCTCAGCACTGCATCCCAGGTGAGGCCCAGGGTGGGGACCAGGACGTAGGTGCGCTCGCGGGGTTCCACGTCCTTCACGTCCAAGCCAAACACCAGCTGCATGCACTCGCAAGCGTGGCTGAAGACCACGGGGAAGTGGTCCCGATGCTCCCGGAGGACCGTACTCAGTATCTCCGCCTCGGAGGTTGGCTCCCCGGTACGAAACTTGACGAGCAGGAACCCCACCAGGTCAGCCATCAGCACAGGTTGGGGGGGGGGTAGGGAGGGAGGGAGAGCGAGAGAGAAAAAGGGAGGGAGGGAGGGAAAGGGGGAGAGACAAAGGGAGGGAAGGAGGGAGGGTAGGAGAGAGGTGGAGGGAGGGAGAGAGTGAAAGGGAGAGAGAGGGAGGGAGGGAGAGAGAGAAAGAGGGAGGGAGGGAGAGAAAGGGGCAGAGACAAAGGGAGGAAAGGAGGGAGGGAGGGAGAGAGAGGGATGGACAGGGCCATAGAAGGGGAGGAGGGAGAAAGAGAGAGAGAAAGAGGGAGGGAGGGAGAGAGGGGGAGGGAGGGAGAGAGTGAAAGGGAGAGAGGGAGGGAGGGAGAGAGAGAAAGGGAGGGGGGCGAGGGAGGGAAAGAGAGAGGGGGAGAAAGGTAGGGGGGGAGAGAGAGAGAGGGAGGATGGGAGGGAGGAAGAGAGGGCGAGGGAGGGAGAGAGGGAGGGAGATCTTCAGTGTCTCTTCCTCTTTTCCAAAGGACACCGCTCTTGTCGGACGGGGGTTCCACCCTTGTGACCTCATTTAACCTTACTGACTTCCCCAAGGGTGCTATCTCCAAATACATGCACCTTGGGATGAGCACTGCAACAGGTGGACTTAATGGTTGGGGTGGGAGCTGGGGGATCCATTTGAATCCATCACAGGGGGGACCGAAGTCTCCCACTTCTACTGTAGACCGGTTTCTTCCGTCCCTTCTGTCCATTTTGGCATCGTTCACTTGGGGCGCTGCTGTTGGGCTGCTCAAGAGACCCCCCTGACGTGCACTAGCTGTTGCATTGTGACAGACGGGAGCGGCAGATGGGACCACCCCTCACCCGGGCAGACCCGGGGCTCCTCTGGCTGCTGGTGCTTGGATCATTCCTGGTACCTTGGGTCTACTTCCCCTCCTCCCCCAACCCACCTTTTTTTTTTCTTTTCTGTGTTTCTGGCCACCCCACAAGGCTTGGGGGATCTTAGATCCCCGACCAGAGATTGAACCCGGGCCACCGCAGTGAAAGCATAGAGTCCTAACCCCTGGAACTCCAGGCAATTCCCGCTCCCCACCCCCTCCTTAGCAGTGTTTGGGAGGGGATGTCGCCCTATCGCTGTGACAGCCACAGAGTCCTGGCCAGGTCCCCCGGCCCATCCCCCACACGTGGAGGCAGCAACTGTGAGCTGGGGGTGCGCCCTGGCCTTCAGTGCTCTGTACACATCACTGGGCGCTGACCACAAGGACTCGCGGTATAAGCGCGACACCCCAGCGCCCAGAGGGTGGTGGAGCATGGCGCCCTTGAAGTGTTTAGCTCGAAAGGCAAGGAAAAGAGAACCAGGAAAATGTCTCCAGACGCAGGACCCACAGGGAAAAGCAAACCTCAATCCTGCTGTCCAGACACCAGAGAGCACCCCCAAACTGAACACCCGCAGGCCCCTGCCAGGGACCGTCACCTCCACACGTGTGCGTCTCAGGACAGTAAGGGCTCTTTTCAGGCCTCTGACCAGGGGAGGCCTGAGCTCTTCTCATCTGTCAAATCGAGACCCTGCTGGACACGGTGTCCCCGCAACCGTGAAGCCGCGGGTGCCAGGCCCTTCCTTGTGCTTGTCCAGCCCTTCAAGGGTCTTTCTACTGAGTGGAGGCACGTCGTCTGAGGGGCTTCACTGGCTACCTGCTAGGTGCCCGCACTGTGCCGGGGGTGGGCTGTCACCTGTCATCGTTTCCTGCTGAGGGGACTCAACTGCTCAGCCACGCCCAGGACGGAGGCGCCAAACACGTGTTGGGTGGAACATCGCTCTCATGTCCCCGTGCTCTTTACTGCCCTGCAAGGTTCTGGCCGCGTTACCACCTCCGTGTGTCTGCAGGGTCTGCCTGGTCAGGGTCCTCTGTGGGCCTGCCGGGAGGGGTCGGGTATTCCAGGAAACAGCGGGAGCCCATGCAGCAGCAGCAAAGGGGCTCAGGGGCCGACGGATCAAGGTCAGGGAGGCAGCAGGCCTGGCGGCCACCTTGGGCATCCAGGATGCGCAAGAGGCAGCAGCGCGGCCCCCGGGAGCTGCGCGGGGGGCAGGCTGAGGAGTTGGGAGGGCGTGGCCGCCAGGCCCGGCACGGGCCGGGGAGGACTCATCTGGGCGGGAGGCCAGGCGCAGCAGAGCCAGGGGACCTCGGCTGGCTGGGCCACCTCTGCCAGGACAGGAACTAGAGGGACCAGAATCTGCACGTTGGGATCCGGCGCGGGGGGCTCCGCTGCTGTCCAAGGAGGGGCCGGAGCGACAGAGTCAGTCCTGGCCAGGGCGGAGGCATGGTCGAGTTGCGGGTAGCTCGGGGTCCCCTGGATGTGCTCAGGATACGGTGGGAGGCCGTCCTGCGGCTCCGCGGCGCTGGGCGCCGGGAGGTGCCCCGGGGCCGCCGGCTCGCCGTCCACCTGCCCGGATGCTGGTTTAGTGTATACTCTCGGCTTCATCCTCACCAGGAGGTGCGGGCAGTCTCTCTGAAACAGGGGACTGTGGTAGAAGTGTAGCTGAGGTCGCGGTTGAGAGAGAAAAGGAAACCCCGAGTCACAAAAGAGTTGCTCGCAAGCAGCAGCCGCCTGGCTGGGCCCCTGGGCGCCCTCCCCCAGCCGACCCAGGGCCTCTTTGGAGAAAGCGGGACCCGGTCCCAGCAGGACGCTGTGCCCCAGCTTTGACATCCCCGAGACTCGCTCACTCACCATCACCTTTCGCCCTTGGAAAATGACTGAAAATGGCCCCTTAGTACGAGTACAAGGCCCACGAAAGGGGACTTGGCGTTTGCAGGTACGAGACTGCAACAAGGTTCGGTAGCTTTCTAAGGCAGTGTCCGAATCGCCCCCTGGCCAGCACCTCCGGGGGCCAGACCGGGGACGCTGACTGCTTCCCAGGAAAGGACCTGCGCCCCCACTCAAGTGATGCTCTGGAGCTATGGGAGTCAAGGGGGCACACAGACCTCCCCCCTCCCCCCGGCGGGCCACTGTCCCCGAGCAGGAGGACGGGAAGGGCCAGCGTTGCAGCAGTGTCCTCTTGTCCCCCGCTGTGACTGCATGTCAGGCACGAGCGGCACTGCCCACGTGTCAGGAGTACAGGATGACGCCTTGCCCGCGTGTGCTGTGAAATGATCACCACAGGGGGTCCAGTTCACACGCATCACCTCACACAGACACAGCAAAGGGAAAAGGAGGAGGGAGAGAAGTGACGTCCTTGTGCTGAGAACGCTTCGGGTCCCCCCATAACAACGTCCCAACACAGCGCGCGGCACTGCCAGCTCCGGCCGTCACGCCGGTGCCCAAGTACCACCTTTAAAGGAAGCTCTCCCGACACGCCTGCAGCCGTCCCAGGCGGCCCCGGGGTTGGCACCCACCCCCCACCCCACCCCCACCCCGGGGCCCAGCGGCTCAGCCCCTGGAGAGGGCTCCTCCCCCGCCGTCCCCCGCCCTCCTTACCTCGCTCAGGACGTGGGCGGGCCGCTCCTTCGTGGACAGGTTGGTCACGCAGAGGGACGTGTGCATGTCCTGGTACACTTTGCTGAATCCATAGCGGTTAAGCTGGCGGATGAAGCTCTCCACACGTTCTGTCTTGAACACCTTGTCTAGGCCGTCCCTGTCCAAAACCTCCTTTTGAAACAGCGGCCTGTTGACGCCTATGCAAGTCCCGTCTTCATTCCACCCAATGGATGCAAAGCGACTGCTGTGGACGATCGTCCACAGCTTCCTGGGAAAGGGGTGGAAGAGCAGGCTGCCTTCCCACACGGCCTCGCAGGCGGTGCGAGGCCTTTTCAACAAAGGCTCTTCCGTCAAATCCTGGAAAGCGGCTTCTCCAGGCAGCAGCCTGAGGTCGGGGTGCCCCGCGGGCACGGGCTGGTCCAGGGCGAGGGACTGGGGGGTGCAGCTCCCTGAGCCGAGGGCCGGAGCCGCTGTGTCGGGAGGAAGAGGCGCCTCGCCGAAGCCGGGCGCCCTGCCCGCGGCGGGGCCCTTCTCGTCCGCAGCCATGCGGAGCGCGGCGTGCCCCTCCGCCACGTAAACGGGACAGTGCAGCGCGGCCGGCAGCACCCTGGGCTCACACTCCCGCTCAGCCCCTCACAGAAGTGCTCCGGTTGCTCGGGGGTGACAGCACAGCCCAGCCAGGAAGTGACATCCTAAAGGGCAGGCCCGTCAGCATGTCAGCCTCCTGCTTCACGCCCGAAATCGCAGGGGGCACGAAGACACTCGTGCACGGGTGCAGAGCCACAGGCCGAGCGCTCGTGCAAACCGGCCACGGCCTTCTGGTCCCGGAGCCCCCGGGCCAGGCAGACGTGCACGGACCCACGTGTGACCCACGAGGTCAGAAGTCCTCCTGTGTGTCCCCTGGCCTTCCGGGCCGTGCACAGCACCCATGATTTCAAGCACGAGCAACGCCCGAGACGCGGCCCACGGTCAAGGGCGCTGAAACTTTACAATTCACCTATGAACTGGAAGAAAAACCCTCACGATGTCTGGGTCTGCAAAGTGCCTACCTTACCCTCTCCCCGGAGAGGTGTCCCATGGGTGCTGAGCAGGAATCGGACTCTGGACCCCCGCCCTCACCCGCAGCAGCCCTTTCCCTCCATTGCCCACAGCAGAGGCCAGACTCAGATGAAACGTTCAGGGAAATTTATTAAAGAGAAACATTGACTGAAACCATTGAACACAGGGCATAACAACACACAGAGGAACTTCTAACGGCCACCGGAGCTCACGGGTCCCGGCCCCACCCAGGGTCCTCGAAAAGGTGCCTCCGCTACACCCCACCCGGCGGCCCTCCATCTCCCCACAGTCTCCCTTCCTGAGGGCCCCGCGGGTGGCCTCTCGCCAGGAAGATGGGCGCCGGCCATGCCCGCTCCCCCCAGGGCAGACCCTCCATTTCTGGCCCACATGCCCGGGGCCTGGCCCTGCCCTATGGCGGGCACAGGACAGTCCCACAGCAGGGCGCACGCCACCGAGCCGGGGACGTGGAGTCCCGAGGAACAACGGGGTGGCCCAGCAGAACACAAGCCCTGGGGGGCCTCCCACAGACCTCCTGCAGCCCCGGTCAAGGTCTTCCTTCCGAAGGTCGCAGGTGGGCTCCCAGGTCCTGGGGTGGGCGCTGGCTGTGACCTCGTCCATCCCGTCCTTCCCGCCGGCTCCTGGGCCTGGGCTCGGGGTCTCCACGCCGCGCAGGGCTTGGGGGAACTGCTCAGAGGAGAACACATGCACATTTCCACAACAACAGGCAGCGCTGGGCCTGAATCTATGCCCAGAAAGCACACGTTGAGCTCACGACACTGGCCCACAGAGACCAGAGCCTTGGCTGGCACGTGGCGCACCTCAGGGCTCTGCGGGGGGACGATGGCTAGGGTGTGTGTGTTGGGGGGAGGGGAGCGGGGGCTGGGGGGTTCCTTGACACCTGGGTCCCTCTGGGGCCTACAGGGACACATTTGGGCTTGCCAGTACAGGGAGCAACCTGCCCCAGGGGATGATGAATAGGGGTCCCCTCTCAGGAGGGAGGCCCAGGCACCTGGAGTGGCCCCTAATATGGGGCCAGTAGGCTGCCAGGCCTGGCCTCCCCCTGCCTCCAAGCGTGGGGGCCCTGGGGCCTGCTGAGCCTACTGGCCCGAGGTGGACCCCGGGGGGCTCATCTCTGCAGCCCCGTCCTCATTTCCCGGCTCTTCTGGGATGGGCTTGAGCCCCTCCTCGGGGGTCTCCTCGGCCTCCTGGCCTCCTGCCTGGGCGAGGCCCTCTGGCTCCCAGCCAGGACCTCCTGGGGCCACCGGGGAAGCACTGCCCATCCGGCCAGGCATGGGGACCCCGGGGGCATCTGAGGGTCCTGCCTGACCTAGGCCCGCAGGGGCGGCAGCACTTCCATCTTCCTGAGTGGCCGTGGACGACTTGCTGGTCTCCCCAGGGCCAGGGGCTGCCCTGGCGGCACCATGGTCTTCAGGGGCCGCCTCGCCAGCCTTGGCAGTGCCGGCAACTGCCGCACTGGCCTCCTCACGTGCCGGGTGGTCCTCGGCGCTCCCTTCCTTGGAACGGGCGGCCTGGGCGGTGCTATCTTCACCGGCCGGGGAGGCCTTGGTGCCATGTGCAGTGGTGCCTGCGGTGATGGCCTCATGGGCCGGGGCAGCCTGGGCGGCTGCTGCCAGGACGGCAACGTCCACACGGGCCTCTTCCTGCCCTGGGAAGTGCTCCCTGCTAGCCGGGTCGGCGTCCCAGGCCTCGGTCTTCTGGATGAGCTGCAGCATCCCTGCAAAGCCGGGAGGCCTCCTCATCAGCCGCCGCCTCCTCAGCGTGTCCCGGAGCGTGTCGTTCAGCCGGGCCCGCGTCAGCACCTGCCGGGCGCGCGCCTGGTCCGCCATGGCCGGGTGGATGGCCCCCTTCTCCAGGGCCGACTGCAGCAGGCCTTCCAGGCGCATCACGTACGCAGAGAGAGTCTCCTGGGGCCGCTGGGCACAGGTCACGAACTTCAGCCGAGCACTCCCCCGGGGGTCCTTGTTCCCAAACACCTGCACCAGCGCGGCCAGGCAGTCCTGGGCAGCCAGCTCGGGATCTTCCGCCAGGAGGCCGCGCAGGAGGTCCAGCGCGGGGCCGCGCAAGCTCTCCACCAGCCTCCTCCTCCTCTCCCTCTCAGACACGTGGCGCCACAGGTGCAGCGTGTGGCTGGCCTGCTCCAGCCAGCTCTCAGAGGACTCCTCCCCGTGGCCCGGCTCTTCCATCCCAGAGAAGGTTCCCAGCTCCTGGTAGCCCATGCTGTCCAGCACGGGCTGCGAGGCCTGCCTCCACTGCTGGGTCCCGGGCCCTGCCTCACCCATGGCGCCTGCCGCTGTCACAACTGCTTCCTCAGGCGCAGCCATTGCCTCGCCCGTGGGTCCTGCCATACTCAGAAGTCCTGCCACGCCTGCAACATTTCTGTAACCTGCAGCTCCTTCCTCATCTGACTCAGCTCCTGCTTCACCTTCAGCTCCTGCTTGACCCTCAGCTCCTGCTTCACCCTCAGTTCCTTCCGCACTTGCAGCTCCTTCCTCATCTGACTCAGCTCCTGCTTCACCTTCAGCTCCTGCTTCACCTGCAGCTCCTTCCTCGCCTGCAGCTCCTGCCTCATCTGAGGCTCCCTCCTCACCTGCGGCTCCTGCCTCACCTGAGGCTCCCTCCTCACCTGCAGCTCCTGCCTCACCTGCAACTCCTGCCTCACCTGAGGTTCCGTCGTCACCTGCAGCTCCTTCCTCATCTGACACTCCTGCTTCACCTTCAGCTCCTGCTTGACCCTCAGATCTTTCCCCACCTGCAGCTCCTGCCTCACCTGAGGCTCCCTCCTCACCTGCAGCTCCCTCCTCACCTTCAGCTCCCTCCTCACCTGCAGCTCCCTCCTCCCCTTCAGCTCCCTCCTCACCTTCAGCTCCCGCCTCACCTTCAGCTCCTTCCTCACCTGCATCTCCTGCCTCACCTGCAGCTCCCTCCTCCCCTTCAGCTCCCTCCTCACCTAAGGCTTCCTCCTCACCTGTGTCTCCCTCCATACCTGCGACTCCCGCCTCCCCTGCAGTTCCTGCCTCACCCGCCCTGCCAACCACTGCTTGTCCCTGGGGCTGCGCAGGGCAATTGGGTCTATCCTGTGAATCAGCATCAGGGGCCTGGGGCAGGCAGACCACAGTCCAGGGCCCTCCCTTGCCTGGTATTTGGCGGGGGAGCAGGCTTCGATTTAAACACTCAGCAAACTCGACCAGGGCAACACTCGACCCCAGCTCCTTTCTGTAGACCTTGCCCAGCACTCGGTACCTGCCCAGGGAACGCAGGGCAGCCTGCACAGACTCCTGGAATTCCTGGTCTTTGCAGTCATCTGGGATTCCCAGGATGAGCAGAGATCGCTGAGCGTTCACGCCCATCGACCTGCACCAGTCCCGCAATACCGCCAGAGCCATCGCCATCTTCGAGGACCTGAGGGTGGGGGGAAGCGATCAAACAGGTGTGCACAGGCTGTTGAAGTGTGGGAATCGGCCTGTGGGTGCAAAGAGGAGAGACTCATGTTTGTGCCACACAGCCCACCCTAGTGCCCCTCACAGCAGCAGCCTGGAGCACCTCCCTGCCCTGTTTGGTTTGTTTGACTTTAGGAAAGTTTTTTTATAAATTACATTTATTTACAAGATAGAAGGCTAGGGACTTCCCTGGTGGCGCAGTGGTTAAGAATCCACCTGCCAGTGCAGGGGACACAGGTTCGATCCCTGGTCCGGGAAGATCCCACAAGCCGCGGAGCAACTAACCCCACGCGCCACAACCACTGACCCAGCGCTCTGGAGCCCACGAGCCACAACTACTGAGCCCACGTGACACAACCTCTGAAGCCCACATGCCTGGAGCCCGTGCTCTGCAACAAGAGAAGCCACCGTAATGAGAGGCCTGCGCACCGCAACGAAGAGTAGCCCCCGCTCGCTGCACCTAGAGAAAGCCCGCGCGCAGCAACAAAGACCCAACGCAGCCCAAAGTAAAAATAAAATTTAAAAATAATAACAAAAGAGCACTTGTTGCGTACGACTCAAGAAACAATAATAAAATAACTAAAATAATTTTTTTAAAAAGACAGATAGAAGGCTCGTCACCTTTTCTACATTTCTGGCCTCAGTTTTAGGAAGCTGCCTTTTTCCCAAGGAATTTTTCAAGTCTTCCAATTTGTTAGCATAAACATTTCCACAATGTCCCATAATATTCCCCTATACCCCTTTGTTAATGCACCTCTGATCCGTAACGTTGGCCCTCTTTCATTCCTCCTATTGGGGATCAGCGTTCTTTCTGTTTCCGTGATTCATCGTTCTAGGACTTGCTCGGTTTCCTTGCTCTTTTGAAAGAAGCGCATGGCTTCGTTCACCGTGTCCATAATTTGCTTTCTATCACTGATTTCCTCTCTTAGCTCTCTTTTTTTTTTTGATATGCATTTTTTTATCATTTTTTTAACATCTTTATTGGAGTATAATTGCTTTACAATGGTATGTTAGTTTCAGCTTCACAACAAAATGAATCAGTTATATATATACATATATTCCCATATCTCTTCCCGCTTCATTTTATGTTTCCTTTGCTCTTCTTCTTCTAGCATCTCTCAATGGACTGTTAGCTCACTGATTTTATGTCCTGACTCTTTTCTAACAGAAGCATTTAGAGGAATACAGTTTCCTCCTGTCGCTTTTTGCTGCCTCCCACTAAGTTTGGTAAGTTGTGCTTTTTTAGTATTCACTTGGAAATATTTTCTAAGTCCCTCTGTGATTTTTCTCTTTGATCCATGGGTTTCCCAATATTTGAAGATATATTATCATTAGTACCATCAAATAAAATTCCCCCGTGCTGAGAAAACTTATCATGGAAACTTGCAATACTGCTAAATTTATGGAGACCTTTTTACAACTCTGGTATGGCGTGTCCGGCTGAATGTGCAAAGCACCCTCGTAAAGAATCTGTGTACTGTGTGTGGAGGCCAGGGCCTTGCCCTGCCCACCCACCTCTGCAATTCCTGTGCCACCCGGACAGAGGCGACCTGAAGCTCTCGATGCCTCATGCAGTGGGCCAGAGCCCCTCCCTGGACCCCCACAAATCCATCTGCCATGGCCAACAGCCTCCACCAGATCACAGCAGCCCCAGCGCCTCCCCCTCTCAGCTTCACCTACGCCCCCCCCCGTGGCCAGGCGGCTCCTCCCCGACCCCTCGCACTACATCCCCTCCATACACCCTCCCCCACCCACCAGCTGGTGGCGCTCCGCTCTGGGCCCTGGAAGCCGGGCGCCCCGCCATGCGTAGAGGTCAGACGGCCTCTCTCACCTCCCCACACCGGGGAGTCCTCCCCCGAGCACACTCAGCGCCAGGGGCTCTCGCTTCTCGTGCCCCAGACGCAGAGCCCACCCGTCTTGCCCCCGCCCACCCGGGAGCCGGAGCCCCCTAACTGCCACGAGCGTCCTCCCCCCCACCCCACGCCCCGCCCCGCCGGGAGCTCCCCTAACGCCTACCGCACCCGCGCCCGGGAGTCCTCCCCATCGACCCCCGCCTCGGCCTTCCTCCCGCCACACGCAGCAGCCGCTAGCCCTCCCCGCCCGTCCCGTCCCGTCCCGTCCCGTCCTCCCCACCCCCGCAGCCGGCCGTCCTCTCCTCTGCCCCCAAGGCCGGCCCCACCCGACCAGCAGGAAGCCCTCCGCTCAGGCCCCCCCCACGCTTAGCCATTAGCCCCACCCTCTGCACCCCGACTCCAGAACGCCCCCCACCAGCCACCCCGGAAGCCAGCGGTCCTCCCCTCTGACCCGCTCACTGGGGGACCCTTCCCTCAGCCCCCCTTCAGCCCGCTCCCCTCCGCCGCCGCTCCCCCACTCCCAACCGAGCAGCCCGTAGCCCTCCCCCGACCTCCACTCCTTGCCGGGGCCCCCGGTACCTGCGGAGTCCAGCCCCCGGCAAAGCCCCCGCCTGTCTCCTGACTCGCTCTGACTCTGTGGATGGCTGCGGAGTCCCGCTCACGAGGGGCTGAAGAGCTCGTCTCAGCAGAGCAGCCAGGAACCGTGCCGCCGACTGTCCCAGGCACTCTGTGCGAGCGCCACGTGGGCTTCCGGGTGCTCCCGGAAGCCCCAGGACGATGAGGGAGAAAGTTCTAGACGTCTCTTTACCGAGAAACTGGTTGGATCAGAAGAGCACGTGAGGAGGCGCTCTGCTACGGAAGCAGCAGTAGCCATGCGCACTGAGGGCCTGAGGTCCCAAGGCTTGGCGCCTCCGGAAGCAAAAGACACGCCCATTGGCCCTCCACCAATAGGAAGGCCTCCCTGCAAGGCTGCGGAGTTGGGGGAGCGAACTTGGCGATGCAGAGCCCATGGGGGCACATTGGTCAATCTGTCTTTACAGGTGGGTGTCTACTGTGATTGATAATGTCATAAACCTATTCTTATTTCTTTGGTTTGTTTTAATTTTTGAATTTTATTTTATGTATTTTTTTATACAGCAGGTTCCTATGAGTTACCCATTTTATACATATTAGTGTACATTTGTCAATCCCAATCTCCCAAATCATCACACCCCCCGCCCGCCCCCACCATTTTCTCACCTTGGTGCCCATATGTTTGTGCTCTACATCTGTGTCTCTATTTCTGCCCTGCAAACCGGTTCATCTGTACCATTTATCTAGGTTCCACATATGTGCATTAATACACGATATTTGTTTCTCTCTTTCTGACTTCCTTCACTCTGTATGACAGTCTCTAGATCCATCCACATCTCTACAAATGACCCAATTTCGTTCCTTTGTACGGCTGAGTAATAAATAATAGTAATAAAGCTCTTCTTTATATGGACTGGTTTCTTGTCTAGTTGTATCACCTAGCCATCTTCTCACATGGCACAAGAGGATGAGGCAGCCGTCTGGGGCCTCTTTTATAAGGGAGGTAATTTCATTCATGAGGGCTCCCCCCTCATGGGCTAATCACTTCCCAGGGCCTGAGGGAGGACTGAGGGGAGCCTGGACCCCAGAACAGAGTTGGCCCTGGGAGGCCAAAGGGCGGGATGAGCACGTGTAGCACTTCCTGACATACGGGTCTCAGAGACGCTGGGGAGGGGAGTACGGGGCGGGGTCTCAGAGAGGCTAGGGAGGGGGTATAAGGGTCGGGGTGTCTGGTGGGCACGGGAGAGAATCCCAGGTCCTGCGTTAAGGTGAGTGCCCTGAGGGAGGACTGAGGGGAGCCTGGACCCCAAACAGAGTTGGCCCTGGGAGGCCATAGGGCGGGATGAGCACGTGCAGCACTTCCTGACATCCGGGTCTCAGAGACGCTGGGGAGGGGAGTATGGGGCGGGGTCTCAGGTGGGCACGGGAGAGAATCCCAGGTCCTATGTGGAGTCAGGGTGAGAGCACGGAGGGAGGACTGAGGGAAAACTAGGCGCAGAACAGAGTTGGCCCTTGGAGGCCATAGGGCGGGATGAGCACGTGCAGCATTTCCTGACATCCGGGTCTCAGAGACGCTGGGGATGGGGAGTACGGGGCGGGGTCTCAGAGAGGCTGGGGAGGCAGTATAAGGGTCGGGGTGTCTGGTGGGCACGGGAGAGAATCCCAGGTCCTCCGTGGAGTCAAGGTGAGGGCCCTGAGGGAGGACTGAGGGGAGCCTGGACCCCAGAACAGAGTTGGCCCTTGGAGGCCATAGGGCGGGATGAGCACATGCAGCACTTCCTGACATCCGGGTCTCAGAGACGCTGGGGAGAGAGTACGGGGCGGGGTCTCAGAGAGGCTGGGAAGGGGGTATAAGGGGCGGGGTGTCTGGTGGGCACGGGAGAGAATCCCAGGTCCTGCTTTGAGTTAAGGTGAGCGCAGTGAGGGTGGACTGAGGGGAGCCTGGATCCCCGAACAGAGTTGGCCCTTGGAGACCATAGGGCGGGATGAACAAGTGCAGCACGTTCAGACATCCGGGTTTCAGAGACGCTGGGGAACGGGTATAAGGGGCGGGCTGTCTGGTGGGCACGGGAGAGAATCCTAGGTCCTGCGTGGAGTCAAGTAGACGGGCCTGAGGGAGGACTGAGGGGAGCCTGGACCCCAGAACAGAGTTGGCCCTGGGAGGCCAAAGGGCGGGATGAGCACGTGCAGCACTTCCTGACATCCGGGTCTCAGAGACGCTGGGGAGGGGAGTACGGGGCGGGGTCTCAGAGAGGCTAGGGAGGGGGTATAAGGGTCGGGGTGTCTGGTGGGCACGGGAGAGAATCCCAGGTCCTGCGTTGAGTTAAGGTGAGTGCCCTGAGGGAGGACTGAGGGGAGCCTGGACCCCAGAACAGAGTTGGCCCTGGGAGGCCAAAGGGCGGGATGAGCACGTGCAGCACTTCCTGACATCCGGGTCTCAGAGACGCTGCGTAGGGGGAGCACGGGGCGGGGTCTCAGAGAGGCTAGGGAGGGGGTATAAGGGTCGGGGTGTCTGGTGGGCACGGGAGAGAATCCTAGGTCCTGCGTGGAGTCAAGGAGACGGGCCTGAGGGAGGACTGAGGGGAGCCTGGACCCCAGAACAGAGTTGGCCCTGGGAGGCCAAAGGGCGGGATGAGCACGTGCAGCACTTCCTGACATCCGGGTCTCAGAGACGCTGGGGAGGGGAGTATGGGGCGGGGTCTCAGAGAGGCTAGGGAGGGGGTATAAGGGGCGGGATCCTAGGCGGGCACAGGAGAGAATCCCAGGTCTTATGTAGAGTCAGGGTGAGAGCACTGAGTGTGGACTGAGGGGAACCTGGATCCCAGGACCGAGTTGGCCCTTCAAGCCATAGGGCGGGATGAACAGGTGCAGCACTTCCTAACATCCGGGTCTCAGACACCCTGGAGAGGGGGAGCACGGAGCGGGGTATCAGAGAGGCTGCAGGGGGGTATAAGGGGCGGGGTGTCTGCTGGGCACTGCGGAGAATCCCAGGTCCTGTGTGGAGTCAAAGTGAGGGCCCTGAGGGAGCACTGAGGGCAGCCTGCATCCCAGAACTGAGTTGGCCCTGGGAGGCCGTCACGTGCAGCACTTCCTGACATCCGGTCTCAGAGAAGCTGGGGACCTGGGATAAGGGGCGGGGTCTCATGAGGGCAGAGGGTAAAATGTCAGGTCCCTGGTGGACTAAGGTTAGGGCCCTTAGGCAGGACTGAGGGGACCCTGAGGGAGGACAAAAGGGACCCACCAGATCACCGCCCTTGCAGGTGGCCGTGGGAGGCCCCGGGGCGGGATGAGCACGGTAGGCCTGTCCTGACGTCCTGACGTCAGGGTCTCGGAGAGACTGGAGACCTGGTATAAGGAGCAGGGACTCACACTGGCAGACGGGACAATCCCAGGTCCTGCCCAGAGTCCAGCCTGCACGCGAGGAAGGAAGGACTGAGGACGTTAGACCCCGACACAGGGAGGGATCCTTTGCCCTTCCGCGGGGGCCTTGGAGGCGCCAGAGCACGGTCAGCAGATGAGATGTTTCCTGACCTCTGGGTCGGGGTCCTCAGGAGGTCAGGTGTTTGGTGTGAGGGGTGAGCCTTCAGGTCCGCAGAGGGTGGACTCCCAGGACCCCGAGGGAGGACTGAGCAGACCCCCAGCCCTGGAACAGGGGCCTCAACAGAAACCTGCCCCTGTGGTCAGCGCTGGGAGGCCAGGCAGGATGTGAGGAGGAGGTGAGGACCCAGCATCTCCCCTTCCTAGGACCCTCGGGAGGCCCTGGGCAGGTGCGGCCACCTGTGGGGCCCCCTCACTGCTTTCTGTTCAGATTCGGGGTCCTGTTCTGAGTTTCCCCTCCGGCCTGCAAAGGGGAGGGTCCAGGCCCTTAAGGGGAACAGTGAGCACGACGAGCGACCCCGAGGGGACCACCCACCCCAGAACTCAGCACTGGGGGGACCTCACAGAGTCCGGCCCAATCCTCCTACCAGCACCGAGGCCCAGAGCTGTGCCACAGTGTACACAAGAGGTGCGCCCTCCATTCCTCTTACAGGGGCTCCAGGAACCGGGAGGCGAAGGCCCAGGTCTGAGGACCGTGTCCTCAGGGCACAGAGCAGAGGAGGCCCAGGCAGCGCCAGGAGCCAAGGGGAGGTGCGTGCCCTGAGTGTGTACCCAGGGGCTCCCCCTCCCAGAACAGAGGGGACCCCACAACACCCAAGTCACCCCACCGCCCTGTCAGCCCCAGAACCTGGGGCCGTGCTGGCTGCACCCTGAGGAGCCCCCTCACTTCCTTCTTCAGGTTGGCAGGGGACAGGCCGCCCAGGAGGAGCGCCCCTGTGAGGCCCGAGGGCAGCCCTTAAGACGAGACCTGTAAGTGGCCTTTGTCAGGGCTGCCCAGGGTGCCTTTCTCCGCCGAGGCCGCTCACACCCGCTCTCTTCCCCAGGTACGAGGTCCCCTGCCCACACTCCCGTGGGCGGCCCGACCCCAGTGATCAGGCCCCCGGTCGAGATGAGTGAGCTCCGCCAGCCTGAGGCCGACCTTGAGGCCCCAGTCCCGGCCCAGGGTCCGGTGGAGGCGCCGCTGCTGGGGGCTGCGGGGGAGGAGGCCGCATCCCCCTCGTCCTCCGCCTCCCCTGGTGCCCCTTCCCTCTCCGCCTATGCCGAGCCCTTGTCCCGCGAGGCACTTGTTGTGCTGATGGCTGACCTGGTGGGGTTCCTGCTCCTCAAGTTTCGTACCGGGGAGCCGACCTCCGAGGCGGAGATGCTGAGTACGGTCGTCCGGGAGCATCGGGACCACTTCCCCGTGGTCCTCCGCCTCGTTTGCGAGTGCCTGCAGCTGCTGTTCGGCGTGGACGTGAAGGTGGTGGACCCCCGCCAGCGCACCTACGTCCTGGTCCCCACCCTGGGCCTCACCTGGGGTGCAGTGCTGAGCGACGGGCAGTGCACGCCCGAGGCCAGCCTCCCTCTGCTGGTCCTGACCATGGTCACCCTGTTCGGTGACCGCGTCCCTGAGGAGGAGGTGTGGGGAAAGCTAGGCACCCTGGGGTTTTGTGGCGGGAGGGAGCTGCTCACCGAAGTGTGGGTGCAGACGGGCTACCTGAAGTACCGGAGGGTGCCCCACAGCGACCCTGCCCGCTACGAGTTCCTGTGGGGTCCCCGGGCCTACGCGGAGGCCAGCAAGTGGCAGGTCCTGCAGCATCTGCTCAGGATCAATAGCATGGATCCCAGGTTCTTCCCATCCGTGTCTGCAGGGAGTGTGAGCGATGAGGAAGAGGGAGCCTGAGCCAGTGCAGCAGCCAGTCCCACGTCCAGCAGCTTCTCCCGTGGGGCAGGAAGGGGGGCTGCTCCTTCACTCTGAGTTTGAAGAGGGAGCGGTCAGCCTTCTAAGCAGTGAGAGCCGGGCGAGTTGGGGGAAGCCGGTGTGCAGCATTTTGGGTTCCTGTTGTGTATGTTGACATGGACTTCCATGTCGTTTTCTTTAGGAATTTTTCAAATGTTGGTTCTTTGAATAGAAGACTAAACAAGCTTCAGTGTCTAACTTTGTGTATGACGTTAATCCCACAGGTATTTGCACTAATTCAGTTCAAGAACAAGAGTTTTGCTGTTTTGTAAGAGAGGTTGGGAAATCTCCCAGTTCGTTTTGTGACCGTGTACAAGATAACAGGGAATTGGAATCAGAACTGCTCCTGAAATGTGGAAGTACTTAGCAGTGATATAGATGGGGGAAGAAATAGAAAAATAAAAGCCATTGTTGTTCCAATTCTTGCTTCCCTGTCTTGTCTGTCATTCTGTAAATAAAACGAACTATCTCTGTTGAGTTGGATTTGCACGGGTATTTTAAGAAAGTAGAAGGTTCATCTGCGTCAATAAGCCCCCTGCCCACTGGCTTGTTTATTCCGCAGACCTCCACGGAGCCTCTGCTCTCCGGAAGGGCCTGTGTTAGTAGCGGGAACGCTAGGAAAAGCAGGACACACCCACACCTAGAGTGATGGTCTAGGAGCCACTGTCGCATGAGGAAGGTGGTGAGACGTCCCCTAAGTCCCACAGAATAAGACAACATGGGACGAGGCGGTGGGGCTCCAGGAGCGAGCCCTGGAGTGTTAAGTGCCCCGAGCCAGGGCACTTTGGGCCTTTGGGAAGTGGGGGTTCCTTCTGTGGGAGGTGATGGTGATGAAGCTGGGTGGTGGCAGCAGCCAGACACGCAGAGGGTGTGTCTTGGGTTGGAGGGGAAAGTCTGAAATGGGACATTGCTGTGAGATGTCCTTCTGGGTCGTGGATAAAGCCGAGAGAAATCTCGCCCTGGGGCGGGAGGGAAGGCGTGCTGGCTCTTGTTGCATTGCAGTGGGCCACAGTGAAGAGGCAGGTGTTTCATACCCGCCATCTGCAAGGATTTCCAGAGAAATGAGGGTCTTGCTCTTTGAAGCCCTGCTCGGTATTCCCGGGGCTGGCCCTCCTCTCCCTGCCCTGGGAGAGCCAATTACCAACTGTATGGAAACGACCATTTTAGTCACCTGGAGTTTACTTTGGCCACTTGTGAGCAGGGTCTAGATTTCAGTGGGATGAAATGAATGAAAATAGGGGGTTTGAAAGAAGAGAGGCTGCCGAAGTGGAAAGGAGTCGCCGTGTGACTGGAATCCTGGGAGCTTTGCGTGAGCTGCACCCAGCTGGGGAAATCACCACCCTTCCCTCCATGCCGGCAGACACACACATCCAAATTGAATAATATATCCTCCAGGAGTAAAACACACAGAACAGCAATTTTGACTGGTTTTCTATTCCGTTTCCTATGGAGCTGCAAATTCTCTGAGATGTCATGAAAAGAAAGCAATTTCCAGAGGGGAGAAGGACAGAGTCTGGGATCAGAATAATACTAGAAATAAGTCCTAGCCACTAAGAAGCAACGTCCACCAGTGTCCCCGCGTTCAGGCAGGTGCAGAAGTATGGCGGCATCAGAGACCCACAGGTTTGGGCTGTGACCTGGCATCGAAAGGAAGGGGCAACTTCTGGGCCTAATGGGATTGGGAGGTCACTGCAGTGGGAGGTGCAGACGGCGCCGGGGGCTAAAGAGGCAGCCCTCCCTGCTGAGCGCCGTACGACAACGTGAACATTACGTGGGATCCTGGGTTTGAAGCACCTGCCATATAGCAGGTGGGCACTTGGAAAAGGTGGAGAATTTCAGGGCCAATGTAACCTGCTCAGACACTCCTGCCGGAAAAGAAGGGGATTTTGTCATCACAAATGGTAAGCACTCCCGGGGGAAAGCAGGGATTCCTAGTGCCCGTTCGTGCAGTGAACTGACTGATGGGGGACAGTGCTAGCCCAGGGACGGCCGTGGCAGGCAGCGCAGCAGCGGCCGGGACACGCCAAGAGCGCCCCAGGGACATTCAGGGAGACACTTTTCAGGGGGGCAGCAGCGCCCTCCCCAGTAGACTCTGGACGAGCACGCACCACCCCGGCACACAGCCAGTCCTGACCAGGGCGGGGCAGGGCACACGGGAGCTGCTGCCCATCAGCGGGAAGCTCTGACGTTCTCTACGTGCGCTGAGCCTGCCCCCTGAGGGGCTGGTGTGAGCTGTCTCAGCCGTGGCCCTGTTTCCCGAGAAGCCCCCTTCCCCAGCCCCAGCTAAAGTCCGCTCTGAGCTCCAGCCTCCTTGGCGAAGGGCTGGCCTCCTGCCTGGCTCTCGCCTCTCCTCGTCTGTGGCCAATATCGCCGGCTGCTGCTTTAGGGCCCTTTGTGAGCAAGTGCGGGGCCCGGGCCTGTGCCTGTCCGTGGTCCCTGGGCTGGGGCTGGGCACAGCATAGGCTGGGGTGGTGGCGGGATGCAGGGTGTGAAGCCACGTGTGAGCAAGCCAGGAGGAGGGGCCTCCGCGGGGCCCTGAAGGGCACAGACACTCACGCCCCGTGGGGATGCGGAGAGTCCTCCAGCCCGGCGGTCCCCGTGCTTTGAATGCAGGCCTGCCGCCTGCCTGACAGCCAGTGTGCCCGGGGAAGTGAGCCTGCAGGGGAACGTGGGGCCACCACGCCGCTGGGACAGAAGGGAGCAGAGTGGGCAGTGGAAGGAGAGAGCAGGGCCCGAGCCTGAGCATAGGAGCCGCCTTCAGAGGGCCGTGCCTCGGACCCCCTCGTCCGGGACCCTTCTCCATCCTCACGCCCTCTGTGCTAGACCCCACCTCTCCTCCAGGGTCTCCTCTTCATTTCAGGGGAGGTGGGGTCTTGACAGGGTTTAGGAGAGTCCCCTTGGGCAGGGTCCGGCGTCAGGCTCTCGGTGTCCTCATCTGTAGGATGGAGAGTGTAACAGTACAACTTCTGAGCCTTGATATGAGATTGTGTTCGGTTCCTGGGGCCGCCCAACAAGGTACCACAAATTGAAGTCACCAGTGGGGTTGCAACTTCTCTCCCTTTTCTGAAGGCTCAAGTGAAAAACATCACGGTGCTGGCAGGGCCATGCTTCCTCTGATGGCTCTGGAGGAGGGTTTTTCTTCTTTCTTCCATCTTGTGATGTTCCCAAGTGTTCCGTGGTTTATGGCTGGATTACTCCAGTCTCTGTCTTCATTTTCACATGGCTGTCTCCCCTCTGGTCATGCCTACGGCCAATTTGCCCTCTTCTTTTAAGGATACCTGTCATATGGGATTAGGCCCAGTCTAATGACCTCCTTTTTTGTTTTGTTTTGTTTTTAACATCTTTATTGGAGTATAATTGCTTTACAGTGGTGTGTTAGTTTCTGCTGTATGACAAAGTGAATCAGCTATACGTATACATATATCCCCATATCCCCGCCCTCTTGCTTCTCCCTCCCACCCTCCCGAGCCACCCCTCTAGGTTCTCACAAAGCACCGAGCTGATCTCCCTGTGCTATGCAGCTGCTTTCCACTAGCTATCTGTTTTACATTTGGTAGTGTATATATGTCCATGCCACTCTCTCACTTCATTCCAGCTTACCCTTCCCTCTCCCTGTGTCCTCACGTCCATTCTCTACGTCTGCATCTTTCTTCCTGTCCTGCCCTCTAGGTTCTTCAGAACCATTTTTTTTTATTCCATATATATGTGTTAGCGTACGGTATTTGTTTTTCTCTTTCTGACTTACTTCACTCTGTTTGACAGTCTCTAGATCCATCCACGTCTCAACAAATGACACAGTTTCGTTTCTTTTTATGGCTGAGTAATATTCCATTGTATATATGTGCCACATCTTCTTTATCCATTCATCTGTTGATGGACACTTAGGTTGTTTCCATCTCCTGGCTATTGTAAGTAGAGCTGCAATGAACATTGTGGTACATGTCTCTTTCTGAATTATGGTTTTCTCAGGGTATATGCCCAGTAGTGGGATTGTTGTAATGACCTCATCTTAACTCGACTACATCTGCAAAGGCCCTATTTCCCAATAAGTTCCCCTCGCAGGTACTGGGGATGAGGGTTTCAGCATATCTTTTGGGGGGCATAATTTAGCCCCTAGGAAATATGACACGAGGTGTCACCTGCATATGAAATGCCTGACCCAGTGTAGGTGCTCAATGCCAAGGGGTTATTATTACTGTGTATCCAAGATCTACCTTCCCCCACATTTTAATATTCCGGAATCTGTGTATGTCTTATTATCTACTTGTACGTTGCTTGACGGATTTTTTTCTTTTTCCGTTTAAAATGTTATGAAATGTATGATCTATCTCACATCTGTGCAAACATGGTATAACTTGTTCAAGAAGCCTCAGCGTGTCCATGCCCTGCGAGAATATGGTGCGGCTGCCCACAGATCTTGCCTGCAGCTTCTGGAATCTTAGGAAGCGGAGATCATGATTCCGGCAGAGGTGGTGGACCCAGAGTGAGGCCTGGGAGGAGGGGCAACTGCTTGGTAGCGGGGCTCTTGGGTGTGTCGGGCTCCCGAATTCATTTCCTGGACACTTGCTGAGCACCTATGGCATACCGCGCTGCAGGGGTGCAGGCAGTAGCAGGAAGCCCAAGGGCCTCCTGAGCTGAGCCTGCAGGACACAGAGGCCCGGGAAAGCCCCCTCCTGCTGACTGCAGGGAGGCCAGGGCAGGATGGGGTGCAGTCCATGGGGCTGGAGCAAACATTTGAGGAGGTGGAAGGATCCCAGTGTAGACCGGAGACTGTGACAAAGCAATGTAGCTGTCTGAGGAATGTACGGAGCTGCCTCACTGAGATGTCGCTTCGCAGAGGCCCAGAGCCTCCCTCTCCACCTGGGAAGCCTTCCTGGAGCCCATGGCGGCAAGAGAGGTCCAGGGTGGAAGCACAGGGACATCCTGGTGGCTCTAGACTCCCAGACAGACACCGCCTGCCCATCGGCCTGCCAACAGGAAGTGGCCCGTGTTCCCTTCCTCCTGGGAAGCTTGCTCCAGGAGAGGCGCTCATCCACCCGCTCCCAGGCCCCAGTGACAAGACGGCCAGTGGGGCCTTGAGACGCCCCTGTCTCCCTCTTGTCTCGGCAGCTGCAGTTTGCAAGTCCCGAGGGAAGCCTCCCCAGTGAGGGGTGGCCCCTTCTGGGCTCTGGAGGAAGACGGGGGCAGCTGCAATCCAAGCAGAACCAAAGATCCTACTGCCTCAGTCCCTTCCACTGCACCCCAGCCCCTCCCCCAGCTCCTTGGGCCCCCAGACACAGCCCCTGTGTTCTGCCACACCCCCTGCCAGGCTCCAACCACCTGCCAGGGAGCTTTCAGTACCAGAAAGACGGCACACTTAGCAAGTGAAGCTAAAGTAGCCAGAAACAAGGGCCCTCTGAGGAAGCTCTGGGGGGAGGCACCTTGTAAGTGGAGTCTTGGGAACTCCAGGGACTCCAGGGATTTTCTCATTGGTGGCATTAAAGGTGTAGCCTTTCAGGAGCTCAGAGTGGAGACTTTCAGGTCCAGAGAGGGTCAGCCTGTAGCCACAGGCTCCCGGCTGAAGAAGCTGTCAAGCTGGTCCCCCAGGAACCCTGGGGTAGGCCCCCCGGCATGGCCAGGGATTGGCTCCCAGCTGTCCCTCCCTCCAGTGGAGCGGCGGTGAAGCTGGTCTAAGTCCTCTAATTCCATGCCCCCTCCACTCTGCTGCTGCAGTGGCCCGGGGGCGGAGCCCTGGCAGCGCGGAGCCCTGGGCCCCAGCCACTTCCTCCCCTGACCCAGTTCCTCCATGACCAGACTGTCTGAAGGCAGCAGAATTCTCTCCTTTCAGGGCCCTGCTCTTCAGAAGCCCACCCTCCACCCCATCACATTGGAGTCAATATGAGTGTTGAATTGGACGAGCCACCAACTGCTTTCTGGCTTATCTGGGGCTCATGCCTTTTCAATCCAGAGCCATTTCATGCCTTTGTATGAAGATTGTTGGGAATCTCTAAGTAAGGTGGCCCTGAAATTTGGTGGCCAGTCCGGGTTAGCTAGAGATGATGAGGGTGTCATCCTATGCATGGCTCAGGGTCTTTCCTCAATGTTCAGGTCCCTCATGGGTCTGTCCACACAGGCCAGGGAAGCTTTGGGCCACTGCCCAGGGTGGTACATTGAGCAAGTGGTCTGAGGTGGGCAGCAGATGGGCAGCGGGGTCTTTTGTACTTGTTGGAGAGAGGACAAGAGGGAAGCCTGGATGTTCTGATTCTTATTTCCATGGGAGCACCAGGAGAGGACATGGCTGGGCCGCCAGTAAAGCTGAGGCAGTCTAGGTTCATCCACTTCTCGAAGGTTGAGGATGGGAAGACTTGGGTCGTCCAATTCTTCCCATATGTCCTCGTGGACAGGCCTCTATGCTCCCTTGGCAATTTGGCTTGTCAGAGCAAAACAATACATTGACAGTTGGCCTGGTCATCTCAGGTTGAGGGGGTACTGCGGGCTTGCAGAGCAGTGGGTCAGCTCTGGGACCCCCTGGGACCTCACCAAAGTAGTGCCTGCCCTTGAGGCTCCGGACCCTGAGCAGCCCGCCTGGTCTCTGTCTGTGAAGCTCTTGAAAGGGCAACAGTGTCTGTTATTCAAGTGTCTGAACCGACAAACAATCTCACTCTTAATGCCTATTTGGGGTGAGGCCACCAGTAATTAAGGTGGTGCTGGCCAATCTGGTCACTGGCAAGTACCTCTATTTTGCAGAGTATGGGCTGCAGGTTCGGCAGGACGCCAAGTCCTACATCCTTAGTAGCTGGGCAGCTCAGGGCACATTATACAAGCTTCTCTATGCCTCAGCTTTCTCTTCTGTATTTATATGTTCATTGGGAACCTCCTCAGGGGTACACACCAGACTCCACTTGGAGGATGGGCAGGGGAGCTAGACCAAAACTCTGGGACAGGGTTCTGGTGCTTCAGCAGCTAACAAACTTGATTCAGGTTACTCATCCTTAGAAACAGCTCATATAATAATACCCACTCCCCGGTGGGTTTGGGAAACCTAATTACTACTTGTGAAATGTTTGCAAGTTCACAGAAGAAAGGTGATACCATCATGGCAAAGTATGACTACCATAATCCTGATCTTCTCAAGCTGCCCCCAGGGTTAAGTCCTATAAAATTGCCGTTTGTGAAATTCTGCTATTGTTACAAAGTGCAGCTATTATCCATAATGATACAGACTAATGTCTAAGGTATTGCTGTGCTCATGGAAAACTCTTAAATCAGGCGAAGTGAAGAAGGTAGACCAGGCCACCTGCCGTGAGCTTGTCCTGCTCTCTAATTCCAAAAGTAAACAGAATCCTTGAGGAGGTAGGCCCCTGAAGAAGCACCAGATAGCAACAGCATTCTCTGAGCACCTAGCGTGCACCAGGCAGTGTGTTATGCACGCTAGCTCATTGAATCTTCCCAACAAGTTTAGGAAGTAGACTTTATCATCTCCATTTTGCAGAGGAGAAAAAATGAGGCTCAAAGGTGTTGACTTGCCCACAGAAAATGAACCTGGCAGTTATAAATAGCATGGCTTAGAGTGGAGAAAGAGCTGGGCCGGGTGGGAGGTGACCAGAGAGTCTGGGCAGGAGGCAAGGAGTCTCTGAACTAGGTTAGCAAAGCGAGGATGGCTTCCACATTTCCAGTTTGGGCACCCCTATCCTCACCCCCGCCAACCCAGTGAACAGGTCCGCTGCCAACGGAGAGAGGCAACCGAGGAGGGGAAGGCGGTAGGGAGGGCAGATGACTGGTGCAGGGTAGCCTGAGCTTGGGACTGCCAGCATATCTCCACGCGCTGGCCTGGGCCTTGGGAGGGAAGTTGAGACGCAGTCACTGACAGATTTGACAGGTGAAGGCCTGGGAGGAGATGGCCAAAATGCAACGTGTCACCCGGGGCCACTAGCCCCAAGGCTCAGTTCTCGCTGGAGAACCTCCAGAAGGCAGCGCGGGCCAAGGTGACAGGTGTCCGTGAAGACCTCCTAGCGGGACTCGCCGGCGACGCGCTCGCTCCCCGCAGGCCTGCGCCGAGTCAGCGATCCCGCTCGGCTCTCCGCGCCCTACCCCGGCTTCCCGGTCCCTCCAGCCTCCGTCGCCCCCGCCGTCTCCTCCTCCGGGCGCGGAGCCGAGGGCCGGGGCCTCCGCGCACTGTGAGCCGGGAAAGCGGCGTCGCGCGCCGCTCGCGGCACTGCTCGGGCCTGCCGGGCGGGGCTCGGGGCGCATGCGCGGCGGCCTACGGAAGCCCGGAAGGAGGGGGGGAGGTGCGGCTCAGGTTTCTCAGGGCGGCGGCGGCGGCGGCGGCGTCGGCAACTGGGACGCGGCTCGCGCTGGCACCATGAACCCGCTGTAACGTGCAGGCTGCGCGGCGCGGGGGGCGGGGGGAGGAGGAGGAGGAGGACGGCGCGGTGAAGTTCTCCGCCATGAACCTGAGGGGCCTCTTCCAGGACTTCAACCCGAGGTGAGGCGTCGCCCGCACGGCTCGGGGAGGCACGGCGTCCGGGATGCTGTGGCGGGCGGCGGGGCCTGCCCGAGCCTCCCCGGAAAACCGATCGGCCTCGGCGCCGGCCCGCTGCCTCCTCCCGCGCCCGCTGCCTTCAGCCCCCGGCCCGCCGCCCCATCTAGAACCTCCCGGCCGCGGTCCCCGCCCCGCGGGAACCCCGCGCCTCTCCGCTTGCCCTCCCTCCCTCGTCGCTGTCCCAACTTCCCTCTCTCCGCTCCATCTTCTGGCACCCGCTGCCTGCCATGCGTTCCGCGCGCCAGGGCCGGTTCACTTGACTCGACACCCCTACCCACCACCCCAGCTGTTTCCTACAGTTCCTCCAAGCCCTTGAGGTTTCCCTTGGACGTATGCCCATCCCTCGCTTGTTTGCTTCTTTGTGGAACTGATGTCTGAAACACTGTTGAATCCTTGGAGTCCGTGTCAGGGTATGGCAGGACCTTACATAACGCTTTTGGGGGGTAAACCTGACAATTTTCCGTACACGTTTTCTCATCAGTCTTGACTGTAAGTTTATTTGCAGGAAGCAGATATTGCTGTCCTGTTTCCCAGATGGGGACTAGCCAGTGGACTGGAGGGAAGGAACACTGGCTAAGGAATCGAGCGTCTGTCCTTGGACTTGACCAAGTGTTCTGTAACTCTCTTACCTCCCCAGGCTGTGAACTCCCTAAAGCAGAGACCGTCTCCTGCTCAAATCTCTATTCCCCGCAGCTCCCACTGTATCTGCCACATAGTAGGCACTTATCAAATGTTTGTGGAACTAAACTGAACCTAAAGACCTGGATTGGAGAGCAGGCCGTATGTAACTGGGGGATCCTCTGCTCATCTGAAAAATAAGGAGTTGGCCTAGCTGATCTCCGAAGTCCACTGCTCTGTGAAGGGAGTGCCTACCTCCCTTATTTGGTGGTGGAAGGCACGCACTCAATAAACCTTTCCTATGCCAGGTCCCATGCCGTCTGCTTCAGCTGCTGAGAGGGCCCAGCGTGAGGGTGGAGAAGGGCAGGCCAATAGATGATTGACAGCACAGTGCAGTGTTGTGCTGTGGGAGCCCAGTGGAGACCACCTTCCAGGCTGCTTGTGGGGCGTGTCTTGGGAGAGAGAGAGGATGAGTGTGTGTGTGTGTGTGTGTGTGTGTGTGTGTGTTGGGAGTGCAGCCTCCTTAGGGACGCTGACATTTTAAGGTTCGAGCCGTTGTGACTTACTGGGTGCACTACCGAGTTCATGTTCTGTTTAGTCTGGAGGGCCAGTGTCCCCATCACAGTGCAGTCGTTATCACTGTTGGCCTTGAAGGCGCTCTGCATAGAGGAGCTTGTTGAGAGCAGGTAACTGAGAACTGACTGCAGCGCCTTCCTCTGCTGTTCCTAGGGGTTAGGATTGGTCTCCAGGGTAGCAGGGCTGGTGCCGGAGTTGGATCGGCCTTGTGTATCTACATTGTTTGACGATGGTGATAAGAAAGATAAGTAAAAGCTGAATTGTTTTGTGTCCTTGGGCCACTCACTTATCTGTCTGTTTTATAGGCAGAATGAGTATAATCTCTCAGCAGGATAGAGAGGCCAAATTAATGATTGATTGCAAAGCGCTTTACAAGTAGAAAGTTCCAGGACAACTTTGCAAGGTGACAGATCATTCGGAAGCCACAAAGAGCACTTGCTGAAACAAAATAGTGCTGCCCGGATAGCATCCTTAACCGTTTTTTCCTGTAGTAGCTTCTTTCTGCCCCCCCCCCGCCGCCCCGCCCCCGGAAATTGGCACAGGAAAATGACAATTAAATACCAGGTATCTAAACAGGTTTATAGTCAACATCAACGTACTTATCAACCCTTTAATTCTGTTGGGATTGAGATGCACATCTCCCTGAAAAGTTTGAAGGTCTTTTATAGGATGCCATTTTCACTTTCATTTTCCTGATGCCGTGTTGAGTCAGTGGGAGAGAGCCGTGTTTCCTCACAGTGGGGACTCCTGAGACGGTGGCCAGCTGATGTCGGCAGGTGCCAGTTCTCAGCTGGTGGTGTGTCATGTCTTGTGGGCACACCTCGTTTTCGACATTGTTCTTTAGTTTTTGCTCCATGCTGAGGAGGACCTTCCAGACAGCTCGAAGAGCAAACCGAGGGCTGGAGACAGGAGGAAACCTTGTGCCAGGGCCTCAAACCCTGGTGCTGCTTCCTCGCTCCCCGCCTGGAATTCAGAGCCAGTTCAACACCTCCCTCCTAGCCCAGCACCTTAGCACATACTGTTCTCTTTGCCGGGAGTGTTTCCCTCTCTCTCCTCTCCTCCTTACCTTGTTAGCTTCTGTTTCTCCTTGAGATCTCAGCTCACTTGTTGCTTGCCGAGGGCAGCTTTTCTGACTTCCCCGCCCAGCGCACTGCGCCCTGTTTGTACAGTCTGCGTAGTGTGCTGTGTTCCTCCATCTTACACTCATCTGTACCCTTGTTTGACTAATGCCTGTCTCCCCTATGAAACTCTAAGCTCCATGGGGGCAGGGCCATGACTCTGCGTGTTATGGTACCCTGCATATCTGGAGTAGTACCTGGCTCAAAAAGTATTTGTGGGATGGATGGATGAATGAATGAATGAACGAACGACTCACTCTCCAGAGTCACTGCCTTCCTCGTGGTCTGCGGCCTGGTTCTCTTTCCTCTCACCTTCTTCCCTCCTTCAGGATGCAGCCATTCCATTGACGAGCTGGGAACACCACGACACTAAGCAGACCATGGCTGCCTTGACTCTGTGGCTTGTGTATGTCACAGGAATAGTCACTGTCACGGTTTGGTGGGCCCCAAGGCATGGGCCATGGCTCCAGATCTCCTTTCCAACCTTTTGATCTTGGGAGTCTGAATCCGCTGCTGTATTGCCAAGGCTCTGGAAAACTACACTGACAGAGAATGATTCACAGCTGTCAACGCTCAGATGCCTATTTCCATCTGGCTCAGAACTGGTTGATCATGAGCTGCTTTTTAGTTACATAGGTTAAGGCTTGCTGAAACAGACACCCCGGACCCACCAAGTCCTTCCCTGAATGCCCAAGGCTTCCTAACAGCTAGGGAGCCCTACCTATTGAATAGGCAAACTCCTAGAAGTATACGGAATTGACAAACTTGGATCGTGAGATGTTCCTGGGAGCTAGAGATCTGGGAGTAGGTGGCATTAAGCCGGCACCCTGTCCGCACCACGGAGCCTTGGGAGTCTCTGCTGCCTTGTGCAGTTGCTGGCTCAGAGGCCCTTCAGCCCTGATAGCCAGGCAGTGCTCGAAGGCTGTGAGAACTCTGCTAGAACTTCTGAGTCAGCCGCAGTGAGCTCCAGATGGAGTGTGGTGCATCCCGCAGGTGTCCTGGACAGGGACAAAGGCTGAGGAGCGCTGCTCTGAGCATTCCGTCGTGTGGGGATGGAGTCCTGAGGTCAGTAGCATTTAGAAGCTTCCATATGCTGCAACATCTAAAGCCATTCTGGAGTCTGTGTGAGTGATCTTGTCTCTCATTTGAAGTCTGGAAACATGAATGTGATTGCGGGTAATTAACAACAGGCAGCTACCTGACCTTTAAGAGGCGTTTGTAAAGTATATGTAAAGCATTACTTCATCACACATCTCCCTGGTTCCTACTGTGTGCCAGAGATGTGCCGGGTGCCCAAAGTACAAGAGTGAATGGGACGTGGTCCCTGCCCGCTCGAGCCCGGCGGACGAAGCAGAAATGGAAACATTAAAATTCAACACGGGACAAGGCGTTCCAGGCACAAGAACCAAAGAACCAAATGCTGCGGGAACACAAGGGGCAGAGCCACTAATTCTGTCTAGCGTGGACAGGGAAGGTTCCACAGCTCGATTCTGAAGCATATAGTTACAGGCTTTTGTCAGACAAGAGGGCAGGAAAGGCATCTTAGAAGGGACAAAGTATGCAGAGGCGCGGGGTCATGGGAGGGCCTGGTGTGTTAAGACAGTGCTGCAAGGTCAGTGTGGTAGGGGCATTGCGGGCAACGCTTGTCACGTGACTTAAAAATACTACGCGTAGTGTTAACAATTACTGTAAATGTTTTTGACACATTACTGGTTTTTTTTTTAAAGCAGGCTCCAGACCCATCAATAGTGAGTGTATGTTGGTACTGTTAATGAACTCTTCACCACCCAACTGTCTGTTTATCTGTCATTCTGTCACCTCAAACTACCTATAGTAAGAAAAGCTTGTTGATTATACTGAGGTTATTAATAATAGCTATGACTTCTGGGACACCTACCACGTGCCAGGCACAGTATCACTGCTCTGCACCCATTATCTTGAACCTTCACAACAGCCCTCTGAGTTCGATATCAGCCTTGTTTTGCAGAGTCTTAGCTTGTGAATTCCCTGAAGTCACACAGGCGGTGAGGGGCCAAGTCAGGAGTCGAACAAGTTGGTTTCCTTCTGAAACCTGTGCTCTTTCCGGTATTCATGTGCCCCCCTTCTGATTTAGTAGCATCTGCCCACCCCAGCCGTGGCATAGGAGGTCCGACATACTAAGGAGCCTTCTGTTTATGAGTTGTGATCAAGCAAAGCAAACCTTGTGTTCGAGCTTACGCATCTAAATGAGTATTATCTTTCAAAGAAGTTACTTAGGGAAAAGGTAAATATATACCTACTCCATTGCTCATACCCCTTGTTACTCATTTGAAATTTCCTTGGAAGCAAATCCTGTCAGAAAATCCGTCTCATTGCTTTATAATCATATATCATTTTTTAACCAAAATAGTGCTGCCTAGTTTGATCACACATCGTATCCACTAAACTTGGCTCTGACTGACTTTTGGCCGTTTCCAAAAATCCACTCTCAGTGAAGATTTGGCACCACTGGGGGTATTCAAAAGAACGGACCGCAGGCTCTCAAGGCGATTCCAGGAGGAAAGCTCCAAAGATGGTTTGAGCAAGGAAGTGGAATTAGTGCATTGCCTCCCAGGGGGACTGTTTAAAGGAGACATGTCTCATTTGAATGCAGAATTTCTGGTTTCAAAACTATCATTCCCATTACTTACTTACACGTCTCATTTGAATGCAGAGTTTCTGGTTTCAAAAATGTCATTCCCATTACTGGCTAATTACACGCATGTTTTTCTTGGCTGTGAGTTCTTTGGAGGCCAGAATGGTGAGGTGTTCGAGAAATGTGCTGAGTGAGTGGATGTTGAGTACAGATAGACGTGAGCCATTGGGGAACTCTGTTGTAGGGGAGAGACAGTGGGCTGAGGGATTTTAGGTAGTTTCCTAGGACTTCGGGAGTGAAGCTTCCCAGTATTGAGCCTGGGGTTTCTAATTGCCTTGCCTCATCATAGGCCATGCCTGTGCGAGGAGACTAGAATTGAAGATGAAAGCCTTCAACTCTGGAGACAGGCTCTTTATAACTGACAATTCGTAGTTTGTCACCTATGACCTAATAGTGAGAAAAATGATGGCTAAATGAGATTGTCATAACTTTTCTCTTTTGTAATACCAGTAGCAGCTAAAATGGGTAAAATCCATCATTTACACAGGGCTCTCATATCCCCTTATCTCCATGAGTGGATATAGGAGCAACCCGATGAGGAGAGAGTGACCCACGCACAACCACACAGCTGGGAAACGGTTCCCACAGGCCTGGGCTCTGTCTAGTCCTCCTCAAGAGTGATTTGTTTTTATTTGGCTTTTGTACTTTCTTGTCAGTAAATGAGTTTAAATTTTGTTCATAAGGTTCTGCTCAGTGTAAGAGGTGCAGTTCCTTTGAAACGTTGGGAGAGTGTCAATTAGCAGTTTGTCAGTTGGAGCTATTCTCTAAAGTTGTAGACAGAGAGGCGCTCACAGGGATGGTCACCCAGACCATGTGTGTGTGCATGTGTGCCTGCTCCAGTTAAAGCCAGCGGCTTTCACTGGAGAAAACTGATGGGTCTAAAAAGAGTCCAGCTGCATTCTTTTGACTTGCGGAAAACAAGATAATAGAACGTTTATACGCACAGTGTCATCTCTTTACTAGGTATATTCCCTCCCTCCCTAAATCCTTTTTCCCTTCCCCCCAAGGTGGAGAGAGGGAATTTGAGGCTCCAGCAGAAAGCTCTGTGTACATTTCAGAGAGGATACTAGCTTTGTAGTTTGACCCACGTGACACTACTCAGTGATCTTGTACTGGCATTACAGACTCAGATGAAAGTGGGGTACATTCCCTTTTAAGGTGTAATTGGAAAAGTGAAATTAAGGAAGTAGTGGTTTGACGCCAGAATATCCATTGGAACCTCCATTTGCTGATTTGTGGAGAATTGAGCAGTCTGTTTCTATACTTGGATTCTGGTCTGAATGTTTCTTGAAAAGTAACTCATAGTAGTTTAGGCTTTTTTTATTTTAAATTTTTTTTTTATATTTGGAGCTTTTTATCACTCTTTTTTTTTCTCTACGGTTATCATGGTTTATTTTATTTTATTTATGTTTTTGGGTTGCACTGGGTCTTCATTGCTGTGTGCGGGCTTTCTCTAGTTGTGGCGAGCGGGGGCTACTCTCCTTTGCGGTGCGAGGGCTTCTCATTGTGGTGGCTTCTCGTTGCGGAGCATGGGCTCTAGGTGCGTGGGCTTCACTAGTTGCAGCACGCGGGCTTCAGTAGTTGTGGCTCGCAGGCTTCAGTAGTTGTGGCTCGCGGGCTCTAGAGTGCAGGCTCAGTAGTTGCGGCGCACAGGCTTATTTGCTCCATGGCACGTGGGATCTTCCCGGACCAGGGCTCGAACCCGTGTCCCCTGCATTGGCAGGTGGGTTCTTAACCACTGCACCACCAGGGAAGTCCCAGGTTAGGCAATTTTCAGTCTATTTTGTCAGTTTATTATGACTTGTGTAGAATTTCTGCCTCCAGTCTCTACCAACTACAATCTACCTTACACACTCTTCTCTACCTTCTGTCACTCTTTTGCTCAGAAAATCTTCAGTGGCCCCCTATTGCCTAGTAATAAATTCTAAGGACTTTACCTTGATATTCAAATCCCCCATTCTACCTTTCCCTTGTTTCCTCTGGTGCCTTTTCTCCTGTCTCCCCAGCACTCCCCACCCCAAGATTTACAGAACATACTCCACGTGTTCTAGTCTCCTGGGGTACAAAATACTGTCTCATGCTTTAAAGAATCGTCTTCCCTTTTTCTGGAATTCCCTATCCCCAGACCCCACCTCCTTTCCCAGCTCTCCCAGGGAAATGAACCTTCCATGTCCCAGTTTGCCATGATATATAGTTGCTTGATCCCCCTCTCCTCCTCTTAGTCTTTGAGCATCTTCGGGGCAGAGACTGTTTCTTTCCCACACGCTCAAACAGTTTTTAAAGTTTTAAGTTAGATTTGTGTGTATTTTGTATTGGTGGCCCATGATCCTTTTTTTCCCTCTGGAAAAATTCTGTACACATGTAAAGAAAGCATCTTTTGTTTGCTTTGATAGAACCATGCTATTTTTATCTACTCTAGCGTTCATTTCCGTAATTTCCTTAGGAACTTTGTCTGTTTTATCTGTCATGATTTAACAGTAGCATGTAGAAGCCCACAATGTATATTGGTATATTTGTACAAGAAATATTGTCAGATTATTTCCATATTCTATGGTCATGTTGTTAGATTTTCATTATTTAGATCTTCTTTATTAGTCATTTTAATGCTTTTTGTTTTGAAGTCTAATTGATCAAATTACTGTCCTAGTAAACTGCTTCTCTTGTCCTTACTCAGTCACAATAAACCTGTGTCATCTCCTTTCTTCTAATTGGTTTGACTTTTTTTTTTTTTTTTTGCGGTACGCGGGCCTCTCACTGTTGTGGCCTCTCCCGTTGCGGAGCACAGGCTCCGGACGCGCAGGCTCAGCGGCCATGGCTCACGGGCCCAGCCGCTCCGTGGCATGTGGGATCTTCCCGGACCGGGGCAAGAACCCGTGTCCCCAGCATCAGCAGGTGGCCTCTCAACCACTGCACCACCAGGGAAGCCCTATTTCTAGTTTTTTAAAGAGCTTCCATACTGTTCCACAAAGTGGCTCTGTCAATTTACATTAGATAGATTAATAGATAGGCCAGGTTTATTGGAGTATGTTTAACATGCAGTAACTTTTACCGTTTTTTAGTGCACAGTCCTATGAGTTTTGATAAACCCATTCACTTGTGTAAGCACCACCCAAAGACAGAGATATAGAAAAGTTCTGTCACTGCAAAATCTTCCCTCGTGTGCTTTTGTAGTCATCCTTTCCCCCAACACAGCCACGGGTAATCACGGGTGATCTGTTTTCTGTATCTATACTTTTGCCTTTTCCACAATGTCAAATAAGTGGACTCATACAGTGTGTTGTGTTTTCAGTCTGAGTTATTTTACTTAGTATAGTGCATTTGAGGTTATCCATGTTGTTGCATGCATCCCTAGTTTGTTCCTTTTTCCTGCTGATTAGTATTCCATTTGAATAGACATACCTCAGTTGGTTTAACCATTCAGCAGTTTTTGGACACTTGGGTTGTTTCCAGTGGCTATTATAAATAAAGCTGCTTTGAACATTTGAACACAAGTCTTTGTGTGGACATATGTTTTCCTTTTTCTTAAGTAAATACCTAGGTATGGGATTGCTGGGCTGTAGAGTAAGGGTATACTTAACTTTATGAGAAACTACCAAAGTGCTTTCTAAAGTGGCTACACTGCATTCCTACCAGCAATATATGAGGGTTCCATTTGCTCTACCTCCTTAGCAATGATTGTCATATGCTGTGAGGTTAAGAGTCTAGGTTCATTTTTCCCATCTATCCAGTTGTTTCAGCACCATTTATAGAAGCCCAATTGTTTCTCTATTGAATTGCCTTGGCACCTTTTACCATGTATGTACAGGCATGTTTTTGGACTCTATTCTGTTCTCTGTGTCTCTCCTGATGCTAATCCTACATTGTCTTGATTACTGTAGCTCTATAGTAAGCCATGAAAACATGCAGTATAAGTATAGTTTCTCCAACTTTGTTCTTTCTCACAATTGTTCTGCCCATTTGAGGTCTTTTGCATTTTCATATAATTTTTAGAGCGAGTATGTCAATTTCTGCAGAAGAGGCTGCTTGGATTTTCATTGGCATTGCACTGAATCTTTTTATGTATATATATTTATAGCAGCTTTATTCATAGTTGCCAAAACTTGGAAGTAACCAAGATGTCCCTCAAAGGGTGAATGGATAAATAAACTGTGGTTTATTATTTATTCCAGTGGAATCTTGTTTAACACTAAAAGGAAATGAGCTATCAAGCCATAAAAAGACGTGGTGGAACCTTAAATGCATACAGGCACACCTCGTCTTATTGCGCTTTACTTTATGGCACCTTGCTTTATTGTGTTTTTTTTCTTCCAGTTTCATTGGAATATAGGTGACATACAGCACTGTGTAAGCTTAGATACAGCATATCGATTTGACTTACATACATCATGAAATTATTACCACAGTAAGTTTAGTGACCATTAATCATCTCATATAGATACAAAAGAAAAGAAAAAGAAAAAATATATTTTTCATTGCGGTGAGGACTCTTAGGATGTACTCTCTTAACAACTTTCATGTGTAACATATGGCAGTGTTAATTACATTTATCATGTTGTAAAATACCTGTCTAATACTTATTTATCTTATAACAGGAAGTTTCTACCTTTTGACTGACTTCATCCAATTCCCCCTCCCCTAACCCCGACCTCTGGTAACCACAAATCTAATCTCTTTTTCTATCGGTTTGTTTGTTTTTGAGGTATAATTGACCTACAAGATTATGTTAGTTCCTGGTGTACAACATAGTGATTCTATATTTCTATACATTCTTAAATGATCACCACAATAAGTCTAGTTACCATCTGTCACTATTCAAAGATATTATATTATTTTTGACTATATTCCCCACACTGTACATTTCATTCCCATGACTCATTTATTTTGTAGCTGGAAGTTGTACTTCTTAATCTCCCTCACTTATTTCTCTCCTCCTTTCCTCTCCTCCCCTATGGCAACCACCTGTTTATTTTCTGTATCTATGACTCTGTTTTGTTATGTTTGTTAATTTGCTTTTTTAGAGTCCACATATAAATGCACTTATACAGTATTTGTCCTTCTCTGTCTGACTTATTTCACTTAGCATAATACCATGTAGGTTCATCCATGTTGTCACAAATGACAAGATTTCATTCTTTTTTGTGGCTGAGTAATATTTCATTACACACACACACACACACGCACACACACACACACTCCACATCTTTTTTAAACATTCATCTATCAATGGGCACTTAGGGTGCCTCTATATCTTGGCTACTGTAAATAAGGCTGCAGTGAACATAGGGGTACATATATCTTTTTGAATTAGTGTTTTTGTTTTCTTCAGATAAATCTCCAGGAGTGGAATTGCTGGATCACATGGTAGTTCTATTTTTCATTTTTTGAGAAACCTCTATACCATTTTCCATAGTGGTTGCACCAATTTATGTTCCTGCCAACAGTGCACAGGGGTTCCCTTTTCTTCACATCCTCACCAACACTTGTTATCTGTTGTCTTTTTTTTAATAATAGCCATTCTGACAGTGTAAGATGTTATCAAACTAGACTACTTTCTCATACCATATACAGAAATGATTAAAGACTTAAATGGATTAAAGACTTAAATGTAAGACCTGAAACCATAAAAATCCTAGAAGAAGACATAGGCAGTATGCTCTTTGACATCAGTCTTAGCAATATTTTTTTGGATATGTCTCCTCAGGCAGGAGAAACAAAAGCAAAAATGGGACTACATGCATTGAATCTTTTGAATAATCTGATGAGTATGGTAGGCTAAATAATGTCCCTCAAAGATACCTACTTCCTAATCCATGGAACCTGTGTATATTACCTTCTGTGGCAAAAAGGTGAATATTATCTTATATGGCAAAAGATGTAATTAAGTTAAAGATCTTGAGCTGGGGAGAGTATTCTGGATTATCCAGGCAGGCCCTAAATGCATTCATGGGTTTCCATATAAGAGGGAGGCAGAAGGAGATACTATTAGGAGGAGAAGGCAATGCGATTGAGGCAGAGAAAGAGATTTGAAGATGCTGCCCTTCTGATTTTGATGATGGAGGAAGGGGCCCAAGGTAGTGCAAGGAATGCAGCTCTAGAAACTTGAAAAGGCAAGGAATGGATTCTCTCCTAGTCTCTGGAGACATGGCTCTGCTGACACCTTAGTTTTAATGTAGTGAACCCCATTGTGGGCCTTTAGCCTCCAGAACTATAAGAGAATAAATGTGTATTGTTTTAAACCATCAAGTTCATAGTAATTTGTTATAGCAACCATAGGAAACTAATAGAGGATGTAAATTTTAACAATATTGATTTTTTTAATCTATAAAAATGGTGTATCTCTCCATTTATTTAGATCTTTAATTTTTTGGTAGTGTTAGGTTTCAGAGTATGTCTTGCACATATTTTGTTAAATTTATCTCTAAGTATTTCATATTTTGATACTGTTGTCAATGGTAGTTTTTCATAAACTTTTAATTTTAAATATTATTAGGTTTATAGGAAAGTTGCAGTAAATGATAGTTTCTTTTTTAAAAAGTGTCCATTTTCTCATTGCTAGCATATAGAAATGCAGTACATTTTTTTGTATATTTACCTTGTATCCTGCAACTTTTGCTAAATTCACTTGTTGGATTTAGTAGCTTCTTTGGTAGAGTACTTAAGATTTTCTACAGAGACATCATGTTGTCTGCAAATATCAGATTTACTCCTTCCTTTTGAATCTTTATCCCCTTTATTTCTTTTTCTTGTATTATATTTGTGGCTAGAACCTCCAGTACAGTGTTGAATAGATGTATTGAAGTGGACATACTTGCCTGGTTTCCAGTCTTAGGGGGAAGGTATTTAGTCTTTAACCATTAAGCATTTTTAACTAGGTTTTTTTCTAGATACCCTTCTAGCCCTAATTAGTTTAGAGCTTTTATCTTGAGTGAGTAGTGAATTATGTCAAATGTTTTTTCTGGAACTATTGAATAATCATATGGCTTCTCTTTTTCATTCTATTAATACAGTGAGTTACATTAACTGATTTCCAATGTTAAGTGAAACTTGCAGTCCTGGCTAAAGCACACTTAATCATAATGTAATATCCTTTTTATATATTGCTGGATTCAATATCCTGTTTTTTAGGGGTTTTACATCTGTCTTCATGAAGGATACTGGTATGTAGTTTTCTTTCTTGGTCAGGTTTGGGTATCAGGGTAATGCTGGCTTCATAAAATACTGGGAAATGTTCCCCTCTCATCTTTTTCTGCAAGAGTTTGTGAAAAATTGGTACTATTTCTTCCTTATGTGTTTGGTAGATTTTGTCTGGCCCTGACATTTTCTTTGTGAGAAGGAGTCCAACTGCAATTTCAGTTTTTTAAATAGATATAGGAATATAAATACTTCTTTTTGTGTGAACTTTAATAATATCTTTATTTCAAGAAATGTATGTGCATAAAATTGTTCATAATATCCACTTCTAATCCCTGTAATGTTTGTAGGATTTGTAGTGATGTCCCCGCTTTCATTCTTTGTATTGGTAATTTGTGTCTACTGTTTCTTTTCTGATAACTCTAGGTATAGGTTTACCAATTTTCTTGATCTTTTCAGAGAACCAGCTTTTAGTTTCATTGATTTCTTTTTTCTTATGTGGACCATTTTTACAGTCTTTATTGAATTTGTTACAATATTGTTTCTGTTTTATGTTTTGGCTTTTTGGCTGCAAGGCATATGGGATCTTAGCTCCCCGACCAGGGATCGAACCTGCACCCCCTGCAATGGAAGGCGACGTTTTAATCACTGGACTGCCAGGGAAGTCCCTAGTTTCATTGATTTTTCTCTAACATGTTTCTTACTTAGTTCATTGATATTTGTGTGTATATTTATTATTTACTTCCATTCATTTTTTTAAAAATTTCCTTCTCTTCCTAGTTTTTTAAGGTGAATCATAGATCGTTGACTTGAGAACTTTTCTACTTAGCGTTTGATGCTGTAAATTCCCCTTAAGTATTGCTTTAGCTATATCTCACATATTTTGGTATGTTGTGTTTTCACTTTCATTTAGTCCAGAATTTTAAAAATGTTCCTTGTGTTTTTTTTTCTTTTACCTATGGATTATTTAGAAGAGTATTGTTTAATTTGTAAGTATTTTGAGAATTTTTCAAATATCTTTAAGTTATTGACTTTTAGTTTAATCTCATTGTGCTTAGAGATTTACTTTGTATGATTTCAGTCCTTTTACATTTGTTGAGGATTGTTTTATGGCCCAGAATTCAATCTGTCTTTGTGAATGTTCCATGTGCACCCGAATTTGCACTTGAATTTGTATTCTGCTGTTGTTGGGAGGAGTGCTTTATCAATATCAATTAGGTCACGTTGGTTGATAGTGTTATTACAAACTTGTATATCCTTAGTAATTCTCTATGTGTTCTATCAGTTACTGAGAGAGAAGTGTTAATTTCCAGTAATAGTTGTGGATTTTTCTGTTTCTCCTTAATGTTTTAATTATTAATGTTTTCTACGTGTATTTTGAAGCTTTGCTATTAGGTACATAAATATTTACAGTTGCTAGATCCTCCTCCAACACAAATCACCTCTTTATCATTATGTATGCTCCTGTTTGTCCCTGGTAATATTCCTTGTTCAAAAATATATCTTAGGGCTTCCCTGGTGGCACAGTGGTTGGGAGTCCGCCTGCTGATGCAGGGGGCGCGGGTTCGTGCCCTGGTCCGGGAGGATCCTGTGTGTCACGGAGCGGCTGGGCCCGTGGGCCATGGCCGCTGGGCCTGCGCGTCCGGAGCCTGTGCTCCGCAACGGGAGAGGCCACAACAGTGAGAGGCCCGCATACCGGAAAAAAAAAAAAAAAAATATATATATATATATATATATATAAACCTTATATTGTGGTAGGCAGAATGGTTCCCCCAGAGACATCCAGGCCATTAAGCCCTGGAACCTATGAATATGTTATGTTACACGGTAAAGGGGATTTTGCAGATGTCTTTAAGGTTACAGTATTAGTTTTTATTGCATCTGTGACAAATTACCACAGATTTAGTGTCTTAAAACTACACAAACTTATTATCTCATAGTTCTGTAGGTCAGAAGTACAGGTACAGCATGGCTCAGTTGGATCTTCTGCTTAGAGTCTCACAAGGCTGGAATCAAGGTGTCAGCAGGGCTCTGTACCTTTCTTGAGGCTCTGGAGATTAATCTGCTTCCAAACTCATTTGGGTTGTTGTCAGAATTTAGTTCCTCATGGTTGTAGGGCTAACGACCCCATTTCCTTGCTGGCTGTCAGCTAGGAGTTATTCTCACCTTCTAGAGTCGGCTTGCATTCCTTGGCTCATGACTCCCGTCCTCCATCTTCAAAGCCAGCAAAGGCAGGTGGAGTCCTTCTCACTTTTGGAATCTCACTGACTTCCCCTTCTGCCTTATCTCTCCTCTTCTGCCACATCTCTCTGACTTACTTGTATGCCTTCCTCTTCTGCTTTTAAGGGCTCATGTGATTACATTGGACACAACTGGATAATCTGGGATAATCTCCATATTTTAAAGTTGGCTGATTAGTACCCTTAATTCCATCTGCAGAGTCCTTTCATGGTAGTACGTAGATTAGTGCTTGACTGAATAACTGAGGACAGGAATCTTGGGGAACATGTTTAGAATTCTGCCTACCACAGTTGTGGACTTTAAGATAGGAAGAGTATCCTGGATTATCCAGGTGGACCCAATCTAATCACATGAGGTCTTAAAAGCATAGCACTTTCTCTGGAAGCAGGAGCCATATGGCAAAAGAAGTCAGAAGCATGAGAAAGATTCGATATGCTGCTGCTGGCTTTGAATGTAGAGGCCTATGTTCTTGTCAGAGAGAGAACCCTAGGACCTAAGGGCAGCCTCCAGCTGACAGCCAGCAAAGAAACTAAGATCTTAGCCCTACAACCACAAGAAACAGGATTGCCAACAACCTGAATGAACTTGGAAACAGATTCTTCCCAGAGTCACCCGAGAAGAGCCCAGTCAACTGACATCTTGATTTAATTTATGAGACTCTGAGCAGAGAAACCAACTAAGCCTGTCTGGACTTCTGACACACACAGCTGTGAGATAATAAATTTGCGTTCTTTTAAGCTGCTAAGTTTGTGGTAATTTGTTATAGCAGCAATAGAAGACTAAAACAGATATTAGTAAAGTCACTCTTTCTTCTGGTTAGTGTTTGCCTGGTATAACTTTTTCTGTCCTTATTATCTATCTGTCACTTTGTAGATAGATAAAGTAGGTTTCTTATAGATAGCATATAGTTCTCTTGCTGTTTTAAATCCAGCCTGACAATCTTTGTCTTTTAATTGGTATTTAGACCATTTATATTTCATGTAATTGTCAATGGGGTTGGGTTTTAACTGCCTTCTTACTGCAGTCTGGAAATTGCCTCCAGGCAGTAAGCTGGGGCATTGATAGAGTTTATCTCCTTTGTTTTCTTTCTTTCTGCCATCACGGTCCTTCACTGCCTGTTGTTCACTGTCTGAAAACTGTTGTTTCATATATTTTGTCCAGTTTCTTGTTTAAGGTGGGAAGGAAAACTCCATCCCTCTTACGGTATCAAAGCTGGAAGTAGAAGTCCTCAACTATGTAATTTCTAATTAATATTTTAAAAAATCCTCTTCATGAAGTCCCTTTTATGTGAAATATGAGTGTATGTTTATATGTATAATCCAGTCACAAAAAGGATAATACATATACTAAAATATTACTATATATGAATATGGCAGATGGCTACCTGTTTAAAAATAGAATCAAATAATTAGTCAGTGACAGAACTTGACCATATCCTGAACCTGTCCACTGTTTTCAGTCTCCATGTCTTGATGGCTAGTTCCTTCTGCTTGGAGTGCTTCCTCAGCTCCTATCCTTTCCTGCCTGGCAGCTTTCCATGTATCCTCCAGAACCAGCTCCAGGGTCATCACCTCTCTGCTTCCCAGTCCCCCCAGACAGAATCCGTATTTCTTCTTCTGGGCTGCCGTCACACTCCACCCATAGAACCATTATGGCACAGGCCATGCTGTGCTGTAAGTATATGTTTCTGTGTGGACTCCCTCCTACCAGGAAGCCCTGGGAAGCAGGAAACTTATTTTAGTCTTCTTTATATTTGTCTTATCCTCTAACAACAGTATGTCTTCTACATAGAATTTTTGATATATGATTATTGAATTAGTGACTCTTTTCGTGTGCTAGAAAGCAATGTTGTCATTACTCCTCATTTTAATATCACATATTTGTAAGTGTGAATCCTCTTTAATCATTTTGCTTTTCTCCCAGTAAATTCCTCATCTATGCCTGTCTGCTGCTGTTCTCTGTGTTGCTGGCCCTTCGTCTGGATGGCATCATTCAGTGGAGTTACTGGGCTGTCTTTGCTCCAATATGGCTGTGGAAGTTAATGGTCATTGTTGGAGCCTCGGTTGGAACTGGAGTCTGGGCACGAAATCCCCAATATCGGTAATACTGCTTTATAAAACCTTTTGGTCTCTACTCTGAGCCGAGGGGGGGCAGTATCTTGTTTTTCACTTTATCAAAAGTCAGGACTATTTTCTTTTCTACCTCTCTGAGGTTTTCTAAGAACTATAATATAGGCAAGCTGAGTTCTGTTTTAAGTTTTTAAAAATTAAGTGTTTGCTATCCACTTTTTAACAAATGCACTGTTATTTTAGGTGCTTAAGTTCCTAGCCAGCCTACAAAAGCTTAAGTAATCTAACATGCATCCAAAGTATAGAACTGTTATACCATGCTAGACAAGGATGTATAAAACCATCATGTTTGTAGGAGCAGTTCTACAAACCACAGGTCTAGCTTTGGCCATCAGGGATATATCCTTCTCCACTCAGTCCTGGAACTGGGTCTCCCCTTGTCCCAATCTCCTAGTCCTGGGGTTTTAGGACTGTTAGTGTGGAGGAGGCAGCTTGGCCAGGAAGCAGTTAGGTCCTGAGACAGGAAAAGGTGAGACCCAGATGCCGTGAAGGAGAGCAGAGCCTTGGGGGCCGGGCAGAGGCGTACCCTTTACCTTCACCCCCACCTCCCCTCACGCCTTTCTTCTTGGACGGTGTTCTTCTGGTCCAAGTTCCTGTCGTGAGCTCACTCCAGTGTGCAGCCTGGTGCTGCTGGGGCCCACAAGAGTCTCTCTGCTCTCCCTCACAAAGTTTGGAACTTTGGAAAGGAAAAAGGGGGACTTGAGAGTGAGGGGCTGTTCTAAACCATCACCAGGAAGATGAGGAGTGAAGAAATGCCGGGTAGGCAGCTGGGGAGAGAAGAGGGGGACAGTGCAGCTGCTCATGTGAGAAAAGTGTAGAAGTGGGGACCATCTCAACTTGTTTAAATCTTTGTTATGAATTTTAAAAATGAGATTTAGATCAAGTAAAATATGTTACCGCATACGTATCTAAGAACTTGAAAATAGCTACACAAAGAGCCCTGGCAGATGGGGGACATTCATGTGTAGCTTAGATTTTTTAAGTTCTTAGGTTTTTCTTTTTTAAGATTACCTGTGTGGCCATAAATCTTTTATTTTTTATGAGGTATTTTCAGATATCTAATGTTTGCTACTCAAAGAATGAAAAGTTACATAGCTAAACATTTTAAGTTCCACTAGTTATTTAGAAGCTATCTGAACTTTTCTCTGTTGGTTACATTTAAGATTCCTTTCAAGATTCCCTTAAGAAAAGGAATTGTATGTGCGTAGTTGAATGTCCTGAATGTACAGACATGGTCATTCTAGTGTCAGTACTGTCCAATGGAACATTGTTGGGTCCTATAGAAATAACCACTGACCTCATTTTCTCTGTGTCCTAAATTTACAAGCATTTATCACCAACATGACACATCACAAATGTTCATCTATATTTTGAATGAAGCACAGTCAGCCTTGCAAATGCATTGTTAAGCATTTTCCTGATTAGTGGCCTTATTATTTTTTTAATTGTTAACCTATTAAGTCCAAGCATGATCCTTAAGCAGCTTTAACTGATTTAAAGAACAGTTTTAATGGCTCTTCTTTATCATCTGCAGGTGTCAATTCATCCTAATGGAATAGAAAGGAAAATAAAAAGGCATTCACAATTTTATCTGCATTTTAAAATAGCACCTAACAACAGTTGCTGTATTTTCTTGAAATAGCACACACTTATTCATAAAACTAGAGCTATTTTGATAGTATTGCATGAAATGTGATTTACATGGTTTTTAATTCATTGAGAGACAGGGATCGTGAGATTTAAGGGATATTTCAGATTTTAGCAGTAGAAGCAATCAGCTTAAATAATCTTGGAAGTAGTTGAACTTAAAGTTATGAACCAGAGTGTTTATGTGCACTGTCAGGAAGTAATAACTGTGGCTCTTGCTTCTGAGAATATCTTTATTCCGTTCAAAGTCTAAGTCTGGTTTGGTTGTAAATGTTCATTTCTCGTCCTGTAGTAGTTCTTTGATGTTTGAAAGATTGCCTGTTAAGGAGGAATGTTGATTTAGCTTTCTACCTGATTTTCCTGAGCCTTTTGTTAAATTTACAAATACGGTCCTTAGTACCCACGTAAGCTGGCATTTGCCCTGAGCTGCCTGCTTGTCATGGAGACTCCGAGCTGAGGGTGTTTTTCTTCGCCTTCTGTCCCTTTCCAGAGCAGAAGGGGAAACGTGTGTGGAGTTCAAGGCGATGCTGATCGCGGTGGGCATCCACTTGCTGCTGCTGATGTTTGAAGTGCTGGTCTGCGACAGGATCGAGCGAGGCAGCCACTTCTGGCTCCTGGTCTTCATGCCGCTCTTCTTCGTTTCCCCAGTGTCTGTGGCAGCCTGTGTTTGGGGCTTTCGACATGACAGGTCACTGGAGGTGAGCTTTCGTATATTTAAGCAGGTTTTAAAATGCAAAATCGTTTGGTCAGTTATTGTGATGGAGACTTCTTGTCCTTGGTTAGGAAGAGGTTGATCACTAACGCTAGATCATGGTACGTAAGGAAACGAAAGATGATGGAAATAATCATGTTTCTCTTTCTTGACTTAGAACGCTGGTTTTTCACTGAGGCCATCAGGCTTCTTCCAGCTTCACGTCTTTCCCTGCCCACCTGGATCAGCCAGCTTCTCCAGAGAAACAGAACCAGTAGGATAGATGTAGATGTGGATAGATGTAGATGTAGATACAGATGTAGATGTGCAGCTAGATATACACATGGGGAGGTTTATTTGAAGGAGCCGGCAAGTCTGAAGTTGATGGCGCAGGCTGGCAGGCTGGAGACTCAGCAGGATATCTCCCTCTCCAGGAAACCTCAGTTTTTGCTCTTCAGGCCTTTTAACTGATTGGATGAGACCTACCCACATCATGGAGGGAAATCTCCTTTTCTTAAAGTCAGTACCCTTACAGCAATACCTAGATTATAGTTCGGTTAAACGACCGGGTACTACAGCCCAGCCAAGCTGACGTGTAAAACTAACCAGCACAGCACCTCAGACCCCATGACCAGCACTTTGTCTGCTCCCTGGCTAGCTTATCCTGATGGGCCTATATGTTCATTTAGTAAGCATTTATCAAGTATTTACTATACGCCAAGCCCTCTTGGCCTAAATGTAAGGGATACACACACGAATGAAAAAGCAATACTAGCAATGCTAATAGTAGTAATGAAAATAATAGCAGATAATATTTATTGACCACTTGCTGTGTACCAGGCCTGGGGCTGGACGCTTCCATGCAGTAGGATCTCGTTGAAGATCTGCAGCAACCCCGTGACGTGGCTGCACTTGCCACCCCTGGTTTCCAGAAAGGGTAGGGAATTTGTTCCTGGCCGCTTATCCAGGGGCAGGGCCAGGATTCCATTGCAGGCAGCCCGACTCCAAAGCCCGTGCGCCGAACTGCCCAGAAGCTGAGGGCCCACAGCCGGGTCCAGAATGGCTCGAGGGGGGAAACTGGACACTGTGGATGCCGTGTTGAGCTGCGCGGGTCGAGAGCGGAGGAAGAAGACCGCAGTTGGTCAGAAGGGAGAGTGGGAGCTGGTGGGTGGCAGCTCAGGGTACTTGAACCTGGCGAGGGAGGTACCCACAGTGGGAGAGTGATGGAGCCAGGCCCCGGGGCACCACTGGGAACAGGGCCCCGAGTGACAGGAGCGGCTGTGCCTGGCACGGGGAGAGCGACCCCTCAGCCCTGGTCCGGGCGGCCATGGAGGGAAGGGAGCCCTGGGGGCCTGCTCTCAGCCTCCCTGCGCTTGCCCTCCCGCTTCAGAGCCTCTGCCCCGCCAGGTCCTCCAAGAATTTGCTCTTGAACTGGTCCACTCTCCAGCGACCTCGCTCTCTCATCTGAAAGGGAAAACAGAAAACAGCAGCAATACCCCCTCAGGCCTCCGTTTGCCTCTCGTGCGTCTTCCTTCCTCACAGAAAGGCTCTGGGAAGCAGTGCGGCAGGGACCCCGCATTGCCTGCTCCGGCACGTGCTCCCTGTGGCCTGTGGCCTCATCCGGGGGCCTCTTGAGCCCCCATCTTGTCTGGCCGCTGGCCGCGCTGTAGCTCCTGACACCCCTGGTCCCTCGACCAGTCTGGCCACCTCTGCCTGCGTTCAGCTCCTTCTCTGAAGTATTCTTCCTCCGTCCGCTCCTTGCACGTTGCTGTTGCATAGGATTCTAGTCCTGGGTGTTTTCTGTCCTCACTGCGTGCACTTCCTCTGAATGATCTTGTTCACACTTCCTGCCTCCGCTGCCACGTACGTGCTCTCACTTCCTAAATTCGCATTTGTAAACTCCGATTTCTACACGAGCTCCAGACTCATCCAGCTTCCCCTGAATCTGTATTCCCTGTATTAGTTCGAGGCACCATTTCCACCCAGTCACACTTACCTGTCTACTTCGTGCCTCTGTTGCTTTGCATTTTTCTCTATTGTCTGAGCAAAATGAAGTAAAACTATAAAAGCTCACATTAAACAAAATCACTGAGGCCAAAGCTGCTCGATTTCACCTATTTGGGGCCGTGTTTCTCAGTGGGGCTGGGTATGCTCTTGGCGTTTTGGATAGGAAATGTTTTGTTGAACAGGACTGTGCCCTGCATTTCAGGACACTTGTCCCTGACCTCTGCCCACTAAACATAGCGGAGGTGCTCCCTCAAGTCATTGTGACAGCCATTAGGGCCCCTGCACATTTCCTAGCTCTTCCGCAGGTGAGCGGCATTACCCAGGTTGGAAAGCACTCAGAAAGTTCTATAAATACTGTTGGATGGGGGCTGAGGAGGAGGTTTAAGAAAACTGAAAATTTGGAACTTTGTTTCTTAGAAAGTAAAAGCATATACAAGGGCTGGGACTATACTGGGCACGAAACCGTATTTTCCTAATGCAGTGTGGTCACACTCTTGGCAATCTACCTACGAGAAGAAAGCACATGCCAAGAGTTGAGCTCCCTCCTGGTTCTTGTGTCCCAGGAGGAGTACCTACGTTGGCTAGGGGGTGACTGGGGCTAGGTTCCCCCAGAGCCCTGAAGGAGGAGTCCGGGTGAGCCAGGGTGCCCTGTGCAGGTAGGAAGGGGATGGTATTTTTCAGGCAGAGGAAATAACACATAAGAAGCCGTAGATGCAGAAGAAAGTCTGTCATGTTGAGTGGACCAGTGACTCAGATATGACTGGAGCACAGTTTTGTAAGATGCAGAGAGTCCTAGAGGTGGAACATGGTGATGGTGTCACAGCCACAGTCATATGGTGTAATATGAATGAACGTACTTAACACCATTAAACTGTACCCTGAAAGACGGTCAAGACAAAGAGGGTAAGTTTTACATTACGTGTATTTTTCCACAGTAAAAAGAAAAAAAATGCCTGGAGCATGAAGTACAAAGGAGGGAGCCGGGGAGGAGGGGGTCTGCATAGAGGGATTGGGCTGAGTA